>NC_079317.1:99052896-99717539 GCF_029931775.1 Euleptes europaea | reverse complement strand
TGTGGAAATTTTTTTGACAAGAAACAGTGAGCTATCAACTCAGATTGCTGGAAAACAAGAAGAAAATTCTATAGCTCATGAAACACAAAGCACTGACTGCTCCAGACAGGAGACCACTTCAAGCAAAAAAGTGATTAGCGACAGAAACTCCCGACAGAAGAAGAAGAAGAAGAAGAAGAAAGGCTGAGAAAGCAGGAAGAACACCAACTTGATTTTTAACATGGGAAAGGTGGAGGGTAGAGGGAAAATACTATAATCATTGACTTTATATAAGATGATTTTTTTTCTTTAATCCCCCTTTTTTTTTCTTCCCTTTTTAGATTTACACATGTATTTACACATGTATTTTGAGATGAATATAAGGAGGGAAATGGGATTTTCTTTTTTTCTTTTATTCCTTTTTTGTTTTTTCTCTTCTTCTCTCCTTGGTATTATTAATATTGAATATATTGGATAAGGGGAAAGTACAAATATAATAGGGTGACTTATAGATGAATTAGAATGCATGGATGCAAAGGAGATCTTGGATATTTTAGAGAGGGAGGAAGACGGTGGGGAAGTCAATTGTTGTTGATTGTATTTTGAAGACATACATCTAATAATTTTATGAATTTTTAATGATTATTTTTATGGATATAGAGGGTGTATGTCTAAATGTAATGTTGGTTATTATTGAAAAATAATAAAAATATATTTTTTAAAAAGAATATTATAAGCTTTATATTCTAATCTATTTTATGTTTATGGACTTCTGATCATTGTTAAGATCAGAAATACTGAAGGTATGTGTGTGTTTTAACAGTCAGCAATGCAGAGCTTATGTGTATTGTATAATTCATTATGTGTAAGCTTAAGGCTGTATTAATATTCTTATGGAAGACTCAGTTATTCTCTGTCTTTGCCAATTTCAGAGAATATGTTTAATTGACTAAGAGTCTCCATAAGTAAGCCTTATAGGTTCTGTGTGCTGTGTACGTCACTTATTGTCACTGAGTGTAGAAGCTTCCCCTGTTATGTTGGGGAAACCTCTGACTCTTTACCCTGAGAGATATCTCTGGTTGTTTAGAGGAATCTCTTAGAGTATCTAAGAATTCTGTTTCTGATTCTGAGAACTGAAGAGACCAGTTCTGTAACTTGGGTTTCACAACTTCCATGTTTCTCAAGGAAAGCCAAGTCAGACCATTTAGATCATTCAGTGAGAACTCATCAATCTTTACTAGGATTAATGAGATGTCAGTGTTTCCAAATATGGAACTGATCCAATACTCTTAGATCCCACAGTAAGGTTAGTAGGAATACTAAGAGCCTCCATCATATGGAATAGTCTGCAAGCAGTCATTTCAGACATCCAGCCTTAGCAGGTCATCTTGAAATGAATCTCTCTCAAAGAGTCTTTCCCATTCTCACAAAGAGCTTGTGAAATGGTAGAGTTTCAAATCATGCAAGAAATGAAATAATAGAATGAGCCATGGCCAAGAACTTACTCAGTTCTTACATCTCACGCAAGAGATGAGGAAAGCTAATGACCAGACATCAGTGTTGTCCTTCACTAACAATCCTAGGTTTTACATCTTTCAAGATGGAGAGAGCCAGGCCAGACAGCTTTCAGCTGTCCTCCTAGTACTCTCTGCCTTCTAGCAGTTTGGTGCTGGCTTTTATTCTCTCAGAGCAGTGGTTATCTGAGCTGAGCTGAGAGGCTAAAAGCTTCTGTCTTGGGTGGCTGAACTGGTCACTCTTGGTTAGGGCTGTTGATTCGGTTCGGCCCGAACTGAAAAACAGCCGAATTTCCCCTGATTCGGTGGTTTTTAGTTCAGGACGAACCGAACTCAAAAATGGCGGGCAACCGGGGGAGCCGAATTCAGCGAGTTCAGGAGTTCACGAATAAATCCGGCAAATTCGGGCAGTCAGTAAGCAGCATAACCGCCAGTAAGCAGCATTCTCCTCCCTCGGCCAATCAGTGGCCAAGCTGGGTCTTCTTCTGGCCAATCAGTCAGGATTGAGTACTGAAGGAATCAGCTGATGTGCGGCCCGGCCAGGGAGAGAGAGAGAGAGAGAGAGAGGGAAATCCTCGTGTGTGTGTGTGGGGGTGCTTGTGCACATTCACTCCTTTCTGTGGCTGCAGGGGGCGTATTTTTTTGAGTACAGACCCCAAAATTTCAGCAGAGATTCAGACAAGCCTTCTTAAGAGACCACCCAAGTTTTGTAAACATTGGGTCAGGGGGTCCCGAGATATGGGCTCCCCCTTTTTTCTTTCCATGGCTGCAGGGGGCGCATTTTTGGGGGTACAGACCCCAAACTTTCAGCATAGCTTCAGACAATCCTTCTTAAGATACCACCCAAGTTTTGTAAACATTGGGTCAGGGGGTCTCGAGATATGGGCTCCACCCCTTTTACCTCCCCCCTTTTCCATTTCCATGGCTGCAGGGGGCGCTTTTTTTGGGATACAGCCCCCAAACTTTCAGCATAGCTTCAGACAATCCTTCTTAAGATACCACCCAAGCTTTGTAAAGATGGGTTCAGTGGGGGCAGAAATATCAGCTCCCCCACGGCCGAATTCAGCCGAATCCGAACTATACCAATTTTTTTTTTAATTCAACAGCCCTACTCTTGGTAGTGGCATTGTCACTTCCACTTGGTCTGTGAAGAAAGCTTTACTATGTATGTGGCATTAAGTCACCAAGTTCACAAGTGCAAGGTCACCATCTATTGTACTGTTTAAAGACTAGGTTTGAGTCATTGGATGGTGGAATTATTTCTTTCTTACACTGTATCTATCAGAGAGATCAAATCCCCAGGCTGAGATGACCTTCTTGTTAATGCCGAGAAAGAAGCCAAGCACCGGATAAGTAATTCCAATATTATTCCAGACTCAACCATCAAGCGAGCAGCATTACTTATCTTGTAGCCGTGCAATTGCATTTATCTTAAAACAGCTGTAGTCAGCATGAACTTTACCCCACTTTATTTCTGTTCAGAGAAGCCTCACTCTATATGCTTTTACTCATATAGATTCATAGGAAAATCACATGTTCAGGCTTTATCTCTTACTTCTATTGCTGAAGCCTGTGACAAAACAATGCCACAGGATATTCCTCAACCCTTCGCTATTATTTAGTAGAACTCAAAATGTAAATCCTGCCATTCACGGTGCGAAGTGTCCCAACCCCATCAGCAACTGTGATCAACAGGGAGTTGGCAGGGATAAGAAACTTGTGGTGAAATGGGCAAAATCTGCACGTTCTACTAAACAATTTGGCTGCAGAGTGGAAAATGTCCCTATAGGGATGCCAAATGCATCTAATTCACTTTTAGCAGAAAACTGAAATAATCTTCATAGGGTTTAACATTAGATAACACAATTTGCTGTGAACAAAACAACTTACATTGCTTGTAAAAAATGTCCAGATTTGTTCTCTGCTTGTATCAGGTCAAGACATAGGCCTGTTGTTCAATAAGGTAGCAAATTGGGAGTGTTGCCATTTCACATTGGAGGTAGGGCCTCACACCACTGAGCATTGCTCCATAGAAAAAAAGATTCCATCAGTATGGAATTCGATAAATGTAGACACTTAGCAATATAGGGAGAAGACTAGATGCAACATTTCTTTTTGACATGTGGACAGGTTTCCCCCCCTTATAAACAGGAGTGAACCACTTCCCATGGTCTGAAATGATGTGTCACAGACTCTGCTTCTTAGAATGTCATAAGCTCGAAGAAGAGACAACCAGAGACACAGCTCTGAACTCCTTAGGAAAGGGAGGGATAAAAATGCTCTAGATAGACTGATAGACTCATCTGGAACAACTTTATTAACTAAAACTGTAAAAGATTACAGGTCACCTTCATAGTTGTACCTTTTAACTTTCTAATTAACTTGCAAACATTAATAGATAATAATAATTAATCAAATTTTCACAGGAAGAAATACAAGGAAAACGAGACCTTCTGGCCTGAGGTAAGCAGTCAGGAGTCGGACATGACAGGATGCTCATCTACAGGTTGGCTCCTCAAATATTTTAACCAAAAGACTTCAGTTTACCTGCAAAAACTTTTCTTTTACCATCAAGTTTTTTTTGCCATCAAGTTGCAGCCTACTTATGGCAACCCTGTGGAGTTTTCCAAGCAAGAGATGCTCAGAGCTGGTTTGCCTTTGGGTCGTGACCCTGGACTTCCCTGGTGCTCCCCCATCTAACTATTGACCAGGGTCAACCCTGCTTAGCTTCCAGGATCTGATGAGATGGGGCTAGCCTGGGCTATCCAGGTCAGAGTGCAGCAACATTAGTGTGTTTTAAATTAGACATAATTATCAGAGCTGTACTGGTAATTTATATAGTGCTGTACATTCAGCCATTCTAAAGCTTGATATCCTGCCTTTCCACCATTTAGGTCTTCAAGGCAGCTTATGAATACATTTCAACAAAACCATTTTCAAACTCTACAGTGGAGTCTGGATGAATTTTTGGAAAGGGTTTTTTTTGGGGGGGGGAGGGGGACTCATCAAGTGGTATTTGGGGGGGATCAGAAACCAAATCATCTAACACATTTTGGGTATGGTGATTTGGGAAATTATGATTCCCAACTGAATTTTGAATTTTTAACCTCCTAAATTTGAAAATAAAAATTAAAAAGCAACTAAATAGACTATTTTGATTTTTACATATGCACATATGTATATACACTTTTATTTCAAAAGTTTAGTTGTAAAATTGTTTGATCATCTAACTATATCTTGGAGAACGACCAGTATTTCGTAGTGTGGCGTCATGAGCCCCTATAGAGTGCATTGGAAGAGAATGGGCTGATGGAGGCAGCTGGGCACTATGGTGGGGAGTCTGGAGGGAGGAGTTCTTGGAGGTGACCAGTGGCAGAATGAGAAACACAACAAATGGTGGCTTCAGCCATAGACCCAAGCCTGACTGGCAGGGTGAAAGCTGGAAGCTGGTTGACATCATGAGATAATCAGCTGGTGACAGTTCAAAGAGCACATTCTAAAGGAAGTGGTTGGAAGTGAATTCGGTTAGGATGAGAAGGGTCCCTAGAAGCAAGAAGCATAAGAGGAAGGAAACAGTAGAAACAGGAGTGGCAAAAGAGCGGTAGGTGGGAGAGGAGAACCAAAGGGTGGGAAAGAGGCAGAGAGGAGCCTGAAAGGGGAGAAGGAATAGGTGGAAGAGGAGATAAAGAGTGTGATTATGGGTAGAAACTGTTCTACAAGAAGACAGTAGGGAAAGAGCCAGTCAGGGCAGGAGAACATCTTTCCCATAAGCTACCTGAGAGACCCTAAATTGGAGGGAACTTAGGTACATATTTGGCTAACTACCTGGCTGTGAAGAAGCAAATGGCAGTTTTTTAAAAATGCACACTGAACTCTCCTGTTTCAGTAATGTTTGTTATGCTCAAGCTAGGGAGTTTGGATGTACAGCTGTCCCCCCAGAGCAGGTGAATATAGCACCTGCATTCAGTGAAAAACATTTTAAATTAAAAACATGCAACATATAATCAGGTCATAATCATGAAACTTTCAAATACTTTTTAATAGAACCAGCTAAATAAACTGCATAGTAATTATTTTGACAGTCATTAGCCATGACAGGAATTTTGACATATTATATTCATGCATGGGTTTTGGTCAGCAATATGTCCATTGAACCAACACACTGACATACAATGTAGTCCAGATTTTCAGCATTTGCATCAGGGAATTATACACTACATTTGATATAAGCAAATGATTATTTCCCAATAGGCCGCTTGAATAGGACTTAGAGATATCAGACCAGGCTGTAGACCTGATTTCCAGCACTTTCAACCCATGTGTGGGGTGTGTAAGATTTTAATTAATTTAATTTTAGCATATTAGAAAAATGTTATTTTTCTGTTATATTTGTAAGCTGTGGTTATTTATATAAGTCAGTAGAGAGCAGTATTGTTTAACAAAAGTTTAAGGCTTCTTAATCTTAAAACTGTATCTTGAGACGATCTGGTACAAGAAAACAACATGTGATCACGAAGATGAGATCATCACTGGGATGGACTTAGAAGGAGGAGATATTATAATGGCTCTTGTAATTTGAGGAAACAAAGAACTCTGAAAAAGTATAAAATATGGGAAATAGGCGGGGTTTGTTAGGAGACTTTTACTTTTTGAAGCCGAAGGGCTGAAATTCTCTCCTCTTTTGCCTGGCAAAATAAAAAGCATTTTTCTTCCCTTGCTTCTTAAACCTGGCGTCGTCTCTGCTTCATGGTAATAAAATCTGGCCAGAAAAGAGAGTGTATTTACATCCAACACATGTGTGTTGCTGGTGGGAGTTCTGGAATGGCATAATGAACATTTCTGCACATCAAGGTTTGACATTGTACCCACATAAAGTGAAAGTGAAGAGCATTGGTTGTTGGTGGTAACACAGTGTGGTGTAGTGGTTAGGAGTGGTGGACTGTAATCTGGGGAACAGGGTTTGATTCCCCCCTCCTCCACATGAAGCCAGCTGGGTGACCTTGAGCCAGTCACAATTCTCTTAGAGCGCTCTCAGCCCCACCTACCTCACAAGGTGCCTGTTGTGGGGAGAGGAAGGGAAGGAGATTGTAAGCCACTTTGAGACTCCTTAAAAAGGTAGAGAAAATTGGCATATAAAAACCAACTCTTCTTCTTCTTCTCCTGTTTTTTTCTCTTTTAGAACAAAGCTTCTTAAACTGTGGGTTGCGACCCGATATGGAGGTAACTGAATGTGGGGGTTGCAAAACAAGCACATCCATCTCATTAGTATGCAAATTTGCTTTTGTCTTTAATAAATGTTTAAATTATATGCATACCAATCATTTTAAGATAAATTTCCTTATGATTTATTATCAGTAAATGTTCGATTTGTAAACCTATTTTATATACCTATATACCCGGGGCTGCGTAAATATTTTTCGGGCAAAAAGGGGTCGCGAGTGGAAAAAGTTTAAGAAGCCCTGTTTTAGAAAACCAGCAACATCATGCAATTTAAATAAAGTCCGTTTTGTTCTCATTTTATATCTGCTTACAGACTTCTTGGCTGATTCAATGCTTTGATCTGCAAGCTCTACTTCTCCCAAATTATCACATACGAGATGGTTCTCTCTGAAGACCTTCTATCCTATTGAGCTTTATTTGATGTATAGGATGAAGTATCATACCTGGTCAGTGTATGAAAACGTAGCAGTGCTCCTGCCGAACATTTGGGTAGTGTTTACATTTATGGGTATGTAATGTCTTTTCTGTGATATGGAACAACCTCCCCAGGGAGGTACTCCTGGCTGCCTCATGCCCAGCCTTTAGGAAGCAGCTGGAGATGGTTTTATCCAACTCAATACCGGTTTTGTATTTGTTTCATGCACTATGAAAAATACATGTATCATCTTATTACACTCAATACCTTTAATGGATATCCCCCATATCTTGTCAAGATTGGTAAACCAATGTCAGCATCTTGGTGCTCTGGGAATGGGTCTGGGGCTGCTGCACCTTCAATGGTCTCTTTTTTTATAAACACATTTATTTATAAAAATGTTACGAAAATGATAACTGCATGGAATGAAAAGTCCTGAAATGTCCTTTAAAGCCAAGAAAATAAATTAAAGATGTGATCATGTAGTCCAGAAAGCATCACTACAAATATCACTTGCAGATTAGATCGACAGATAGATAGATAGATAATTTATTTGCGGCCCTTAGCCAGATAAAACAAGAGAATACTTGCAGATTAATGTTCCTCAAAAAGTTTACAAGATTAGTTTTGGTAAGGAACATAGACTGGATGCAGTACAGTTCCTGGCCTATAAGGTTCAAGTATTTCTTTGTGCCTGTCCCAATTTTAAATTTTAAATAAGTCATAAGAGCATTCTTGACTCTTGATTAACAATTTGCTGCCTTCTACGGCGCAGCCAATCAGAAGAGTACTGGAGAAACTGTGGCGTTCCCAAGCCCTGCTCTCTGCAGAAGGCTATTGCTGTGTGCTGGCCTGGCCATCCACCCTCCGGATAATGTTGGAATAGCTGAGAAATGTTTGAGCCCTCCTTCAAACTGGCTGGGAAGCAGGCCATTTTCCACCTGTTCTATAGTGATCTGGGGAATAGTGATATTACCTTATTAGGCCTTTTTGGGTTTGGGGGTTGTTGTTTTTTACTATCACTAGTTGTGACAGGAATACTAAAAGTTGGTATAGTATTGGTAGGGCTTAATTGGCAAGCACCCAGGGTCACCTACGGATGGGGTGGGGGCTGTTGTTCCCAAGACCATCATTGGCTCAATGGGTCTGGTGAGCAGTGGAGGGAACACCTTTGGTGGTTGAGCAGCATCAATTGAGACTTTAGTTGCTGGAGAAATAAATGGAGTGTGAGTCAAGAAAAATGCCATCATATTTTCATATCTGGGCTTCAGGTGAATCCCCCCCCCCCCATACTTGCTTATGGTTGTGTAGGACATTGCTGGCTAAGCATGCAAAATCCGTGTGGTTTTTCAGGTTGTGGTGCTTCAAGATCATTGCTTTCAATGGGGAAGATATTGGAGGGTTGGGCAGCTGTTTATAAAGATAATGGCACCAATTGGCACAGAAAATAGTCCTACATCTAATATAAATACCCCCCCCCAATGATATCAGTGGAAAATGGGGGCATTTATTGGCCTTTAAAAAAAGAACCTTGTCTGAATTAATTTCATTTTCCTACTTTTACAGTGACTGACTGACAAAAGGGCTCTGCCCCCACAAAGGTGGGAAGAAAAAAGAAACAAACAAGCAAGTACCTTAACTTTGCTATTATCCCCTATGGGGGAATTTTTCAAAGGGGAGTGGCTGGAGTGGCTCTTGTTCACCCAAATAACACCAGAATTGCTTCAGCTTTGATGCTGCCTGTCCACTAAATATTCCCCAAGTTCCAAGCAAATTAGGCCAAGGGGACCAATTCTACCAGCCCCTGAACAAGGTGGCTCCAGCAATCATACTTGCAAAGAAAAAAGGGCTCCACTCCCCACAAATGAGAACGCAAAGAAGGATGGCAGGGCCTCTGCAGTTTGTCTCTGAAGCTGATTGGCTGGGAGTGCTCTGAGCTGCTCCCTTGCAAGGGTCCAATTGAAAGGGAGAAATGCCATTGCCCAGGAAATCAGTAGACTCAAAGAAAAACTTGAGTGCATGATTCATTGCTAGTAAGCACCCCAATTTTTTTTTTTGGGGGGGGGGAAGTTCATAATTCCCAAGAATCCCAGATTTGTATTCTCATTCCGGGAGCTCACTGTATCAACCTGAACCAGTGATTTCTGTCTATTTCTTTGACTTGGGGATTTTGTTTTGCACACCCCTGCCTGACACCTCTCAGCACCTTCTCACACATTGGTGAGGGTAAACAAAGGCACTGGTACCACTGCCTAATTTTGAAATCAGGGTGGTTGCGCCCAATACTCTGTGAGTGACAGTAAACTGCTTGTTAGCAGCAACTCACACTAATTCAGGGATGGTTAATTGAGGTAGGTCAGCTGTTAATAAACTAGTTAACACATATACTGGTGTCTTATATGTCTGTACTGGTACAAAGGAGTTTATTAATTCTGTATACTGTTAAATTCAATAGAAATTAATAAAAATATATTGCACTAGTATTCCCATGAATACACATGCTCTGCATGCATGCAGAAAGTCCCAGATTAATTCCTAGAATTTCCAGTTAAAAGAAGGCTCTCGGGTAGCATGGCTGATATAGGAATTTTATCTGGGTGGAACTAAGTTATACAAGAATCACCTATGGTCTCAGGCAGTATAAAGAAGCAATTTGGAATACTCATAAAGATGAGACTTCATTCTTTTCTAGCTACAACAGGGGCATCTAAACTTTCTGGTCCAAGGGCCACCTTAAGACAAGCATTTGAAGGGCTGTGCCAAGGCTGCAATAGGATCTGTCCCATACTACAAAGGCCTGACAAAGAGGAAGAATTGTAGCTGCTTAAGGGGCAGGGCTGAAAGACCAAACTCTACCTCTTAAGTAGCTACAGACCCATTTCTTGGGGGCAGATGAAAAGGGTCTGTGGCCATATTTTGGACACCTCTGAGCTACAGGATCCAATCTGCATACCTGTAGATGCCTGGACAATGGGAGTGTAACTACATAAAGGTGTTACTTATGCGCCATCACTGTCACTTGGATGTCCAGCAAAGCTTTTGGTGTCACTTTTGATGACTTAAACTATTTGTATCAATGAACTCAGACTACTGCAAATGAAATCTGTGGGCAAAGGAAAAAAATAGCCATTATTGCAAAAAAAATCAACCCGATTCTGTTTCAGTAAGCTCAGAGTCTCATATTTTGTTAGCTTGGTTTATTGCATAAAGCTTGTATTATATTGCAACAAAATTATAAATAGTTTAGAAAAATTCCAGGAAAGTTGAACAGAAGAGGTAATAATGCTATATTTACAGTCCAACCCTATGCATGTTTACTTAGAAATAAGTCCCACTAAGTGCAATGGGGCTTATTCACAAGTAACTGTGAACAGGACAGGAAGTGCTCACCCCTTCACAGTAGCAGATGAAGCTTGGGTCTGACGCTTCCTCTACTAGTGAAAGGGAGGGTGATTTTGCCCCATTCCCACCTTAATATTGTATCCAACCCCCAGCCAAAAGAGAACACAAAATATAGTTTTGTAATCCCCACATTCACAATTAAGTATCCTCAGTGTTCCTATTCCACAGGTTAGGTCCATCTTCAGAACAAGAGCATTTTGGCCTTCAGTTCTATCTGCTGTATCTTCATAACTCATCATTCTGGGAATGCACTTCTTAGGCATGATTAAATGCCTCGAGCCAGATCTCTCCTGAATCCTTCAAAGAACTACCAAGAACAGATAAGAACCAGATTAATTGGTACAAGGCAGGATGAGAGAGAAAAAAAAGATTGTATATTGGATTTCCTCTGATTCAAGCAAAGAAATAAATCCAATCAGTGAGAAAAACAGTACTCATCATGTCAGCTGCCTTTGAATGCCTCTACTCCTTTGAGGAATTTCACATTTTTAACAGTGAAATTCTAGAGGGGTATAGCTGTGTTTAGGATTGCAGTGTAAATTTTGTAATCGCAATCTCTATCTTTTACTGGAGCTATTTTTTTTTTACTAAGAAAGCAATTTTAGGAGAGCATGAGGCTGGAGGAACTAATGGAGCACATACTCCCATAAGAATCTGATAGTTAAAATCATCTGCAAAATTACTACTATAGTCATGGTCTTTGCTTTGTGACACCTCTTCTTCAGAATTATCTCCCTATAGCAAACCATCCGGCGCTAAATCTCTTCACTTTTAGGCACCAGGTTAAAAAAACCCTCCTGTCTGTGTCGTATCCTTGTTTTCTTCTCTGGTTCTTTGGTACTGGCTTTGAGTCTTTAAACCTAGCTCAGGTTTAAGCTGAGGGTAGGGTTTCCAACTTCCTGGAAGAAAAAAATGTCCTCTCTATTTAATAGATGCCTAATGGGACTTAACAGGTGATGTTATTTATTTCCATACCATGAAAAGCTTCATCTGCCCACTTACACACATTAAGCCTTCAAGGGACATTTTTCTCCAGGTTGCTGGCCGCCTTAATGGTGGGTAGCTATGCTAGGGTGAGTAGCTCCACACCTTACATGGCTCATGTGATTGCTGAGTGTTTCTGGGATCACATTCCTATGCCTTTAAACACCTGTGTACATACACTTACGAACTCTGATTGCACCATTTAGACAGGGGGCTTAAAGATTCAAGTATGTCATCCACACGTTACAGAAACCACCAATGTAATAACAGTGAAAATGCAAGATTTGGGTCTGCCACGGGAAGCATGGGGTTACCCTGTCCATTTAAGCCTTTAATGCACAGAATAATTGTGAGGATATTATTGATGTTCAACGAATGTAAGACATCCTGTGTGCACGACTCTCCTGATTAATCGTTTTTCATAATTGTTATTTGGTTCATCTCTGTATTGAATACTTCATAGAAGGGTGGGATATCAATATAGTAAATAAATACATCGTAACGTAAGAATGTGTCCCTTTAAAACAAACATCCCGTATTACCCAAGAATAAGATTGTTAGTCAGAGGTTTAAGGGGAAACAGTCAGTGGCACTGAGATGAGAATGTTAGTGCTTAAGTTAACTTTCTCTCCCCTCTTCCTGTCACAATGTAAAGCTCCCTGCTTTTCATCTTTACCTATCAAAAGAGCTTGGGGATATGGGCAGGGCCATCCTTGGGGAGGGGTTCAGGGTCTGGGACAAGCTCTCCCCCCAGCCCTGCAAGACATCTGAGTCTTGTGAGACTTCCCTTCTTAAGACCCTACTGATCATGAGTCTAGCAACCAGCCAGAGACTTACAGCACCCAGTGTGTGTGTCTCCAGCAATGTTATTACAGCACTGGCAATGCAGCAATGTCACTTCCAATGGGACTTGGAAATGACATCACAATGAAGATGTGATGCTCTAACATTTGAGTGAATGCTAGAGCATCTGCCCTCCTGGAGTTGTCTCTACCAGGTCATGCTGGAAGTGATGTTGCTGCACTGTCAGCAATAGCTATCCCCACCCCCAACATCCCATTATGCAGTGGTGGGGGAAGGGGGCATCCAGCGGGTGTCTTGCCAATCCAGGAATCCTGGCAGTCCTATATGGCAGGCCCTGTCCAGACTCTGCTGCCCAAGTGATCAGGGACTTCATTATTACCAGTAATATTCAGAAGTCCAGTTCATGTTTTAGTGTAGTTCTTGAGTACCAGAATTTGGAGGAGTTCCAGATCAAGTTTTACTTACAGCAAGATGGCTGAGCAAACTACTAGGCAGGGCTCTGGTAGGCCTTGTGTTCCTTCCTTTTATTGTTCATAAAGTTAAACTATGTTTATTTAAGAAGACCTTGAGTGATTGCACCATCTTACACTGGTGAGGAATTATGACCTCATGAAAATTAGAGTTTGACACACACACAAAAGCTGTAAGCTGTGGCCTCCCTAAGAGAAAGAATCCTCTTATCACAAGCAAGCATTGACTCAACTACTCCCTTGCAGAAAGAGGATGTTTCCCAGGGTTTTGGCCACTATGGCTGCCCTTCCCATATTCCCCTGTTTTGATACCTGTGATTCCCACGCTACTTTAGGACCTCTCTGGGACGAATGGGTCCAGAGGCTGGAAATCTTGTTCTGTGCTATGGAGACAGAGTGTAGCCTTGTTCACAAGTTAACTTGTTTATGTGTATACTTGATTTTTCATTATGACTATTAATGCAGTTGATTCAGACCCCAACTGATAGATTTGGACCAGCCATGCTTTTGTGTGGTGAACACCATAACACTGAAGAACAAGATAACCTATTCAGTGGACAAGGCAAACAATGAAAATTGCGTTCAGCCATGACACAAGATATTCTTGCATGGGCAAGAAATATAAGATCCTCTTAGACAAAAGGTGCCTCAGTAAACATTATGGCTAAACAAACATATGACATACTCAATAACCAAAGACAAATATAAAGATTCATGCATATGGATCATGTCAACCATTACCAATATATGGACAATTCCAAACATAGCTACAGTTTCAAGACTTCCAACTCACATCTACTTTTTATGTTGCAGTAGATGGCACCAATGGCTTTTTTGGCTATTGCACTGAAATTTAGTTGGTCTGCAGCATTCATCCAACCCATTTGGATCTGATTCTTCAATTCACATAGGTATGCTTTGCAGCATAGGTAAGCAAAAGAACTATCAGGTCAAGCTCCACATTTATAACACTGTGAAGCCTGTGGTTTTACCACACAGAAGTATCCTTTCCCATGTAGGAAAATCAATAGAATGTTTAGAAAAGCTTGATATCTTCAAGAAAGTAGCACTCCCTATCTCATGGGTCTCACCAATTATGGCTGCTCCTAAACATAAACAATCAGGAAATATTAGACAGTGTGGATATGTTTCTGCCCAAATAAGCCATAAAGTGAGAATGTCACATCACAACCAGGGTGGATAACATCATTGCAGACCTCAACAGAGCAACATATCTTCCAATCTTGATCTGAATGTTGGATATCACCTACTAGAACTTCATTCAGATTCCAGATGTGTCACCACATTTACCACTTACATAGGTTTTCAGTACTACGAAAGGCATCTATTCTGCTGCTGAAATTTTGCAGAACTTGATTGGGAAACCTTGTTTCCACTAGTGAGGGTGCCCAGTAATGACATTCTTGTGCTTGGGCAACTCAAAAAGGAGCATGACATCAGACTTGAAGCTGTGCTAGATCGGCTGCAACAGTGCAATCTCACATTTAATTCTGATAAGTGTGAATATAATAAGAACAAACTAGGTTTTTTATGTTTTCTCTACCAATTGTGTTTCTCCTAATCCAAAGAAAGTGGTGGCCATACAAAAAACTGCAGACCCCAAATACTTCAGCTGAACTTAGAAGTTTACTTGGCCTTGCTATGTATTGAAAGCCAGCATGGTGTGTCGAATTAGGATCTGGGAGATCTAAGCGAGCCCATCTGCCATAGAAGCTTTCTGGGTGACCTTTGGCCAGTGACACTCTCAGCCTAACCGATCTCATAGGATTGTTATGAGGATAAAATGGAGGAGAGGAGAATGATGTAGCTACTTTTGGCCCCCTTTAGGGAGAAAGGCAGGGTATAAATTAAGTAAATAAAATATTGTGGATGTTTCATTCATAACCTTGTGACGTAATTCACCCCTTAAAGAAACTCAGCAGTAAGAATAAAGCATGGACAGCTAGACATCAGGTAGCTTTACCTTACTTTATGGCATTTCGCCCTCTAGTGATAAAACAATGGCATAGTTTGATACCCGGAAAAACAGTGAACTCACAGTGGATGTTAACCCAATAGAGCTTAGAGCTATAGCACTGGTTCCCAACCAGGGGTCCATGGAACCCCAGGGGTCCAAGAGAACTAAATTAAGGTCCACGAAACAAAGTTATAAACCCATAATAAATTAATATTTTCAATTAAAAGTTCTCTATTATAATATATATATATATATATATATATATATATATATATATATATATATATATATATATATTCAAATATAATTCTAAGTTTAATGTTTAACTAACAGTTATGATTAAAGTTTATTTTCAAATTCCCGGAATTTTTATTTTGAAACTTGGGGGTCCCTGCACCGAACAAAAAAGTCCTAGTGGTCCCTGGTCAAAAAAAGGTTGGGAACCACTGAGCTATAGTGACACAAACAGACTCCAGTGGCCATATATTAACCATAGCATATGCCAACAATGCTTTCTCACCAGTTGAGCATTGCTATTCCACTTGTACCTCTATGGCCATCACTTTGTGATTGTTACTAATTACAAGCCACTGCAACCTATGTCCAGCCACCAGCTCTTATTGAACACTGGATGCTGCAGCATGATTTCATAGTGACGTATTCTCCTGGTAAGAGCAGCCCTACAGATTATTTTTCAAGACATCCTTACACCTAGGCTTCAACCACTCATACTGCCATAGATCTTGCAGAAACTCATATATTTCATCTCAAGTCACAGATGCACGGATCCCTTTTGAGAGACATAGCTCCCTTTGTCAGATGCGAACCTGCTGCTGAGAGGAACCAAGATTGTTAGGCCTTGCAGTCTGTGGGCTCAGACCATATATTTCGCTCATGAAGAACATCAAGGAATGGGGAAAACTAAGCACCTTCTTGAGGAAAAGGTCTGGTTCCCAGCAATAGACTCGTGAATAGAATTCTGAGTCCAATCTTGTCTCCTTTGTCAGTCAGCAGTACTAAGGCATAAGGTCTACCCCTACAAATGACCACTTGGGCTTGTCAGTTCTGGGCAGAAATCAGGGTAGACTTCTGTGACCCCCCTTCTGGTTCACATTTGTTTGTTGTCATGCATAATTATTCCAGATTTCCCGTTGTTGTTGAACTAGTCACTACTACTTCAGCAATGGCTCTCATACCACAACTGGCCAAAATATTTTCTACTTTTGGAATACTATAGAGGATGAGAGAAGTGATGATAGGCTATGATTTAACTGTACTTTGCACAATTTTTTAAATATCTTGATTTCTATCATTGGAAAACAACACTGGCCTCAGGCCAATGGGAATTTGAGAGGTTCATGAGGACGTTAAAGAACGCATTAAAGCCCTTTGCCCTTATAATCCATTTTAGCAGCTGGTTGCTAATGGATTTTTGTGTCATTTCTGACACAACCGTTTTGGCTCCTGGCTGCTAACGGATTTTTTAAAAGCTTTTCAGACAAAGTTGCTTGGGTCCCGATGGTATTCTGGTGCTCAGCCATTTTTTTTTAATTTCTCCTGTTTTTTCCCCCCTCCTGTTTTCAGTTTTTCCTTGCAGTTTTGAATTGCTGCAGTGTGCTGTTTAAAATGTCTGGATTGGTTCCAAAAGGACCACTTTCCCCCCACCCTTTCCCACGGCGCATTCTTTTTTGGTTTTTTTCTTTAACATTCTGAAATTTACGCTATAGTGCCATAGCAATCCAACAGATCCCAATGCTGGAGATATAGCACTGAACTGCTATATCACCAGCACTGAGATGTATTGGATTGCTAGGGTGCTATAGTGCAAATCTCAGAATGTGAAAAGAAAAAAAAAGGGCCGAAAAAGAAGGCACTGTGAAAAAGGTGTGTGTGTGTGGGGGTTTTTTTTGAGAAAGCAGCACTGTTTGAAATGGCCAGAGCAGAGTACTTTAGAGATGGCTCATACATCTGAAAAAGGCCAAATAATCGCAGATGGAGAAGGGGGAAAAAATCAAGCAAGAACTGTACAAATTCTGGAGAAACTACCGAGCAACTCTACATAGCGCTACAGGGGTTCCTTTCGGCACTGCACCAAAATCTGTACCAAATTACCAGAACTGCTAAGAGTACAAGATCATGATGAGAAAACCATGAGAAGAGACAAATCAGCAAAATAAGGAATACAAAAAGAAAAGCACATAACTGTAAAGCAGGCAGTCATAGAAATAGGAGACTTTGCTTTAATGAGAAACCTATGGCCACCTCATATACACTTCACCCATACACAATCAAAGAATACAAAGGACCATGATTACAGTCCAATGAGGACTACAATTACCCATAGTATTCCTCATTTTAAAATCCTGAAGGAACCGTATCAGATGGCTCTCAAAATGATTTGGAGCTAAGCAAACCAGACAATGCTTCTCCATATCCCATATGAACAGTCTCTGCCCCCCGCCCAGTTCTCCAGGTGGTAAGGAAGGCCTCAAGATAACTGCAACAGATAAATCAAAGATGACCAGAATATTTCAGATATTACTTTATGACACAGCATTCTGGAGATTATTTTGTAAAGATAATATTTGGGTTTCTGGAACAGTGAATGTATGGTAATTGTTTTATTTTTTAGCTACAATACCTAAGTAAGATTTTGTTATGTGAGTGGAAAGGAGGGATGTAATATTCAGAAGCCCAGCTCATGTTTTTGTATACTTTCAGGGTACCAGAATCTGGAACAATTGCAAACCAAGTTTTACTTAGGACTCAGGGCAAGCTGGACAAGCAAACTGCTATGAAGGCCTCTGTTGTGTCCCTTTCTTTGTTTATGGTGAATAAAGTTATACTATGGTTGTTTACGCATGGGGACTTTAACTTATGTTCTCCCCTGGCCTGTCTCCGTTGTTCCTTGGAGTTGTGCATGAGTTTTCCCTCCATTAGAGATGACCTCGCTGCCAGCCCTCACAAATCCTGGGACTTCCCATCTATTAACCCGATTCTTCTCTGAGCTCAGCCCACTTGAAATCTCCACCCATAAGGAAAAGAACGGGACACAGAAGTTTGGTTTCGCTCACAGCAATCAGACAGCCAATTACAAAGCAGCATGTCAAGGGGCGGAGATTCAAATGCTTCCTGCTTCCTCAGAGTTCTTTCTGAGCAGAAGTGTTTTTAAAAACGAGGCTTGCGTCTCTCCTCCCCCCTCTGCTGTTCCTTTCAAATAGCTCCGTTTTTTGTTTTTGTTCTTAAAATGCTTTTTTATGTGGCAACTGGGTTTCACGGGGGACTTTTCTCTCACTACAGCCAATTACAAAGCAGCATTTCAAGGGGCGGGGATTCAAATACTTTCTGATTTGAGCTTGGAGACTATTGGTGCATAGACTCCCAACAGGAAAGTGTGGGTCCGGCAAGCAACGAACCTCAGGTAAAACTCTCATGCATAAACAACCTATGTTTACTTAATAAGACCCTTCAGCATCTTCCTGAGTGGTTGCAGCATCTTACATCACCCTGAGTCACACTACCCAAGGAGCAGATCTGGATATGGGGTTTATTTCAGTACAGGGAGTTTTTGGTTTTCATATGTCCATACATGTTATATTTGAACAAAATATTAATATTAATATTAATGTGGAATGCTATGCTCTCCCTCCCCCCAGGTAATTGTAGACACAAGCTGTTAACTCTGATGCCATGCTGGTTACTTATATCGTCTTGAATATATAGCCCTGCAATTTGTTAGGATTGCAGCCCTAACAAATCCAGAATCCTAGATTCTTTTCTTTATTTTTCCAAGTGCCCTTTGCAAACATAGGGTGGTCATGGAAAGTGCCCTCAAGTTGCAGACACCTTATGGTGATCCCTGTAGGGTTTTCAAGGCAAGAGACGAACAGAGGTGGTTTGCCGTTACCTGCCTCTGTGGAAGTGACCCAATTTGCACACTACCTTTTCCAAGGGAAAGATGTCATCTCATCTCCTGCATTGTGCAGGGGATTGGACTAGATGACCCTGGTGGTCCCTTCCAACTCTATGATTCTATGATCTACTAACCCCCTCAGGTGGTTACTGCAGTGCTATTTTGGGGAGCATCCACACGACGTAGTCCTCTATTCGTCCTTTTCCTGGGTTTCCCTCCCAACTTTGCCAAACCTGGCTTGATACCATCTTTTTGGAAAGATCACAGTCAAAGGTGTCTCTGGACACCACGTGAACAGGAAGGTTCACATTTTTTCAGGTCCTTCCCACAGTGATGTCATTTTCCTTACCTCAGTCCCAGCAGCAGCCATTCCCCTCCACCCCCCCGAGCATTTTAAAAATCAGTAATAACTATATCAATAGTATTATAACTAGGGGTGTGCAAAAAATGTTATTATTTTTATTCTGGTATATTGGACCTGAAAAGTATTGGCATTCCCAATATTTCCAAATTCCAATATGATATGGTATTTGGATTAGAGTTTGTTTGGGTTTCTGAATTTTGGGGTCCATTATTCCCTATGGGGAAATTTTTTAGGTGGCTGAGGATGTTTTTAAAGGTACAGGCACCAAAATTGCAGGAAAGCTGTTGATGTCTACCCTTTAAAAAGTCCCCAAATTTCAAGAAGACTGGACCACGGGGTCCAATTCTATGGCCCCTGAACAGGGTGCCCCCAGCCATCCTCCATAGAACCCCTCCCCCCAAGATGCAAAAACAAAGGGGGTGGGGAGAACAGAAAAAGAAGGAAAAAAAACAGTTCATGCGAGCCTGCAAACGCTGGCTCCTGATATTCCCAGTAAATCCCAAAAAATTTTGAGAGTTTTTCGGACCATTTTTTGGCTGCACGTTTTTTCTTGTAACTTCGCAACCAGAAGGGCGGTATGTCTGTAAAGTGCCATCAAGTCACAGTCGACTTATGGCAATCCAGTAAGATTTTCAAGGCAAGAGACTAGCAGAGGTGGTTTGCTATTGCCTTCCTCTGCATAGCAACCCTGGTATTCTCTGGTGGTCCCACATCCAAGTATTAACCAGCGTCAACCCCGCTTAGCTTCTGAGATCTGACAAATTCAGGCTAGCCTGGGCCATCCAGGTCAGGGCTAGAAACTTATTATTTTAAAAACATATATACTGGGAAAATATATATTATTGCAGCTGACTGCTAGAACACTACAGCAACCTGCCAATTACCAATTTATTAAAGGCCTGAAAATGAAGGGGGAGATGGCAGCCATGGAGAGCTGAGGCAAAGGAGGTGTTGGGGAACCGTCCATGTGGACGTTCCTATGCATTTGCAGCAGCAATGAGAATCATATCTGTGCCGAAACAGCCCTGGTAAGCTGTGTTTTATATCAGTGTGCTTCCCCAAGCGTCACATGTTTCTCTGCAGTCCCATTCCTCAGCAACTCTACCTACTTGGTTTCCCCCCCCCCACACACACATCATACTTACTATATAATATCTGCAAAGCCAGAAAACAGGGGCTTTGACTGATATTCAATACCATGCTTGGCACACAAAGACTTCACCAAAGGGGCCACCTTCCAGAAGTTGTGTCGAGGCATCGTAGGGAAAAGGCTGGAGGGAGAAAAGAAGGAAGCTATGTTAGACTGCTGTCTTTTTCCTTGAGCGCACAGCTCCCCTGGAGCAATTGCCTAATTACCATAACAGGACAATTTGTCAATGTTGCCTTTGGGAATCTTTCTCCCCCCATTTCCCTATATCTGTACTCACTGATGCTCAATCTGAAAATTCAGATGCCCTGTTACCCAGTCATTGAAGAATGATTGGTTCACATTACAGGTTGCCAGGAGCTGGTGGGGAAAAAAGATAGAGAAGGAGAGATACAATTGAGTGTAGATCCATATCAAATTAATTTCAGCTATGCTTTCTGATTTCTTGGGGGAGGAAGAGCAAATCTACTAAGTCAAATATCTTTGCAAAATGTTAATTTTCTCTCCAGTGTTCAAGTTATGGTCATAGATGAAATTTTATTTAAAGCGTATTTATATCACTTTTCTACAAGCATTATATTTAAAAATATTATATAATCCAAAAATATTACATAGTCCAAGCCACAAAGTAAAATTTCAACAACAAAACTAAATTTTGGTGAAACCATTAAAATGTTGGACCAGGACTGGGAAGACCCAGGTGCAAATCCCTACTTTGCCATAAACACTATGGGTTGGGTAACCTTGGGTCAGTTATTCTCTCTGAGAGCCAGCATGGTTAAGAGCAGCAGAGTCTCTCTTCCACCTGAAGCCTGCTGGGTGACCTCGGGCCAGTCACAGTTCTCTCAGAACTCTCCCAGCCCCACCTACTTCGCAAGGTGCCCGTTGTGGGGGTGAGAGGGAAGGAAAGGCATTTGTAAGCTGTTTTGAGACTCCATATGTTACAGAAAAGCGGGGTATAAAAACCTACTTCTTCTCTCAGTGAACCTAGCTAACAGTGTTATTGTGAGGATAAAAATGGAGGAAGGGAGAACCATGCATGCCACCTTAAGCTCTTTAGTTGAAGGGCAGGATGAAAATGCACAAAAAGTCTTCAAAATACAAAAAAATCAACATCACTTCTGAAATTATGCCCAGTTCTGAATTTGTGTAGCAGTTGCTTATGAACTCTATTTCCAAATTCTCTCCCTCTTTATCACTGAATGGCGTTGCTTTCTTCTGGGAGTGGCAGAGGTCTCTTCCTAAAGCTTTATGACCTGTCTTTGGTGAAAAAAGCATGCTGGAAAATGATACTTAAAAGTGTATTTCTGTTGAAATTTTACAGCAGTTCTATTTAACATTAATGCCTAACCCTTATAATTCATTTATATCTGCCTTGAATGGTTTATTATTGTCCACTGCTAGTTACCTGAAATGAAAACACAACGGGTCAAGAAAGGAAAAACAAGAAAGGGACGTCAATTCTTATTTTCAGGAAAGGATCTATCTGGAAGATCTAGACTGGGTACCTTCCGTTAGCCATATTTTCTGCTTATCTTATTCAGATTGTACAGTAATACCTCTTGTAAAGCAATTTCATTTAACACTTTTCATCCCGGGTGTACATTTGGTTTTTGGTTTTTAATTCGCAGAGATGACTGGCTGGCAGCTTCACAGCATCTTCAGCCAGAAGAAAACGTGGCCAGGCCAAAAGGAATGTGGCACCCTCTGAAGGTGAGATGGCCTGTTGGAGCTCTGTGAACAACCTTCATGGTTAAGGAATGGGGCCTCAAGCAGAGCTGCAGAGCGGGCAGAGGTGATCCAAAGAGACTTCCCAGGACGGTTCATCACAGGAGCCTGTCAGCTGGTGGTTGTCACCTCCTCCAGTTGCTGCCTCATTTGTAAGAAATGGCAACAGTGTGAACATATCCCTATTAGAACCAGTGTTGCCATACTTGTTATAGAGTTTAGCACTGTTTTCAGGTCTACAACCACAGCCTTAAAGGAGGAATTACCATAGTCTCCAGCATGACACACACACTGGCCATTTATTCATGGAAGGTTTTGCATTGGATTTGTCACTCTATAGATGCACATTTTCCCCAACTGAAGTCTCAAAACTCTGCATGGCGGCTTATTGTTGAGTTTTGAGAATATGGATGGGGGGGGGGGAAGTGCATCTAAAGAGTGGCAAATCCAATGCAAAACCTTCCATGAATAAATGGCCACTATCTCCCCCCTCCGGGCTGGTTCACATATGCATGTATCTTCCTTGATTTCAAATTACCTGATTAATCAAAACATGGAGATTGACAGCTACTTGTGTGCACAGACTCCACTATTATCCTCAGTGTCAGAACTGTTAGCTCTTTCACAGGAGCAATTTGTAATCCGATGTCACTGTAATCTAGTCCTCACGCATGGGTTAACCAGTTTACACACATATCCAGTGCCAATTCCCCCCTTCAGTCTCTTGCCATAGGTTCCTGCTGCCATCATCCTTCTTTGCCTGTGACTTTTCAGCCTCTGGGCTCTTTGATACACTTCATCTTCATTACAGAACATGGTCAAATATTCTCCTTAGACCACTGGCATATGGGCACCTGCCCACAGCTCCTGGTAAGAATGGGAGAGGGATCACTTACCTGTGTAGTGAACCAGTCCATGTTTCCATCATAATCAATGTGCATAGGAATATGGTTCAGTTGAGATATCCATGTAAACACGATACTCTCTAGTATACTGAGAGAGAGAGAGAGAGAGAGAGAGAGAGAGAGAGAGAGAGAGAGAGAAATAAGTCAGGGCCTAATTTTAATTTTTTTATTTATTTAAGACATTTATTAGCCACCTTTCTCTCTTGTGGTACTAAAGGTGGCTTACAATATAAAAGAGCACCCGGAAGCCTATCCAGCTCAGGTGACCCAATCTTTTTTGTTTTCAGGCTATGCCTCCTTAACTTGGAAGTGAGTCCAATGAAATCCATGGAACTTCCTTTTAAAAAGAGACAGGTCTTAAGAACAGAAGGTAAGTCTCTAGGTCCTTCACTTGTGGAGATATTTTTTCTTATATCTCTGTGAAGGGAAGGGGCTACAGACTTTTTTTGTTTACATGAAAGCTGGGAATTCAGAGAACCTGCTAAACCTATCATAACAATGGTGTATTGATATAACAATATTTAGTGCTGATTTTTTTAAAAAAAATGCAAAAGCCCTGTTGTGGTGGGTGGCAACTTTTGGCACCAGAAAAACTGGCATAGTTTGAAAGAGATTCAGCACTTCAGATGGGTGGTGGAGCAGCTTCCCTTTTAGACTTCCCCCTGCAAAGACAGGAAGGCATGGTCGGGGACTCACATCAATCCTCCCCAGTCACCAGCTGCAGCCCCCTGCCCCACGAATGCTACCCTTCCCCCCAGCAGCCTTACATGTGTCAGAGGAGCCCCAAGCTCTTTCTTTTTGTCCCTGTGTTCATTTTTTTAAAAAATTAGCCATGATACTGAGATATCAAGATAAGCATGCACACAAATTAAAGAGGGGGTTGTTGTGATACCATTGATGATGACAGCAACTTCCCTTGAACATCCTGATTATTTAAGATCCATGCGGAAGAAAATAAATTGACTCCACAACTGTGAAAATGCAGAGGGAAGGCAGATGTGTGGAAAAGCCCTGCCCAAACTGATTCCAGTGCTTGTGGATTGACTGCCAGGAAAATCAAGAGTAAGCCAAGAGTGAGGCAAAGCCTGAATATAGGAAGTAGCAGCTGATTCGATGTGGATTCACACATATATGTGTTTTACTTGATTATGATACATCCTTGCAGCTGAATGTGCATAGCAACTCCACTAAAAAACCCTGAGTGTTTGGGGTGATATCAGATGATGCAAAAGTTACATCTGCAATGGCTCATTCACACACACAATCCATCATTTTATGCTGCAGTCATTTGAAAACGAGAAACATTTCCTAAGACTAATATTTGGTTTAGTGGAAAGGCTTAATATTGGAATCCAAGGAGAGAGAAAGATGGAACCATAGCAACAGAGGAAGAGAAGAAATCAAAAGGAACAATGAAATATGATGAACAGTACTTGAGCAGAAAAAGTTGTCCCAAAACCACTTTCATTCCCAGTAAGGGCACAAAGGTAATAAAAAATCGGATGAAATATGTAGCACTCCATGCCAACTCCTGTGAAATAGAAAGAAAGGACTGGTTTTACAGTGGCACTGCCATTCCTTAAGCAGATACAGCCCTCAATCAGGTTGAACACAATTCCCACATGTCTTCCTTTGTATGGAATATACATTGCTAACTGTTGAGATACTCAACCTCAAAGTCTCTCTAGAATCCCCATACCTACTATGTGAGCATGTTGGATAGGTCAGAAGTATTCTTCAAAACCACCTGCATTGATGTGATGTCCACTGGCCCCACGGGCAACATTTCCAGTAGGCTCAGTGTTGGCTCAGGTTCTCCACTTGTACATACTTAGTTGGTGTACCACAATTCCTGTTTTATATTAGGCATTAAACTTGACACATGACAAGTTCCTATAACTATACTGATGCTCAATTCATACTTCTTGAGTCCAAGTTTGTTTTCAAGTGAATTGATGGAAGCAATTAAACCAATTGCTGCCAGGTTCAGGGTGTCGCGCACAGCTTGTCTGGACTTCAGGAGTTTACCTGGTAGCAACTTCACACCATGCAGTTCTGCTATGTACAGTTTATTTACAATATCTACACAGAGTCCTTTGGCTGTTAACATTCACAGCTCTGAGCATCAGCATGCTCCGCCAGCACGTATATTTCAGGCAAGAAGTAACTTACATTCACTACACAGACTTATATACACATTTATGACCAATCACAGTTCACCTGAGATGAGTCATTCTGGAAATCCCCATTCCTGGCTGTACAAACTGGATCAGACCAGCATCATCACATGACTTAGCTGTCACTCTGATCAGTATGATCTGTTTAGCAAACTGCAGACTAGGCATAACTTTGACATATGTTGACACAGGGAACTAGTGATCCCATGAGGAACAGTGTGCAAATATTCCATGAAAGACATCATAAACCTGACAGTGATACTTGCTTATGGAGAAGGGCTGATTCATTACATGCAGATTCTTTGGCCAGCATAGATTGGTACCATGCCCCCAAATAGGATCATGTGACCATCTCTCAGGGCTTTTCCCTGAGATCATTTTAAAGCAAAAATTGTATCATAATACTTGGAAAGGATTAGAACACTTACCCTCCATAGTTTGCGTTGGAATATGAAATAAATTGAGTATATCTGAAATATTGGAACTACAGCCAGGGGCATTGCTACAGAAGGAAACAAAATGGAAAGAGTCAATTCTCATTCTTTTTAAATCACCTGAAAAACAAAACATACATGGCAATTTTCCCTTATTAAAAATTACACCAGAACTAAAATGGATATTTTCTGTTAACTGATTATTTCCTTAAATAATGTGATTTTACAGCCTTTTTTCCTAGACTGTCAGTACCACCTTTCTGCAGTGCCAGAATAAGGTTGCCAGGGAGAGCCAGGCAACCAGCAGGGGGACATATTGGCAACAGGGGCATTTGCCCCGTGAAGTAATGACTTTGCTGGTGATGCGCTGATGCCACTTCCCAAGGGGCCACCAGGGATGCTCAGGCATTTGAGCAAAACTCTATGGTTTTAACCACAGAGTTTTTCCAAAGTGTCCCCAGCATCCCCTGGAGACATGTTGATGTCACTTCTGGGTGTATGGGGAGTGATGCCAGTGCATTGTGATGCTGCAATGTGCCCCCTTCCCAATTTCCTGCCATTTCCCCTCTCCTGGCCAGCTGAGCGTTGGCAGGGCATCCCTCACCCCCAGAGGGAGAATGGCATCCCTAATGAGCGATGTTGCACTGATAGAGAAGATGCTAAGGAGCTATTTATGTTCTTATCATAATGTAGTGGAAGCTACTTCTCTGGAAGTCTTCCTTCATTTTAACTTTACAAACAGACCTATGCTTTAAGCTGTAAAGCACTACACCATACCACGCTAGTGCGAAACTGTTATTGACTATCTTTATTCCCTCTAATGCTTCCTCTACTTTGTTTGAGTTTTGGCCACCAGTCAAATATGATGTGACTGATACACCGTTGCACAAATGCAGATTGCCTCATTTTCCTATGCTTGTTGAAGCTAATCAAGGTACACCACTTTATACTTATGAGACAGGCTATGTGGTGCAGTAAATAGAGTGTTGGGTTAGAATCTGGGAAATCCAGGCTTGAGTCCCCACTCTGCCATGGAAGCTTGCTGTGTGACATTGAGACAGCCACACATTCTCAGCCTAACCTAAATCACAGAGTTTTTGTGAGGATAAAATGGAGAAGAATGTTGTAAGCCACTTTTGGTCCCCATTGGGGAGAAAGGTATAAATCAAGTAAGATTTCATCAAGTTTCATACTTGCCAAGAGCAGCTTAAACTTTGTTTGATTTGCCAACTGAAGTTGGGCACAAGCACAATGAAAGCAACCTCACCCAAACTGAGTTTTCCAAACACCCCTGAAATGTTGCAGAGGATTCTGGAACATATTACTCCATACTGTGAATGCTCCATACTGTGAATGGGAAGATAAGTAATGTGAGAACCAAGACTTGTTGTTTCATGCATGATGGCCCCCACCTGAATTGTGCCATTCAGTCGGCCTGTGAAGATGAGCTAGTCTTGTGCAAATCCCTGCACACTTTAATCTGCAACAGTCGAAAATGCTGTCTTTTCTCACAATCTGAAAACTGACCTCATCCTGTGGGTGTTTACTTGGAACTAATGAGTTCCACTAAATTCTAGGAAGTTGACTCTAAAGTGTTGATCTACATAATACACAGTGCGCTGGTAGACTGAGGTGGTAGTATTCATGACTGAATCATGTGCTATATGAGGGGGAAATTCCAACATATGATCCCCCCACATGCAATTTAGAATTCTATCACCTTATTGCACTTAATGGTTCTGAGGTCAGATCTACTAATGCAAAGAGTAGTAAGCTATTTTCCCCATATGAAAAAACCTCTGCAAGTAGAAAACTAGCACATAATTGGGGAAAGGCTCTGTGCTCTTTTTAATTTTGCAGGGATTCTGTCTTACGTCAGTGGGCATTGTACAATATTTCTATATAGTTATGAGCTTCGGTGCCAGACTATGAGGACAAAATTCAGTCTCTGTTGCTTTCCTATCATACCTCGGAAGGTGGGGAACACAGAGGAGGCCTATGCTCATGCTACCGTTATTTCATATTTATTAAAAACTGATTATGTGCCAGACACAGTCACTAAATGGCCCTTCTCCCTCCCTATCACCAATGTACACATTAAATAATAACAATAAGACAGAAGCTAAGGATGACAGGACTTATTGATAAGTATGGTTGCCATTCTCCAGGTACTAGCTGGAGATCTCCTGCTATTACAACTGATCTCCAGCCAATAGAGATTAGTTCCCCTGGAGAAAATGGCAGCTTTGGCATTTGGACTCTATGGCACTGAAGTCCCTCCCCTCCCCAAACCCTGCCCTCCTCAGGCTCTGCCCCCAAAACCTCCCGCCGGTGGTGAAGAGGGACCTGGCAACCCTATTGATAAGATCAAGAATCTGAGGGGGTCAAACAGCAAGCTGGCAGCAGATGTTGGTCAAAAGGGTGTGTGAGAAAAGTGGAGATGCTTACTGAAGAAGAAGTACTTGTGCTGATGATTGTAAGGCATGTACTTTTTCTTCTGCCTGCCTAGCTGTAAAAAAGAGGATTAAAGGTCATGCAGAAGTAACAACTAAGACATTGTTAATTTAACTGGGCTGCATTCTGTATAATGCCCCTGGACGTTTCTGGCAAGACTAGATTGTTCCAGCCTTCCCATTCCCTCAGCAGCTCCCCGCCAAGCATCTAGTGCAGTGGTTCCCAACCTTTTTTTGACCAGGGACCACTAGGACTTTTTTGTTCGGTGCAGGGACCCCAAGGTTCAAAATAAAAATTCTGAGAATTTGAAAATAAACTTGAATCATAACTGTTGGTTAAACCTTAAACTTAGAATAATATTTGAATATATATTTTTATAATAGAGAACTTTTAATTGAAAATATTAATTTATTATGGGTTTATAACTTTGTTTCACAGACCTTAATTTAGTTCTCGCGGACCCCTGGGGGTCCACGGACCCCTGGTTGGGAACCAGTGATCTAGTGCATTCGATATCTCATTATTCTAAGAACAATGTTTCCCAGAGTGCATTAGGCACCGAATGCATCAGGCCCATTCTGGGCTTCCCAGAATCTGAAGATTGTGCTATCTCCCCACCAGGAGACAGCGCAATCTTCACTCCCTCCCTGCCCAAGCCAAGCCCCACGTGGAGCCTGACTGGGGCGGGGGACTGAAGATCATTCTGCCTCCCAGCCGGGAGGCAGCACCACCTTCACTCCTTCCCAGCCCTAGGTGGAGCTTGACGGGGGGCGGGGGGACTGAGGTTCTTCACTCCCTCCCCGCCCCAGCCAAGAGGGACCTGGCAACTCTAAATATGTATTTCCCTCCCTACATTGCACTGCTCAAATTATGGAGCAAGATGAGCCGCTTCCTGCTCACCAAGTGTAAAACCTCAGCGGCTGGAGCTCCGGGGCAACTGCTGAGGGTCAGGACTAAGTGAGCAAGACGCTGATCCCTATCCTCAAGCCTCAGCAGTCTTGCACGGCTGCTCCATAGGCGGGAAGAACTTCCCAAATTTTAATTCTCTGTGCAATTCCTAAAACAAACAAGGGGAGGTACTAAAAGGAATGACAGGATTGCCCATTGGAAACAATGGGTGAAAACGCACGGGCGCTTGAGCCTCCTTTCTTCCCTGTTCCAGCCAGGATCCAGCCAGGATCGAACGCACGAATGTGCGTTCGATCCTGGCTGGATCCTGGCTGGAACAGGGAAGAAAGGAGGCTCAAGCGCCCGTGCGTTTTCGCCCAATGGGAGAAGCTTGCAGGCCCACTGGAGATAATGGTCATTTATCCATGGTTGTTAGCAGCGCGAGCCCGGCAGGGTTGCTCCACAGCTAATTTTGAGTTTTTCATGATTTCCCTGTCCCTCAGCTCCCAATGCGCAGCTGGTGAGGAGCTTTCCCGCATTTCTAGGAACCTCTTTAAATGCGAATCTGAGGTTTGCCTCGATCCCAAGCCGACGTAACCTGCGCCAAAAATCATTAATAACTCTTTACTTCGGATCTGCGACCATCTCAACATCACGCCCACCGTACCGGTCTCTCCTCCCACTTCCACCACCCTTCCGCCCGCCCGCCTCTTGCACCCAGCAAACGCCATTTTTTTTAAAAAGCTCCATCTCCATTCTGACCATATTATGAGCATTGTTGTTGTTTTGTCTTGTGAAATCATATTGCTAAAATGATAATAAGGCTCGGACCCCTACAGATTGTGTGGACATATTGTGGGGGGGAGATTCTAAGGGAGTAGTCGTCATTGCTCGCCTACACTCATGCTGGGTTTGCCAATGTACTTCTAAGTATCTGCAGGCGCGCTCCTGCTTCACCTCCGGGGACGCAGCACCCAGCTGCCCACCTCCTTGCACCTTGAACTGCCACATCCCTAGGCCGGCGATGGCCCCCCCATCCCTCCCGGCGTGCTCGCAGGAGCTCCGGCCAGCTGCAGCCGCTGAGTTCCGTGCTATAAATAGTAAATGTAAAGGTCCCCTGTGCAAGCACCGGGTCATTCCTGACCCATGGGGTGACGTCACATCCCGACGTTTCCAAGGCAGACTTTGTTTGTGGGGTGGTTTGCCAGTGCCTTCCCCAGTCATCTTCCCTTTACCCCCAGCAAGCTGGGTCCTCATTTCACCGACCTCGGAAGGATGGAAGGCGGAGTCAACCTGGAGCCGGCTACCTGAAACCAACTTCCGATGGGATCGAACTCAGGTCGTGAGCAGAGCTTTGGACTGCAGTGCTGCAGCTTAACACTCTGCGCCACGGGGCTGCTATAAATACACATTGCTCAATAAAATAAAGGAAATGGGGCATTTGAATTGCAGTGGGAAGGACATACAGCAAGACAACGGCGGCAGCGAGAAAACACGAGGATTTGTATTGCTAAATAGTGTTGAAAAACACCCCGCTCCAACTAGCAATTGCCGGTGTGCGGATAGTAATGCCTGCTTTGTTTTATCGCACTGAAAGGCTGCCGCTGGGGTGAGCCTTTTGTGCCTTTAGGGTATTATTTTTTGTTATATCGCTGAGTTTGTCTTTTCAATTAAAAATAAAAAGGGAGGGGCGTGGCTGCCTGATATGGTAGCAGCTTAGGCAGGTCGGAATAGTGATGTTGTGATTCTGTGAAAAAACATGGCAGAAATGAAATAGTCGGGTGTTCCGTGGGGGAGGGACCATGATGATCTGCATTTTGCCCGTGACTTCTTCATTGCATGGAAATACTCCTGAATGCTGTGAGATCTTGCCAGGCAAAGTACCCCCATGAATAAGGATTTGAAACCTCGCATTTGCAAACTGTGCACCAAGAGAGCAGCAAAGCAGGCGCCAATTCACCAAGAATAAATGACCAATGGGATCCAGGAATGCCAGTTGACTTGCATGGACTACATTGAAATACATTGCAGCGCAAAAACGTTGCAAAGAAAATGTGGGATGGATTTTTTCATTAAAGTCTCTGGGCCCAAATACACTACTCTAGGACTGGAATGACAGGTCGCAGAGTGGAATGACAGCACCTAGCAGTAGCAGAAGTGGTCTGTGACTAGAATGACAGGTCAGGAGTGAAATGACAGCCCCTGGGAATAGCAGAAGAGTTCTGGGACTGGAATGACAGTCTGAGAATGCTTGTGCTACTCCCAGGGGCTGTCACTCCTCTGTGTGACATGTCATTCCAGTCCCAGAGCACAAATTCTGTTCCTAGGCAGCCTCCCCCCAAGTCTAGATCAAATGTAATGCCAGGGACCAGAGATACAAACTGTACAGAAGACACAGGCAAAGCCAATTAATGATATTATTTTTGTTATTGTTTTAAGCATGTTTGTATTTTAGGTAAAAAATAATACCGTTAATTGGCTTTGCCTGTGTCCTCTGTACAGTTTGTATCTCTGGTCTTTGGCATTACATTTTATGGTATTTATTTATTTAATGCACATGGCCTGGCCCGACTTATTGACATTTATGTCATATCCAGCCCTCATAGCAAATGAGTTTGACACCCCTGATCTAAAGTCTTCTGGACAAGGCACATCAACTGCTGGAAATTCAGTAATATCATCCAATGTACCTCCACCAGGAAGGCATTTCAGAGAGTGGGTGCCACTAGAGCATGTCTCTGCTTGAGTCCAGACAGTTCTCAAACTCCTTCAGGACATGGCATGGAACAATGCTTCCCATCAATCTCAAGGCACAAGGATGTACATGTGGGAGGAGGCACTCTTTAATGTACACAAGCCCCAGGCATGTAGGGTTTTAAAGGTAAGAAGCTGGGCCCAGAAACTAATAGGAAGCTAACAGTGCTGAGCTTGAAATGAGACCTGGTCAAGTGACAAGCCACATTAGCTGAAGCTCCAAACCATCAAAGGCAGCCCCATGTAGTGTGCATTGCAATTAGGGTTGCTAACCTCCAGGTGGGGCTTCGAGATCTTTCCAAATTACAAAGACTACAGGTATCAATTTCCTTGGAGAAAACAACTGCTTTGGAGGGTAGACTCTATGGCATCACACCCCTGCTGAGTAAAGGTTACCAGGTCCCCCTGGCCATCGACGGGAATGGGGGATAGGGTTGCCAGATCCAGGTTGGAAAACTCATGGAAATTTAGAAATGGAGCCTAGAGAGGACAGGGACCTCCATGGTGTACAAGGCCATATTGTACACCCTCCAAAGCATCAATTTTCTCCAGGGGAACTGATCTCTCTAGTCTGGAGATGAGCTATAATTCCGAAAGATCCCCAAACTCCCCACCTGGAGCCTCCCATTGCTACCACTGGTGTCCTGCCCCTCCCCAAACTCCACCCGCTCTGTGCTCCATCCCAAATCTCCAGGAATTTCCAACTTGGAGTTGGCAAGCCTGGTTACAAGAATCCATGCAAGAGGGTACCACAGTGTGGATTACCAAGGCCATATTCTTGTCTGGGAGAGATAGTCACCACCAGCTCACCACCCTAAGGGCCTGAACCCCTCCCCCCATGCCACTGAAGCCCCACCTGGGAATCTGGTGCTCTACTGTATTGATACAGATAAATATATCGAGAATAATAAGCAGAGTCACTCCTTGTGTCAACCAGAGACACTAACGCAGTTTTCCACTCTGACTACTTATTGGTATAGATCAAATCAAATGAAATCTCATCCAAACATTCATAGAGATGCCATTACTTCTTACCTCTTCAGAAAGAGGTTTTCCTAAAGAAAAAATTGTGGGATGCATTTCAAGATCTGGGTCCTTTAGGAAGCAGTTGGGTTTTGCATGGTGCTGAGAATGGTGAAAACACCACCAGTTGGCTGAAAGACCCTGTAGAGGAGGAAGAGGAGGAGAAGGAGAGTTTGTTTTTGTACTCTGCATTTCTCTACCTTTAAAGATTCTCAAACTGGCTTACAATCACCTTCCCGCCCCCTCACCAGAACAGACACCATGTGAGGGAGGTGGGGCTGAGAATTCAGAGAGAACTGTGACTAGCCCAAGGTTACCCAGCAGGCTTCATGTGGAGGAATGGGGAATCAAACCCGGTTCTCCAGATTAGAGTCCGCTGCTCTTAACCACTACACTATGCTGGGGAAAGAGAAACCAGGCCATAGCTGCCTTCTTAGAAGAATTTTTACACTTGCTGCTTGCTCTGAAGAAATAAATCTGCTTGTTCATTTATTAGGGGAAAAGCCAACAACATTTTAAAACAGTAAAACCAAGATAACAGTAGCAGCATAAAAACAGTTTGAAAGGTCAACACAGGAGGCAGGGTCAAAGGTTTTAAAAATAAAATGATAAACTCCACCCCAGCCAAAAAACCCAAAATATTTTCCAGCATGGAAAAATGAACATACAGGCACCATATACAGTGTACAGCAATTTCCATAGTGAGGCACTGCAACAGAAAAATATAACTCTTATCTTTCTCTAAGTTTGATTTAAGACAATCATGTAGTTATTTCTAGATATCTGATTGGTTTCAACTAAATAAGACATAAGCAATGTAAGTGCAAATAGCCAGTCAGCAGTTACATATGAGATACATCTGATGGAGCAAGATAAGAAGGCTAGTCACAACCCTTAAAAAGCAATTAATCTAGCCTTTTCCTGGAACTATTCCTACTAACTGTCTAAGATGAAGGTAGATCTAAGCAACAGAATCAAGGACAGATAAACACATGTGTACTCTCTCATACAACTTGCAAACTCAGCAAGAAAAATGGAATGATATCATTGCAACCATTGCACTGGTTTCATCCCTGGCATCTCCAGCTACAAGGAGAAGGTAGTAGGTGATGTGAAAGACCTCTACCTGAGACCCTGAAGAGCTGCTGTCAGTCTGAGCAGACAATACTGACCTTGATGAACCAATGGTCTGATTCAGGATAAGGCAGTTTCATACATGCTCAAGGCCATCTACTGGCCTGGCCACATCCTCTTACTTCGGAGGGTGGAAGCACACTGGTCAGGGCCTCCATGGACTTGCTTTATGAGTGACTTTCACACGAGAGTAGGGCATCCTTCAATTATCGTGGTCTCAGGCTCTTTAAGGGCTTTTACAAGTCATGACCAGCAATTTGAATCGTGACTGGATTTGTTAGTTTTAATATTGTTAGTTGTTTTAATATTAAAACCAGGAGCTAGTTAGTTTTTTTAATATTAAAGATATATATATTCCTTGTGATTTGTACCAGCCAGCAATTCTGGTGCCACATTTTATTTATACCACCTGAAGCTTTCAGGCCATCTCCAAAGGCAGCCTCATGTAAAGTGTATTATATTAACCCAGCCTGGACTTGATCTGAGCATGGATAGTTGTGGCCAAATCATACTTCTCAAGGAAGGGTGGCAGCTACAAACCTGCTGAAGTTGACTAAAACCGTTCAGAGGAGGCCTGGAGTTGTGGACATAACAGCACCTAAACTGTAAACCTGTTCTTTTTGTGAGAGTTGTAGTCTTGTGAATCCCTTTCAAGTATATTTCATACTTCCTCTTTGGCCAGTGTTAAAAAACACAACCGGATTACCAATAAACTTACCTTTAGATGGCACATCACAAACTCATGAACAATGTGGTTGAATTTTGTATTGCTGAAGACTGAAAGGTGCCCCAAGTCGTGCTGTAGCCAACCTGCTTGGGACTGAAAAGGAGAATGGTAATTCAGAAAACTGGTTATTAGCTACGTCCAAATAAGGAGAGGACTGTACATATCCCTTGTCTACAACTTGAAGATAATGTAACAAGGAGATACACACATATTTTGCCATAAAGTTTCAGCCAATTTATGGCGACCCATAGGGTTTTCAAGGCAAGAGGCATTCAGAGGTGGTTTGCCATTGCCTGCCTCAGCACAGCCACCATAGTATTCCTTGGTGGTTTCCCATCCAAATACTCTGATGAAGTTGGGATAGCCAGGACTATCCAGGTCAGGACAATTAGGATATATATCTGCCTCTAAATAAATAGGCATAGGCCACTTGAGAAAATTACCTGAGCAATCAGCAGCAGAGTTGTAGCAATAATGAAAGTAGTCACAGATGCCCCAAAGTACCACAGGACAAACCACCCTGCAGCATCTAGCAGTAAGATGTGGAGAAGAATCACAAAGAAGTAGAGTGGGTTTGGTTTCAGGAGTCCCATCTTCTCAACAGTGGACCGGAGCTCTCGGAAGTCCTCTACTAATAATTTCTGTGGAGAGATCCAATTTTGCAGGTTTATTTTATTCTATTTGCTTTGAAGAAGAAGAAGAGTTGGTTTTTATATGCCGACTTTCTCTACCACTTAAGAAAGAATCAAACTGGAAGAATCATCTTCCCTTCCCCTCACCACAACAGACAACCTGTGAGGTAGGTGGGGCTGAGAGAGGTCTAAGAGCTTTGACTAGCCCAGGGTCACCCAGCTGGCTTCATGTGTAGGAGTGGGGAAACAAATCCAGTTCACTGGAGTAGCATCCACGGCTCATGTGAAGGAGTGGGGAATCAAACCCAGTTCTCCAGATCAGATCATGCAATGTAGCTGTCTTGGCAATCAGAAAAGTTATAGCAGACATATATTCCTTTCTAGATTAGTGTTTGTAGGCGGGATTAGACCTTTTAATAAAAGTATTGTAATCTCTCTCCCTCCTAGATAGGATTGCTGAAGCTTGATATAGGCCATTGTCACATTAGAGGAAGCCTCTGAATGATACTCTTCTCATTCTTACTTCGGGAACCCACTGGTACAGCAATACATTAAGTTACTGGAAATTCTGCTTGGTTATAATTTTTTATTCCAATTGTGAATTTTAAGACTCACTTACATTTTTGCTGGGCTCAAAGCTGGGCTGATCCGGTGCCAGTTCCCCAATCATAAGTTGTTTCATGTACTTCTTTACTTGAGTTTTATCAATGTGAAACGCTATGAAAGGATCCTAAAACAAAGAAAGCCAAACAAGAAAAGGAACAAAGACTCAGACATGACAAATCATTATGGGTAGTCATGTTAGTCTGTCTGTAGCAATAGAAAAGAGCAAGAACACAGTAGCACCTTAAAGACTAACAAAATTTCTGGCAGGGTATGAGCTTTCATGTCACAGCTCACTTCTTCAGACATGACAAATGGAAGATAAAATCAGATCATAACATTCAATGCAAAGACAGCATACTAAAGTGACAATGTTGAAGACGAGCTACACATTGATACTGTAATACAATGTTAGATACTTTTACTACTGTCACTTGAATGGATAAAAATAGCTTTACAAACAAGTATGCCAAAAACATTAAGGAACATGTAAAGTAGGTCACTTCTTAATTGGTCCAGATTTTCAGTTGGTTTTTAAAAAAATCCAAAGAAACATGTAACAGGAGCGGGGCTGGACTGAATCTCCCTCCGTTCAGGTTCAGCGGATGACCCGGGGTTCCAGTATTATGGGAGAGGGAATAAAGTTTCTTCCTGTCCATTCTCTCTACACCATGTATAATTTTATAGCCATCTATTATGTATCTCCTTACTTGTCTTTTTTTCTAGGCTTAACAGCCCTAAGCATTTTAACCATTCCTCATAGGGATTTAGTCCTTTGATCATTTTGGAGTGGTGAGTATCCTGAGTGTGGTCTCACCATGGAGTATGATAGTGGCAGTTTTAAGAAGAGGTGGAGAGAAAGCAAATGGAAGGAGGGGCCAAGGGCTGCAAATAAACTATCTATTTATCTAGAAGGGGCCATCTCTCCTCCCCTCAACCCAAATTGGTGAGCCTGTTTTTTTGGTTGAGAACAGTTCCGAAATGCAATTTTTGAAACAGAAACTGAGTGCAATTTCTAATGTCACTGGATTTTTTTCTAACACAAAATTTCAAATGTGGGATGTGAAATTTATTCAAAATTCAAGGACTGTAGACTTGTTGACAGCTCTTGGTTGTTGAGATTTTGTCAGGAGTCAAACGTAAGCAGCCAAGTGTCAAATATTACCAAACACCAAACCTAGCGTATCATCTAACAAATACAATCATATAGTCAATACTACCAACATGGCTATTAATATGAATATTATTTATCATAAACCCTTGAAGTAGACTAGATCTTCAAAGACCTTCTTAAAAAAGCAAGTTCCTAAGGATTACAATCAATGCAGGAACAAAACACAAGGGAAGAGAAAACAAAAAGGGTAATTAGAATATGCAAGGATAGCACCGCAGAAAACCTAAGTTAGGCTCAGGAATGAGTCAAGATATTTAGAAGGAGGAGGGGCCATCTCTCCTCCCCTCAACCAAATTGGTGAGCCTGTTTTTTTTGTTGATAACAGTTCTGAAATGCAATTTTTGAAAAAGAAACTCAGTGTAATTCCTAATTTTGCTGAATTTTTTTTTCTAATGCGAAATTCTGCCCACAAATTCAAAATTCAAGTACTTTAGACTTGTTGACATCTCTTGATTATCTGTTATCCTAAACTGCAGTGATACATTTGTTTTCATTATACCAAATTATGGAAGAAGAAATTAATAATTTTTCTATCCTACCTCAACTTGTTTAACTTCTATTCTAGACCAGTTAAAGCAGTATTTACATTTTTGCAGGAAATCATACAGTCCCCTGAAGGATCATTATTAATTCTAACCTATAATTATACAGATGCTCCGTTTGTCTTTAGGCATAACCCTGAGCAAGAAGCTACACAAACAGAACTCTTGAGAATTAGAGTTAAACCTATAAAGTACATATTTTCCTTTTCCTTTCAAAAGGGTGGTAATAGGCTGTGTCAGCAGTAAATGTCTGCATTTCTAATGCTGGTGTTTCTACACCAGGACATAGGAAAGACTTCAGCCCTCCTCCTCTCTTATAAATTTGTTCAAGTGTGGGAAATGTAGCCAAATATTCTGCTTGCTAGTGCATGAAAAACACGGGCAATCATTTCAGAGATGGGAAAGTTATTTTCTGCTTCTACTTATGGGTGCACACAGGCAATTTTCTGTGAGTGCACATGTGTGCTTATACGAACACACAAGGGTTCACAAATTCAGCAAAGTGATGCTAAAGGTGGTAATTCAAACAAGAAATGTGTCCATTTACTTAGAAGTCACCTTTTCAGCCAAGGTAGGGTTCCAACCAATGGTCAGTCAATCAACAGAAAAAAACACCTATAAAGTCTAGTTAGGCAGAAGCCAACAAAGCATTCAGCAGCTTCAGCAAGAGCCAACTAAGTCCTTCGAAAAGCACATTTCTGCCCAAACGGTGGCAGGAGCAGTTTTGCAACCACCCCCCTCAGAGAACTAGAGGAACGATATTTGGGGGTGGGGCAAGAGGAAAGGCTGCTTTGTGCAGTTCAGCCGATGAGAGGGCTAAGAACAGAACACTACTTAAAGCTATTCCCTCATTGTGCTGCATGCTTTTTTTTCCCTTTCTTTTTTTGCTGCAGAGTTCCCCATGCTTCCCTCCCAGTGGCAACAATGTGGTATTAGTTGGTCACTTTGGGGTAAAGCAGGATTTTGTTTGGGATACCTATCGGATTGGCCATGATAAGGGGACTTCTTTTTGTCTGCTTCCAGGGATGCCAGGCCACCACCTGGAACCCCTGGCAGGATTTGGGGGGTGGGGACAGTTGTGCCAGCATTATGCTGGCAAGTGACATCACTTGTGGCAGAAAACCAGAAGTGATATCATGATGCCAGGTGTGATGCTCTAGGATTTGCCAAACCTCTGTGGTTAAACCGTAGAGGTTTTGACATATCCTAGAGCACCTCCAACATCATGATATCACTTCTGGTTTTGTGCCAGACTGACATTGCATGCTGGTGGGAGAAATAAGGGGGACATGAGTGACATCATCACTCATGTCCCCCTTATTTCTCCCCCCATCTCCCACCTGCCAGTCTTTGAGTTTCTATATATAAAGAGAGAGAAAATGTGTGTGTTAAGTGCCGTCAAGTCGCTTCCGACTCATGGCGACCCTATGAATGAAAGTCCTCCAAAATGTCCTATCTTTGACAGAGAGAAAATACTACTCCTAAATGTAATAAATTATATAATTTTCCAAAAAGGTGATTGATAATTTAAAATATCAATTTATAATTTCCAAAACACTTCTGTCAAAACAAAGCAAACTATACAAGGTTTCACAATGTATCCTTGTTTCGCCTATCAGCTTCATCAGAAGTCTGTTGCTCTATATCTTGCTCTACAGGAGAATCTTAGAATCATAGAGTTGGAAGGGACCATCAGGGTCATCTAGTCCAACCCCCTGCACAATGCAGGAAACTTACAACTACCTCCCCCCCACACACCCAGTGACCCCTAGAAGATGGCCAAGATGCCCTCCCTCCCATGAACTGCCCAAGGTCATAGAATCAGCATTGCTGACAGATGGTCATCTAGCCTCTGCTTAAAACCTCCAGGGAAGGAGCACTTATCACCTCTCGAGGAAGTCTGTTCCACTGAGGAACCGCTCTAACTGTTAGAAAATTCTTCCTAATGTCTAGACGGAAACTCTTTTGATTTAATTTCAACCTGCTGGCTCTGGTCCAACCTTCTGGAGCAACAGAAAACAACTCGGCACCCTCTATATGACAGCCCTTCAAGTACTTGATGATTACCATATCCCCTCTCAGCCTTCTCCTCTTCAGGCTAAACATACCCAGCTCCTTCAACCTTTCCTCATAGGACTTGGTCTCCAGACCCCTCACCATCTTTGTTGCCCTCCTCTTTGGCAAAAGAGAGACCTTGGTGAAAGAGAAGCGAAGCCCAGACAGCGTGTTCTGCCAATTCAAACAGAATCATCTGCTTGGTAACAGGACTTGAATCAGAGAGACTCAATGGAACAGTCAAGATTCTGGCTGAGACATCTGTCACCCCATTGATCGCCAGGGTTGATTTGGCTGATCTGGCTGGCTAGGCAGGTGTCCCCTACCCCCCTCACTGCTCCATGTGTGTCCCTGCAGAAGCTGTGTGCTTGATGGAAGAGGACGACCATCCCAGATAGAAGGAGTGCACCGTTCTTTGGTCAATAGCAAGATATAGAGCAACAGACTTCTGATTATAAGTTGATATGCGAAACAAGGATAAATCACGAAACCTTGTATAGTTTGCTTTGTTTTGACAGAAGTGTTTTGGAAATTATAAGTTGATATTTAAAATTATCAATCACCTTTTTGGAAAATTATATAATTTATTACATTCAGGTGTATAGTGGTATTTTCTCTCTTTATATATGTGTGCTTTGGGTACCACTCCCCTATTGATATTTGGCCTTTGAGTTTCTGGCAGGCAATGGAATCAGATTTATTAATACGGCAAAGCCATTAAAATATTTATATCAATTACATTAAAAGGATTAAAAGATACAGTATCTAAAAGTATGGGATATATAATTCTTAAATAAATAAGCTAAAAACCTCAGATTAATACAACATTCTCCATTTTAGGTTAAATTGCCAAGCCCCAGCTTTGTCTGATGAATCTTGTACATTGTAGCACAGAATTTAGTTACTTGTTTCGTCGTCTGGGCTGACCCTTCCCATAGGAGATTCCTCAACTTCCCTTCCTCAGAGATGTCCTTTGTTAGATTAGGGAGAGTGTCAGGTCTGTGTTCCAGTTAGTTTCTTTTTCCCACCATCTAGCCTTCAAGGTTTGTTTTGCATTCTTGCTCTTTGAAGCCGACAGTAACCCGCGTGAACCACGGCGCCTTTGTGCTGTTTGTAATCTGTAATCTATGAAGCTGTACTGTGCTGTGAATGCTTTTTTTCAATGCTTTTATATTAGCCAGTGCAGGCCAATTTGTTCCATTGCGGTCTTAGTTTCTCTGTGCTCTGCTAACCTATATGACCAGTAAAACCAGCTTCTTTGGACAATTTCGTCTCCTGTTGTGGTCTGTGGTTCTTGTTAGGCCAAGTGCTCACAGAGAGGGAAAATTAGCTTAAGTCTTGCTTCCTCATAAAAAGAGCATCTGAAGAAAACGGGCACAATAGACTCGACTTCACCCGACTTACAGGGACACTCCCATTCTGATCTTGATAACCTCTTGAATCTGGCTTGTCGAATCGCCAAAGGTAGGGCAGAACCTCTGGCTAACAAAAAAGCCCTTCTTTCTTTCTTTGTTTCCAGGAATGATAGGTATTCTGCTGGTGCTAACATATATCTATTGCTGATTGGGGCCAAAAACGCTGGAGAGCTCACAAGCTTGTTTTGGGGTTCCCTCTGGGCAGGCAATGGAGGGGATACCCAGGTCTCCCACTATGGCATCCCTACCTGTTTCACATTTGTGGTTGTGAGACTGAGTTTTATAAACAGCCTAATCCTGAGGAGATGGTGAAGCCCTAATTGGGGTTGGCATGATTTGAGTAGGTGATGTGATTGTTGTTAAGCAACGTAAGAAAAGCTATGCTGGATCAGACCAAGGCCCATCAAGTCCAGCAGTCTGTTCACACAGTGGCCAACCAGGTGCCTCTAGGAAGCCCCCAAACAAGACGATTGCAGCAGCACCATCCTGCCTGTGTTCCACAGCACCTAATATTATAGGCATGCTCATCTGATACTAGAGAGAATAGATATGCATCATGATTAGTATTCATTTTCACTAGTAGCCATGGATAGCCCTCTCCTCCATGAACATGTCCAACTCCCCTCTTTCATCCTTCCAAGTTGGCAGCCATGACCACATCCTGGAGCAGGGTGTTCCACAATTTAATTAGATTGACAGGCACCCTGAGGCACCCATAGTTGGGGAGAAGCAGCCCCACCAGCCATTGATGGCTTCATGGTCAAAGCGGGCTTGTGGAGATTAATCCCTTGGTGTTGCACATCCATGCTTGAAACTTTACACTGCATGATGTCAATTGGAACATGAATGCACCTGGGAGCCATATCGTGTCCCACACATTTGCACACTCAGTTCCCATTCCCACTGGTGTGTAGAAATGGAAAGGGTATACTAAAATGCTCTATTCTTTCAGGATTACAATTGAAAATGTGTCGATCCTCCAAATAGCATTTGAAACACTGCCTTGGTAAGCAAAGTCCAGATTCTGGATAGTCATCCCACAATTTAAGATCTGCAGTGCACAATTGCTTCAACTTTTGCTTGCATTGGTTCCCCACAATCTTACAATGTTCTGCAACTTTAAGTAACACAGATAAATATCAAGCAGTCATACTTATAACACTTCACTATTTTTCTCACATAAACTTTCATAAGCACACACATATAAAAGAAAAAAATGGGTTATTAAAATAATTTGATATGCAAAATTATCCACTCAACTTTATGAGAAAATCATATTTGCTTTAGCTAGAATCATCTATGCGCGGTCAGGCACAGAATTACTGGACTCCTCATCAAGATATGAAGCAAGTGGGGCTGTGGCTCAACGGTAGAGCATCTGCTTGGCATGCAGAAGGTCCCCGGTTCAATCCCCAGCATCTCCAGTTAAAGGGACCAGGCAAGTAGGTGATGCGAAAGACTTCTGCCTAAGACCCTGGAGAGGGGCTGTGGCTCGGTGGTAGTGCATCTGCTTGGCATGCAGAAGGTCCCCAGTTTAATCCCCGGCATCTCCAGTTAAAGGGACCAGGCAAGTAGGTGATGCATAAGACCTCCGCCTGAGACCCTGGAGAGGGGCTGTGGCTCGGTGGTAGCGCATCTGCTTGGAATGCAGAAGGTCCCTGGTTCAATCCCCGGCATCTCCAGTTAAAGCAGTGGTTCCCAACCTTTTTTTGACCAGGGACCACTAGGACTTTCTTGTTCGGTGCAGGGACCCCAAGGTTCAAAATAAAAATTCCGAGAATTTGAAAGTAAACTTTAATCATAACTGTTAGTTAAACATTAAACTTAGAATAATATTTGAATATATATTTTTACAATAGAGAACTTTTAATTGAAAATATTAATTTATTATGGGTTTATAACTTTGTTTCACGGACCTTAATTTAGTTCTCGCGGACCCCTGGGGGTCCATGGACCCCTGGTTGGGAACCAGTGAGTTAAAGGGACCAGGCAAGTAGGTGATGGGAAAGACCTCTGCCTGAGACCCCGGAGAGCCGCTGCCAGTCTGAATAGTCAAGGCTGACTGCGATGGACCGAGGGTCTGGTTCAGCACTTCGTGCGAGTTCAAGCGGCAGCGACCGCAAGAACTGATCGAAGTTTTCAGTAAACTCGAGCCGGGGAGGGAAGAGCCCCCAAGCCCAAGACAAGCAAGCCAGGACATGACGAAACCTGCGAGGAGGCAGGCGGACCCCCGTCCCCCTCCTCACCGTGGCGTCCTGGCCCGCGTAGCTGCCAATGACCCGGGAGCCCCCCGGGTGCCGCTTGCGGAAGCGGCTGATGTCGTAGACCTTCCTGTCGATCACCAGCCACCGGTCCCCAGGAGCATCCCCTCGGCCGTCGCGGAGGCCCACCTCCGCCCAGGTGAGGAGGCGCCGGGCGGGGTCGGGCCCCCCCCGACCTTTCTCCTCCTCCTCCTCCTCCTCCTCCTCCTCCTCCTCCTCCTCCTCCTCCTCCTCCTCCTGCTGCTGCTGCTGCTGCTGCTGCTGCTGCTGCTGCTGCTGCTGCTGCTGCTGCTGCTGCTGCTGCTGCTGCTGCTGCTGCTGCTGCTGCTGCTGCTGCTGCAGCATCATCATCATCATCCCCACTGTCCGGCGGGGACCGGGCGCCGCTCTCCTTTTCAGCGCTGCCCTCCACGTGGAGGGCGGCGCCGGGGGCCGGCCGGCCTCCCGCCGCGCCCCGTCGTCTCCTCGGGCCAACAGAGCCCCGCCGGCGGCGCCTGCCCTCCCGCCCCGCCCCGTTGCGCCACCAAGGGGAGCAGGCGGAGCCGTCGCCCCCCCACCCCCCACCCCAAGAATGCGAACTGGGGACCAGACGCTGGGGGGGTCGCCATGGAAGCGGATCGACCCTTTCCAAGCCCCCGAAAGACACCTTTGGCGCTGAGCCTTGCCTTAGCCACGGGCTTGCACCGTCATGCCCGGGATGATGGGTTTTCACGAAACGAGGGGTGCTCATGAAGTCACGCGTTAATCTGCTTTTTGCTTGCTCGCTGCGGTTTTACTTGATCTGCTTTTCGGGACGAAGTTCCGCCCGATATTTTGCGCTCCTCTGTTTTGTTTGACTTTTATCTTCTTTTCGAGATTAAAATATTTAGCACTGGGCTTATTTATTAAGTGTATTTTTTTAAATAAATATTTTTTATTGGTTTTTAATAGAAAATGGGATACAGAAGGGAAAAGTGTATTAAGTGTATTTCTTAATGTTATTAAAATTTATTAATATTAAGTGTTTCCCCCACCCCCACCCTTCCCTGAAGGGCTTCGGGCGCTCCCCTAAAACCGCCCAGGAGTCCGTGGGAAAGACAAAGCTGGGGCGGTCCCGGGTTCCCTTCGCTCGCCAACGGGGAGGGTCCGGGGGAGGGTCTGCGGGTTGGGCTTCGGCAGAAGTATGTGAACTGGGGACCAGGCGCTGGAGGCCCTTGATGCACTGGAGGTTTTGCCTCGGGTCTGCCGCTCTCTAATGCGCCTTTTCCCCATCCGAATCCTCAAAACTCTGCACGGGGGCTTATTTTTGAGTTTTAAGAATTTGGATGGGGAAAAGGAGCATCTAGAGAGCGGCAAAGCCAAGGCGCAACCGCCCGGGCGCAAATGGCCCCTGGAAGTGGATTGACCGTTTCCAAGCACCAAAGAGACACCTTTACACTCTTGTGTGCGTTAAGTGCCGTCAAGTCGCTTCCGACTCATGGCGACCCTACGAATGAAAGTCCTCCAAAATGTCCAGCTTTGACAGCCTTGCTCAGATCTTGCAAATTGAAGGCTGTGGCTTCCTTTATTGAGTCCGTCCATCTCTTGTTGGGTCTTCCTCTTTTCCTGCTGCCAACCTTTCCTAGCATGACTGTCTTTTCCAGTCGTCTCATGGCATAACCAAAATATGATAGCCGCAGTTTAGTCATTTTAGCGTCTAGGGTCAGTTCAGGCTTGATTTGATCTATAACCCACCGGTTTGTTTTTTTGGCAGTCCACGGTATGCGTAACACTCTTCTCCAACACCACATTTCAAAGGAATCTATTTTCTTCCTTTCAGCTTTCTTCACTGTCCAGCTTTCACACCCATACATAGTAATAGGGAATACGATGGCATGAATGAATTGTATTGTATTGTTGGTTGCCTTTACACTCTTACGCCTTTATATTTATGGGCAGTCTGTGATTCTGCGGTGCAAAACTATTGTGTCTGGAAACTTAGATGTGTTCACGCGTGATTGGTCAGTCAACCGTATTAATAAACTTGACTTGGCACCTTTACACTAAGCCTTACCTTAGCCATGAGCTTGTACTATCATGCCCGAGAAATCTATTAGCCGGGAATGATGGTTTTCCATGAAATTATGGGTGTTCATTCAGTCACGCTTTAATCCATCTTTTGTTTGCTTGCTGTCATTTTACTTTGTCTGCTTTTCAAGATTAAGTTCCACCCGATATTTAGCGCTCCTCTTTGTTTAGTGTCTCCCTACTTTCCTCTCCATATGTAGGTCCTCTTAGTAATCAAAACACATCTCCTTAATTTTCTCTACGTAGCTGGGTGTGCTAACTTTGTTTTGTATTGTTGGTTGCCTTTTTCTTTTAACCCACCCATCATGCTCTTTGGACCAATTCACTGCTCTAATTAGCAGCCTCAGCATCTTTTGAAATGTAATACCTTTGCTACAAACGACCTTCAGACTGGATGAATGCCTACCTAGTTGATTCAAAGGTTGTAGTTGGTAAGTGCCCTGACCTGGATGGCCCAGGCTAGCCTGATCTCATCAAATCTCAGAAGCTAAGCAGGGTCAGTCCTGGTTAGTATTTGGATGGGAGACTACCAAGGAATACCAGGGTTACTGTGCAGAGGAAGGCACTGGCAAACCACCTGTTAGTCTCTTGCCATGAAAACCCCAAAAAGGGGTCACCATAAGTTGTCTGTGATTTGACGGCACTTCACACACACACACACACACACACACACACACACACACACACAATTGGTAAGTATATGAATCCTCTCTAATGACTGGTGTCAACCAGTGCAGCTGAATCATGATGAGTAGCCGTGGTAGCCTGTTTGTAGCAGTAGAAAAGGGCAAGAGTCCAGAAGCATCTTAAAGACTAACAAAATTTCTGGCAGGGTATGAGCTTTCATGAGCCACAGTTCACTTCTTCAGGTACTGCAGAGCTTTTGACTGCAGTACTGCGGCTTACCCCTCTGCGCCACAGGGCTCCTTACTTCAGAATTAGATATATAATCAACTCACATTAATTTTAATTCATATTTTTTTTGTATGCCACTTGTTGAAAAGAAGCCTATACATTTTAGGAAATTAAATAAAATTGATGTTTGTATCCTAATATGGTTTCTTGCGAGTGTTTAGCCTGTCCCTTCCAGTTACTCTACATCATTTATATTTTTGTACTTAAGTGTTTTGTTCAGTTCAGCTGCTTAAAACGATTAAACATTTCAGTCATTAGAAATGACAGGTCAGATGCTACTTTGAATTCTGAACTGCCAAGAGACATGGGCTGCCGCTGTTGAAGCTTACCAAGTAAGTGAAGTAGACCCAGTAAGATCTTGCAAATTTCTTAACTGAAACTCTTCAGCAGGGTCTACACATTGTGGCTGGGCTTGGTAAATAACAACTGTGTGTGTGTAAAGTGCAGTCAAGTCACAGCTGACTAAAGGCGACCCCGTAGGGTTATCAAGGCAAGAGACGTTCAAAGATGGTTTGCCATTGCCTGCATATGCGTGAGCTGAGAGAGTTCTGAGAGAACTGTGACTGGCCCAAGGTCACCCAGCAGGCTTCATGTGGAGGACTGGGGAATCAAACCCAGTTCTCCAGATTAGAGTCTACCGCTCTTAACCACTAAATCACACTGGCTTGTGTGGTCAAGCCACAACTGGCTTATGGCCAGTGGGGCTTACTACTGAACACCTATGACAAAGGATTATGCTGTTTCGAAAGAAGAGACTGAGAGTGATGGAACCTAAATGAATAAAAAATATCTACTACAAACACAGATTTTAATCATTACTTTTATCAATCACACACAAGATCAAGCCAATTTACTAAGAACATAGCCACAATTTCTAGGATAGCTTTCTGGCTGGGATAACCTTTTGCCAACTGAAGCATACAAATCTCAATGGTTGGGTATGCTTGTAAGGTGAATGATAGACATGTGCAGGCAAGGATATGTGCAGCTGTATATTCCATTTTTTGTCGGCCTCCTGCTTTTCCTCTTTCCCATAAACACTACAGCCTTCCTTCCAAGTCCAATTTGGCTCCAGATGGTAGGTGCATTGTCCTGGTGTTAGGTCCCCTTCTACTTCCAGCTCTGTACTACGTTCTCCTGTTGCTGGCCCTGACAACCTCTGGGGTTTAGGCTGCCTTTCCCATTCATACTTTCTGTACATGTTGCACAACCCTCCTATAGTAGAGAGGTCTTTACAGCAGGATGGGATTGACCCTCCTCTTGGTAGAGGAGCTGCTGCCGGCCTACCATTGGAACCCTGGGCATCATAGCATGCTGAGAGGTATACCTTAGCAGATGTTCTCCCACCTCAGGAGTTGGAAGGGAACATGCATTTGGGAAGGTGTTGGTCTCTTGCCTCAAGGGGAGGTGGCAGAGGACCTGCTAGCAGTACTCTGTCTGTCCTTCTATTTCAGAATAAACTGTACTTAACTGTGATCCTGCTTCTTGGATCCACTGAAAGTGGGAATTTCCTAACAGTGCTTGATGCTCCTGCTATCTGAGAGGAACCTGATTCCCTCCCCGCCCCCACGACAGAGGCATCTCTCTCTGTGTGTTAAGTGCCGTCAAGTTGCTTCCGACCCATGGTGACCCTATGAATCAACGTCCTCCAAAATGGCCTATATTTGACAGCCTTGTTCAGATCTTGCAAATTTGAGGGCTGTGGCTTCCTTTATTGAGTCAATCCATCTCTTGTTGGGTCTTCCTTTTTTTCTGCTGCCCTCAACTTTTCCTAGCATGACTGTCTTTTCTAGTGATTCTTGTCTTCTCATAATTCCCCTTGGGTAACATGTTAGCTAGTGGGTCCACCCACTGCAGGCCATCCCTGCAAGGCAGGACAGTTCCAAGGAATGCTCAGACCCAATTTTGTACCTAACACCTGTCTCCGTTCCCAACTGGACTAGAAGTAGGCTCCACCTCTGCTGCTGTGCTCACAGCCCCATTCAATGCCGAGTTTAGGTGTGCCTAAACTCAATGAAATCAGTGGGCTTAAGTGTATTTAGAGAACTATTAGTACAACTCTTCTGAGGATGTTTTCACACATAAGGTTTTAATTAGTTTGTAATGTGAAGATAAAAGAAAACCATGTTGCCACAGAATTATGAAACACATAAAGTAGTCCCTTAAAGGCAGAAATATATATATTACACTCAAAACAGGGTCTGCAAAAGGCTTCTGCCACAACTGCCTTCAGTCACAAAGAACCACAAGACGTTCCTGCCCACAGATAAGTCATTCTAAGATTTAAATAACCTTCCATTTAAGAAGAGAGTTAAGCTACTTACAAGTGTACCAGTGAAAGATATCCTGAAGGCAGTGGAGGTTGCTAATTGGGATGTAATAAATAAAATATTTGTTGTGTGAAGATACTATGAGAACTCCCAACTCTTCCAGCTGTGATCAGTAAGTTAATTCGCAGGGCTGTTTGATACCTGTAAAATGGCCTTGGGTTCATAATAACCAGTACGGGGAGAGCTGCTCTCATCAGTTGCTGACACCTGATATTCACTGAGCTGGGGGAAAAAAAAGAATCTTACAGATGGAATTTTACTTGAGGAAAGGTCTTCCCTTGACAGCTGGATAGCTAAGTTCATGCCCGATTGGCTGAAGGGTTCTCACAAGGTGATTCTCTGTAGGTACGTTCGTCTGTGCTCTTGTGCAAGGATCGCCACAGAAAAACAGAAAATGATAGAAAGTTTCTGAAAACAAAATGGTGTCTGCGAATGTGTGAGAATCACCATTAGACAATATGAATAAAATAAACCCTTGGAGGAAAACTGCTTGCAACCCTTCTTCTGTTGTTTTTTTGCCGTCAAGTCACATCTGACTTATGGCAACTTCTGGTAGGGGTTTCAAGGCAAGAGATCTTCAGAAAGCCAGCGTGGTGTAGTGATTAAGAGCGGTGGTTTGGAGCGGTGGACTCTGATCTGGAGAACCGGGTTTGATTCCCCACTCCTCCACATGAGCGGCGGAGGTTAATCTGGTGAACTGGATTTGTTTCCCCACTCCTCCACACGAAGCCAGGTGGGTGACCTTGGGCAAGATACAGTTCTATTAAGAGATCTCTCAGCTCCACCTACCTCACAGGGTGTCTGTTGTGGGGAGGGGAAGGGAAGGTGATTGTAAGCCTGTTTGAGCCTCCCTTAAGTGGTAGAGAAAGTTGGCATATAAAAACCAACCCTTCTTCTTCCTGCCTGGAAACTAAGATCATTGACTGTCCCTTTGGCCAAATAAATAAATAAATAAATAAATTTATTTGTGGCTAGTATGCCAGATAAAACAGGTAAAACAGAAACTGACCATACAAAGTATATGTTTACTGTCAAGACGTTGAGGTCCCTCAAATTCTTGGAGTGGCTTATTTCCTTGGTTCAGGCCTGGGAGGCCTATGAGTTTTGTGCGGTTAGGATTTTGGAGCAGTAAAATAGTTACACTTTGAAAACTGCTTCTGTGGAGGGAGTGAGGTGGGCCCCAGCTGGTGCTGTTAAAAGCCTTTTCTCCCCTTTCTGGACTGCAAGGCCATGCCTTGCCATAGTAATTAATCGGTCAGCCATTATCTTAATGTTTGTAATGACATTCAGGTGTAGGGGGTTTCTGCAGGTTCCACCACCTGAATGCATTAATTAGTGATGCAATACTCTGACCAAGCAATAACCACAAATCACTTTCGTTTTCTGATTGGCCTTTTATGAGCTCATGCCATTGAGAAAACGAATATAGAGACAGCCAAGTCTTGAACAAACTATGCACGCTTTGGGGTGCACAGCAGGAAGGCTGTTCTGGCTGCATCACAACCCATTTGATTTTGGCCCTACGGGAAACTCTGGTCAACTTGACCTGCTTGGAGAAACCTTTTGGACAACCTTCTGAAACTTTTGAATGCTGGAAGCATCTTTGGAACTTGGTAACTATAAACCTGATGCAAGAAACCTTTGCCAATCCTTTTGAATTAAAAACGCTTTTGAATGTATTAATTAGCTATGCTAAATAGTTTATTATTTTCTTGCTTAACACTTCATGACTTTTTCTTTCCTGTAAACCAGCTTGAATCTTATAAATAAATTGTTAGCCTTTAAATGGCTTGTGTCTGTGATTTTGGGATTCCAAGCCTAAATTCTTAGTGCCTTGTTTGAGTGTAAAAAACCACCTACCAAAAACCTAAGATATTTTTTGGAGTGTAATCTTTCCCTGGCAGGCTTCTACCTTGCAGGGTAAGTGTTACACTTAACTTTTGAAGCTTGGCAGGGGTTACTCTGGACCCTGTGCCTGGAGGCTTACTTTTGTTCCAGAGTTGGTGGCAGCTACCGTTAAACTTGGGGTGAAAGCCTGGAGTTTAATGTTTTGGGAAACTTTTGACCCAACCAAAGCAGCCCAACTGGTGGAGACTGGTTGGAGCTCTTTGACATGGTGGGCAGTGGTGTGATCTGGACTGGAATCCTAAAGGTCATTTTACACTTCTTTTGTGCTGGGTTTACAGCGTGAAGTGGCAAGCGTGTTTGTAATTTTGTGAGGTGCTAGCTAGGATTATTTTCTTTGGCAATGGCAAAGGAAAGGCCGTCTTTTGAATGGAAAGGCAGCAGCAGTTTTGTAACGATGGATGTGACTGGCTTCCCGGACGCTTGGTCTAGGAGGGAGAGAGATGAATTCCTGAGAGGAAAAGATAAGCTCCAGCAGTCTCCAGCCGCCCTGGTCATTCCCCAAGCGAAGAAATTCTTATGCAAGCAGGAGGAGATGGAGGAATGGGAGAGAGTTGTTGAAAGGAGACGAAAGGAGCTGGAAGCTTATACTGATTTGGATGACCGGTTTTATGACCTGCCCAAAAGACTGAGACATCAAGACTACAGCCAAGAAGCCTACACGGGTGAGAAATGGAGGGGGAGGAAGGAGATTCCCCAAGAGATTTCCCCGGGAGAACGGCACTGGAGTTTTGTGGAGGGGGGAAAGCCCAGCTATAGAGACTATGCCAGACAACGGGAAAGGGAGTGGAGCCCCCCCACACTATGGAGAAAGTAGAATGCCCCGGTCCAGAGACTGCCTGACTCTTGAGGAGGAACAGTACCATGCCTGGGCCCGAGCAGAGCGGAGCAGGGCTGGACGGAGAGATGAGTGGGCAGACAGGGAGGATTATAATTCCATGAGACATTTGAGGCCGAGGAGGGTCCAATGGAGAAATGACCTGGTGTATGAAGGTGAGGAAGATTTCTCCCTATACAGAGCCAGAAGCCAGAGGGACTCCCTTGCCACTTGGAGAGCTAACAAAGATCTGTTGCCCTCATATGAGGATGGTATGGATATTGTGGCCTACTTTGTGCTTTTTGAGAGGGCTTGTTTGGACTTTTCAATCCCTACCAAGTACTGGATGTGGGTGCTGAGAGCCCAGATATCTGGACGGTTACTGGACCTTATGGGCAATTTGCCCCCAAGTAAAATGAGGGACTATGTAGAGTTTAAACAGTTGGCTAAACAGCATTTCAGCTTGTCAGCTGAGTCCTACAGCAGAGCATTTTGGAAGGTGGACTGCTCTGAAAGTAAGAGTTACCCGGCAACAGCAGCCCAGTTATCTAGGAACTTTGACAGTTGGCTGGCCGCAGAAGGGGTGCAGACTTTTCAGGATCTGAAGGATATTTTGTTACTGGAACAGTTTTTCCATCTGCTGCCAGGGGAACTTGGAGCTTTGGTGAGAGATGGGAACCCTTTGACTTTAGCAAGCGCTGCTAAGCATGCAGAGCAATTGAGAGCGAACCGGCAAGAGCAGCCAGACTACTCAAGAGAAGAGCTGCGTGAAACTGAGCCTGTCTCAACAGAGGGGGGGCACAGGGCTGTGCAAATGGCTGTGATTGATTGTTGCCAAACTTGCTGCTGTGACACCCAATGTTTAGAGCAGGATATAGCAGCTAAGCCAACTTTGGAGCAGGAGAAGGTGGGGGGAGATTTCATTTCAATGCTGTCAGTAAAACTTGAGTCACAGATGGCAGCCTGCCTTGTGGATGCAAACGTTGTGCTTGATGGGGGAGGGGGAACAAAGCCGCCCCTGGGAATGGTAAATGATCCTGCTGGGTCCATAAAAATGCAGCAGACTGGTGCCGACCTAACAGACAGTGAATCTGAGAGCTTTGTAGAAAGATGCCTTCGCCTGTTTCTTGATAATGAGCCCTTGTTTAGGAAATTTCACCCCGGGGAGGTAGCAACTGTACCTGCCCCTGGAATAGTTTCAGCAGAAACAGAAGCGAAGGAGCAACCATTTGATAAGTCTTCTGCTTGCCAGCAACCAGGAGATTTGAGAATGCTGGAACCTGACCCAGCTTTGAGTATTAAACAACTGTGTGTGGGGTTGGGAAAACTGGGAAAAGATCTGACCAGCCTACCTGGTAAGACTGAGGTGCCCAACCAGGAGACAAATGGAGGGGGTGCCCTGCTGACTGATCCCCTCCCAAGTAATACCTCTTGTCATCTGGGGAAAGAAATCTGTGCTGACCCAAGTGTGTTTCTGGTTTCAAGGGGTGGCACAGAGTCTTGGCCTGTGGGCTTGTGTAAATTCTTCCTCGAACAGGATGATGTTAGGCTGAAGAAAACATAAATGAAATGCCTCTTAGAGATCACAGGGTCCCATAAGCCACCATAGGAGCTTTAAAGAAGCTATTAGTATTTTTTGGAGGGCTTATGTGAATTCAGATATATATCATGGGTTAAAGTACATAGAACTAATTGTTGGTTCTCTTTTGTATATGGTTTTACTTTTTGTGTGGAATAGAATGTGTTTGCTCTAACCATTTGTTCCTTTCTGTATTTGATTTTAAAGTTTTGGGGTATACTATTAAGGATAATAAATTTGGAAATAGACTTTGTCTACCTAAGGACTGTCTGATATAATATGTTTTAAGTTGAGGTTTTAGAACAGAGTGATATATGGTTTTAATATTTACTCAGTCATGGTAGATTAGAGCTTTTAGGTAAAATTAAGGTACCCCTAATTTCACCTGGAATAAAGGGAAGGATGTCAAGAAGTTGAGGTCCCTCAAATTCTTGGAGTGTGTTATTTCCTTGGTTCAGGCCTGGGAGGCCTATGAGTTTTGTGCGGTTAGGATTTTGGAGCAGTAAAACAGTTACACTTTGAAAACTGCTTCTGTGGAGGGAGTGAGGTGGGCCCCAGCTGGTGCTGTTAAAGCCTTTTCTCCCCTTTCTGTAATGCAAGGCCGTGCCTTGCCCTAGTAATTAATCGGTCAGCCATTATCTTAATGTTTGTAATGACATTCAGGTGTAGGGGGTTTCTGCAGGCTCCACCACCTGAATGCATTAATTAGTGATGCAATACTCTGACCAAGAAATAACCACAAATCACTTTTGTTTTCTGATTGGCCTTTTATGAGCTCATGCCATTGAGAAAACGAATATAGAGACAGCCCAGTCTTGAACAAACTATGCACGCTTTGGGGTACACAGCAGGAAGGCTGTTCTGGCTGCATCACAACCCATTTGATTTTGGCCCTACGGGAAACTCTGGTCAACTTGACCTGCTTGGAGAAACCTTTTGAATGCTGGAAGCATCTTTGGAACTTGGTAACTATAAACCTGATGCAAGAAACCTTTGCCAATCCTTTTGAATTAAAAAGGCTTTTGAATGTATTAGCTATGCTAAATAGTTTATTATTTTCTTGCTTAACACTTCATGACTTTTTCTTTCCTGTAACCAGCTTGAATCTTATAAATAAATTGTTAGCCTTTAAATGGCTTGTGTCTGTGATTTTGGGATTCCAAGCCTAAATTCTAAGTGCCTTGAGTGTAAAAAACCACCTACCAAAAACCTAAGATATTTTTTGGAGTGTAATCTTTCCCTGGCAGGCTTCTACCTTGCAGGGTAAGCATTACACTTAACTTTTGAAGTTTGGCAGGGGTTACTCTGGACCCTGTGCCTGGAGGCTTACTTTTGTTCCAGAGTTGGTGGCAGCTACCGTTAAATTTGGGGTGAAAGCCTGGAGTTTAATGTTTTGGGAAACGTTTGACCCAACCAAAGCAGCCCAACTGGTGGAGACTGGTTGGAGCTCTTTGACATTTACAACCAAGGCCAACGAAACTTGGAACCACCCAATTTTACATTTCCACAGATCAAGGGAGTACCTTGAGGTGAAGTACCTTCATTGCTACTGCACGGTATTTTGTGACCTGGGTGGTAATTAGTGAGATCTCCAAGCAAAAACCTTTTGGTACATTCATCCTCATCACCAGCACCCATTTCCCTAATCAAAGCATCAATAGTATTGGAGCAGGTGACTTATATAGGGGCCAACTTAAAAATACATGCTCAATGGTTTCCAGCTCCCCTGCATTACAGGGGCAAAGTGTCTCCACCCTGGGGATCTTCTTAAATCTCCCTTCTAATATGGCAGATGGTAGGGCTGCACATCTGGCCAGTGTATAGGCCGTCCTATGTGTGTTCCTTTTCAGGGAGTATAAATATGCACCTGGTGCTAGAATATATCTTGAATGTTGAGGCGCAATAAAGGCAGGGGATCTCAAGAGGTCCGTTTGGCACTTGATATCTTTGACTCTTTGATTTATAGTTAGTCTTGCTTGGTCCATACCCATTTGCAAAAGTGCTGATGGAGCAAGTCCCAAACTATTTAGTTTATCCCCTATAGCAGTGGTGGCGAACCTATGGCATGCGTGCCAGAGGGAGCACTCAGAGCCCTCTCTGTGGGCACGCACGCCATTGCCCCAGCACAGAAAAGCAGCCTCAGCAGCAGGAGAGGCGGCGGGAGGGATCCCACAAGCCGCCTCATGGTGGCGACCCCTGCCCGCAGCCCTGGCTCTTCCCCCAGGCAGCCTCTCTCCTCTCCTTCTTTTGGCAGCCACGAGGGGAGGAGGGAGAAAGTTGAGCTCCCCGGGTCCTCTCACCATTGCCGGGGTGCCTGCGAGCTTCCTTCTCTCTCCCCCTCGGTGGTGCAGGGCGACCTTGCTGCGGCTGCCCCCAGGCGCCAGGACAGGCCCAGATGGCTGGTGGCGTGTCCGGGCTCTCCTCAAGTGGGAGCCGCCGCGCCACTCCTGCTTTGCGCCGCCAGCGTCTGTCCCACATGGCGCGTGCGGCGGCGAGACTGGAGCTGGCTCCAGCTGCCTGCACTGCCCCCAGCCCTGCCCTCGGAATAGGAGTCCCGCCGGGGCAACCTCCGCCCTTGCTTCTCACCCAAACTGCTGCTGCTTGAGCGGCCTGGCCAACTTCCCCGAGGCTGCAGTAAGTGGGCGATCCTGAGGTAACACAGCGGGAAAGCATGGCGATGTCGCAGGAATTTCCCGCCGTCGCAGGGATTCCTTCTGCTGGTACAATTGCTAAGGATAGGACTTTTTGGAGGACTTTGATTCATAGGCATTTAACACACACACACGATTGCCAACCTCCAGTTGGGGCCTGGGAATCTCCCGGGATTACAACCGACTGCCGCTCTACACAGATCAGTTCCCCTGGAGAAAATGGCAGCTTTGGAGGGTAGACTCTATGGAAGAAAAAAGAGGGGAATAAGACCCAACCTAAAAACAGAAGCTGGGTACCCGAGGGTACCTGAGGTTGGGTAAAAGAAATACTTTAAATATAATTTAAAGTGTATAAATACGTTATAATTTATTGGAAGTGCTATATAAAGTAAGAAGGTGTAGTACCAAGTTGCATTCTATAGAGAATCTGAGCTAATGTTTTTGCCTGGAAGAGTTTAAGGGTGGCCAGGACATAGTGAGCCCCTTTTGTCTGCAAGAACTTAATTATATTGCCAGCTGTTCTCGTGCCTAGATTGGTGACATAGGTATTATGGACCATCTTAGATCCAGAAGGTTAAAAAAAAAAAAAAGGATAGGTCTCTGCTTCTGAATAAAATTCCCATATAATAACAAGGGATCTGGATCTGCAGTTGGATTTTAAAAGGCTGATCAACAGATCGTTTATCTACCTTATACGCTTGCCTATTTGGTCGGAGGTTAACACAGACATTGGGTGATGAGCTCTAAGATGGAAATCCCTACTAGGTAGAGAAATTTGGAGACATAGTGGGAAGTGATCTCCCTCCAAATAGGGAAGAATTTGGAAGAAGTTAGTTGAGATTCTCAGCTGAGAGCATACCAGCATATAATCAAGAGTAGTGGCTCTGGAGCCTGCCATATAGGTATATTCCCCAGGATGATCCCCATATGAGGATCCATTTAATATAGAGAGGTTTAGCTTAAGAGCTAGTTTTGCCACATAATTTGAGTGGTGATCTTTGAAGACCCATCTATGTGGAAAATTTCTTAATTCGTCTTTCGGATCTGTAAGTGCTGTTTTATATTTGGCTTTCACCGTATCATCATCAGGACCCATACGTGCATTAAAGTCTCCCATTAATAGGAGCCTAGCCGCTGGATGTTCTATTGATAAATCTATAATATCTCATTCTAGAGCTGCTCAGTAACCCTCAGTAGCTGTTTTCTTAGATGTAGGAGGGAAATAGACATTTACTAGGACTATATTGAGCCCTTGCCTGGTCAGAAGGACCGCCATGGCCAACTTATCTAAGGAAGGTAGTTTTTTACATTTGGCCTTAATTGAGGTTGATGTAAGTATCCCCAGGTTCCCCTTCTTTCTCCCCTTCCCTTTCCCAAATGAGGCCTCCAATTTAAATTAAGATTAATTCATCAACAGTCCAGGTCTCCTGTAACCCTATGCATTCAAATTTCCTGCAAAAAAAGGAATATCAGCACCATTTGATAGACAGTGTGCCCACTCTGGCACATCCCAAGATAAAATTTCAAAAGAGTTGGTTATGCTCTGACTATTATTTCTTGCAGGTAGTCGCGCTGAGACTTCCATCCTCTGCAGAAGAAACCTTACATAGTCCTCAGACCTAGGCGCTAGGGCATCATTGTTGTTTGCTTGTGTACTTAAGTTCATTATTTCTTCCGGGCTTTCAAATAGGAGCCAGGAGTCCATCTGGGAACATGGGCCCACTTCTTCCACCAAAGACACCTTGGAGGGTACACACTTGGTTGTTCTCTCGAGTTCCAAAATATATCAAAAGTTCAGTTGGTACAATAGGGGCCACTAAGTCTTGTTCTGGGACCCCTAGTGCGAATGGACAAATCTCTAATCTGATTCATTGTTTGGTTTGATATTCTTTAAGAGCCTCATGCATGAGATCTATGCTCCTGGACTTATTCGTCTCATTTGATGATGCATAGATCTTTAAGGGATAAGAAAAGCTAATCAGGTCCTCCATAATTTTTCCAGTACCTCTGAGTACAGTGCCCTGACCTGGATGGCCCAGGCTAGCCTGATCTCATCAGATATCAGAAGCTAAACAGGGTCAGTCCTGGTTAGTATTTGGATGGGAGACCATCAAGGAATACCAGGGTTTCTGTGCAGAGGAAGGCACTGGCAAACCACCTCTGTTAGTCTCTTGCCATGAAAACCCCCAAAAAGGGGTCGCCATAAGTTGGCTGCGACTTGACGGCACTTTACACACACACTGAGTACAGTAGTGCAATTTTCCAGGTTGATTAGGGGTTTGAGTGTGTTACTTTTAGAACTTTTAGGACAGGAGCCATCTGGAATACTTTTGTCTTCTTGATGTTCAGCTTAGTCCTGCTTTGGCACTTTCTCTTTTAACTTTCAGCAGCAGTCATTTCAAGTCTTCACTATTTTCTGTCAGTAATGTAGTATCATCGGCATATCTGAAATTATTAATGTTCAATTTTCACTCCACCTTCATCTAAATCTAATCTTGCTTTCCTAATTATATGTTCATCATATAGATTGAAGAGATAGGGAGATAAAATACACCCTTGTCTAACACCTTTGCCAATTGGAAACCATTCCGTTTCTCCATGTTCTGTTCTAACTGTGGCCTCCTGTCCAGAGTATAGGTTGCGCATCAAAACAATCCAATGTGGTGGCACACCCATTTCCTTTAAAACCAGCCACAGCTTTTCGTGATCCACACAGTCAAAAGCTTTGCTGGAATCTTAGCAATCTCTAAAGTTACTTGATGGTTAAGAACAAGAAGCTTATTTTCGCCTTTGCCAACCAGTAAATCATTTAAAGTCTGATCTAATAGAGGGGCAGTGTATCTTTAAAGGTAAAGAGCCATCTAGGTTCTTACTTGGCTTCATTTTTTCCGATGCTTTTCCTTGAAGTTGACCTCCAGTTGCTAACACAATCTGTGCTCTAAGCTCTCCAAGTCTCTCTCAGTGCATTCCTGAGCGGAATGCCTGTGCCGGGCTTAGGAGGCAATGCGGCTGCACTGCCTCCAAAGGAGTTTTCAGCCTCGCAAAACCTCCACCCAGCACAAAAAATCCGTGCAACCCTCATTGGGTTGCATGGGAGATATGCCAACTAAAAGGTGGCACATCTCTGCAAAAACAAAAAGGGGCGTTCCCGGGTATGCCTCCTGGAATGCCTCATTGGCGTCGTGGGGCAGCACTGCCACAGCAGTGGCTGGCAACCGGGCTTTCCTGCCAGCGCTGGGGCCACTAATGCTGGCATAAGTTTCCCAGACGCTGGCGCGGGGGGGGGGGGGGCTGGATGCTGGCGTGGCCCCTTCCCAGTCTCCTAAAGGGCTTTCATCCTGGACGCCGGCGTGCCTCAGGAATGCACTGTCTGATATCTTGTTCATTTGGTTAAAAATGTCCACAACAGTTTCTTCAGTGAGCAGACATTGTTTTCCAATCATATTATATAGCTCAGCTCAGGTCATTTCCTAGGGCTCTACTCTTGGAATGGGAGTGGGAGAATGAATATCAAGGCTTAAAGTGGACTTGGACCAATAATATCGTCTCTAATTTCACTCACTTCTCTTATTTCCTCATTCCCACCCACCCCGCTTCAGTGATCGCAGTGATGATGTGGTATTTTGCTCCTCCATACCCTCTAATAGCTTATACCTATTTATAGAAGCAAATTCAATGTTGAGCAATTCATCAATCTTCAGCTGTTTGGGGGCTTTAGGGTGGCACTGTGGTGAGTCCCGATTTCCTTTTGTATTAGTACTTCTTCGTCTTTTCCTAGATGTTTTCACATTCTTGGTGTTCTTCTCCCCCCAGGCAAACATATACTGTTGGAATATCTCCCAGGCTAGCCTGTGTCTAAACCACTGGTTCCCAACCAGGGGTCCATGGACCCCCAGGGGTCCGTGAGAACTAAATTAAGGTCCGCGAAACAAAGTTATAAACCCATAATAAATTAATATTTTCAATTAAAAGTTCTCTATTATAAATATATATATTCAAATATTATTCTAAGCTTAATGTTTAACTAACAGTTATGATTAAAGTTTATTTTCAAATTCTCGGAATTTTTATTTTGAACCTTGGGGTCCCTGCACCGTACAAAAAAGTCCTAGTGGTCCCTGGTCAAAAAAAGGTTGGGAACCACTGGTCTAAACGGTCTTACCAATCGTCCTTGCTGAGAGCAACTGCCTGGTAATTGCTGCCTTCTTGGCTCTACTTAGATATTCTGATGATTCTACTTTCCATGTCTTTCAGTCTCATAATGCAGAATCAGAAGTTCTGGTAAATTTCTGTTAGAACTTTATAATAGAGAATCATATATCTATTGCTGATGGGGGAGTAGATGGGGGAATAAGATGGGGTGTGGTGGAACCGGGAAGCTGTGGTGGATGTGAGAGAGGGGGAAGGAGGGAAAATTGAGAGCGGTTGGGGTAGATGAGTAACAGGGGAGATGAGATTACCCCCATAAATACTCATGGGTACCCCACTTGTTAATGTTGAATAACTATAAAGGCAGACGCTTGAGGGCTTGCATTTTCTTTGCTTGCTGCAATTTAGCAACTACTGAAGAAAAAAGGGAACGAAGAAATGTATCTGGTCAGATTTTGGTCATTTTATGTACTAACATCAACTGTTATGTGTTGGTAATATTTGTAACTATGTTTGAGCTTTTTAGGAAGCCTGTATTTTAGGCCCTGTGTTTTTAAATACAATTGTGTACAATATATAATAAAAATAGATTTATTTGTTGTTATATTAGATAGTGTTTAGCTCAACCCCTTTGGTTTCCCCTGCACTTTAACAACTAGCCACGCTCTGCTGCTATTAATTTGATACCTGTGCTTACCATGTGAGAACTTCACACTGTGAACTGTGTCCCTCGCTTTGGCACAAGAAAAGAACTCTATGTTTATGTAGATGCTATTGTTTGTATAACTAATGCCAATAAAGGCTTCATATTAAGTCTTCAGAAAAGAACTCCAACTTGAGAGGTGAGCTGCTGGTGCCACAAGTGTCACCTGGGCCTATTTTTGCTGATACCTTTGTCCTTTGAGTGCTCTATAAAGATCTTTAATCAGCCAGGCAGCACAAAGGGCACTGTGTAAAGGATGAGGGCCTTTGCTGACCCAGGGCTAAGTGGGAGGGAATGCCGATGTGCTGACAAAGTTATAAGACACTTTCTTAATTAACGATTTTATTACAACATAACTTTATTAAACATCACTTTCTTAATAGTTAATTGGAAAGATTTGAATGATGGTTGGAATATAATAGGCCACAACTTGGAATTGGCAACAGCTGCGACCCCCGTGGCGCAGCATGTATGATGTGTCAGGTACCCAGGCCGACCCCAATGCGGCCATGTATGCCAACTGGCCCACAGCGGTCCCGCTGTGAGCAACTGGGACGGCGGTGCCAGGTGGACACCAGGACGAACGCCACTGGGTGTCTACCCCTGCCGCTTGGGAAGAGGCAGACAGCCTACCCTACAGCCAGGGCATGTCCTAGAAGCCTCTCCCCAAACCCCATATTGGGATTCCCAGAGTTAGAAAAGTTACCCCACTGGCCGCTTTTCCCTCCAAACTGACACATCTCCATGCCTATCCGCCAAAAAGCTGCATTGGGCCCCCTTTACTCACGGACCTGTGCAGCTTCCGCCACATCTCACAGCTAAAGCAAATTCCTCAGGCCCCTTCAAATGTTCTGTAGCCATAAATCCATGCCCCAGCTGGAGAGGTGCACACTGACCCAACAGTGTAATGCTGCCCTGCGGAAGGAAATGTCCCATTGATGTATTACCGTTCTGCCCGATCTGACCACCGCTCTGGCAATTGCATTGGTGACCTTCCTCCTTGCCATATCTATTCACTTGTCGTTGCGGGCACCTCTCCAAGACCTCCTTTCAAGCAAAACCGACTAGCAGATTACCATGCCTGGGCATGCCGCCAACAAAGCTGCCAAGTCCCAGCAAGCTTCCTTTACCAGGCCTTTGCTTCATGTGCTGCAAAGGTCGTTCTCCCCCAATTGGCGAACCAAAGCGTGAGGAGCCCCATGCTTTTTTACCAGCTGTAACATCACCGGCATTAACGAATGTCCCGCATGCCTCGTTGTCCCAGCCACTAATTCCAGACTGCACACTCCAGGCCCAAATTCTGTCCCCAACCAGTCGCTGTGGCATACCGTCCGTTCCAAAAACGATGCTGGGGCCCACAATCCACACCGTTCGACAATGACCTGAAACTCATAAACACAATTAACGGAAAAAACATCGCATGTCCCGTTGGCTCAGCCAATATAACCAGACGGCACACTCCAAGCCCAAATGTCGTCCCCATCCAGCCATTGACCCGACCAAAACGATGCTGTGGCCCACGATCCACCGTCCGACAGTGTCCTGAAACTCATAAGCACAATTAAAGAAGAACCCGGTCAGTCCAGACGTAATTCTTGTACGCCGATGAACGCCAGCGACCAACGGCCTGTAACTGTTCCGTTGGCAGGCCAGCACCGGCTGCTAGCGTGGCCGCTCCGATGCGGAAGGAGTGTCCCCCATATTCCGATACAGGAAACCCCATCCAGCTGATTGTGTTTCGGAACACACTGACGAACTGATGTCTCGTCAACGGCATATATGCTGGGACATGCTGAGACTTCGGCCTCGGCCTTGGCAAAATGCCAACGTAAGGCATGCAGATTTGATCAATGCTGTGATTTCTGCTTCGTCCCCCATCCTCACACTTCTTGCCCACGTGGCTGTTAGAGTCAGCCCCCTCCCCTGGGGGGGGGCAGGTCAGGCTCTTCCGACAGCAAAAGAGAGCGGCCATTCATCCAACACTAATGCATCCAATACAAGTAGGGGCGGTGTTGGGGGGGTTGACCTGCACACCTATGAAGTGGAATGCCTTAAGACTACTAATGAACCGCCTTAGGACCACTACTGATCTAATATAACAACAAAGCAACAACACCATATCTAATGTATGGCTTTGTAGCCGGTTTCCATACCCCCCCTTTTTAAATGCTCGGGTCCCCATGGGGGGGTATAGTGCGGGTCAGTGGCCACGTGGCCCAGAGGGCGAAATGTGATGTGTAGTCTGCCTTCAGCTACTTCTGTACACCCGGACAATTTTGCTTGTTCGGTTTTTTCAGTTTCAAGGTTCCTCATACGTGGCACAGTGATGCCGATGGGATGCTCAGGGGCATGCGCTGTGTTTGAGGCTCCCATATGAGGCAGGAAGCAGAGCTTAACATGGACCTTAAAAGGGGGCCAGGAAGGGGGCTGGCTATGCACCTGTTGTTTACTTGGATAGTTGCCAAATAAGATAGAATTTGCTCTTTCCACCCCCAAACTTTGACACCATACAGTAAATGAGAGATTACTTTGCTGGTAAAGAGACTAAACTGAGGCTATTTTGGTCATGTCATGAGATGACAGGAGTCACTGGAAAAGACAGTCATGCTAGGAAAAGTTGAGGGCAGCAGGAAAAGAGGAAGACCCAACAAGAGATGGATTGACTCAATAAAGGAAGCCACAGCCTTCAATTTGCAAGATCTGAGCAAGGCTGTCAAAGATAGGACATTTTGGAGGACTTTCATTCATAGGGTTGCCATGAGTCGGAAGTGACTTGACGGCACTTAACACACACACAAAGAGTTTTAATACTGGGTCTATAAGGAATCCTTCCCTGGTATAATAGAATCTCATTATAGCTCCTTTAATCTTTAAAGCTGAGGGCTTAATAATTAAAAGATGGGCATTCCAAATCAAGGTTTCACTAAAGGTTATGCCCAAATATTTAAAATTTTAAAGGTGAGTTCTTCTTCTTTACAGTACTCGCCCAAGCTATTAAGACGCCTTTTTAATCCAGCTCTAGTGAGGGAGATTAAGGCCATATCATCTGCATACAATAAGATTGGAAGTTTTTGTTAACCTATTTGGGGAAGTTTTTGTTAACAAACGCTGGTCCTGTTAACCTCAGCACAATGTCGTTTATATACAAATTAAAAAGAAGGGGTGCTAAGAAGAAGAATTTTCTAACAGAGCAGTTCCTCAGTGGAGCAGGCTTCTTCAGGAGGTGGTAAGCTCTCCTACCCTGGAGGTTTTTAAGAAGAGGCTAGCTAGCCATCTGTCAGCAATGCTGATTCTATGACCTTAGGCAGTTCATGAGAGGGAGGGCACCTTGGCCATCTTCTGGGCATGAAGTATGGGTCACTGGGGGGTGAGGGGGTGGTAGTTTGGAATTTCCTGCATTGTGCAGGGGGTTGGACTAGATGACCCAGGTGGTACCTTCCAACTCTATGTTTCTATGATTCTAAGACACACCCCTGCTTTACTTCCTTTCCTGTTGGAATTTCATTTGTTAGGGAGCACTGTTTATTTATTTAGTTAGTTGATTTATATCAATAACTATTTATTTATTTAGTTATTTGATTTATATCCTGCCCCTCTCCAGCAATGCCAGGCTCGGGGCGGCTCACAACATAACACAACCTAAAAAAAGATATTACAGAGCTTGAGAAGGTGCAGAAAAGAGCAACCAAAATGATTAGGGGACTAGAGCAACTGTCCTATGGAAAGCGGTTAAGATGCTTAGGGCTGTTTAGCTTGGAAAGAAGGCGACTGAGGGGAGACATGATAGAGGTCTATAAAATTATGCATGGTTTGGTTAGAGTGGACAGGGAGAAGTTTTTCTCCTTCTCCCATAATACTAGAACACGGGGTCATTTGCTAAAGCTGGAGGGTGAGAGATTCAAAACAGATAAAAGGAAGTATTTTTTCACACAACACATAGTTAAATTGTGGAACTCCCTGCCCCAGGATGTGGTGATGTCTGCCAGCTTGGAGGGGTTTAAGAGGGGAGTGGACATATTCATGGAGGAGAGGGGTATTCATGGCTGTTAGTTAGAATGGATATTAGTCATGCTGCATACCTATTCTCTCTAGTATCAGAGGAGCATGTCTATTATTTTGGGTGCGGTGGAACACAGGCAGGATGGTGCTGCTGCACTCATCTTGTTAGTGGCTTCCTAGAGGCACCTGGTTGGCCACTGCGTGAACAGACTGCTGGACTTGATGGGCCTTGGTCTGATCCAGCAGGGCCTTTCTTATGTTCTTATGTTCTAACAATTAACAATTTAAACAAAGCAATTTTGGTTAAAATTTCCAACATTCTGAAATTCTAGTGACGCTCTTGGAGGGATAAAGAAAAAACATTTTGAAGGACATTAATTCATAGTGTCGCCATGATGCGGAAACGACTTGACCACACTTAACTCGCACACAAAGAAAGAGCCAAAGGTGCTGATTTAATTGCCTTTTGGGGGGGAGAAAATTCCAGCCTATTCCTGTGGTTGGGGGCTGAATGGGCTTAGGAGGCCAGCAGGGCCTTACGCCAGCACAAATGACACTTCAATGGTTGTTATTTGGTACTGATGAAAGAATCACATTGTTAATGGCTAAATTTTTACAGGAGGTAATTAAATGTAAAAAGGGTTATTTTTGGGGATTATATTAGTGTGATGCTGCTTGTGGCCTTTTGGCTGTTTAAACAAAATTATTTAAGTAAGTTAAGTATTAAAATAGATTCCTTTGAAATGTGGTGTTGGAGGAGAGTGTTACGGATATTGTGGACTGCCCAAAAAACAAATCTGTGGGTTCTAGATCAAATCAAGCCTGAACTGGCCCTAGAAGCTAAAATGACTAAACTGAGGTTATCATACTTTGGTCACGTTATGAGAAGACAAGAGTCAATGGAAAAGACAATCATGCTAGGAAAAGTTGAGGGTGGCAGGAAAAGAGGAAGACCCAACAAGAGATGGATTGACTCTATAAAGGAAGCCACAGCCCCCAATTTGCAAGATCTGAGCAAGGCTGTTAAAGATAGGATGATTTGGAGGACATTAATTCATAGTTCATACTATGAAAGCTCATACCCTACCAGAAGCCTGTGGGACTTATAAAGTCCACAAGGCTGAAGTACAGTCAACAAACGATGGGTAGTAAACATTGATTTGGTGGTGTCACCTAGCTATTTGATTCCTCTGAAGAAATTTTTACCTATGGTTGAAGTGGTGCAATTTATGATCATCTTCAGAGGCTCTGCTTTGGGTGCCCTCACCTCCTGAGATTAGGCAAGTGGTAACCCAGTAGAGGGCCTTCTTGGTTGTGGCATCAAAACTCTGGAATTCTCTCCCTGGGGAGTTTTGTCTGTCCCCTTCTGTTGCTGTCTTCCACCATTGGGTGACAACTTTTTTGTTTTGCTTGGCATTCCCTCAGTGATTCATCCTTCCTGACCAATGTTTTAATTGTTGTTTCATGTCTTTGTGTTTTAGCTCTGTTCATAGTTGTTTTAATGATGTGTGTGGGGTGTGGGATTTTTCTGGTGAGCCCAGAGCTGACATGGACTTTATATGATTATTTTTATATTTCCCCTCATCTCTGCATTTAGAACTGCTTAAATCAGGGGTGGGGAACCTCAGGCCCGGGGGCCGTATGCGGCCCCCGAGGACATTTTTTGTGGCCCTCGGGAGCTCCGGGAACCCTGCCGCGGAGGCGGGGCGCAGGGTGGCCCTCCCCGAGGGTGTTCCTGGGGCCACGGCTTACAGCGCCCTTGTAGCGCCCTTTGGACCTCCTCTCACCGACTGTCGGTTGTTGGTCGGTGAGAGGGGAGGGGGAGGGATGCTTCCCCCAAGGCTGCCCCCTACAGCTGTGGCGTGCAGGAACGCTGCGGCACATTGTAAGCCCCTCTCGCTGCCTGTTGACTGTTGAGCAGTGGGGGGTGGGAAGAGGCTGGTGGCTCCGGGCGGCAGAGCATGCATGCGGGAGCTGATTTGGCTGGGGGGGGCTTTTATGGACTCTGGGGGGGAGTGCATGGAGACTGGGGCCCGGTTGCTTGGTGCTCTGTGCGCCGCCGGATGTGTGTGTGTGTGGGCGGGGGCGGTGGGGTGGCTGGGGCCCGGTCGCGCAGGCCGGCATGCGCGGGTGTGGGGGAGGCTTTTCTCTTTTCTTCCTCTTTTTCTGTCACTCTTTGTCCTTTCTCTCCCTCTCTTCCTCCCTCTTTTTCTGTCTCTTTCTTTGTCTACCTCCGTCCTTTTTTTCTTTCCCTCCGTCCTTTTCTTTCTTTCTCCCCCTCTCTCCATTTCTTTCTCCCTCCCTCCCTTTTCCTCTTTCTATGTTTTCCTTCCTCCCTTGCCAATCGACTGTGGGCCCACCGCTGGCTGCCCTCCCACCTGGGAGGGGGGAGGGGGAGGGGGCGCCCTGCAGGCCTTCTCTGGCTGGCCTCCCCTGGGGTTGCCAACCTCCAGGTGGTGGCTGGAGACATGGCAACCATAGCCTCTCCCCCCCACTGGGAGATCTACACCTGGTGTGGCCCCCGAAAGATGTTATTAATGTGCGAATGGCCCTTGGCAGGAAAAAGGTTCCCCACCCCTGGCTTAAATTCATCTAGGTGGATTTGTTAGCAACTCGTCAGGTTTTCATTGCCAAGTATTGATTGATTGCTCCTAACTAGGGGGTTGTTCCTTTCTTAAGGCTAGGGGGTTGTTCCTTTCTTAAGGCTAGTTATCCCTCGAAGAGAAAGGCCTGACCTTGTATTGCCTTTTTTCTTCCCTTAGGTTGGTTTTATTACACTTCCTCAGCTGCTAAGTGATTATTTCTCGGTGTTCGTAAGTTGTTATTCAAATGATCACTCTGTTGAAGATTGATTTGCAAGAATCTGTGGGATTGGATGTCAGTTAAGCTGCCTAGCCTGACTCACAGCCCAACATGTGCTGAGGCTGTTCAGCCACTGCAAAGCATCACTTTGCTGTGAAGTCTCCATTTGTTCCTGGGACTTGGCTTCAAGCTGCTTTGGGGAGGTTTTATCTCAGTAATTTCATTTGCTCTATAATTGTCTCAGTCCCTATTCTGGTTCAGTCATAAGTCACAAGACCACTACTGGTACCATTTTCACTATTCCAAGTGGTAAGACATTCCAGGGCATCACTTACCTAGAATGGTTCCCTTTGGAGAAAAAGCACTGGTAGCATTTGAGATATTTACAAATGGACAAGAAGAGAACAGCTGTAGGCAAAGAGACAGTCCTATAAGGCAGCATTTGATATCTGAGAGAGAGAGAGAGAGATCCTGCACATCCATGGTGCTTCAGCCATGGCTACTTCTCACAGTGTCTGCTTCTTCTTTACATAGAGCTGTTTCCACATGGGGACACTTACTGCTATTGCAAATGCAGATTGCATATTGAATTGCAGGTAGATAATCTCAGGAGAAATTCCAATGGAGCCTAGGCATAGTGTTAGTAGTGCATTGCACTGCCCTTGCACTACCAAGTTTACATTGTGCACCACCCATCATGGAGTCAGTCCAGTGACTACACGTTTGAGTACTTTGTATCAGAGATGTGAATTTGGTAGGTTGACAGGGTGCCCTTGGGCCAGTAGCTCAGTCTCTCAGCCTATTCTACCTTACAGGTTGTGAAAATAAATCAGATAATACGAGTACCATAAACATCACCCAAGCTCCTTGAAGGAAGGGCAGCATAAAATGTATAAAACAGATCTAATCTTGCAGAAGAGAAAAATAAACTGCAGCTTGGGGCAGAAGGAAGAAGCTCACTTCCTGGCTGCAGGGACGTATTATACACAAGTGAAACCAATAAACCATTGGTTATGTTTCCAGGTACAATTCAAAATGTTAGGAGGACAGGAAGCGTTGCATCAATACTTGGGTTTCGTGGCCCTTTCTTACATGCCCGGGATAACGCCGATTGCCTCTTCGGAATCAAGCAGCAATTTCCCTCCAAACTAGATGGGTCAGGGATCCTGGAGAGGTTTTTTGCCATCTTCTGAGCATGGAGTAGGGGTCACTGGGGGTGTGAGGAGGAGGTACCTGTGAATTTCCTGCAGTGTGCAGGGGTTGTACTGAAGTGGGTCAGTGCCTTTTGGTTGGCTATGCTCTTAGAATTGACCCCTTCCTGAGAAGTGGTATGTTATCTTATTCAGTTAGTCACCTACTAAGCAGGACTCAACTTCTTTACTCACTTAAAAAGTAAGTCTTTTTATTGATGTGCTCCAATGAAATTATGTGTATATATGTGTATATACAAGTATTACAAAGTCTTAAAATTCAGTAACAGTGTATACAGTAAAGCAAGCAAGTTCTACATACTATTCAGTTGTAAAATCCAATACTTAAAATATAACAGTCTGATTTAGTTCAAAGTATCTAATTCACACTCTAGAATAATATATAAATAAAGTAATACATACCAAGACAATCTTCTGAGACCCTCAGTCCAAAGACTTAGAGAGGTCTGAAATTCTAGCCCTTTCCCTGCCCATATTTATACTATTTCAATCACCTTGAAAAGGGTCTGTCTTGGTAAAGCACTTTGAATTGGAGCAGAGTGCTTTCCGCCCTGTTTTGGCAAAGTTATGTGAGCTGGAGTAGGGTGCTTTCCACCGCACATGCTCTGTTGCTGCACTACAGACTACCATATAAGGATTTCCTCCTCCAGGCTAAGCATACTATTTCTTAAACAGTCAGTTTTGAGTTTCGTTATATTCTATATAACTAACTTTACCAGCATTCTCATCCACAGAAAAATACGTTAATTTCTACCATCATTAATTTCTACCATCATGTCTTCATGTTACAATCTTAAAATACAATATATTGTTTACGTTATTAGTCAGCATAAAATACCTTTAGAGTATTGAGTGTGGAGAGCCCTTCTGCACTTGAAGGCAGGAAGTGCTGAGAGCACTTTACTCCATAGTCATTGAAAAGGCTGGGAAAAGTCATGGAAGAAGGCAGAAAGTGCTGAAAGTACTTCTGCACTGACACTTAAATCTTTGCCAGAGTAATTCAGAAACATACATCTCTGGCAAAGAATGTCCAGGCTCTTTTTCCTTTTCAAAGGAAAGTGAAGCCTCTGCTGCGTTTTTATGTGTATTTTGCTTTTACATTGAATACTTCTGCATATGTACAACACTAATACCACAGTTCATATGATCTAATATGTCAAAGCCTGTAACAGTATTAGATGACCCTGGTGGTCCCTTCCATCTCTATGATTCTATGACCATGAAAACCCTTTATTACTTGGGCCCGCTTATCTGAAGGACAATCTTGCCAGCTGATGTCAACACTGTGTCATCCACTGGTGATTTCCTTCTTTCAAAAAATACAGCTATCCTCCATTAGGGTCACAGCTTTCTTTGTAGTTGTCCCAACTTTGTGGAATGGTTTGCCAGAGGTAGTACGTAGAGTTCATTCTCTGGCAAAATCCAAAAAGCTGTATTATTCCAGCATGCCTTTGGAAATTAAACTGGATGATGCTGGATTCTATACTGGATCAATAGTTTGTAGCTGGGTTTTTTTGTACTGAAACTCTGAGATGGAGACTGCTGCCCTTCAGAGCTATGGGGCTGAGAGCATACATTGTGGAGGATAAATCTGCAGAAGTTTATTCTACCTTTGTTCCTGGGGCTTGTATAGTAAAATAGAATTTCATTACCTTTGTGGGGTTATTTTTGTGTGTTTTTTTTAAAAAATTTTAGTGCTGTTGTGTTAGCCACTTCATGCTATGAAGAAGCAAGACAAAAATGCATGAATAAAAAACAAAAAAATAATGAAATTTCTGCATTGAGGAACTGGAGGATGGAGTAGTTGAAACCTTCTCTCCTCTCTCTTGTGCCAGTAGCATCTCTATCACTTCTTGCTCTAGAAGAAGAAGAGTTGGTTTTTATACCCTGCTTTTTCTCTACCTTTAAGGAGCCTCAAAGTGGCTTACAATTACCTTACCTTCCCCACAGCAGACACCTTGTGAGGTAGGTGGGGCTGAGAGACTTCTGAGAGAACTATGACTAGCCAAAGGTCACCCAGCAGGCTCCATGTGGATTAGAGTCCACCGCTCTTAACCACTACATCACACTGGCTCTAGAAGAAAGGAAACATAAGATTCAACCTGATATGTATAAAACAGAAGATATAAAAACTGTTTTATTAAAGACAATACAAGTATTCTTTTGTAAGAACACGAGGCAAAGGTTTAGGAAATTCTGTTGGACATACTTGCTGTGTTGTGTTTCAAGATACCTGGGGAACAAGGAGGGAAAGAGCAGTAGCTGCCTTGTCTCCTGGGCAGGTGCCGGAGATGGAGGTGGTGGTGACTGGGTAGCAGCAGTGGCTTCAGACATCACTCCCTAGGAAGCCATCCCTGGCCTTCTTATGCAAAGCCTCTTGGGGAGAAACATGTAATTTGTTGCTCTTACCTCCAGTTGTTAAGCAATTCTTCAGACATTTCAGTGTACTTCTAACTGGTGCTTCTGCAATTAGTTTTGTGGCCAAGAAATTCGACAAATCTGTCTTGTCCAATGAAGCCATAAAGTGGTTCTCAATTACAGAAAGAAGAGAATCTCCATGATCTATCCCCTGATCTTGATGCCCTCTGGCTGAATTTTTAATGGAATGACTGTTGTACCAATCAAATACAATATAATTTCGTCTGTAAGCAAGTCTACAGTTTAGAACTGATTAAATCAATTCCTGAACGAAATCTCTAGATGTCTTTGCACCCAGACAAATTCTAAGGGAACCTATCCATCAGTCATTAGATATGCCTCCTTGATAGTCAGATCAGTTTTTCAGGGCAAGCAAGACAAAACACATCTTTGTCCTATTCTTTGCTCACCATTTGTCTGTTTTAATGGCACAATACTGGCATATGTTAATGTAGCAGCACCTTGGACAGGTCAACCTGATGTTGCACCTGATAAACAACAACTAGAAGCTGAAGAATATGTCAGGTTTAAGAACAAATTTCCACCATCATGCTTCACAACCAAGGAAGTCTCTCCAAGGAGGTATTTCATTTTTGTGAAGCAGCCTCTTTTCTATGTAAATTATGTTCTGGAGTTGCCCAACACCCATAATATTTTGAATCCTGGATATTTGTTTAGACCAGGTCCTTATTGGAGACATTCTGTTAATATAGTTAATCTATATTGTGGGAAAATGTTGAAAAATGTTTTAAAAAACAATCTTCATCTGTGTTATCTATTGCATTTTCCTTGTGAATTGCTCACTTCATCATATAGAGCCTGGACATGTGGATCTCTATCATGCAATGCATCAGTGTCATTGGCCAAAAGAGACAGTAGGTTTATATGAAAATACATATTAATCCAATGCTGTGAGACCACAATTCCACCTCCTCTCTTTGAAGTTCCATTCAATCATGGTTGACCCTGGTAATAACCTGATGAGTAGTGCCATCCTAAGGAGAGGTACACCCTTATAAGTCCATTGAGGTGGGGTGTAATTCTGCTTACAGTGTCAATGTAAATCTCTTGTTTGACCCACTGAGGATAAAGTGAGTTACCAACTGCCTGGAGAAAAAAATGTCCTATCCTTCTAATAGAGGTTTAATGTGTGCAAAATGGACATTTTGGCCATTTATGCACAGGAGGTTTCGCCTTGGATTTGCCGCTCTCCAGATGCACATTTTCCCCATCTAGATTGTCAAAACTCTGCAAGGGGACTTATTGTTCAGTTCTGGGAATTCAGATGGGGAAAATGTGCATCTAGAGAGCAGCAAACCCAAGGCAAAACCTCCCGTGCATAAATTTTCTTCAGGCAGCTGAGGACCAAGTTTCCAATTTCTAGGTCTGAATTCACTAAGGATGTGTGCTCTTAACACATGAAGAAAGGAATGAGGTAAGCAAATGAATGGATATAAAGGTCCCATAATAAATGACATTGTACTCAAAGGAGCAGGAGGAGAATTTCAGACATCGGCACTTTACACACACACAATTCAGCATGTCCCCACATTTGGAGGGAGCTTCCACACATTGTTGGGCTCTTTCTGAGCACAATGTGTGGGGCTCCTGGGGCTTTCCTCTTTAGACCAAAGCTAAGATTAAAAACCCCTTTGCTCCATCTTAACGGCAAAAGCCCCAGAGCTCCATGTGTCATTGTTAGAAAGAGCATGCTGTTGTGTGGAAGGTCCCCCGCTCCCATACCTGCTTTGTTCCAGCCCAGTACAGAAGACAGGCCCAAACAAAATATGTTTGGAGGTAAAGCAGGTGTAAGAGCAATGGCCACATCCCCTGCCTCTGTGTGATCACCTGGTTGTCTGTAGCGGGCAACTGTGTGGAGAAAGTGCTTGCCCCCCCCCCCATCAGCAATGATCAGAAAATAGTTTTGAAGAACATGGGGAGGGGGCATACATGCAGCCATTTCCTCCACATTGCCACATACTGTATTTGAACAGGCAAACATGGCGAGGCAGGGGGTGAAGCCAGCATGCTCATGCCCAGGCTTCCTGCCCGCAAATTCAGTGATTTTTTTAAGGCTGTCATCTGCACCTTGCTTTTGATTTAAAGGGGCAACAGTAGGGCGGTTGTGAACAAAGCCTCCATATGGAAGCTCTGTCCCCAGCCAATCTGGGGGAAGGGGTAGTGCTAAGCTCCTCTTCAAAATGGCAGAGCTAACACCCATCATGCTTTTTTAATTAGTTCACAGCCGTGGCTCAGTTGCAAAAGGGAAGAGGTTGCCAAGCCTTTGGTCATAATTTCGGAGCCTCTTGCAGGTGCCCAGCCCCAGGATGGTTCCATTAGCTGTTACCAGGGGAAGGGCTTTCTCAGCTATGTCCCCAACCCTGTGGAATGCATTCTCCAGAATGCACCGTCCTTCCACTCTTGGGCTGTCATTCCAGTCCCAGAACACTTCTGCTACTCCCAGTGGGTGTCATTTTACTCTGGGAGCTATCATTCCAATTCCAGAGCACAGATTCTGCTCCCTGGGACCATTATTCCATTCTGGGGGCTGTCAATCCAATGCCAGAGTAGTCTATCTGGGCCAAGTGACTTTAATGGAAAATCCATTTCGCACTTTCTTTGCAACTGTTTTTGTGCTGGAATGTATTTCAATGGAGCCCATGCAAGTGCAGCTAGGTTGGTTCCTGATTATACAAACACTCGCTTCCTCCCCACCCGGCGTTTCTGCTGGAGGAGGAGTAGGGGGAAACCCAGGATGCCTTATGCACACAAATAGCTACAATTTGAACCAAGCAGTTGATCTCAGAACAGACTTTAAATTTGTGGCAAAACAGCATTTGTAAAACCCAAGAAAGGTGGTGGGTGGGCGCAAGGTCAATTCTGAGGGACAAAAAACTCATGCATAACTCTAAGAAACAATCAAGTCATTCTGGGTGCAAAAGTGAGTCAAAATACCCATGCACAAAGGACCCTAGTTGCCACCAGTCTCCTCCCCAATACCATCAACTTCCATAGCAATTTCTGAACAATGGCAGATGGTGACCAAACTATGGGAGTATGCCATTTGACAACCTAGATTTTTGAATTCAACACAATTTTAAAATTAAAAAATGCTTCATTGTCACTAACCCCCCAATGCCTCCGCTTTACACATTTTTGAAAAATCTAACTAGTCTAATGGAAGAGAATGCATAGAAGATATAGATTAAAATGTAAAAGTCAAGCATGCAAACCCAGTCAGCAGATTATTGGGTGTGTGGGCAGAGGTAATGTGGCCAAACCCTAGAGCCTATAAACAAGCCTGAAATACCTGAAGCATTTTTTAAAAGAAAAGAGAAGCCCTAACTTGTCTAGATGTGGGAACAGGTCAGCAGACACTATAATAAAGGTGGCCAAGCTCATTAAGATAAAAGTGCATTTACTCCTGGGTTTGTCTTCTGTTGTCATTTCTGCAGACTGCGGCAGCTGTGATAAATGGGCTTAAAAAGTACATTTTTTACCGCTAATTGCACTAATTCTGGTTCTTTAATACATACTTTGACATACAGCTTTTTTTTTCAGTTAAGCAACAGCATATTCACAGAGAGGTCATTGTTGGGATATTGCTGAGGTGTGGGTGTGAATTTGAACGAACTCATGAGAATGGTAGAGCATAGTCGAATGTGGAGCTGTTGGTAGAGCTCGAAGTGGGCTAATTGTTATTATTGTAATGAGGAATAATTTCTCAATGGCACATTAGCCTTTTATTTATGCTGACACACATAAATTCACAGTAATGCTGCAAACCAGTGCATCAGTGGGATTTACTTCTGAGTAAATATGCATAGGACTAGGTTGCACAAATGTTTACATTAAGCAATGCTGGAAAAAATATTTAGTAACTGGGATATTGTATAATCATGGTCCTAAGGTGCCCGCTTGCCAACTGTATGGGATGCCTTTCAGCTTGTGCAGTCTGAGGACTTCTTTGGACAGGGTTCTTTGAAGTTTGAGACCTACAATTTGCTAACAGCATGTTGAAGAAAGGGTGGTGATGAAGCTCTGGATTTTGGGGGAAAGGTGTGTGTCTGCTTTGTTCTTTTAAGTACAGATTCTGAGAGATCACAGATCCTGAATCAGCAGTTCTTGGTCACCTTGGGAGGTGATCTTTTCCTTCCTCCTTATTCATCTCTCACATCTCATCCCTTTTGATGTATGTATGTGTGTGTGAGAGAGACACACACAACAAAGCCTATGTCTCTATTTGTGCAGTATTTAAGTAAATTAAATTAATCATAAAATAAAATAAGTGTCCCCCATCAGTCTCTAGGACAGGCAGATTCCCTATCCCTGGGTTGTGTGAGTGCAGAATCTGAGAGTCTTTCCCCCTCCCATCTCAATGACTGGTTGTCAGTGTGTGTAGTAGGCTGCTTACCAGTTTTGAACACAAGGGCAAACTGGTACGGATCCATGCCTCTGCCACCCCCCCCCCTGCCTGCCCTGCCTGTCTGCTAGTTTGTGTAAGTGAAGCTGGCTTCATCTAAAAAGAAAAATGGGATATAAATGTTTCCAAAAATAAAATAAGTTCCCTCTGTCCCTGTTGCCCTATCCTGTGTATCTGCCTCTATTACCTAAGTTTCGCAGCCCTACCTACTCACCAGCTGATACAAGCAAAGCATTTCCCTTTGTTCTCTGAAGGGCATCACCGCATGCTGACTGCCTATTTATCATCTAGAGGGGGGACCCATAGCCTCTGTGCCGGTGTCCTTCTCACATCTGCTTTGCTTTAGGGTTGCCAACCTCCAGATAGTAGCTGGAGATCTCCTGCTATTACAACTGATCTCCAGCAGATAGCGATCAGTTCACCTGGAGAAAATAGCCGCTTTGGCAATTGGACTCTATGGCATTGAAGTCCCTCCCCTCCCCAAACCCCACCCTCCTCAGGCTCCACCCCCAAAATCCCCTGCCGGTGGCGAAGAGGGACCTGGCAACCCTATTTACATCAGATACCAATGAAGAATTTCCTCTGTCTGCTTAGCCTAGCACCTTTGCTGCCCCAGGTAACAGAATAGCACAGGCAACCAGTGCCCATGGTTATGTAGAATCAGAAAGGCCTGCCCAAGCCAGCGAGATAGTACAGTGCTTAATGTAAAGTGGAAATGCTGAACACAAAAAGCAGATCAGGCTGATCTCAGGTTTCTTATCCTCCAGTCAATTATGATTTAACTTATCTCCAGACTACAGAGATCAGTTCCCCTGGAGGAAATAGAAGCCTCAGAGGGCAGACTCTATGGCTCACATCCCTGCTGAGCTCCCTCACCTCCCTAAATTCTGCCCTCCCCAGTAGGGTTGCCAGGTCCCTCTTTGCCACCAGTGGAAGGTTTTTGGGGTGGAGCCTGAGGAAGGCAGGGTTTGGGGGGTGAGGGACTTCATTGCCATTGAGTCCAATTGCCAAAACAGCCATTTTCTTCAGGTGAACTGATCTCTATCGGCTGGAGATCAATTGTAATAGCAGGAGATATCCAGCTAGTTCCTGGAGGTTGGCAACCCTACTCCCCAGGCACTACCCCTCCAAATCCCCAGGAACTTCCCAAGTGGGAGTTGGCAAGCCTCATCACTATCCCGATTGGTGAGACCACTTCTGGCTGAATGTTGTCCCTTGCTGTGTACACAGCTACTGATGCCCTTACTCTCCACTTCCTGCTCCAGCCCCACTCTCTTTTCAGACCAGACAGTGCATGTAGCTGTTGGTGATTACTCTATGTTACTCTTCCCGCTCACTGCCTCAGCTCCTCCTATCTGCTGCTGTCTCCGGAAAAAAACACACACCAGGCAGTCAGCAAGGCAGTGCAGTATAGGGCTGTCGATTCGGTTCCATCCGACATGAAAAACCGCCGAATTTTCCCCAATTCGGCGGTTTCCAGTTCGGATAGAGCCGAAGTAAAAAAAAGGCGGGAAAATGACAAGCCGAATTTGGCGAGTTCGGGTGGACCTTGAATAAATTCGGGCAAATTCGGCATCCCCGGATCAGCATTCTCCCGCGACCAATGGTGGCCCAAGCTGGGTCTTCTGGCCAACCAGAGCAGGGATTCTCCCTTATTAATTGGCCAGGAGAAGAGTATAAAAACTCCAGTCCCGTCTCAAGTCTGTATTCATTTCCTTCCATTTTGGTGGTGCTGCTCCTGAGAGATCCTGAGCTGAGCTGCTGCTGCTTACTGGAATAGGATTGGATGGATTTACTTCTCCTCCCTGCTCCTGCTGGAAGACATCAACACAGTTTGATTTTTGGGGTTTTTCTCTATACCTTTTCTCCTGTGTGTGTGTGTGTGTGTGTGTGTGGGAAGCAGTTTCTGTGGTTGTGGGGGAAGCCAAAGGGGGGCTGTTGCCTGTTCTGCCGGGTGTGTGTGTGCCCGCTCGCCTCTGCGGGAGTGTGCATTCTGCCTTTTTCTGCCCATTGCCACCCTCGCCTGGAGTTGAGTCAGTGTGGCAGTGTGGCTTGAGTCTCCCTTCGCTCGGCACCCGCTCCTCCTCCTTGGTTAATTTGTTTGGGGTTGAGCTGAGCCGTACTGGTTTGAGGGGGTGGGTTTGCCTGTTCTGCCAGGGGGGCGCTCGCCTCTGTGGGAGTGTGCATTCTGCCTTTTTTGCCTGTTGGCACCCTCACCTGGAGTTGAGTGCAGCTGTGCAGTCGTTGCCATTGTTTCTAATGGGCTAGCCTGTCATTCGTTTTAGTACATCCCAAGTGAGTCTCTCTGTCTGGCCTGTTCTTCTCCTTGGTTTGGAATTTGCGTCTTCTGGTTTGGGGGGGGTTTCTTCTGCTGGGGGGCTTGATTTCCTCTGTGGAGTGTGATTTGGGGGGGTTACCTGTCCGGGGGGGGGGCTGATTGCCTCTTTGCGAGTGTGATTGTTGCTGTGGAAGATTTGAATCCAGCAGCATGAAATCTATCAATACTGAAGATATGGAATTTGCGCAGGTCGCACTTACGCTAGTAGCGTTATAACATGCATTTTGGCTGTGTTGAAATGAAAAGATACATTACCCATTCTAGTTACGCTGTTTACTTGCGCTTTGAGCGTTCTAGGATGCACTTTCGGCGTAGTATGAAAGCTTTTCTTGCTTGTGTTACATCGGTTCTTAGAAGCCACGGACTGTGTGTGTGTGTGGGGGGGAGTCAAAGGGGGGGTTACCTTACCTGAACTGGTGGGGGGGCTTGATCTCCTCTTTGCGAGTGTGATTGTTGCTGTTTTCACTGGTTTCACAGTGTGGGTTGGTGAGTCTCTCTCTGGCTGCCACAGAAACAATGGGAGGTTTTGCCTTGGATTTGCTGCTCTCTAGATGCACATTAAGGATTGCCGGCTCCCATTCATTCCAATGGGCGGATGCTGGGACCCCTTCCAGACCCCCTGACCCAATCTGCACCAAACCTGGGGGTTCTTGCAAGTAGGGTCCCTCCAAGCTACCCTGAAAGTTTGGGACCTCTACCTCCAAAAATGCCCCCCGGAGCCGCGGAAAGCTGCGAATGTGCTTTAAATGGCTTTATTTGGCCGAATTAATTTGGGAATGCCAAATTTCATGCCAAATTCCACGGATCCGAATAGGGGGAGTTCAGACTTCAGCATTTCCTAAATAAAAACGGGCCGAATTTTACCAAATTATTATTTTGTTCAACAGCCCTAGCAGTAAACATTGGACATAATTCTCCTCTTGCATTTTCATTCTTTCTTTTGTTCTTACTTTCTCTCTCTCCCTCCCCCCCCCCATTATAAAGAGTCTGGGATGGGGGGGCAGGTCTCTTGCTACTGTGGGAGACCTCCCGGTCTAGACCCACCATTTCTTACCGCTTGTGGGGAAATGGGAAAGGGTCGTAGCTCAGTAGTAGAACATCTGCTCAGCAAGCAGAAGGTCCTAGGTTCAATCCCCAGCATCTCCAGTTAAAGGAACTAGGCAAGTAGGTGATGTGAAAGACCTCTGCCTGAGACCCTGGAGAGCCACTGCCAGTCTGAGTAGACAATACTGACTTTGATGGACCAAGTATGATTTCACTTCTGGAGTGAAACTGAAAGTGACATCACTGTGTTGGTGTGATGTGCTAGGATTCACCCAAAACTCTGTGATTTAACCATAGAATTTTGGGTGACTCCTTGAGTTGTACACTGGTGTGATGATGTCAGTTATGGTTGCTTGCTGGAAATGATATTGTGCATTGGTGCAATGTTGAAGAGCTTGTCCATGTCCTCCAAATTCCTCTACCAGGCAACCCTAGTCTGGGAGTTTCCAGCTGGGCAGCGCTGGCACAGGAGGCTCATGCTACTGCATGGCGCCCTGGGGCAGCCTTGCACCAGCATCTGTGCCAGTTTGCACAGCGCAAGTGGCATGGATGCCGGCATAGGGGTCATGTTGGTTCCTGTGCGGCTCCACCCCCCCTTCAGGAGTGCATGGTTAATTAGCTAAAATATGCACTGTATTCAGCATTTGCGTTGATGGGACATGGCTTGAGGCATTTTCTCGCTTTCATTTTGAAAGTACAAGATGAGCTGCTGGAAAAGCAACCTTATTGCAAAATCAGTCTGTCCTAAAATAATTGAAGATGGTGGTTGTTAGCACTAACATTGCTTTATGCTTTCCAAAATGAAAGTCGGTGACTGCCGTGATGGAATGACAGCAATTAAATACAATTCAAGCATGTTACTATATTTGGCGGCCTGGATTCCAATAGTCACATAACCAGTTCTAGGCACTCAAGAGAACTTCAGACTTATGTTTCTCAAACAGCAGTCCCCCCCCACACCACAGGGCAAATTGCTTTAGAAACAGAGGGCAGATCCCGAATCAGTTCCTAATAAGGCATAGTGATTTCCTGCTAGAGGAAAAACCAGTTCCACTGGGAATGGCAGCACCTTTAGGCATGTCAAAAATACTGCTTTGAATCCCAGCTGATGTTTTTTCTCTGTCAGTTATCTCATAATAATTTTCTCAGGACTCATACTATTTTAATCAGGAACCTTGCCATGTATCCTTATCAAGCTAGGTGGCAGCAACATTGCAGTCTATTTGGATTGGAATAGCACTTGTGTGTATGTAAGCAGCAGTATTGCCAAGGGTTTTTACATTCTGACTATACATTAAAATGAACTTTATTTGTCTTGGCCATAGGCTATGCAGGATATGGATGATTTATATTTACTGTTTCCAAATGTACTACGTATTATTTCTTTATTTACTTCACCTGTACTCCACCTTTCTCCCCAATGGGGACGCAAAGTGACTTACATGGTTCTCTTCTCCTACATTTTATCCGCCCAACAACCCTGTGAGGTAGGTTAGGCTGAAAGAGTGTGACTGGTCACAGGTCACCCAGTGAGCTTCCATGGCATGAGTGGGGATTCGAACCTAGGTCTCCCAGATACTAGTCCAACACTCTTAACCACTATTCCACACTGCTGCTAGAGTTTCTCTAGGAGATTTGGAGCTTGTATTATGAACTTATTATGAAGAAAAATACAAACTATTTAACCCTGTATTACTATTGAAAACTGTGTTAGCAACATGAGCAAGTAGATTGATTCAGAGGTTCACAAACTTAAGTATTTCTTAGTGATTTAGGTTGACTGTATCATATCTTTATACTCTAAACGTTAACATTACTGTGAAAAGATATTATTGGACAGATACAGTTAATGTTTCTCTAGTTCCTTAAACTTCATGTTCTTACAGCCCTGTGCCCCAGCCTGAAACAGTTTAGGATGAAGACTCAGGTTTATGCCAGCATATTTTAAAGGTACATCAGAATACTTAAGGGTATGCTGGCTGAAAGCTATGCCAGTGCAGAACTGAGTTTCATTGGGGTTGAGTCGTGGGTGGAGCAAGCTTCCTAGACCCCTCTAGTGGTCGATTCCACCAGGGATCTCTCTGACCTGGCCTTGCGGTTACAGGACGTGACCGTAGAGGAGTCAGAGGTTCGCTAAATCATCCAGTGATCCAAGACATACCAGAAGGGGAGGGGCACTCGGCTAAATCTTCACGCAGCTCCCAGGCCTAACCCATACGCCGTCTGGGCTGTTTCTTCTTACCTGATGTTACGGCCAGTTGTCCCAGGCCCGCTCTTTATTTACATGGATGGTTTCCCCCATAACCAGATACCAGTTCTCCAGTGTCCTCTGGAGGAGCTTGATAATACTTGGCCTCTCACCCAGAGAGTTTGGGCCCCATTCTTTCAGGATTGGGGCCACAGTTGCAGGCATCCAGGCCATCAGCAGGTGGAAAACTGCGGCTGACAAGACTTACATTTGGCAGCAACATGGCATCCGATAACCTGTCCTTTTAAGTTTCAGCTCATTGGCAGAAGAAGGTCTGGCTATGTGGGCACAGCACTGTACACTGGGTGGGACTGTACACTGCATCGACTGGCTGGGGCAAGCACCTGTGGCTGGACGGAGCATTACGTCTCTCCTGGTTGGGTGTGCGAGGCATGCATTGGGATGTTTTGGTACCTGCACTTCTACAAAGAGCACAGCAGCATGGCCCCCCAGATGCCCTGGTGATCCAGCTGGGCAAGAACAACCTGGGAGTGCGGAAGGGCAAGAATTTGTCTCGGGCAGCAACAGCAGATTTGCGGCCATCACTGCCAGGTTCCCCAGACCCCATCATCTTCTGGTCTGACCTGCTCAAGAGGTGATCCTGGCATGGGGTGGCTTGCCTGGAGAAGGTGGATGTGGCAAGGCAGCAAGGTTACAAACACTCTTGGCAAGGTGGCGGTGGCCCTTGGTGGCCTTGTGATCCGCCATCCAGACATTTCTTTCTGTTTGGAGGGGCTGTTTCAACTGGATGGAATCCATTTTTTGCCTGTGGGGGGGAAGACATTTGGCTCCACAGCATTAGGTATGGCCTACAGGATTGGTTCCAGCTGTAAGTGCTTTGGAGGGAGCCGGGCGGGTTCCACTAGTCTCCAACCATCTCTTGTGGTGCTGTTTGCATGGGGCAAGTTCCAGTGTTGGGGAAAAGCCAGTCTGTGCCCCTTTTCCCCTCCTTGGGGATCCCATTAAGGGATTTGGGGGGACGCCTTGCAAGGGACATGCCCAGCTTGAGGGCTATCAGGGCAGCCTCCCTGCAAATGGCAAGGGAATCACCGAGTGGCTCCAGCCCAAGTGGACTCCCATATACTGCCACCCTATTGAGAGATCTTTATAAGGGATCTGAGGAAGACCAGTTAAAAGTTTAATTGGCCCACTGCAACTAATTTTCTAAGTTCTTTGTCGATGAAATAATGTGCTCTGACTTGGATTCCACATAGGAATCAAGAATAATTACTAATATGGAAAAAAATGGCAAAAGAGATGAAATGTAGGATGAGCCTGTATTAGAATATTAATCATTTTAAAGTGAGGGGGAGAAAAAACAGCTATTGTGGTTTTCTTTTATCTACAGTTATAAGATGGAAAATCCAGTGGGCCCTTTCTTTCCCCCTTGAAATAAAAAATATATATAATGAAATAAAAACGTACAATTTGATACCAGGTCTACCACGTGAGGTTACTGTATCACATACTGTAATTTTTCATCAACTTTATATTTTGTTTATTTATTTATTTAAAATATTTATAAATCTTCTTTTTGCCCAACAACTGGGCCCCAAGCAGTTAAGAAAGTTGCAACACACAATATTAATTCAAACAAAGTACATTATTTAACGTTAAAAAGCCCCCAAAGCCCTCTTGAAGTGTTTTATTTTGCTACCTCTTCAGAATATCATCTGGTTGGGGGCCTTTCCTGAATCCTTTGGGGAGATTGTTCCATAAAGAAGACAGCCATTGAGAAAGCCTACGAATGGACTGCAGTTGTCTGTACCCAAGTTGTGGAAGGTTCAGCCCAAAGATGTTGCCGTGCTGAGCAAAGTTGCCCCATGGGCTCATATCAGGAGGGATGGTAAATTCAAACCATAATATTATTTGATCAACTTGACTGTGTCTACAGAGACACAGCGGTCCTTGAAATGAACTGGATTAATATCAGTAGACAGAACAGCTTGGAGCTTGTGATATCATGACAAACCTAAACAAAGTAGTCAAAGGGAATGGGAACAACAGTAAAAATGATACATAATACAGCTTAACATGGATCTGGCAGATGATGTGTCTGCCAAGAGTACTTCAAAAAAAGAAAAAAAAGAAAAAGAAGAAACTGTGAAGTCAAGACCTTATCAAAAATTAATACTGTAATTGGAATGACCTATAATGAATACACAAACAAAATTAGTATGTCAATATCATATCACAGAAACAACTTGATTACATATATATGGATTACATGACTATGAAAGTTACAATTGCTGTGCAAAACCCACTTTATGTGTTACTGACACACTCATTTTGTATGTGTATTCATTACATGCTATCCCAAATACAGGTGAAGCCCCCACCCCACCCCGGCCTCCATGCATAAAGCTCAAGAGACTAGCAAATCAAGATGCCTGTGCAAAAGGGGAAATTCTGCACTATCCCTTGATTTAACCTATTCCCTAACTGCATAGTTATGACCATCCTGCCCCACCAAATCTGTTTGTGCTGTGATGCTGGAGGACAGCATGAGGAGATTTCTTCCTGAGGCCCTGCCTCTTCTTAGCTGTGGAGATAGGCATCCTCCCAGTGTTTTGATGATTCCTTCAGAGAGCTGCCAAGAGAAAGGGAAAAGGATTCTCCTCGGTAACTGTCACAATGGCTGGCTCTTCCATGCCCCACCATGACTATTCTCCTGATTTTCTGATGCAATACTGACTCTCTCACGCACAACCTTCTTCTCCTTTCCACGAAGACTATGTTAATTGACACTTACCGCACTATATCTGCAAAGGCAGTGAGAAGGGGTTTGCAGTGGTACTGAACACCATGTTTGGCACAGAGGGACTTCACCAGAGGAGCCACCTTCCAGTAATTGTGTCGAGGCATTGTTGGGAAAAGGCTGCAGGGGGAGAGAGAGCAAAGGATAGATTGCAGCAGGTATTACAGAGCACTGCAATAGCCAAAGGAATTCCATCCCTGCTGAAGATCACAAACCCCTTAACACCAAAAATGGTTGTCATTCCATGTTTTCACGGAAAGGCATTGTTGGGAAAAGGCTGCAGGGGGAGAGAGAGCAAAGGATAGATTGCAGCAGGTATTACAGGGCATTGCAATAGCCAAAGGAATTCCATCCCTGCTGAAGATCACAAACCCCTTAACACCAAAAATGGTTGTCATCCCATGTTTTCACGGAAAGTCTCTCCCAGACATATTCAGAGAAGTGCCTTATTCCATACCAAATCCTTCTCTCTGTTTCTCATACTCACTGATGCTCAATCTGGAAGTTCAAGTGCCCTGTATACCAGTCGTTGAACAGGGATTGGTTCACATTGCATGTTGCTACAAGCTAAATTAATAATAATAATAAAAAAAAACACCTGAGTTTCATTCACTTTTGTCATTGTCAGCATAATATATTTTATACCAACAGTTTCTAAACTTACTTGTAATTCTAACCACTGCTCCATGTCCTTCTCCATTATGTCTTAGATCATAAGCAATTATTTGAAACTGCAAATTACCTTGAGTGCTTTGACAGAAAGGTGGTACATAAATGTAGTTAATTAATTAATTGTCCGTATCTTTATAGGTTATAATAGCGTGGGTGATTCCCTCCTTCCTCCAAGATTGTAAGTGCACTGTGTGACTTTTACATTCTAATCCATAGAGCTACAGGCATTCCTTTTATCATTTTTGTTTTTTAAAAAAGTATTTTTTTAAGGTTTCAGATTTTTTTGCAAATGTAGGATATTTTTCACATTTGCAGAAATACCTGTCTTGCCTGTTCATAGCTCCTGTCAGTGCATTTAAGTACCCTCAGATTTGGCTGACTTGGCTATTGGTATATAGAAAAAAGAAGTGCTTCTAGCTAGAATTTCTCACCTGGGCAGAGACCCAATCTAGATTCTTGTCATAATCAATGTTCATTGGAATGTGGTTCATCTGAAAGACCCAGATAATAGAAGTGCATTCTAAGAATCTGTGGAGACAAAATGGTAATAATCACCACCACTAAAGATACTTTCAATATGGTACTGCCTATTAAAACAGTCCTATTGCTCTTACCTGCCCAAACTAGGGCACATTAAGACTTATGGGACAGTTCCAATAAACTTTATGACCAACTTTCTAAATGATTCAGTACACTAGATAGTCTCTGTCACAGCAGTCACTGGTCATTTATGCTGGGGAAGTTTGTGTTTGGTTTGCTGCACAGTTTTCTGTTCCGAATTCTCAAACATCATATGCATTAGGGCTCCCCCCAACGAAATTACAGGAATAACTTGTGATTAATTAGGCTTCCCCAGTGAATCATGGAGCTTCTGAGTCCCTCCCCCTGAAAACACAGCCTTGCAGTTTACTTGGAGGGGGCAGGTCAGCTCTTAAAGGGACTGCATGTGCTTTTGCTGGGTATTCCTCCCCACCAACACCTCCCTGGCTGGGAGCTTCCTTCCAACCTTTGAAGCCTCTCTTCAGTGTCTTCATGCACATTTCATGAAGGTTTCACTCCCTCTTGTGCTTTGCTTTGAGGGAAGGGTTGGATGGGAGGGACAGACACGTGGGAAGCAGAAAGTCCATACCCACATAGGTAAAAAGGTCCTGTAATTGTACTAGCACTTATTCTGATGCAGATTCCATAGCATGGCTGTGCAAATGTTTATCAGATGTACCGCTGATCATTCGTTCTTAAAGCAGTGATAGATGGGAAATTGCCGTCTATGGCTGACTGTTTCAAAACAGGTTAGTGCCACTATATTTACTGAGCAAACCTAAGCAGATCTGGTTAGAATTTTACTGAGGAATATTCAATTGGCTGACCTGGCTTTCTCCCAGGAAAGATTATTGCACTGTTGATTGCTGTTTAAAAGCTGCTGGATCCAAAACCAGTTTAAAGCAAATAAAGTTTAGATATAGGTAGCAGCAACAATAAGAAGGAAATTTTGCACAATGAATATTACCTGGACAGCCAGTAGAATGCCATGAAGCTCTTAAACCCCATTAAAGGAACATACATGAGACAGACACGGATATTGTATATCACAATGCAAGCCAGCTCCTGCAAAAGAAACGGTGCAATTTTATCAGTTCCAGTACAAACTTTTTCTTGTGTAACTACAAGAGACTACAAAGCCCATTGTGCAATATGACACAGAGCAATCTATGCATACATGTACATTTCTGAGGACTGTTATGCTACAAAGAACAACCATGATGGCATGAAGGGGTCTAGTTGCCATTCAGATGGGACAAACCTGAATCTAATGCATCAGATAGATTTTCTGCAGAAATCAATGTCTTGCTTCAATGTAACAGGAATTCCTAGCAGAATTCCTCAGAAAGGGGGCATCAGTAACAAATACTGAGGTCACTCAGATTTTTTTCTTCAGTAAAAATGTTGTCCAATTCCTTAAGAGTTAATGCCCACTATTTTTAATACATTTATATTCCACATATCTTCCATCATGGATCTCAATGTGGCATACATAGGGTTCACAAGAGCCCTTCTTATATATTACGATGAACAATCAATGTACACTGCACACATGATTTTTGTTTGCATGCATGCTCAGTAATTCTCAAGTTATATTCAATTGTTTTATGGCTGACTGCAGTATTTACCCCCACATTTGTCCAGGGATTGGTCCCTGGTTTCCTTTTCAAGCCAAACAAACCTTGGTTCTGTCTTACAAACAGATGTAGATACATGTGCAGGATGAATATGCATTCACTGTAATAAGTCTACAGGGCATCTATTTAGCTTCAGTAAGATTGGTGGATCAATCCTTCCTGACCCCAAAACACCACAATGAGCCCAATCTATATGGACAGACAGATTGGCCTTTATATTTCATACTAACCCACTGAAAAAAAGAATTCCAGTGACAGAATGAATTGAAAATACATATTTTATGTATGCTTCCATTTCCTTCTAAAGTCACAGGTGCCTGACACTCTGAAGCTCTAGCCACTGGCTTTCATAATGTGGCTGCTGTTAAACAGTAGCATTAAGCAATAGGAATCCCAAGGCTACATTGTCAGTGGCAAGATTTATTTCAGTCCTTATATCCCTCAAACATTAGATTCATGCTGCTCAAGATCAATGGATCAAGGAGCTTCTAAGGGAAGGAAATTAAACAGTAGCAAGCATCCAGGCCTAGTTGAGTCATGCAAGTTGGGTGGTATTAGTTCACCCAGAGGTTGCTGCCTAGCCTAGGTCTGCCAACCTCCAGGTGGGACCTGGAAATCTCCCAGAATTACAATTGAACTCCAGATTTGTCCCCCTGGAGAAAATGGCTGCTCTGGATGGTGGACTCTATGGCTTCCATTTCCATCTAAAGTCACAAGTAGGGCTGTTGATTCGGTTCGGTCCGAACCGAAAAACAGCCAAATTTCCCACAATTCGGCGGTTTTTCGGTTCGAACGAACCGAACTCAAAAAGGGGGGGAACCAGGGAGCCGAATTCGCCGAGTTCAGGGTGTTCCCGAATAAATTCGGCAAATTCAGCCCCTTTAAACAGATCTGTGCCTTCCAGCTGGAAGGCGCAGATCTGTTCCCCCCCCCCCACGCCTCCAGGGAGCTTCCCTGGAGGCGCCGGGGTGCCCTTTAAATAGATTTGCGCCTCCCGGCCGGTAGGCGCAGAACTATTTAAAGACCCCCCCAGCCCTGCCGGGAGTCCAGACCCCCCGCCCCATCCGCCGGGACTCTGAGGAAGGGGGTGGGGGGTTGCCAAGCATCTAGGGGTCTCCTGGAAGGGCTGGGGGGGCTTCAAATAGATTTGTGCCTCCCAGCCGGGAGGCGCAGATCTGTTTGAAGACCCGCTGCGCTCCTCCAGGGAGCTTCCCTGGAGGCGCGCGGCGGGACCTTTAAATAGATCTGTGCCTCCCGGCTGGGAGGCACATATCTATTTAAAGCCCCCCCCAGCCCTGCCGGGACTCCCGGCAGGGCTGGGGGGGGGCTGGAAACCCTCTGCGCAGAGGGTCTTGCCAGCCCCCCGCCAGCCCTGCCGGGAGTCCCAGCAGGACTGGGGGGGGTCTGGAAACCCTCTGCGCAGAGGGTCTTGCCAGCCCCCCGCCAGCCCTGCCGGGACTCCGGCAGGGCTGGGGGGGGCTTCAAATAGATCTGTGCCTCCCAGCCGGGAGGCACATATCTGTTTGAAGACCCGCTGCGCGCCTCCAGGGAGCTTCCCTGGAGGCGCGCTGCCCCCTGAAGGCGCGTGGGGGCCGAATTTTTCCCCAAACTCCGGATCCCCCTGAATTTCTGGGGATCCGAAGCGGGGGAGTTCGGACTTCGGCACGGCCCAAATAAAAACGGGCCACATTTTGCCGAAGCCGAACTATACCTAATTTTTTTCCAACAGCCCTAGTCACAAGTGCCTAACATCCTATGGAGACAAGTAAATTGCTCTGCCTCTTGAGACTCATAAGACACTCAAGTCTTAAGGGACAAAATCACCCACAGGATTTAATCATGTAATCATGACTGTGTTTCTGTTTACTATAAACACTGTTGAATTCATACTGTTTTGACTACTTTATTAGCACAGCTCACCTGAGTTAAAGAATGAAAAATGAAACACAGTACAGGTGTTTTGGATTTTGCTCAATGGAACTCTATGAGAAGTAATGCTTGTTTTCTGCCAGTAGGTGGTGGTACAGTATGCCCAAATATATTGAACCAAACATCAGACTGAGGGTTACCGCACTTTGTATTCCCAGCGATGTATTAAGAGTTTGAAAATGTTATAAAAAACATCGCTTTAAAAGGGTTTTTGGATACCATGGCTTATAAATGGTTGGAAGACGTCTTTACAGCTAACAAAGACGTCTTCACAAACAAAGTGCGAACAGTATTTTTTATAACGTTTTCAAACCCTTAATACATCGGTGGGAATACACAGAAAGTGCGAATAGTATTTTTTATAACATTTTCAAACTCTTAATACATCGCTGGGAATACAAGTGCGGTAATCCCCAAAGTGAAAAGAAGCATTATAGAATGTAAGACTAACAGTGCACTCCTAAAGAGAGTTATTCCAATCTAAGCCCATTAATTTCAGTGGGCTTAGGCTGGAGTAAATCTGCATAGGGTTGTGCAGTAATGATATCTGTTTGTTTTTTGTATCTTTTAATTTTTGTGCACAGTTGGAAAAACCATTTTTACATAACCTATTTTCGTTGGTAAATTTTACATTTTAATTTGTTTCCTTTAAAAATCTTTTATGCCATTTTTATATTAGATATTATTTTCCTATCACTTCTGTACCATTTATATGGAACTGACATGAAAAATAGTTTGAATGGTAACATTTCTATCAAATTTCATTAATATGGTCAGGGGAAAAGGACAAATAGCTGAGGTTGGCAAAAATGTAAAAGAAAATTGGACTTTCAAATCAAACCTGAATTGTCATGAAATGCACGGAGATTACAATACTTTAAAAGGTGTGTGTGGAATGGGGTGGAGGAAGGAATGTGTTCCTATCCTCAGAGAAAGCAAACTGAAAAGACCAGATTGCACAATATCTGCTCCTAAACCTACCACACTGATTTTGTAAACGTGTCCTAATAGAGAGTGACAGTAATAGTAATAATAATAATAATTTGGTCCTTGATGACCTTTGGGAAGATTCTGCTGCTGTAGAATTTGGCAGCCACAGTTTCAGAGTTCTGGGAGCACAGTATGCATTGGTTACATTCAGGGCTGTATTCTCCCAGGCCACAGTCTCTATCTCTTAGGCATCTAGGAATGCTTTGTGCTAAACATGGTTATCCATGGAACGGTGGGAGTGACCAAAGGAGCCATAACTGATTCAAAGAGCCATTCGCAGTTTCACTGTAGCATGTATTGGCTCTAGAATTACCACAGTTATTGGTCGCTCCCACCGTTCCTTGGATAACTGGGGTAATTCTGGAGCTGATAGATGCTACAGTGAAATTGTGCTGAACATGGGCATTCTTGATAGGTAAGCACAACTATGGGAACCCTTAATTCCAGGGACTTGCCAAAGATTGACTAGGCTTTTCTGCAGGTATGTATCCCCGTGGTCACCCCCGCCGACTGCTTTAGGGCTTCCTTTTGATTATGCATGCCTTTTCCACCCATCAGAAGTGGCCTTATTCTCCCTGTGCATTTTGCCCACATTTTCCAGATTCTGACTCAAACAGCATCTGGAAAACACGAGCAAAACATGCAGGGAGAGTGAGGTGACCTCTGATGGGCAGAAAAGGCATGCATAATCAAAAGGAAGCCCCAAAGCAGACGGCGGGGGTGACCACAGGGAAAGGTCTCTGCATAAAAGACCTCCATAATAGTTTAGATTGGATTGAAGCAGCTGAGTTAAACTGGAGTGTGTAAGATTTTTTTAAAGTTTTATATCCATATCCTGCTGTACCCTTAAATCTTCACTCACTGCTGGGCAACACTGCAGTTTCTAAGGCATTCCATACTACCACTCCTCTCAGCAGAGACTGAATGATGCCTTCCTCTGATTTAAGGAGACCTCCCCCAACCTTCACAGCGCTTCTGAGAAGCTTAAGCTGGAGGAAGGCAGCAACTTTGCTGCGTGAAGTGGTAGGATACATTCCCATATAATTTTCTCTCCACATTTGGTCCATAAATATGTATTTGGAGGTTAGGGTTTCCAGGTCCCTCTTTGCCACCTGTGGGAGGTTTTTGGGGCAGAGCCTGTGGAGGGCGGGGTTTGGGGAGGGGAGGGACTTCAATGCCATAGAGTCCAATTGCCAAAGTGGCCATTTTCTCCAAGTGAATTGATCTCTATCGGCTGGAGATCAGTTGTAACAGCAGGAGATCTCCAGCTAGTATCTGGTGGTTGGCAACCCTATTGGAGGTATCCCCCCACCCATGCATCACTAGTGGCTGTTGGTGCTCACTGATGATATAGTAAATTTATGCTCATATATCTCGTGTATTATTCCCCTAATAACTTATCCAAAAGAGGAAGAATTGCAAGTACTAGTCTGCAAATTACTTACCACCCACTTTTTCCTCTTAATTGTGTAGCGGATTATAGCCCCCTGGGCAAAAATCATGAAAGTCAATGGACCTAAGACTGGTGAAAAGAAAGAAACGAGAACAATAGAAAGATTTTTTTTTCTTCAAAGGTACACCACTTAAATGCAAATTGGTGGCATATTTCGCAAGGATTTTCACCTTAACAATTCACCCAACCTGATGTCCCTTTCGCATGCATATAAGAAATTGCCTTCTTCCAAAACAGAGCACTGGCCATCATGCTCAGTACTATCTACTATGACTGTCCATGTAGTTTCAAGGCCAGGGATGGTACACAAGACCTTCTGCAGGCATACCAGGTATTCTAGCCCTTCTACAGGACTAAGGCTTCATCCACACGATGATTCTTTTTTATTATTATTATTTATAATAAAAACAAAAGCATACAAATACAAAGAAAATGATTCTTCATAAAGTTCTCATAGCTGCTGAGGAATTCACAGCGGTGATGAAATATCCACACAGCAGATTCCCCCACTTTCCCCTTACCTCAGATACCCATGGGGGCCACTGTCACTCCTCCACCACTCCAGGGCTTTTGGGAGCTTTAAAAAAATTGGTAATTGAGGACATTGATTCACAGGGTGGCCATGAGTCAGAAGCAATTTGATGGCACTTAACCTACACACAATTGCTAGCTCATTGTAATGTTGTAACAGTGTGTTACCATGATCTTCTAATTCCTCTGAATTCCCAGTCTTCCTTTTTTTTAAAAGGCCCTAGCCCTTTTTGTTGCAGAGATTTGCTTTTTAAAAATGTATACTGGGAACTCAGAGGAGCCATTAGACTGTGGCAACAGATTGCTACAATGTTATAGTGCTACAGTGAGCTAGCAATTACTGATTTTTTAAAGCCCAAAATAACCTCTGGTGGTGTGGTAAGATTGCCAATCTCCAGGTGGTGGCTGGAGATTCCCTGGGATTACAAGTGATCTCCAGGTGATAGAGATCAGCGCACCTGGAGAAAATGGCCACTTTGGAAGCTGGACTCTATGGCATTATACCCCACAGAAGTCTCTCCCCTCCCCAAACCCCACCCTCCGCAGGATCCACCCCAAAAATCTCCAGATATTTCCAAATGCAGAGCTGGCAACCCTATGGTGTGGCAGAGACAATGGTGTCTAGGAGGGGCTAAGAGTATGAAAATAGTGCTGATGTAGCTGGGACTTGCACAATGCACACCTTCCCATCCTGACCACCTGGCTGCATATTTGAACTGCCTCCTTCCCAAAAGATAGGAGAAAATTATGCTTGGTAAAAAGTATACCAAGGTCCAGGAAAGGAAAACTGGAACATGATTAGACCATTCCTCCTCAAATTAACGCAGTTTGATAGCTGAAGAGGAGAAAACCTCTGTGTGGAAACAAATGCTACTGAATTGTCCAAGAGCTTTCAATTGGAGCTAGTTCCTAGTAAAAGTGTATAGGATTATTTCTCATTGATTTAGTTTTATGCTATTAATTTTATTATTTAAACTATGTTTTCTGTTTTAAACTTCCTATAATGTCTCCTTGAGTAGAAGGATGGGGTATAAATTTTTATTAATAAATAGGATTGCAAACTTAGGTTTCAAAGCAAAATGACAAGTACTCACAGGAAAAGTATGAATGTTGGTACTGGTAAGGCATGTATTTCTTCTTCTTTCTGCCAAGCTGCAGATATAGAACAGAACACAAAACTTAACCTGGGAGCCAAATAAACACCACTAAAAACCACAAACTTCCATCCACAGTTTAGTGAGAAAATATTGATGTAACCTGGACAATGATAGGCAAAAACTAACGTTAAGGAACTTACAGCTGCAAGAAGGCCATAGGGTGTCCAAATCAAAATTTCAACACCTTTATTGGCATATATAAAACAGTTCTAGTAAAATTTGCCAGACAAAGGGTCACAGTGTCTGGGGTATCTGCGTCGTTATCGTATCGCATCTTCAGTTAAAACAGTTAAAAGACACATGGTTTCTAGGATCCATTCAATGTGGCGTTCTAAACGAAGCCACGAGGAATCTGGCTACCGACCAGGTTACATGGGAATTACAGTCATTTAATAAAAAACGAACAAGCCCTATGTCCGTTTGAGCTCGGCTGTCATGTATTTTTCTCTTGCCGAGGTGTGTCATTCATAGTGCAGGAGGATGTGAGCTACCGATTCTGGTTGTTTTTGGGAGCAGGAACAATGTCTTTTCTCATAAGGGGTATTTGTGTATCTACCGCACGTTACTGCCGATGGTAGGAGATTTAAATGCGCCAGCATAAACTGGCATCTATGTATCGGTAAGGCGAGTGAGGAAAAGTAATTTGGCAGTCTGTTTCTTTCAGGGAGAATCCCAAAGTGCAGTGGTGAGCATATTCTTTGAGCCATGGGCTGTAGCATCTGTCCCACGATGTCTAGAATTCTTTGTTCAAGCGTTCTATAGGCTTGCTGCTCATTTAGGGAAAGAAGGGACTCAAAAAGTACCCCAATGACTTTAATTTTGGTGAGGATCCCTTCTTTCCAAAACGAGTGAAAGCTGTCGGTGAGGATCCACCATATCAGACCTAATTCTGGGGCCCGGAAATGTATTTGCAACCAGAACTTAAATATACATAACCAAGCTCTAGTTTCTAATAAGTTTAAGCCCAGCTCTAAGCAAAGAGCAGGATGCATCACACAGTTGGGAATGCCAAGTATACGTCTTGCATAAATTGCCTGGCTTTTTTCAATACTTTGGGCATTCTCTACCCCCCATATGGGTATCCAGTATAGGAGCTGCGGGAGCAGTTTGGCCTTCAGGATGCGGATGGCCGCTGGAACATACTGTCCTCCACGGGAATAGAAAATGTTTGACACCGCCCCCATCTTGCATTTGATCGTGTTGGTAGTTTGCTTCCTCTGCACGGTCCAGTTTAAATTATATTGGAAGTTTATTCCCAAGTATCTAAAAACCTTGACCTGTTCTATTTTGTTCCCACTTAAACTCCAGGACGTGGGATGCCATGACTTCACAAAGACTAGGACCTTAGTTTTCTCGTGATATAAGAGTAGATGGTTTTCCTTGCAAAAAGTGGCAAACATGTGTAGGAGACGATTAAGGCCAACTTTGGAGAATGATAACAATACTGCATTGTCGGCATACAGCAGGAGAGGAACAGGCTGAGTGCTCAGTTTGGGGGGGTGCCCTTCTACCTGCCCCCAAAAAGCATGAAGGTCAGCCAAGTAGAGATTAAATAGGTGGGGGGCTAGCACACAGCCTTGTTTAACTCCTTTGTTTGAATTTATCTCTGGAGTAAGTTGTCCCTCTCTATTGCATCTTATTCTGCGACTGGTCGATGTATAGAGCTGTCGAATGAGATAGAGCAGTCAGGGGTCGATCTTCATATTTGTCAGTTTGGCCCAGAGGCGCTCCCTCGGAATTGAGTCAAATGCCGACCAAATCCAAAAAGGCCGTGTAAAGTTTCCCTCCCTTAGTTCTGCTGTACCTTTCGGCAAGATGGTATAAGATGGCGCAGTGGTCAAGTGTAGATTTGCCCTTCCGGAAGCCTGCCTGTTCCTGTCCTATCAAAGGGGATCCCCATTCCCCAAGCCAGGAGTTTGGTGAGTAGATGGTTCGCATATAGCTTGCCCATTATTGAAAGTAGGCTGATGGGGCGATAATTCGGTGGCATGGATGGGTCTCCTTTTTTGAAAATTGGAACCACTATGGCAGAAGTCCATGACTCAGGCATTGGACCGCTTTGATCAGTCCAAGTAAAAAGAGAGGCTAGAGGAGGGGCCCACTGTTCAGGGAATTTAAGCAGGGTTTCTGAAGCAGTCCAACAGGTCCCGGGGCCTTGCCCGACTTCAGCTTGTTTATCAGCAGCTTAACTTCCTCTGCATCCACTGGGGGCCATGGAAGTAGTCTCTGAAATGCTTGGTTCGTAGAATTCTCGATTGGAACGTTACAGTCGTGAAAAATGTTTTGGAAATGGCCCAACCATGCATTTACTGTGATTTGAGGATGTAATGTAATCGAAAGCTCATGCATTCCTCCAGTAGCAATTCTCCAGAATTTCTTACTGTTCCTGCGTTGCATCGCTTCAAGCAACTAGTCCCACATTTCTTGGTTGTGTTCACGTTTTTGGTCCAAATCATCTGCTGGAAATGTTTTCTGGATAAGTACTTCCTGAACAGGCCAGGGGCGCCAGCTCCCTTACAATGACTGCATAGCCTCCGAAGCTGTAGTTTTTGCGTTTTACATTCCTGGTCAAACCAGGTAAAGGATGAGGGGAGATGTTGGCGTGTTTTAGCATCAGTATGTGTTTGATATGTTTGCGAGGTATTTGTTAATATCTCTGCATATAACCACAGTGCTTCGTCCGGAGATTGTGCCCTTTGAAGATTCTGGAAATGGTGTTATAAGCGCCAACCAATCAGAAGATCAGTGATCGCTCTTTCTATAGCTTGAGACCATTTGGTGGGTGCAGAGCGGTTGGTTATTTGGCAGGTGGGTGGCAGATTTTCCAGATGACTAGTGTTCAGTTTAACCGCTAGGGGGCAGTGATGACTTTCGGTTCGTGTTATCACTTGAAAAGGGTTATATAAAGCCAAAACCCTTTCCCAAATGTTATATGGGGGGCCGCTTATTAACACAGCAAATTACTCCAGGTTGGAGAAAATCCAATCCAAATTCCTGAGGGCTGTACTACAAGTCCCTCCCAGTGTATCTAATGCTGCAATTCGAATGGAGACAGGGGAAATAACGATTGAAGCAAGGATGTGGATTGTCTCGATCTCCTATTGGCTCAAAATAGCTTCACGTCCCAAAGGACTTGGTAACTTAATTTTATATGACACTTTTGTTTCCCCCTGGTTGAAAAATCTGATGAAAAAACTAGGCTACTATGGTCTCTCACAATATCTGCTCCTATCAATGGACTATCCACAGGCCAGAGCCCTGATCAGGCAAAGAGTTCTGGACGTGGAAAGGCAGCATGACCTAAGCAGAATCAAAAACATGTGCTACAATTGCAGCACTCTTACCAACGTGGTCCCGATGTCTTACCTTTCCCACTTAGATAGCCCAGAATACAGGAGGGCTTTCACCCTGATGCGTTGTAACGCACTCCCTTCAGCCGTCTTGGAAGGGAGATACAAAAAGATACCATATGCAGGACAATTATGCCTCTGCTCTGATGGGAGTATTGAGACCCTCGAGCACGTTGTGTTTGAATGCAAAATCTACAACAAGATACGAGAAGCCATTCTTTCTGTATTATCGGACCTCCCAGGGCGATCCAGAACCTTTAGTCTTTTTAACATGCTCTCAGACAAAGATATGGAGATAACTTTTAAAGTGGCCAAATTTGGGTGGCAAGCAATGAGGACCAGGCGTGCATGGGTTGAACTTAATGGTTGAGCGATTTTATATTTATATTTATACTAATTTTAAACATGTAATATTTTTAATTAAGCGCTTAACGGCTTTTATGAGTGAGAGATTGTAAGATGGTATAGGGGTTCACACTTGATGCACTTTTATATGTGTTATGTTATGTATGTATATCTGGTATGTTTTTATGCTGGTCTTGGACCGTATTAAACTCTCTTTGTACTTTGTACTTTGTACTTGAAAAGAAGAGGCAAGCTCTCTCAGGGCAGGGGATAGTGTCCAAATCAAAAGCCATTAGGTTTGCTATCCTTTGCCAAATTACATGTTCTTCCTATGGGATTCAGTACAGGAAAGAACACCAAGTTATCCATCAATAAAAGAGGTACACTGAGGGTTCTCAAACTGTGGGTTGGGACCCAGATTGAAACTCTCTTGGAGGCAGGTTGCAAAGCCAGGAGGGAGGAGATGGGACAGCGTGAATTGGGAGAGGGGTTTGCGGGAGGCCTGATGGCAAATTTTGTTTTGCTGCTGCATAATGTACAGAAGGTGTACAACTCTATTGATTCTCCTGGAGCTCTCAGCAGCTTTTGAGACCACTGATCATGGTATCCTGGACTGCATCTTGGGGTTGGACTGGGAGACACCATTTTGTGGTGGTTTTGGTCCTACCTTGAAGGGAGGTTTCAGAAGGTGGTGCTGGGTGACTGCTGCTCAGCTCCTTGGCCAATGGCCTATGGAGTCCCACAAGGTTTCATTGTGCCCCAATGAAGCCACTTGTTGTACATGAAGCCACTGGGAAAGGTCATCCAGGTAATTGGGCTGGGTTGCTGCCGATAGATGGATGACACTCAGCTCTATCTTGTGCTTCCAGAGAATATCAGGGAAGCTTTGGAAACTCAAACAAATGCCTGGAGGCAGTTTTGGGTATGGATGAGGATGTCCATCTCTTTTGGCACTGGGAGGGAGTCCAGGCTGCATTGTCCTCCAGGGTGCCACTTTTTCCCGGACAGTGCCCTGGCAACGCCTCAGAATCACAAGGGGGAGGGGGCAACTTGCACCCCTGGACACACCAGTCCTCTTCTCTGTAACCTGGAAAGTGTCCCTCTTCCCTGGCTCTACCCTGCCCTGTCTTTTAAGGGTCTCCCTGGGGGTGGGACAAGCCTGGGCTCATCCACCCCTTCCTTTCTGGGGGCTGGGCATTAGCTGGTGAGACAGCTGTGGCCTTCCTTGAGTAAAAGTGATCTTGCCACTGTGGTACATCTTGCTCTAGTAACATCTAGATTTCTTTCTTTCTTTCTTTCTTTCTTTCTTTCTTTCTTTCTTTCTTTCTTTCTTTCTTTCATTCATTCAATCGATTCATTGGAAATATTCCACCTTTTTGTTTGGTTTCTAGGCTGCCCCTTCCTTGCCAAGCCAGGCTCAGAGTGGCTCACAACTTTTTAAAACAATCTAAAATCAGTGGATAGTTATATAAACAATACCAATAAAACCAGGCGCCCTACTGCCACAGCAGCTATAATAACATAATAACACGGCAGATATAACAATTTATTCCATTTGTGGGGAGATAGCAGAGATGGGGGAGGAGGGACATGAGGAGAAGGGGAGGCCAGCCAGATGGAAGACTGTCGCTGCCCTCAACCATATACCTGGCGAACAGCTCAGTTTTACAGGCCCTGCTGAATTGTTTTATGGGCATAGTGTTCCACCAGGCTGGGGCCAGAGCCAAGAAGGCCCTGGCAGAGGACAGCCAGATACTTTTCAGGCAAGGGATCACCAGAAGATTTTTTTTCCAGATGGGTGAAGTGCTCTTTGGGGGGTATATTGGGAGAGGCGTTCCCACAGATATGACGATCCCAGACCATTTAGGGCTTTCACAGTTAACACCAAAACCTTAAACCTGATCCAGTGCTCAATCTGGAGCCAGTGCAGCTGGCGGAGCACAGGTTTAATGTGTGCCTTCCAAGGGGTCCCCGTAAGGACCCAAACCACTGCATTCTGGATCAATGGAAGTTTCTGGGTCAGTCTTAAGGGTAGTCTAACCTGGAGGTGACCATTGCGTGGATCATTGTGGATAGGTTGGGTTGAGAGAGGTAGGGTATCAGCAGCCTCAAATGGTGGTGCTGGTAAAATGCTGCCCTGGCTGTATTGGTAATCTGTGCCTCCATTGTGATTCACCCCCAGGCTCTTGAAGGATGCAGCTGCTGTTAATTGTACCCCGTCAAGAGCCGGGAGCTGGCAGCTAACACCCCCACCCCCCCGGCCCAGCCACAGGACCTCCATCTTCAATGGATTTAGTTTCAGCCAACTGTGCTTTAGCCATCCCACAACAGCCTCCAGACACCTGGCCAGGTGTTCCAGGGTGGCATTCAGGTGGCCCCCGATATATCTGGGTGTCATCAGAGTACTGGTGACATCCCAGCCTGAAACTCCAGACAAGCTGGGTGAGGAGGCACATGTAGATATTAAACAGCATTGGGGAGAGAATCACCCGCTTGAGGACTCCACATGCCAATGTTCATTTACTGGGCATTTGGCTTATTCCAGGTTTATTGGGGGGGGGGAATCAGGCCCAATAAGCCTGAACCCGAAATTTACTGAATTTTTTTTTTTGCACACCCCTAGTATGGAGTTATTTTGCAAGTAGGCCCAGAAGAGTAGAATAGGTTTATATGGGGTCCCACATCAAAAAGTTTGAGAACCACTTTTTCAGTTACAGTTCTTCCCACTACCACCTCTGCTATTTCAGAGGTGAGTAGCAGCATGCAATATCAAATGTCTTGTCTAGGAGACAAGAGATGAAAGCTACTCATGGTCATCTGCAGTCCCAGTCCCTGCCTTCTTACCTCCACAGAAAGTGGCTTCCCCAAGGTGAACAGGAAAGGGTGCATGTTGAGGTCAGGGTCTTTACGGAAGCAGTTAGGTTTGGCATGATGCTGGTTATGCATAAAGTTCCATTGACTCGGTGGCCCACCCTGCATATATAATGAAAATAAAAACACTTTGTTTATTCATGAGATCTTTATAGCATGTATCTTTCCCCCAGTATATAGAGTACATAGAGACTATTTGGATAAACTTGCTCAACTTTTACTATGGTTCTGGTACGATGGACAAAAAGAACTCAGTGCTGCCTTCTCTACTCCATCTCCACTCTGCTGCCTCCCTTTCCTTCTAACAATTGTGAACAAGTTTAGCAAATGACTTATTGTCTTAACATGACAAGGCCCCCACGAGAGAGAGAGAGAGAGAGAGAGAGAGAGAGAGAGAGAGAGAGAGAGAGAGAGAGAGAGAGAGAGAGAGAGAGAGAGATGCTTTTCATATCTAACAAGGATTAGAGCAAGCAGTTCTAGCCAGTTCTAAGATTAGCGACTTCATGATGACCCAGCCTCTCTCTTTGGTAGGGTTGCCATCCTCCAGGTACTTAGCAAACAGAGAACAGCTACAAACTGCAAACAATATTTCTTTATGCTACAAAGAGCATATAAAGATACAACCAGTATCTAATACAGTAGTGGACAATGTCCAAAGTTACATGTATGGCCACTATAAGAAGAAAAATCCTAGAACATAAGCTAGGAACGTTTCTTTCTTTTCCAAGAGGTAAGGTGATGGAACAATCCTACAGAAGTCCGGTTTCCTTTCTGTTTCGGCTTAAAGTGACAGCCTTCCTCAGGGGCCAACGCTAGCTGTAAATTACAATGCTTCCGCGATGGCCCATCCTCCAGGTACTAGCTGGAGATCTCCTGCTATTCCAACTGATCTCCAGCTAATAGAGATCAGATCATCTGAAGAAAATGGCTGCTTTAGCAATTGGATTATATGGCATTGAAGTCCCTCCAATCCCCAAACCCCACCCTCCTCAGGCTGCACCCCAAAAACCTCCCGCCAGTGGCGAAGAGGGACCTGGCAACCCTATTCTCTGGAGTTATCGCTTGCTGACCACAGGCAAACCATTATTCTCGATTTCTGCCTCTCCCACCTGCAATACAGGGATAACAATAGTGATCAACATGATACAGTGTATCAACATGATACAGCTGTTGTTGTATCCAAGGTGATCCTTGGAGCTCTTTGAATGCTTGATATGTACTACATTAATTATACAATTTTATGATGCGCCAGGCCCAAGAATCCTTCTTGCCCTACTGGACTAGACACTGCATCCAAGAGCTACTTATTTGACCAGAATTTTGGATCCTTACCTTAAGTATTCCGAGCACAATGAACTGAAACAGTCTATTCCACTTGGGCTTCTGAAAGACTGAAACATGTCCAAGGTCATGCTGGAAATATCCATATTGGACCTAGAATGCAATAAGCAATACCGGAACAATTAATTTCAAGACATTGTTTGGAAGGAATTGTTCAATTAAATGTTAGCAAATAAATATGTACACAAGCACATTCATGAACATGATATTCCCCAGAGACTAGTAATTTAGAAAGGACTGTGTCTCTCTACGGTATCCTCATCTCATGGGACAGCAGGAAAATTATTGGCTCATACATAACTATTGAAGTTGCATTTGCATTTATTTATGTAAAGGTAAAGGACCCCTGTGCAAGCACCGGGTCATTCCTGACCCATGGGGTGACGTCACATCCCGACGTTTATTAGGCAGAATTTGTTTACGGGGTGGTTTGCCAGTCCCTTCCCCAGTCATCTTCCCTTTACCCCCAGCAAGCTGGGGACTCATTTTACAGACCTCGGAAGGATGAGTCAACCTTGAGCCGGCCACCTGAAACCAACTTCCGTTGGGATCGAACTCAGGTCGTGAGTAGTACTTGAACTGCAGTACTGCAGTTTACCACTCTGTGCCCCGGGGCTCTTATTTATTTATGTACATTCCACCTTTCTCCCTAACTTAAAATGGCATAGAACATTGCTCTCCCCTCCTCCATTTTTTCTCACAGCAACCAACCTGTGAGGTAGGTTAGGGTGAGAGAATGTGATGGTCCCAAGGTCACTCAGCAAGCTTCCATGACAGAAGTGGGGATTTGAACCTGGGTCTCCCAGGATCCCAATGCAACACGCTATTCACTATACCATGGCAACAGACCAACTGAATGATACCTGTAAATGTTACAAGTTAAAATAGTTCTATGGAAGCTGCTGTTCCATGACTTCATTCAACAGTACTGTTGTAACACTTTCAGTGCAATCCTAGTCAGTGTTATGCCCTTCTAAATCCATTGACTTTAGTGGATTCAGAAGGATGTAACTGTTTAGAATTGCACGGTTAAAGAGCCACATCTCTTTGGACGGGATCAACTGTCCTTACCATGAAATCCTTTCCCCCAATTCCAGCTATGTAGTAATTTCATGACTGGGCTTTTAAACCTTACAGCTGTGCAACAGGATGAGCTCATAGAAAAACAGCTCCCATGGCACTGTGCTAGTGAAACATTTGACCCACAATTAACTGAGAATCAGAATGAAGAAGACTTTTGCTTTGTTCAAGTGTCAGCATCTTGAACTCAGGTAGGGACAGATGCTTTCCTTGCTTATGATCACTCAAAATAGAGACCGAAGGTTCTAAGAAGGAATTTCTCTGTTATTTGCCTCCTTTGAACCCCTTTGCTAGAACCCAAAAATTTCCCGGTCAGCAGTTACAAGTAAGGCTAAATTTTGCCTTTTCTAAAGTTGATGCTCTCATGGTTTGTCTGAACTTCCACAAAAGCCTAATACTAACTAAGGCCAATTATTCACGCACGGGTTTGCTGCTGACTTGCAGCGGAGCGATATAGGCCAAACTTTAAAATGGTTATTCATGGCTTCGGATTACTGCTGTAAAGTCCGACATTTTAGTTTATTCATTGCAATTTTCGCCCGCAGTAGCCGCAGCAGCCCACAACAATTGAGCCCTCCCCTCCCGCCATCATCGTCTTTTGTTGTGTTCGCTGCTCCATGCCCCAAGCCCGCCCATCAGACATCCGCACATTGCTCCTTTGATGGGGAAGGGGGAACAAAGGGTTACTCCTGTGAAAATGGCAGCATTGTGAAAATGCAAATAGGTGGCCGTCTAATAAATTGATCTCTTGGTGTGGACATTCCAGCAGACGGGAACCACATTTTAATTTTTTTTCTTTAAAGCTGCCGATATAGTGATTTTCTGGAGCTGGAAGGACGCATGGAGGGGATGAAGCGAGGGGGGAAGGGGGTTTCCAAGGGGGAAAGGGACAGAGGCAAACTGGGAAAGGGAAGAACGGCCGGAGAAGAAAAATGTTTTAAAAGGGAGAAAAGAGAAAGTGAGTAGGTAACAGGAATTTGTAAACATTTCAAAAAAAGAAGAGAGTGAGAAGGTGAAGAAGAAGAAGAGCTGTCTGAAAGGGGGAGGAGAAGGAGCTCGCTGGCATTTTGCTGGGCGCCCTCTGTGCCCTCAGATATCTCCCCCCTGGGCCACAAGCCGGGCCAGCCGCCGCTGGAAGGAAGCTGTGAGCCAGGCCTGTGCTTTCCGTGACCCTTGTAGCGCCTTTCCTTCTCCGAAGAAGCCCACGGGCAGCTGGCTGACTTCCCTGCCGAGCCGCCCCCCGGCCGCCATTCCTCATCTCGCTCCCTGCTCCGGCTGAGCGCAATCCACCAAGCAAGCCGAATGGGTTGCCCCAGTCTACATGCCATAATAATAATATAAAACACACACACACACCGAAACTAAAACTGGAAAGCTGTAGGTTTCCAAACTCTTTCAGCCAAGATGCTTGGAGGGTTTTTATTGGAGGGTGGGAAAGGGGGACGGGATTATTGGCGTTATGCAACCTTCTTCTCCAATTGGTGTTTGCAGAGGGGAAGGATTGCCGGAGAGGGAGGAGAGTGGGAGGAGAGACGGGAAGGGGGGACAGGCTGGGTGGGGATAACTGATCCGAATCCTGGAAGTTTTTCATGGGAAAAGGGCGCGTTGAAGGTGGGGCAGAATCCAGGTTCATGACAAGACAGTTTTCTGATAATGCGGGGATAAGGCGAATTTTGTGCTCAAACCCCAAGCAGTCATGAATAATTAAAAATTAGCCACGGGGCAACGCAGCCTGGAAAGCGCAGCATATTGCCATGAATAGTTGGCCTAAGATATAGGGTTGCTCCCCAGCAGCTGGCAACCAGTGGGAGTCTGGAGGGGCGGGGATGTGCTGTTGCCATGACAGAATTACTTCACTTCAGAGGAAACCTGGAAATAATGTCATGTATCTCTAGGAATTACCAGAAACGCTATGGTAAAACCATAACATTTCCAGAAATTCCTATAGAGGCTTGACACCACTTCCCGGTTTTCCCCAGAAGTGACCTAATGCCATCATGATGTCAATGATTTTTTTACTTCACTTTTCTCCCACCGCCTGCTGGAGCAGTGGTGGACAACAGAAACTGGGGGCCAGAGATATCCCACTTCCAGCAGGTGACTGGCAACTTTATATAAGGAGAAGGTAGGAAAATACCTGCCTGGAATGGAACAAGTAATAAGTAACGTGTACAAGGTGCTTCCTACATCCATGGTGATTCAGAGTAGGAGTGCAGCTCTCGTATAACTCCATATAACTAGATAAACATCTCTATAATTCATATCTGGTGGTAACAGAAAAGGAATCCTATGTCCCTGCGGGTGGGAGAATAAAGCTGGAAAGATTAACACCGCATGGGGAGTTAATTGGGGATCTAAAGACTAGGGACTTGGGCCAGCTGAATAAATTCTACATTAGCAGAATAAGGCCTGTTTATGTGAGGCCTGTTTATGACAATTACCATCAGTGCTGTAGCCTAAAATTCTGACAGAAAGGATAAAATTGCACTTGCTACATTGAATGGTTAGGGAGAATATTACAAAACATCAAACATATTAAACTCAGTTAATTTCCATTGGTGTTATTGCCCAAAACTCCAACAAACAGGCAGCTTCATTGAATGGTTTGCATGAATATTATGAACCGTGTAAGAATTAACTGGTTTTAGAAGTGCTGAAGAATAACCTAGAAACTTGCTATGTTCAGTGACACACATCCATTACCTGGCATGTGGTGAATAGTACTATACCAACAAGGAAAGGTGTCCAGGATTTTCCAAAGTACCAGATCGTGAGCCAGGATGCAACATCGAACAGTATGGTATGAAGAAATATGAACATGAAGAAATAATAATTGGGCTTCAGGAGTCCCATTCTCTTCACAGTGCTGTGCAACTCACGAAAATCATTTACTAGCATTTCCTGTGAAAAGAGCAACAGTTAAACTCTCCCATTTCTGGGAACATATGTTCCAAACTGCTTCTGAAAGCTTTCTTCTTCCAGAGGTATCACAATGGTAATAAAATCAACCAGTAAGCTTACGGGTTCTGCTGTAGTGGTTTGCACTTCAGAATTTATTGTTTTAATTCAATATCAGAAAGCCAGCAAGGGCATAATTATTGTTTTCATTATATAATAGTATTGTTGCCATATCGGAAAGTCATGTCAGACTACGGGAACAGTATCAGTGCTCCCAAAATGGTGATCATGTCCCTTAAAATAACTTTTGAAGTTCCTGAACTCCCCCACCTTCCCAAGTCAACAGGAGAGGGAGGGATGCAGAGAGATGAAGCACATTCCAGCTGGTCCACGATGCATTGACCCTTTAATGTTCAGGTCTATGGCCCATTGAAAATAATGGCCCTTTAAATTTTAAAAGGCCGATGTGCCACAGCTCAACTGGGCTTGCTGAGAATTGGCAGTAGACCTGGCCTCTGGTGTCTCGTGGCCAAGTCTACCATGCATTAAAAATAATGACTCTTTAACATTTAAAGGATTGATGCCGTTCAGCCCAACTGTGGCATGCTCCCTCCTCCCTAGCTGCTTCTGCTGCTCCTCAAACACAATTCCTAATTCTGATATTTATTGGGAGTGAAATTTCAAAGTCAGGAAATAGTGGGAGTGTTTTTCACATTATTGGATATGGTCAATCCAAAATTGGAGATATGGGGCATTTTATCAGGTCAGCGATATCTTACTGCACACTGCCATTCTGCTTCAACACAGAGACTTGGTCCAACAGGTTCCTGTTCAGATCAGAGACTTGTAATAAAATTTTCTCCACTGCTGTCTCCTTCTTAAATTCAATGAAACACAAAAGAGGAAGCTGCAGTGAGTGGATTCTTCATAGGAGTTGGGAGACTTTGCAACTTAAATTGTCTGTAAGATAGTAGCTGGTTTTATTCTGATAACCTGTAACACCGAGGTTGCAGAGCATCATGAAAGCAACACGTCCAGTGAGTTATACCCTTGAGTGATTCAGGGAACCTAAATGCTTAAAAGATTAAGGTGATGATGATGATGATGATTAGTCTTATATCCTGCTTTATATCCTGGCTGAAGCCAGGCTCAGAGCAGCTAACAATCATAAAGCATAGTACATACACATATAAATTAAAACTAAGTCAAATACAATAAAAATTATTATTAATAAAATCTGTTGGTGCTAAAACTGTCACAGGAATCCACAACAAACCTAGGGAAAAGCAGAGTCCCCAGCTGAACAGTATAAGATGCAAAATTATGAAAGAGGGGAAAGGAAGGCCAGCTATGATGGATACCATGGCTGTCCTCAACAGTATGCTTGGCAGAACATCTCAGTCTTACAGGCCCTGTGGAACTGTGCAAAGTCCCATAGGGCCCTGGTATCACTAGAAAGAGAGTTCCACCAGGTTGAGGACAGCCAGACATTTTTCAGGCTGGGGACCACCAGTAGGTTATTATTCGAGAGCGTAATGTTCTCTGGGGGGCATACCAGGAGACACGGTCCCAAAGATATGTTAGTCCAGACCATGTAAGGCTTTAAAGGTTTAAGGCTAGAAAGAATTCTGCACCCAGGCTCTCTAGTACCTACAATGTACGGTGGAACAAGTAAAGTGCATTCTAAAAATGTGGGAGCATTACTTTTCAGCTATGGGTTAAAACCTAAAGTTCATCACGTTCAAGTTCAAAACATCCATTAAAAAAAAAACCTAGGGAAAACTCACATTTTTGTTGGGCTCACAGCTGGGTTGATCAGAAGCCAACTCCCCAATTTGCAGTGCCTTCAAGTATTTCTTTACTAGGTCTTCATCCTTGTGGAAAGCTGTGAAGGCATCCTGGGAACATATAAAAGAAGGAGATTGTGAAAGGGGGAAGACATGAAATGATAGACATGGAATTCAGAGTTTGTTTTCAGTTAGGGAATTTCTGGTTGGTCCAGGAGCAGGTGAGTAGCTTAGCAGGTGTGGATGGATGCTTGCTGTATGAGCTGTTTGTAAATGGTGACAGAACATAGTGAGTGGATGCAGGTATGTGTGTAATATTGGATATGTATAATATGTGTGTAATAATTGCAAAAAATGGTTGTCAAAGGACAGAAAGTGGAATGAAAGTCATGTGTGGCATCTGAGGAGACCAAAGAAGCAGGAAGAGGAGGCACAGAAAACAAGAGGACCAGTAGGAAGGAGACACAGAAAATGCAAAGGGGGTCGATTACGAAGGACTGTGAAAACAAAGGTGGTTGAAAAGAAAAGGATAAAGTTGAGAAAGTAAACATACAAAGACAGAATTTGGCCTGGGAGAGGCGTCACTTTGCAGCCCCTGCAGTGAATGGGTGGCTGGGTGTCGGGCAGAAAACCAAGACAACACCATGTGTGGGTATAACAGGCCACACCTTTTTATTGGTTACAGCTGGAAAGGCTTGGTTTGGCCTAGGCAATGGATCCAGGGCAATGAGCAAACTGCCTGCCTCCCAATGTGTAACCCCCCCTCAGCCCGCCTGCTGAAGGAGAAGAACGTGGGATGGCAGTAACATGGGGACACTGGGCACAGGCCACGGTGTGGATCCTCCTGCCATGTAAGTGAAAGGAAAGGCCAGCAGCTTCCAAGTTGGGCTCCTTAACCCACACACCCCAAGGCCTCTTAATGGGGTCCCCGTGCAGAATGATGGGCATGCAGGCCCAATCTCCCACCCCAAAAAAGGATCCATCCCAAAAATAAATCTTCTTCAGCTAGCTCCGAGAAAACAGAACCTCCATGGGCACTGGAAGCCTTTCATCCAGAATGTTTGACTCAATGTGAGTTATAATTAAACTGCAGATTGGAAGATAAGCTGAAGAAGATTTATTTTCGAAACGTGGCTGGATCGACCTCACGTCCTTGTTCCTGTCCGGTCCATTCGTCCTTGCTTGAGCAGGTCTTGACCGGTCCATTCATTTCTGCCCAGCGACGCTTCAGCGCCTGGGCTGTGGACTCTGCTACATTTGCGTTGCTTCGGTTTGCACCACTTCGCTTTGCCTTCACGAGATAGCTTTTTTAAGGAGGAGTGGATTCCCCCCACCCCCCTCCATGCATCTCTCCTTCGGGAATTACTGGGAGGTGGGGGTTGTCACGTTTATTAGTTATAAGACTGGCATGAATATAATGCCCTGTAATTGTTATATAGTTATAAGATTGGTATGAATGTAATGCCTCATTAGAAATATTTCTGTTTTTCTGTTGGGTAATCTGTTTGTATTATTTTAGTAGTATAGTAGCAATTGTTGATTGTATTAGTATAAATAGTAAACTATTTACAAATGACAATTTGTCCTAGAAATTGACTCTTGGAAATTTATCTTTGAATTTGAGTTTGTGTGCTGTTTATTCTTTTCCAGTATTACCTGGAGGTTGGCAACCCTAGGCCTTGACCAGGTGTGCGCAAAAAGCCCTCCCCAGAGAGACAACTTTGCAAGCAAAGTTAATGTGACTTAGCAATAATTGCAGCTCCTTAAGTGTGCACTTGCTTCCCGCGATCACTTTACACCATTTTGGGCTGCATTTAAGACAAGCAGGGAGGCCAGAATGAAAAATTGACACCTTTGGTCTGCCTGCTCAGCCCCGCCTTCAAGGACATATCTTACCCACTTGGATAACCTTGACTACAGGAGGGCCTTTACTCTGATGCACTGTAATGCTCTTCCTTCAGCTATATAGTAAGGGAGATATAAAAAGTTATCTTACGGTGAACGTCTGTGCCTCTGCTCTGATGGGAATATAGAGACCCTCGATCATGTCTTGTTTGACTGTAAAATCTGTAGCAAGATACATGAAACCATCTCCTTTGTAATAGATGGCTTCCCAGGGAGATCCAGAGCAATCCGCCTTTCTAACATGCTCTCAGATAAGGACATGGAGCTAACTTTTAAAGTGGCCAAATTTGGATGACGAGCTCTGAAGACTAGGTGAGCCTGGGTTGAACTTAATGGATGAGTGACTTTTATTTATATTGACTGCAATTATGTATCATATTTTATGTATCATATTTTAAAATAATGTTCTTAATGGCTCCCCCATGAGTGACTATTTTTATCAAATATTTATTGGTGTATATAGTCGTTATCCTGTTACTAGGTATATATATATTATCTACTGGTCTTGGACCGTATTAAAGTTATTGATTGATTGACTGATTGAAGTTGGGGACCTGTTCTTCTACAGTTGCCTCTTGGATACACATAGGAAGAATATCAGTTTGTGTAGCTTCAGATCGCAGCCTATTAAATATTGATGAATATTTCACATTATGCTAGATGAGCCTATAAAATCAATTATTTTGTACATAAACACAATTCTGCGGCATGTGAAACATGACCTGAGTTTGCATAACCAATCAAGATAGAGAAACTCCCATTTCAACCTGCATCCAGAACTGTGTGAGAACTTCACTTGTATGGAATTTGGTACTGGATTCAGAATTCAGCATCTTAGAAATATCAGTGGCCATTGTCCACATAGTTGTCATCTTCCACCTACACTAATCTCTACTACAGTACATCTTCACTGAAAACATAAAAGCTTATTCCTGATTGAGTCAATCAGCAAAAAGTGATCTTAAAATGTCTTATCTCATTCCATCTCATCCCTGAGGTGCAGCCTGTCAGTAACTTGTCATGTTTTGTTGTTTGGTGGCACATCAAATAATGTAATGATCACAGAATGTCTGCCTGCACTCAAGAGTGGGAAAGCCCTTCTTTATCCTATGCCAGATTATTTTTGACTTCAGTGATAGCAGATGAGAAAACTTCTAGGAAAACTTCTAGAGACACTGTCCTTCAGTGTTACTCCTCTGAAGATACCGGCCACAGCTGCTGGCGAAACGTCAGGAAAGAAAATTCCAAGACCACGGTTACACAGCCCGGATAACCTACAAGAACCAATGAACTCTGACCGTGAAAGCCTTCGACAATACTTCTAGGAAATGTTCAGAAATTACATTCAAGCTTGTTTCTATATGTGGACACTGCCTTAGATATATATTCTTAGAAGCCGAATAAGCCCAGAGGTAGCAAAAAAACAACTTGGTGCCTGAGACAAAAATCCAAATGGCATTCCCACAATGGTAAAAATATAATACACTAAATAATTGACCATTTCAGAGCCAGAAGGTGTGACGGTTAGAGTGGCAGACTAGGATCTGGGAGCACAGGTTCATATTCCCATTCTGTCATGGGAGCTTTCTGAGAGACCTTAGACCAGTTACTGTCTCTCAGCCTAATCTTCCTCACAGGGATGCTGTGAGAAGAAAATGAAAGTGGACAGAAAGTATGCTGCCATGAGTTCTTTGGAGGAAGGGCAGAATAAAAATATGTACCCAGTAAATATATAAATTGTTACCCTTTGAGAATACCCCAGAGTTGACTCCTGAGGAAAGCTGCATCATGCCCTATGTTAGGACCAGCCCTGAATACCTCGCAGATGCTTCACACAGTAATTTATATGATCTGTAACACTGATAGACATGTAAGAACATAGCTGAACTACCCACTTGTGTTATATCTCCTGTTCCTGGTGTGTGGGTGCTAGGTGGTGGTACCTGTTTCCAGCCTAGGGAGAAATGTAGCCTGCAAAAGGATTTGGTGGTGGAGCCATTACAGTTCTAGAAGGAAAAGTGATTGGTTCTTGTCCAGGAGGTTTCATTCCTTTTATTTAGGTGGACTATACTCTCACATATCATAACTCAGCCATGATTTACTGCATACACATGACAGTAACACCTTTTAGTTCTAGATATCCATTTTTATCCCATTCTGCAAGGAACTCAACGCAAGTTGACATACTTGGTTCTCTCCTTCCATCTTGTCTTCATTACACTCCAGTGAGCTATATTATGTTGTGTGAGTGTGACTAGCCCAAGTTCACCCAGTGTGTTTCATGGCTGAAGGAGGATTTGAACTTGGGTGTCCCAAGTCCAAGTCTCATATTCTAACCACTACAGAACATTGCTCGCCATATTCATATCTGGTAGTCCATGTAACATAGCTCCAGTAAAAATATCATTCAAAAGTAACAGACAAGGGACATGCTAATGGAATTTCATTGTCATGAGTGATGATTGATGGAAAGGCAGAATATTATCTCCCAGAACAAGGACAAGAAGGCAACTGAGGTGTAATACAGGAATGTACAAAAATAATTCCAAGGAAAATTTAGATTAAATTTATACTAGATTGAAGGTAATAGGAAAGTTAGCCCAACTTTCTCTTACAAATTTGCTTTGAAACAAAATGTTACTTTGTTTAGATTCATCATTTTATTTGATTTATTTGACTTTTAGGCCGTTCTTTCCTGGCCAAGCCAGGCTCAAAACTGCTCACAACCCTTTAAAACAATCTAAAAACAGTAATTAATTACATTAAAATACAACAGTAAAACCGGCACCCGTACTGCCACAGCAGCAAATATATCTGTAATATAACATAACACAGCAGCACTAACAATTTATACTCTTTGTGGCAAATAGCAAAGACAGAGAAGGAGGGAAAGGGGGAAGGAGAAGAAGTGGGGCCAGCCAGATAGAAGACCCTTGCTGCCCTCAACCATATGCCTGGCGGAACAGCTCAGTTTTACAGGCAGTGCGAAATTGTTTTAGATCCTGTAAGACCCTGACCTCACTGGGCATAGCGTTCCACCAGGCTGGGGCCAGAGCTGAAAAGGCCCTGGCCGAGGCCATGACACCCCAAATAATTTTTACTTTCCTAATTGTTTATCCCAATTCTAGAGGATCTTCATAGTGCAAATGCTCAGAGCTCATTGTAATCATAAAAGAGAAATTACATTATACAGATTCAGATGTGAACCTGACACCTTCCGTTTCCGTGAATGACACTGAAGAAGTTAAAATAATTAACACTGAGAATACACCCTGAGAAACTGCAATTCATTGGGAAATGGATATAAATTTGTAAGAGAGATCCTGCCTGTAAGACTCATACAGCCAAAGGGAAAGACATTCCAAATATATTTGGGAAGGATGTAGCCTATTCTTGTTGCTTCCCAGACTTGTGCTGCTGATATCTGAGGGCCAATTCATACGCTACAAAATTCATATACCTCTGTTGTCAGTTCCCAGATACATGGGGACCAAATTCAGACCAGGAAAGTATTGTATGGGTAGGGGGATTAAGTAGGGTTGCCAAGTGCCAGGTGGTGGCGGGCAAACCCCGCCAATCCACCTGGCTGCCCGCTGACCGGGTGAGGGTCGGTGGGCAACTGGTGACACGTCACTTCCGGTTCACATCCGGAAATGCTGCACTGCAAAGGGCCGGTTTCCACTCAAACTCCCAGTTTGAGCGGTAAAGGCCTGTTGCGATGGTGTACTTCCGGGTGTAAAATTCATCACAAGGGGCCGTTTTACACTCACACTGGGAGTTTGAGTGGAAACTGGCCCTTTGCAATGCAGCAACCACTTCTGGGTGCACACGACCCCCTCTCCCCCCCACTCTAAAAACCTCCCGCCGAAGAAGAAGAGGAACCTGGTAAGCCTAGGATTAAGCTTTCTACCCTATACCTTCCTATGCCGCTAAGGACTGGCTTGGTCTGAGAACTTGATCAACATGGTCAGAGAATGAGTAGAACAGCATCTTGTGCGTCGCAACTGGCAGTCCGAGCCTTGCTGAGAGAATGAGCGGGACTTAAAGGTGGATAAGGAAAGGAGTTTGTTCCACTGGAAAAAATGACGTGTAGCCATCAGTATGTATAAGTTTCCCCAACAGGGCAAATTGTGCCTCCACAGAGCTGTTTCAATTTGGGAAAATGGCACAAGGGGAAAGGCTTAAACCCCCTCTCCTCATGTGCCATGGTCGTGATCTGAATCTGTCCCCTGTTCACCTGGGAATGGAGTTCTGAGCATGGACCTCCTAGGGCATGTCTAATCAATGGCAGCTGTGTAGGGGATGAGAAGACTTTGTAATGTGAATTGGCCCTGAGTCCTAGTCAACTTCTTACTTCAGTACTAGTCATGCTTTCTCTGTCCATCCTTCCTCAGAGTATGTATGGAATAAAATGAAGACCCACGTTTGCTGCTCTGAATTCTTTTGGAGAAAAGGTGTTATAAAAATGTGATAGTAGGATCAGCCCTGGCTAGGTGTGACTCAAGACTACAGGTGCAATTATCTTTTATTCTCTCTGGAACTGGCCCTCAGGCATAAGCAGATGAAATTTATTGCCTTGTCTTCCTACTGAGCGGCAATACACTCTGCTCCCTGGCCCTTTATCTTTCCTATTTCTGTATCTAATAGCAAAAGTGTGCCCCATCTGCAGATATCCATGGATCGGGGTCACACTTACTCAAAACAGATAGTTCTGAAAACTTGGGGGAAGTCCCAGGTTTGCAGAACAATCTGAAAATTAAAAAAAACGGGGGGTTTAAATCTCCACCCAAAACACTTTTGTGCATGCACATACAGCTAACCTACCTCCTCTGGTAGTGGCTCCAACAGTGGGGTTGATGGCAGCCAGAGAGTAGAGGCTAGATGCCGCTGGACTTGCTGGCAATGGAGGCAATGGGGGGGAAAGGGGTCGGGATAGGGTTGCCAGGCCCCTCTTCACCACCAGTGGGAGGTTTTTGGGGCAGAGCCTTAGGAGGGCAGGGTTTGGGGAGGGGAGGGACCTCAATGCCATAGAGTCCAATAGCCAAAGCAGCCATATTCTCCAGGTGAACTGGTCTCTATCGGCTGGAGATCAGTTGTAATAGCAGGAGATCTCCAGCTAGTACCTGGAGTTTGACAACCCTAGGTTGGGAGATGTGGCGGGCCTGGCGGCAGTGTCTGGGAGCCATGTCAGGATCACTGGGGGAGCTGGAGCTATGCTGGGCTCACTGGTGGTGTAGGCCATGGGGGGGCAGGAGACATGGTGGGCCCAGCAATAGAGGCTGGACACTGTGTCAGGATCACTGAGGGGGGGGGGAAGCTGGAGTTGTGTGGGGCTCACTGTGTGTGGCGAGAAGGAGATGCGGTGGGCTTGGTGGCGGAGATCCGGAGCCATGCCAGGCTCTCTGGGGGAGGAAGTGATGGGAGGAGCCAAAGCTTGTCGGGCCCACTGGCAGCATAGGCAATGAGAGTGGGTGGAAACTGAGGAAGGGTCCCTAGGAGCACCAACGATGGTGGGGTGGGATCTGCGGCAAAGTGGGAGAAGGGATACAAGTATTGTGGGTTCCCTGTAGAAATCTATTTCTCAAAACCACAAGAATCACATCCCACATCAAATTGTTTGAGCATAGGCTTAATATATTTCAGTGTATGCCTAAATATTTTAAATATGCTTTGCATTCACATAAATGTAAATGTAGGCATCAGACAACATGCTCAGCAGGAAGGTGTGGTAGTGTTGCAGTCTCTTGTCAGTGTTTCCTAAATTTGGGTTTGCCTCTGCGTAATGTATAAAATGGCAACAGAAAATGTATGGGGGAAATAGTAGTTCATACTCATGCTATGGCAACATACCATATCCAAGGTAAAATATTCTCAGTTTGAAATCAATTTAATAGTCTCCCCACTCAATTTGATGCTGTATTTATTTTTTAATTGAAAAGACATATCATTTCACAAAAGTATATGTCCTCTGCCAACAGTGTTAATTTCTCAGTTCAAATAAATTCTGAGATAAAAAATCCTTTCTCAGCTTTTTCTTGAATGCTTGAAATTGTTTTAAATTTGATTGCAAAATATTTTGTGCATGCACATTCATTTGCTGCTTTCCATGTAACTATTCCCATCCTGCATCCACCAAGCATTGATGCTAGTGATTTACTCTAGAGGAGTTTTGTTCCCACTGGGCTGTGCATGTAGCTGTGGTGTGAGCTGCCTGGCTTATCTCTTTATTCTATCCTTACCGATTTTCCTAGCTGACTCAGTGTTCATTCATGGGAATGTTTGGGTCTAGATAACAAATACTTCAAGCATGCATGTTCTTGCACTGTTGTGCCATGGTTGTCCCATATCCATCTGCTAATTAAGAAAAGAAATCTTACAACAGGTGTGTGTTCCCTGGTCCTGCTCGCTGGGGGAAAGCAACATAGTTGTTTGGGGTGTGTGTGTGTGTCTAATATTCCAGCATTGCTCATTTTGGCTGCCTGGCTACCAGTATCAAGCATGTTTTGTATTTTATTGCATTGCAAATACTTTATGCGTTCTTGCATTGTGAGTTAGGAACTGTAGTTTGATCCAGTAAATTCTGAGTATGCAGCAACTCAATGAATGCTGTTGACTAATGAAGGCCATTGACTGTGCTATACAAATGCTGCACTCATGTTATAATGCAGTAATTTGTAAATAAAACATGGCTTGCCCATGATAACCGAGGCCTGTGTAATCCAAGCAAGCCAATAACCGTGAGTATGCATCAACAGCAGATTCCTAGTCAGTTGCCATGCTGAACACCGCAACACCACATCAAAATAGTATTTATTTTTATGAAACAAATCTTCAGTCTGATCAAATTATCAATGTGATAAACAAATCATCAATGTGATTCAGTGCTAAATTCAACTTGAGAAAATGAATGCTATGAACAAAATAAGTTCTACTTTTTTGAACACTAGTTACGTATAACATGTTTAGAACACACCTAAAAGGCAGACAGTGCAATCCTAAACAGAGTTACAACCTTCCAAATGCACTGAAGTCATATGGGCTTAAAAGAGCACAACTCTGCTTAGGACTCCACTTTTGTAATAATGCAGTCTTGCATATGGAACTGAAATTCCACTGAAGGTTATTGGATTTAACAACCTGGCCATTTAGAGGATTGCTATCCATTATTTTAATTGTCCTTTTCACTTAGTGAACCTAAGGCCACAGTCTATTTCACCATTCATTTATTCATGCCTAAGTGTAGACCAAATTCCTATAACTGAAGGGAGGGATTGTCTATTCTAGTACTTCTTCCAAAGCTCTAACATTCTTTCTCTAGTCATAAAAAACTGACAAGTAGACATAGGTGAATGTTCGAAGCTGGTTTACATGGTCAGATTATTGGTACTTTAGCATTTGCATGATAAGCCCCATAGCACAGAGTGGTAAGCTGCAGTACTGCTGTCCTAGCTCTGCTTACAACCTGAGTTCAATCCCAACGGAAGTTGGTTTCAGGTAGCCGGCTCAAGGTTGACTCAGCCTTCTATCCTTCCGAGGTCGGTAAAATGAGTACCTGGCTAGTTGGGTTTAAAGGGAAGATGACTGGGGAAGGCACTGGCAAACCACCACGTAAACAAAAGTCTGCCTAGTAAACGTCGGGATGTGACGTCACCCCATGGGTCAGGAATGACCCGGTGCTTGCACAGGGGACCTTTACCTTTTACCTAGCATTTGCATGAGAGATTTGTCACCAGAAATTGAACCTGCCACCTCATGCCCAGGAAGTGCGTGCTCTAACAGTGAGCAATGGTGCTTCCCAGTGCTCCTGCCCCCCATAAAAAGATCTCACCGTAGCATCCTGTCCTGCATAGTGGCTGATGACACGAGTACCCCCCGGGTGCTGCCAATGGAACTGGCTGATGTCATAGACTTTCCTGTTGATGACCAGCCATTTCTCTTGCTTGGAGTTCCTCCGACCTGAGTGGAGCCCTATCTCTTCCCAGGTGAAAAGCCGTGAGATATCTGGACTAGGTTCTGGCTTTAGCAAGCTACTGCCTGACTGTGGAGGCATTCTGAGCACTCGGAACTGGGTTTCCTGCTGTCACTCTGCCCAATGTCACTCCGTCCTTTCTATTCCATTTCATGTGCTTTATATAGACCTGTTGCAACCATAACCACCCTTAACAGTCCGTTGCTCCAGGCGTTCACTTTCAACACTGCCTGCTGTCTTCTGCTCCTCCCTGCTTCATTTTCACACCAGCACTTTCAGAATCACCCGTCAGTCATGTCTGCTCATGCTTCTTAACCAGACCTTAGAATTGAGCAAACAGGTTTTCCAATTCATTAAAGTTTTCCAGTGAGCTCGGAAATAAATGAGGTGATAAATCCATCTATTGTTTGAGGCTATGCATTGTGCAAGAAACACAGCACCGCTCCAACGGAGGGATAGTTTTCAGTGATATCATCATCATCATTTGTTACTTCTAGTGTGTAAACACTTGTACCCAGGATTAAAATTGTGTAATGTTAAGTTTACAGAAGGTTAATTTGGTGGCCTAGAGATTGCAGCAGTGTTGAAATACCGAGAGTCAGGAGGGTCATGGCCTTCTGCTTCCTGCGATGGGCTCCCTTAGCTGCAGTTTTAGAAGATTCTGGGGACATGTTTCTTTATTCAAGGCCCCCCATGACTATCCTGCCTGGATCTCTGCCACTATGATAGGATCCTGCAGAGATTTTTACATTAATGGAAGGGGGTGATTTCCTTCTGATCCCCCTTCCATTACAGACTTCGGACTCCCCATGTATGCTATCCTAGAAGTTCCCTGTCACCCCTGAGCAGAGGGGGAGGGGGGCATTTGGTGCTATAGTGGAATGGAAGAGGCAAGAAAAATCTGGAACAAAGGCAAACGCAGTCTTGGGCTGTATCAACAGAAGTATAGCGTCCAGATCACGCGAAGTTATGGTATCGCTTTACTCTGCTCTGGTTAGACCTCAACTAGAGTACTGTGTTCAGTTTTGGGCACCAAAATTTAAGAAAGATGTAGACAAGCTGGAACGTGTCCAGAGAAGGGCAACAAAGATGGTGAGGGGTCTGGAGACTAAGTCCTATGAGGAAAGGTTGAAGGAGCTGGGTATGTTTAGCCTGAAGAGGAGAAGACTGAGAGGGGATATGATAACCATGTTCAAGTACTTGAAAGACTGTCATATAGAGGAGGGTGCTGAGTTGTTTTCTGTTGCTCAGGAGGGTCGGACCAGAACCAACGGGTTGAGATTGAATCAAAAGAGTTTCCGTCTGGACATTAGGAAGAATTTTCTAACAGTTAGAGAGGTTCCTCAGTGGAACAGGCTTCCTCGGGAGGTGGTAAGCTCTCCTTCCCTGGAGGTTTTTAAGAAGAGGTTAGATGGCCATCTGTCAGCAATGCTGATTCTGTGACCTTAGGCAGATGATGAGAGGGAGGGCATCTTGGCCATCTTCTGGTCACTAGGGGTGTGGAGGAGGGAGGTAGTTGTGGATTTCCTGCATTATGCAGGGGTTTGGACTTGATGGCCCTGGTGGTCCCTTCCAACTCTATGATTTTATGATTCTATGCTCCATTGATAGAAATCACTTCTGTCAATTGAAATGACTTGTGGGTTCCAAGCCACTGGGCATTTTCACATGGAGTTAGTCTTGCTGCTTGGTGTCTTTACTGCATCATTTTTTCCTAGACCTTACAGACAACATCATTTGCAAGGGAGTGCAGTGCCAACTTCACTCCACCTTTTCCCATTTTTTTTTCTCAGAACACCTTTGTGCCATTGTTTTTGAATGGATCACTCCTGAAACCTTTTGGGGAGAGTGCATACATTTTTATTTATTTGTTTATTTATCAAACATCTATATCTCATCTTTCCTCTTGGTTCAAGGTGACTTACAATAATAGTTAAAACACCCCCAGCTAAAAACAAAGATAAAATAGCAAGCCCTGAATTCCTCCCCCTCCCTTCTTAAAAGTTGTCTGCCATTCAAACCCCTTCAGTGCCCTAGGAAACAGCCCTTGCAACGCCTCCTGAAGATCTCCAAGGTGGGGCCCCTTCATCTCTTCAGAAAGCCCATTCCACAGAGCCAGAGCCCTGATGGAAAAGGCCCAGGCCCTGGTTGATGCCAATGGGCCACCCAAAGCAGTGGGAGAGCCAACAGATGACTGATGACTGTAGTTGTTACACAAGGTCATATGGAAGGAGACAGTCCCTCAAATATGTGGGTCCCAGGTTGTACAGGGCTTTGTAACGCTAGGGTGGTAGGCATCCTGTCTAGTCTACCACAAGCTTGCTGCCCACCCTGCCGGTACTAAATGCAGCCAGCAGAACAAGTCACTCAGACGGTTAAGAGGAAGGAATATGTGTGTGGATGCCTCATGGGTTTTAGGTTCCTTGTGACATGTATTCATTTGTTGCATACTTTGCATAACTTTCTTGAGTGTTTTGGAGTCCACTTTCTTGAGACATCTGGTCCGCATTCATTTTGAGCTCTCTGCTCCCTAACTATCTTTTGAACCACATACTGAGCATCTGTGTTTCTCATCTACTTTATAAAATGTGTTCTAAATACCTAACATTCAACATTTGATTCCATGAAAATATGCTTGTGAGATAGGGTTGCCAACCTCCAGGTGGTGGCTGGAGATCTCCCGTTATTGCAACTGATCTCCAGGCAACAGAGATCAGTTCACCTGGAGAAAATGGCCACTTTGGAAGGTGGACCATTGAAGTCCCTGTCCCCCAAACCCTGCCCTCCTCAGGCCCCATCCCCAACATCTCCAGGTGTATCCCAACCCAGAGCTTGTTGCAACCCTATTGTGAGACTCCATCACTTCTTTATTATTATATATTATTGTGCCCTCTATATGCTTCCTTGGGATGCCAAACACATTCCTGTGCCCTTTTGCCTGTCTTGTCTTCTTTGCTAGTGTCCTCCAGTCTTCCATTCCTCTTCCTGCCTGTTCTATATTTGCACTACTTCCATGATCTGAGAATCAGAAGTTGTTACATATAAAAATAACTCCTTGATCTCCTACAGGGCTTTAACTAAATCTCATGAAAGGCTCTTACCAAGGAATTAATGCAGGTTCTTAAATCCCGTGCTTTTAGCTTTTTAGTTTTCCATGTTATTGCCCTAATCAAGGCTTTAAAATTTAACAATTGTCTTGTGATCAAATTAATTTACAACAATTAATTAGACTATTGTCGAAGGCTTTCACGGTCAGAGTTCATTGGTTCTTGTAGGTTATCCGGGCTGTGTAACCGTGGTCTTGGAATTTTCTTTCCTGACGTTTCGCCAGCAACTGTGGCAGGCATCTTCAGAGTAGTAACACTGAAGGACAGTGTCTCTCAGTGTCAAGGGTGTAGGAAGAGTAATATATAGTCAGAAAGGGTTGGGTTTGAGCTGAGTATTGTCCTGCAAAAGTATTGTCCTGTAAGTATCAAGATAATGTGCTAATGAGGGTATGGTATGTTAATATGGAACCATTGTATCCTGAAGTGATCTGTTAATGTGTGTAATCCAAAGCTAATCTGTATGGCTATTGTTGAATGTTGTCTTTGTCTGGAGGTTTTTCAGGGCAGGAAGCCAAGCCTTATTCATTCTTAAACTCTCCTCTTTTCTGTTAAAGTTGTGCTGATGTTTATGAATTTCAATGGCTTCTCTGTGCAATCTGACAAAATAGTTGGTAGAATTGTCCAGTCTTTCAGTGTCTTGGAATAAGACCCTGTGTCCTGTTTGTGTCAGTCCATGTTCAGCCACTGCTGATTTCTCAGGTTGGCCAAGTCTGCAGTATCTTTCATGTTCTTTTATCCTTGTTTGTATGCTGCGTTTTGTGGTCCCGATGTAAACTTGTCCACAGCTGCAAGGTATACGATATACTCCTGCAGAGGTGAGGGGGTCTCTTTTGTCTTTTGCTGATCGTAGCATTTGTTGTATTTTCTTGGTGGGTTTAAACACTGTTTGTAGGTTATGTTTTTTCAAAAGTTTCTCCATCCTATCAGTGACTCCTTTAATAAATGGCAAGAATACCTTTCCTATGGGAGACTGTTTTTCTTGAGTTTTCTGATTTTTGTTTGGTTTAATGGCCCTTCTGATTTCATTCTTGGAGTAGCCGTTTGCTAGCAGTGCGTGATTTAGATGATTAGTTTCTTCCTTGAGAAACTGTGGTTCACAGATCCGTCTTGCACGGTCCATTAATGTTTTGATTATTCCTCTTTTCTGTCGGGGGTGGTGGTTGGAGTTTTTGTGTAATCGCTACTTACATGGACTGACACAAACAGGACACAGGGTCTTATTCCAAGACACTGAAAGACTGGACAATTCTACCAACTATTTTGTCAGATTGCACAGAGAAGCCATTGAAATTCATAAACATCAGCACAACTTTAACAGAAAAGAGGAGAGTTTAAGAATGAATAAGGCTTGGCTTCCTGCCCTGAAAAACCTCCAGACAAAGACAACATTCAACAATAGCCATACAGATTAGCTTTGGATTACACACATTAACAGATCACTTCAGGATACAATGGTTCCATATTAACATACCATACCCTCATTAGCACATTATCTTGATACTTACAGGACAATACTTTTGCAGGAAATACTCAGCTCAAACCCAACCCTTTCTGACTATATATTACTCTTCCTACACCCTTGACACTGAGAGACACTGTCCTTCAGTGTTACTACTCTGAAGATGCCTGCCACAGTTGCTGGCGAAACGTCAGGAAAGAAAATTCCAAGACCACGGTTACACAGCCCGGATAACCTACAAGAACCAATTAATTAGACATTTTTTCAAGTTTAAGTCTGCATCTTTTGGTGCTGAGAATAAGTTCACAGAAACACCTAAAGTACAAGCAACAGCTTTCAAATGTGTTAAATGTGTCTTAGGGTAAGTTTGTCATAAATCATGACATAGTACATAACAATGGGGATTCACAATTAACATTTGGTCTGATTTATGATATATAATTCTAAACAGAGCCCTAGAATGTGGATCAAAAAATCCAGACATTGGGCCATGGGCAGGATTTGTCTACAAACCTGAAGGAATGGTTTGCAGAAAAATCTTAACTCTCAAAAATACATGGGTGGGGGGGAGGTTAAAGCCTCAAAATAATAGAAACAATTCCTGTAACTTTAAGTGATTTCACGAGACTACGTTCTAAGATCTCAGTGGCCATTAAGAAATGTTTTGTCTTTTTTCACTATTCTTTCATAAAGAAAGAGAAGATCCTTGCTTTATGGAAAACATTTCCAGAAGCTTCTGAGTGCTATTTTGTTAAATTTCTACTCAGTGCAGATTTATCTGGGAAAAATCTGAATCAGTGATGTTGTTCCATGGTTATGGCAAAATGGATTATATCACAAAACATTAAAAGATGTCTTAGAGCCTCAGGACTGAGGTGTTATTTCACAAATCAGTCATAATGCTGAGACAAGATCTTTTCCCAAAAAGCAATACTGGATTTATTGAGGGGGAGATTTGGAGAAGCCAGTTAAGAGATGTGCTGAGACATGGACTAAAGGTAACGGGTGGTTAGCCACAAAAATGCTGTTTGAAACTATTGTCCTGTTTTCGTTGTAGCTTTCAAACTAGATTGTATAATTTAGAAACCGTTAAAGCATATTTCACTATAGTTAAAAATAAGAGGGGGATCCACAAAGAATTGTGGGAAGGTATATCATTTTCTCCTGTATCCCCATCCTCCACTATATTCTCTTTCCCTTCTCTGGCAGCCCCCATAGCCTCTCCCCATTTTTTGCTTCCTTTTCTCCTTCCCACTCACCAGCCAACCTATTTTTATCTGCCCCTCCATCTTCAGCTTTCCATTCCCTAGGAAAAGTTTGGTAGAGTTGAATGGTGACCTCCTCCACCAATGGGTGAGGCTGAGTGCTGAGCTCTTTAATGTGGATGTGACATGCACAAGTTTCCAGTTGTGGTAGCAACCTGAGTGGTGTGGGAGACATCACCAGGCTGGCCCAGTGATGCAATGGGTGCTGCTGCTAGGGCAGGCTAGGGTTGCCAGGTCCTACCTCTCCTCCAGCGGGAGATCGCGTGGCAATGAGTGGACGCGCCGACGGGCATGTGCGTCACTTAAGCCCCTCGCGAGGCGGGACTTCCAGTTAAAAAGGGGCAAATTGCCGGGGGTTTGCCCGCCACCACTGGGCACCTGGCAACCCTAGGGCAGGCCCAGTGGTGTGGTAGGCCACGGGGCTCAGCCAAGCCCAGTGGTGCTGTGGCTGCCGCCACATGGGTTGTTTTTTAAATAAATTTTTTATTATTTTCTCATTTATTACAAACTAAATCAGTTTTCATCATATAATTCTTATAAATTTAAGCAGAGTAGAAAACAAAGACAATTATCTATTACAAAAAAAGGGGGACTTCCCCTTCACTCTATTCTGTCTAGCATTTAATTTGTATATACTTTTGCCAACATGTAATCCTCATTTGTAGATTTACATTATATTTATCTTATTTATCTTATATTATCAAATCCAGTCGTATAATATTCTAAAATATCTATAATAAGAAGTTCAAATTAGGGATTATATTAAGGAATAACCTTTAAATTGACCTATTGAGAAATAACTTTCACAGTATATTCTCCACGCCTCCCACTCCCCCCAAAATTGTTCATTATCACTTTCATTAATAAAAGCTGTAAGTTTAGCCATCTCCATCATTTCCAGCATTTTACTTATCCAGTCTTTTTTTCTGGTATCTCGTCAGACTTCCATTTAGCTGCATATATCAGTCTAGCCGCTGTTGTGGCATATATCAAAAATGTTCTATAAGTAAAGATTTGGTCTGGTACCATACTAAGAAGCATCATTTCAGGTGTTTTAGGTATATTCTGTTGTAAAACCACCCAAATTTCATTATATATCATTTCCCAATTTTTTTTAGCTTTTTCACAAGTCCACCAAGCATGATAAAACGAACCAATTTCCTTTTTGCATTTCCAACAGTTTGGTGACATTGTGGGGGATGACATTGCTAATTTCTTAGGTGTTAGGTACCATTTGTACATCATTTTATAGATGTTTTCTCTTAATAGTTGCAAAGATAACAGTTTCAAGTCTTTTGTCCACAATCTCTCCCATTTTTGCAAGTTTATATCATGTCCCATCATTTGTGCCCAACTGATCATAGTAGGTTTAATTCGGTCTTGTTCACAATCAAGTTCAAGCAATAGTTTATACATTTTAGATATTAAGTGGTCATTTGTATCCAACAAGAGTTTTTGCAAAGTTGATTTAGTCTTTAAAAAACCTGTTTTCAAATCTTGTAGATAAACCGAGTTAATTTGATGATATTGAAACCAAGATAGTAAGTCTTTAACTTCTTCATATTCTTTAAGTAAACATTTCGTACCATCCCATTTCAGAAGATGTTGATAAGTTATGAATTGATCTGGTCTCAGTGGGCACAAAGTTAACATTTCTTGAGATGAAATCCACAGTGGAGTTTTTATTTCCAACAGGTGTTTATATCTGATCCATATCTTGAAGAGGGAAGATTTAACCATGTGTTGCTGAAATGATGCATGTATTTTAATTTTGTCATACCACAAATAGCCGTGCCATCCACTTATGTTGTCATATCCCTCAAGATCCAGCAGTCTTGTATTTTTTAAACCCATCCAATCTCTCAGCCATATCGAAGCCGCTGCTTCAGCATAAAGTTTAAAATTGGGTAATGCAGGTCCACCCCTCTCTTTCAAGTCCGTTAAGTATACTGCTGCCACATGGGTTGAGCTCATTCATGTAGTGGCCACCCTTGATGGTTCAGGCCCAGTCACACTATGGCTACTGCCACTGGCCTGGGCCCAGTTGTACCCAGGCCATGCCAAGCCCAGTTATGACTTGGCCAACACCAGGCTGAGCTGGGCTCAGTCACACTGTGGCTGCTGCCAGGCCCAGTTACATGGTAACCACAGCCGGGCTAGGCCCAGTTGCACGGGTAGTGAGTTTCTGGTGGTCACCACCGGGCCTGTCCCTAGTGTAAGCTCTAGTCCCGTGATAATCCCATAAACAGACTTCAGCAGACAGGCAGTCCAAAGAAAACGGATTTATTAGAAAATCTACAGGTAGCAGAAGCCAGGAGCAAAAGGATACTAGTAAAGATCATAAGTTCAATACATGGCATAAATAGATGGGCAAACAGGAGATAAGTCTGGGTACCATGGCAACCCCCTCCCTAGGGTTGTCAGGAGCACTGGAAGTTCCCACTGGACAAAGTCTAAACAATCTGGGAGCCAGCCTTGGTCGGCACCTGGTGTAACCACAGCATACCATTCTCAGGCCTATGCCTCACATTCTGCCCCCCCAAAGGCCCCCCTCACTTCCCTACGCTGGTTTGTGAGGATAGGCGTCATGGAACTCTCAGACCAAAGGGGGGGGGACACGGAAACATCACGAGAATACACCCATTCATCCTGAGCAGAACTGAAGTTCTTCCAGCGAACCAAATATTGAAGGGCACCACGGTGAATGCGAGAGTCCAGGATTTTTGACACTTCAAAATGCTCATCCCCCCCCCCACCATCTCGGGCACCTCAGAAGGTGGTTTGGGATGCCATTTTGGAGAAGGGACATGCTGCTTCAGGAGGCTGATATGAAACACGGGGTGGATTCTACTGAGGGATTTGGGAAGGGAGAGTTCTACTGTCACCTGATTGATAATCCAGGAAATGGGAAACCGACCCACATATTTGTCACTGAGTTTCTTGCACGGGCGGGTGGATCGTAGATTTTTGGTGGACAGCTACACTAGATCTCCCACTTTGCACTCCCACCCGGGGGATCGGTGTTTGTCAGCCTGAGCCTTGTATTTACGCTTGGTCCGATCCAGGTTTTTAATCAGTCACGGCCGGCCAGGACGTTTGAATCGTGTGCACCCATCCGGCTACATCTGCGCCTCCCTCCTCCCCTGTAACATCAACATGGCCAATGGGACGTTTGAAGTTCTAGCAAGTTCTCCTCCATCAGGGGACAAGACAGGGAAGGGGGGGACAGCTATTTGTCCTAATAATTGATTGTCCTATTAAGGGGAGAGTGTTCAGTTATTCAGTGTTGTGATTGGGAGGGTGCCTATGGCAGGGTATAAAGGATGAATCACATGCAAGAGAAAGAAAGGCTCCTCTACCTAGGGCTGCCAACAGGCCTGCCCCTTTGAGGCCCTTAGGATCCTAGCTGTGTGCAAAACAGAAAGATAGAGGTGGAAATGCCCCTATTGAAACCAACAGAAACATAAACAAGAATAATACTGATAAACAGTTGGGGATATTCTAAAAATGACTAAAATGAATGGGAGGGATTTAAAACAAGGATTTAAAAAGAATATGCACGTCACAATAGGCATGGATTCCTTATGGATTCCATTTCTCAGATGTCCTGATAACATGCACATAGACCAATGTATTTCATTTCTTATATCACTTCTTGATTTCTAGGACAGGAGACTCCCAGGGCTCAAGTCTGCCTGAAAACTACCTTCTGATCTGGAAACCCTTCCCTTTAAAACCTGATACATAAGGGCACTCTTAAATTACATGAAGATGAAAAATGGATTCTGGACCAGCTCAGATTATGATGATTACATAGGGTTGCCAACCTCCAGGTACTAGCTGGAGATCTCCTGCTATTATAATTGATCTCCAGCCGATAGTGATCAGTTCACCTGGAGAAAATGGCATCTTTGGCAATTGGACTCGATGGCATTGGACTTTATCCCATCCCCTAACCCCACCCTCCTCAGGCTCCGCCCCAAAAATCTCCAGATATTTCCCTACCTGGAGCTGGCAACCTTATGATTACACCATATACAATATCACTCAGAAGTAGGGCTGTCGATTCGGTTCATCCCAAACCGAAAAACAGCTGAATTTCCCCCGATTCGGCAGTTTTTAGTTCGGATGGAACCGAACTCAAAAAAGGCGGGAAAATGGGGAGCCGAATTTGGCGAGTTTGGGGTGTTCAGCGAATAAATTCGGCAAATTTGGGGTTCGGCGCAGCAGTTAGTAAGCAGCATTCTCCCGCGGCCAATCGGTGGCCAAGCAGGGTCTTCTTCTGGCCAATCAGTCGCGATTGAGCATGTGAGCCCAGCTGCTGCGCGGCCCGGAAAGAGAAAGAGAGAGTATCTGTTTGTGTGAGAGAGAAATCCCTGTGTGTAGGGGGGTGGACATTCACTCCTTTCCGTGGCTGCAGGGGGCGCATTTTTGGGGTTAGAGGTCTCAAACTTTCAGGGTAGCTTGAGGGGACGCTTCTTGCAAGAACCCTCAAGTTTTGTAAAGATTGGCTTAGGGGAGCCTGAGATATGGGCCCCGAAAGGGGTCCCCCCCTTAATGTGCATTTTTATTCCATTCACAGCACACATTCGAGCCATTCCGTGGCTGCAGGGGGCGCATTTTTGGGGGTACAGCCCCCAAACTTTCAGCGTAGCTTCAGAGGAGCCTTCTTGTAAGAACCCCCAAGTTTTGTAAAGATGGGATCAGGGAGTGTGAAATATGGGGTCCCCCCTTTTCCCTGTTGGGATGAATGGGATCAGGCAATCCTATGCATCTAGAGAGTGGCAAATCCAAGGCAAAACCTCCCGTGCTTAAATGGAATTGTATTGGATTACCCACTCCTCCCAGTCCCTCCTGATGGAGGGACATCCACAGTAAGACCCCTTTTGGGGCTTTAACCTATAATTTTTTCCCGTATGTATGTGGGGGGGGGAGCAGAGTCTGTGTGGGGGGGCAGTTTCTGTGGGGGGGGGAAGCCAAAAGAGGCTTTCACCTGTTCTGCCGAGGGGTGTGTGACCGCTGACCTCTGCGGGAGTGTGTGTACTGCTTTTAAAGTTTTAAAGTTTAAAGCTGCGTCTGTGCGGCGGCTAGCGAGTCTCTCTCCGCTCGGCACCCAGGCCGCGCCTCCTCCTTGGTGTTTTTCCCTGTTTTTGCCCCTAGCCTGGGGTTGAGTGCAATGGGGCGGCTTGCATGAGATCCCCTGCGTCTTGGATTTTCCCCCATTTGGGGGGTGCACAGCGGCACCGTATTGGTTGGAGTGGTGGGGGTGGTGCTGGTGAGACTTGCTTGAGTTTGGTGGGGTCGTTTGCATAAGGGGGAGCGTCCCTCCACCATGAGAAGAAGGAGCAGGGCAGAAAATACAAACTCTGTTGTTGTTTTTTGCACAGTCTGTTTTGCTGCTCGCTCAAAAATGTTTTTGCAAAATCTGACTCTCACAGTACATTTGCTCGCGTGTTGCTTTGCATTGCAATGGTTAGCACGGGAGGTTTTGCCTTGGATTTGCCGCTCTCTAGATGCATAGGATTGCCTGATCCCATTCATCCCAATAGGGCGAAAAGGGGGGACCCCATATTTCGCCCCCCCTGATCCCATTTTTACAAAACTTGGGGGTTCTTACAAGAAGACTCCTCTGAAGCTACGCTGAAAGTTTGGGGGCTGTACCCCCAAAAATGTGCCCCCTGCAGCCACGGAATGGCTTGAATGTGTGCTGTAACTGGAATAAAAATGCACATGGGGGGACCGCTTTCGGAGCCCATATCTTGGGACCCCCTGACCCAATCTTTACAAAACTTGAGGGTTCTTCAAGAAGCGTCCCCTCTAGCTACCCTGAAAATTTGAGACCTCTCACCCCAAAAATGCCCCCCGGAGCCGCGGAAAAGTGCCAATGTGCTTTAAGTGGCTTTATTCCTGTGGGCAATTTTTTGGGGGGCTACTCCTTCTGGGCCCCATATCTCGGGACCCCCTGACCCAATCTTTACAAAACTTGGGGGTTCTTGCAAGAAGCGTCCCCTCAATATACCCTGAAAGTTTGGGACCTCTACCCCCCAAAATGCCCCCCTGGAGCCACGGAAAGGCTCAAATACGTTTTTAATGGCTTTATTCGGCCGAATTTTTCCCCGAACTCAGAACTTGGTGCCAAATTCCACGGATCCGAATCGGGGGAGTTTGGACTTTGGCATTTCCCGAATTAAAACAGGCCAAATTTTGCCAAATCTGAATTTTACCAAATTTTTTTTAAAACAGCCTTACTCAGAAGGTCATGCAGTTCTTGCTGTTCTGAAGAAATGCCCTCCTGTCATCTTTAAGTAACATGATCATACTTGCACAACAATGGTAGGTGTATTTCCATGATTGCTTGCCGTCTTTACAAGTAAAAAAATCCAGAAGATAAACAAACAACAGGGGATCTAGTTGTTACACATTTACTCATCATTCATGCATGTGTGTAAAGTGCCATCAAGTTGCAGCCGACTTGTGGCAACCCCTGGAAGGGGTGTTCAAGGCAAGTGAGAAGCAGAGGTGGTTTGTCATTGCCTTCCTCTGCAGAGTCTTCCTTGGTGGTCTCCCTTCCAATTACCAATCCTGCTTAGCTTCCAAGATCTGACTAGACTGGGCTATACCATGCTGCCTTCCCTTCCAACTCATGGCTATAGTGGGGACAAACATCCAAAAAAACAAAAAAAAAACAATTATTTTAGAAAGGAACATCTAGGAATTCATGCTTGCTCTGCCTCCCCCAACTTTCTGCCGCACAATATGTTAGAAGGTCTTCCTCACCTCTGCTCCCATGGGCCCCTAAGTGGGGTTGCTTCCAATGCCTCCATCTCCATCCCAGCTCTTCCCAGGGTTTCCTGCCTGGATCTTCAATCTAGAGGCACAGGGTTTACTCCTAGCACTCAATTCCTCCTCCTCTGGCCTCCTTGCTCCTTGAAGCCTGGAAGAAGAAGAGTTGGTTTTTATATGCCAACTTCCTCTACCACTTAAGGAAGAATCCAACCGGCTTACAATCACCTTCCCTTCCCCTCCCCACGACTCCCTGTGAGGTAGGTGGGGCTGAGAGTGTGTGGCTAGCCCAAGGTCACCCAGCTGGCTTCATGTGGAGAAGTGGGGAAACAAATCCAGTTCACCAGATTAGCCTCCACAGCTCATGTGGAGGAGCAGGGAATCAAACCCGGTTCTCCAGATCAGAGTCCACCACTCCAAACCACCGTTCTTAACCACTACACCATGCTGGCTCCCTAGGCAGCAGCAAGTGAATCTGCCTCAGCCTTTGAATACCAGGGTTTAAATAACCTCAGACAAGCACTGCAAATCCTGTTCTTTCCATCCTTTCTTCTGGAAGTCATCTAGGTCTTGTGGAGCTGGGAGTCATTCTACTGTTGCCTTGATTACAGTGTCTTAGCTCCCACTGGTCCTGATTTGGCTGCACTCCTGGAACAGCATCCCTGTTTAACTTTCAATGGCAATCGTCAAGATCAGATCTGCCTGTGTCTGTGAGTCAGTGGAACCAGCAGCTGTTTCCCATTGGGGTCAGGATCCCCACTGCAGCGCTTCTGTCTGTGAGGCAGAACTGACTTCCAGTGTGCCAGTCTTATCCACTTGCTATGCAAGAAACCAAAGGCAAGAGAGAGACACCTCAAACCAAGGGGGTAGCAGGAAAGGGGCCTCCACTGCAGTTTGTATCAGCAGGTTTAAGTTTGCTTGCACAAGGAATTGTTTCAGTGACAGCGGAACAGTGGGAATGGCGATTATCTATGGATAATGAGATGTTTGCTTACATATGTATTTCAAAAGAGTATCTCATTGTTATATAAAATTCTCCTTATTCTGTTTTCATAGTCTATGCACAATTCCCAAAACATTATAGGATTGTTAATATTTATGAGCCAGACTGTTTATCATGCTCTTTGAAACTGAAAGGATGATTGTCTAACCTAGGGGAGGACTTACCAGGAGCAAAGAGAAGTCTAGGCTGGAGTTGTAGACAATGTCACTTCCAGCTAGGCTTACCAGGTCCTGTAGCTCCATCAGTGGCAGCTTTTCTGCAGAGTCCGGTGCCCACGCATCCTGCGCAATGCGCCTACATCACTTCCGGGTTTACTCGGAAGTGACGCAGACGCTATATCAATCTCTGCTGAAACTCTATGGTTTCCAGAGCATCCGCGTCGCTTCCGAGTAAACCCTGAAGTGACGTAGGCGCGTTGCATGGGCACGCGTGCACGCATTGCCTATCAGCCCTCAGCTGGTCGCTGGGCAACCTGGTGGATTGGCGGGATTTTACCCGCCACTTGGCAACCCTACTTCCACCTCACACCAGAAGTGATGTCATCATATTGCTGGTGACATAGGGGAAGTCATTTTTACCATAGAGTTTTTGCCCAAATACCAGTGGTTGCTGGAAGTAACAATGCTGCATTGCCAGCAACGCAGGCCTCGACCTCCTTTTGCTGCCAGTAAGTTTCCTGCCAGCCAGCTGATTGGTACTGGGGGTAAGGGGCCTCAGAGGGGGCCTGGCAACTAGGCTTGCCAGGCCCGTAGCTCCACCGGTGGGAACCTTCTGAGGCTGTGGCTGCGGCGCACGATGCTCACACCCCGCAAGACGCGGACACTCTAGCGATCTCGGCCAAAACTCTATGGTTTCCATAGAGTTTTATCCAAGATTGCCAGAGTGCCAGCGTCACTTTCAGGTTTACCCGAAAGTGATGCGTGCAAGCAGTGCCCGCCAGCCATCAGCTGGTCGGCTGGCAGTCCAGTGAATCGGCGGGATTTTACCCGCCACCACTGGGCACTTGGCAACCCTACTGGCAACCCTAACCTGGTGATTCTGGAGATCATTAGCAACTGATTTGTAGAAGCTGCTATTCAGTATCTGTTTTGGTTTTGCACAGGGGAAAAGATTAATATTGATTTAATATTGATCTTTCAGCAACCTTTTGAAAACTTGCATTAATTTTGAGTCCCCAACTGACTAATGGTGACCCCAGCCATGGGTATTCAAGGCAAGAGATGAGCAGGGGTGGTTTGCTCAAATAAAGGACCTTTAAATCATGAGGGGAGACATGATAGAGGTCTATAAAATTATGCATGGTTTGGAGAGAGAGGACAGGAAGTTTTTCTCCCTCTCCCATAATACTAGAATGTGGGGTCATCTGCTGAAGCTGGAGGGTGAGAGATTCAAAACAGATAAAAGGAAGTATTTTTTCACACAGTGCATAGTTAAATTATGGAACTCCCTGCCCCAAAATGTGGTGATGGCTGCCAACTTGGAAGGCTTTAAGAGGGGAGTGGAGATGTTCATGGAGGAAAGGGGTATTCATGGCTACTAGTTAAGATGAATGCATACCTATTCTCTCCAGGATCAGAGGAGCATGCCTATTATCTTGGGTGCTGTGGAACACAGGCAGGATGGTGCTGCTGCAGTCATCTTGTTTGGGGGCTTCCTGGAGGCACCTGGTTGGCCGCTGTGTGGGTAGACTGCTGGACTTGAGGGGCCTTGGTCTGATCCAGCAGGGCTTTTCTTATGTTCTTAAACTTTATAGGGCACATGGACCTCCAAACAGTTGTTTGATGGTGCTAACTTCTGCTTTCTCCCTTCCCACTCCTGCATCTGCCTGAAACCCAAAACTCTCCTGAAATTCTTTTATTATTCTTGGATATCCCCAAGCTGACACAAAACAGCTAATTTTGGCTTTTATTTTCACAACAACCCTGTAAGGCAGGTTAGTCTAAAAGTATTAAATGAGCCCAAGGTCACCCAGCAAGCTCTGATGGAAGAGTGGGAATCTGACCCTGGTCTGACACTCTAACCTCTATACCCGTGTTGGCGAACCCATGGCACGCGTGCCACTTCCGGCACGTCGAGCCCTCTCTGCCGGCACGCGCGGGTAAGTTGAGAAGCTGGGTGGCAAGGGCTTTGAACTGCTCCGCGGTGCCTGCAGGTAGCGCGGAGCGGTTCAAAGCCTTCCCCTTCCCTGGACTCCCCGCTGCCAGCTCCCCTTCCCTGGACTCCCCGCCAGGAAGAGCTCTTTCCCCAAAGAGAAAAAGCAACTTTTCAAAAGAGATTGCAGAAGGAGGCGGGAGAGGCGGCAGGGAGAGGTCCTCTCCCTCCACCCGCTGCCTGCCTCCTGTCCCCGACGGGGCGTGCTCAGCCATCCCAGCTGGATGGGGAGGAGGAGGGGAGCCTGCAACTCGGCCGGGCTGGCAAAGCGGCGCCGGCTGGGCGATGGCCCTCTCTCCACTCCGGCGCCTGCTTTGGCTGCCTCTTGTCCAGCTCTGCGCCGGGACGGCCGTCGGAAGCCCGCAGCCGGGGCGTCTTCGAGAGGCAGAGGTGAGCTAAGGAGGGGAGGGAGAATCAACAGCCAGCCAGCCAGCCAGCCAGGAAAAGCCATCCGCTCCCCCCTTCCCTTAACCAGAGCGGTTCAAAGCCCTCCCCTTCCCTGGACTCCCCGTTGAACCGCTCCCCCCCTTCCCTGAACCGCTCGGTTGAAAGCCCCCCCCATCCTGCTCCGGGAGGCCAGGTCATCCAAGCTGGTAGACCTGGCCCCTGGGAAAAGCCATCCGCTGGCGGCCAGGTCATCCGGGCTGGTAGACCTGGCCCCTGGGAAAAGCCATCCGCTGGCGGCCAGGTCATCCGGGCTGGTAGACCTGGCCCCCAGGAGAGAGAGAGAGAGAGAGAGAGAGAGATAGAGAGAGAGAGAGAGAGAGAGAGAGAAGCAAGTGATCCCTGCTCCGGGAGACCAGGCGTTATGAGTTGTTTTTTCTAAACTAAAACCTCAGTATTCAGGTTAAATAGCCGTGTTGACACCTGGTGATAAATAAGTAGGTTTTGGGTTGCTGCTTGGGCACTCGGTCTCTAAAAGGTTCGCCATCACTGCTCTATACCATGCTGGCTCATGAATGGAATACTCTGTAGATGAAAAGAACAGCCCCATAGATAAGGTCATAGTTTCTTCATAGGCCAGCCAATAGCAAGGTATTCATTTTCTGTGATTGATTAATTTTGCTCTTTGGGAAAAAACAATAGGGTGGAGTCATTCGTTGGGGCCTTCTTGCAAGAATATGGCTTCTGCCTCCCTGTCAGAAGCATCAGTGTTGAGAACAAAAGGCTTTTGAGTCTGGTGTCTGAAGGACAGGATTAACTACTACCTAGACTTTGAATGTGTCAAAAACCCGCAGGCACAGTTCAGACTAGACTACCTGGTTTGGTAGGCAATTGTGACATAGGTCCATTAGAGGAGCAGCTAATTCACTGTGCTGGTTGATGAAATACCTAAAACAACTCTCTATTGCTATTGTTAGGAAGGACTGCGCTTGCTTCTTAGAGGTTGGAGGGGACCACTTTTCAACTGTTTTTATCTTGGACACGACTGATTGGACAAGTCCTTGCCCCACCCTGTGGCCCAAAAAGATAAATTCTGGTTGCCTGATTTTGAGACTGACATATTTTACAGTTCATACAACATCCTGAGTGTGCTGCAGGGCTGTCTCTATATGCCTAAGGTGATCTTCTCAAGTACTGCAGCATATTTAAGTAGGCTATGACATATGTCTATTTAGCAGGTTATTCACCAGCCTCTGAAAGGTCATAGGATCATTACAGAGTCCAAACTGCAGCACAGTGAATGTGAACAGGCCCATATACCTGATGAAAGATTTAGCCTGACACTAGTACCCAGCAGAATCTTCCAATACCCTTCTGTGAGATCCAAAGTGGTAATAAACTGTGGCCCACCTAAATTGTCTAGTAGTTCCTCTAATCTTGGCATGAGGAGTAATCAGATTGCAAGAACATCCTGGGGAGATAAAGAACCAGCGTGGAGTAGAGTGCTGAACTGTGAAGATCTCTATTCAGATTCCATGAAGCCTATTGAGGAAACTCATAATGGACACTTTCGTAAACCTTTGCAGGGCCACAGCCAGTCTTGGCCCAATGAATGCAAAGTCTCCGTTACAGCAGTGATTACCACATTGAATTTTCTTTAAAAAATTGAAGTTTTAAAAATGTGTGACATAAGAACTTCCATTGTAAGAATGAAATCTTGTTAGAACAGGGAACATTCTAGTTTTACTATGAAAAGTCCATGAAGGTTCATTGTTGGGAGGTATACAGACTGACATTTCTATGCAAAGATCAAGTGTATGTAGGCTATTATCTACAGCAGTTATCATTTTCACTCAGTCTTTGCCAATTGTTCATACAGCCCATGAAAGTTTATACAACAATACATTTATTTGTTTCTAGGGGGCTACAAGACTGTTTAAGTTTTTTTCTGTAACAAACTAATACGTTGAGGCTAACTACTGTAATGCATTGTACGTTGGTCTCCCCTCAAAATCAATTAGGAAACTTCAATTGGTACAGAACACTGCAGTTCAGCTTTGATTGGGAGCTAGACTGAGCACACATATTACTCCCCATTCTATATTCACTCCACTGGCTGCCCATCAATTACTGGGCTCAATTTAAAGTGTTGGCTAGGTGCCAACCTGCAAATGTGCAAAATCAAAACCTGCCTGTATTTTTGCCTTATACGTTGTGGCCCTCACTTTATGGAATGGCCAGCCTGAGGAGGTCAGGAGGGCTCCAATCTCCTGTCTTTCTGCAAACTATTCAAAACTGAATTATTCAAGAGAGTTCTTCTACAAAGGCAATAGAGTTGCATCTTTGGTCTTTTATGCATGGCTGTTTCACTCACTGTTATCCCTCCAACAACTTTGGGTTTTTGTGATGATTATGCATGCTGTTTCCGACCGTCAGAGGTCACCTCGCTCTCCCCCTCCATTTCTCCGCATTTTCAGATACCTGTTATATCTCGAATTTGAAAATGCAGGCAAAATGCGGGGAAATGCAGAGAGAGAGCGAGAAGACCTCTGATGGTCGGAAACAGCATGCATAATCAACAAAAAACCCCAAAGTAGTCGGAGGGGTGACAGAGAGTGAAACAGCCATGCATGAAAGACCTAGAGCATCTGGAGTGAACAGGGTCACATGGATTCATTTCTCAAAACCCTTTTTAACACTAGAACAAAGTCTGCCATGACTCGTCTGTGGCATACACCCACTCCTGCCTGCTTTATTTATGTAATCTCCTTCATGCTCCATTCTAAGTAGCTTCTGTGGCTGATGAAGATTAGCCATGGGAAAACTCACATTTACAAGCAGACAGGAGAAAACTTAAGGATCCCGAGAAGCAAAATTGACAAAGAACTTGAAGGAAGGTCCCTAGATTCCTCTCTCTATTATTGATCAAAATCTAATACTAAAAAAGAAGTCCCTGGTGTGGGTGGTTTTCTGTACTTTACTATTCTCTCCTTGACAACCATGAGATTTTACCATGCCGATATTTCTGCCAACTTGGTGGTGGCAAAGAGGCCAAAATCAAACTACATAATATACTAAATAAATGAAGTCTTGTTTAGTTAAACAGTGCAACTTTAATGGGGAGATGGCTCTAACACTAGCAACCAGCGTCATGCAGTAGGCAGACAGCTGGATTTGCCCAATTAAAAAACTTATTTGTTGAATGAACTTGGACAAATCTCCTAGCCTCATGTGGTTATTTGAAGATGAGTCGCTGCATGTATATCACACTGAGCTTCTTGGATGATGGGCAGATGAGACAGAGTTGAGACAGAGAATGATAAACATATATGCCTGCATGCTATACCATCCAATTGGGAGACAGCTATTTCCCCATTCCTTGCTGTCACACTGATTTTTACCCATAGGTAATAATAGGTGCCACCAGAGAACTATGAGCAGAACCCCACTTTTGGAATGGATCTTTGCCACCTCCCCCTTGCTGCTGTGACCCATGAAAGCTAATTGTGACAGTCAGGGGACCCTGAGGAATGCCGTGGGATGTGCCTTCTACTTTTATGGGGGCTACCCCAACTCCTGCTTAGCCTACTCATGAATAAAGCTCACTTGGGATCATAGTCTGTACCTTTTTTTCCAGGTGAAGGAAACAGATCCAACTGGGCATGATATTGGAGATTTAACCTCTTTGTATTTCCGCTAATACCAGGGACTGGGGGAGGGTTTGATTTGGATTGAGGTGTGGTGGTGATGCAGGGGTGGGCCTGGAAAATTTGGTTTGTGTTGGTTCCACTCCTTCCTTGAAGGGAGGTTTCCAGAAGGTGGTCCTGGAGAACTTCTGTTTGGCCCTTTGGCCATTGGTGTATGTATGGGGTACCAAAAAAGTCAATCTTGACCCCCATGAGTTTCAGACTCTCCAGGGAGATACTAGGAGAAATCATCTGGAGAAACAGGGCAAAGTGCTACCAGTATACCAATAACATACCCCTCTCTTTTCCAACTAAAACTGGCGAGGCAGCAGAAATAGTAAATGGTGTCTGGAGAAAGTATTAGGACTGGATTAAGGTAAATAAACTGAAGCTTAATCCAGATAAAATGGAAGTGGTGTGGGTGGAGAATAAGGTCAATCTGGAAATCTGTCCATCAGTGTACTGGTCGGGGCCCCACTGAAAGATCAGGTTTGCATATTTGGGGGAAGTATTTTTAGACACCACATTTTCTGTAGACTAACAACTATCTGAAATTGCCCAAAGTGCCTTTTATCAAGATAATTCACAGTGGGTAGCCGTGTTAGTCTGTCTGCAGTAGTAGAACAGAGCAAGAGTCCAGTAGCACCTTAAAGACTAACAAAAATATTTTCTGGCAGGGTAGGAGCTTTCGTGAGCCACAGCTCACTTCTTCAAATACAGCTAGAATGTGAATCCATCTGTCTTTAAGTAGAGGAGAGTGAATTCAGACAAGCATTAGTATGTAAATGTTAACAGTATGTAAATGTGAATAGCAGGCGTGATGGGATTAGGTGTGGTATGCAGAAGAGTCTGAGATGTCCAGGGGAGAGATGGGTGTGGAGTAGGGCTGTTGATTCGGTTCGGCCCGAACTGAAAATCAGCCAAATTTCCCTTGATTCGGTGGTTTTTAGTTCGGGACGAACCGAACTCAAAAATGGAGAGCAACCGGGGGGGGGGGGCGAATTCAGCGAGTTCGGGAGTTCGCGAATAAATCCGGCCAATTCGGCCGTCAGTAAGCAGCATAACCATCAGTAAGCAGCATTCTCCTCCCCCGGCCAATCGGTGGCCAAGCTGGGTCTTCTTCTGGCCAATCAGTCAGGATTGAGTACTGGAGGAATCAGCTGATGTGCGGCCCGGCCTGGGAGAGAGAGAGAGAGGGAAATCCTTGTGTGTGTGTGCGGGGGTGCTTGTGCACATTTGCTCCTTTCTGTGGCTGCAGGGGGCGCATTTTTTGGGGTACAGACCCCAAACTTTGAAGAGATATTCAGACAAGCCTTCTTAAGAGACCCCCCAAGTTTTGTAAACATTGGGTCAGGGGGTCCCGAGATATGGGCTCCACCCCTTTTTCCTCTCCCCCCTTTTCCATTTCCGTGGCTGCAGGGGGTGCTTTTTTGGGGGTGCAGCCCCCAAACTTTTATCATAGCTTCAGACAATCCTTCTTAAGAGACCACCCAAGTTTTGTAAAGATGGGTTCAGTGGGGGCAGAAATATCGGCTCCCCCCTTTTCTCTTTCCGTGGCTGCAGGGGGCGCATTTTTGGGTGTGCCGACCCCAAACTTTGAGCGGAGTTTCAGACCAGTGTTCTTAAGAGACCACCCAAGTTTTGTGAACATTGGGTCAGGGGGTCCCGAGATATGGGCTTTCCCTTTCCCCTTTCCCCTTTTCCCTATTGGGATGAATGGATCAGCCGATCCTGTGTGCATCTTCTCCAGAGCAAAACGTCCCGTGCCTAATTGGAATCATCTTGGATTACAAGTCCTCCCCAGCCCCTCCTGATGGAACAGAAGACAGCCACAGTAAGACCCCTTTGGGGGCTTTAATCTATAATTTTTCTCCTGTGTATGTGTGTGTGTGTGTGGGGGAAAGCAGAGTCTGCGTGTGTGTGGGGAGGGAGCAGTTTCTGTGGGTGGGGGGGAACCCAAAGGGGGCTTTCGTCGGTTCTGCCTGGGGTGTGTGTTCCCCCTCGAGTCTCTCGCTCCCTGGTTTGAGGGGGGAGGTTTCAGTTGTGTGTCTTCTGGTTTTCCCTGTTGCAAAGGTGTTGTTTTACAAGGTTGTGTTGTTTTGCAGTTGCTTTGCAAATTTCTCAGCTGTTGTCGGGGCTGGGAGCTTTGTGCGTGGGCGGCAAGCTCTGCTGAGAGATGCACATTAAGAGTGGGGGGACCCCTTTCAGGGCCCATATCTCAGTCCCCCTGACCCAATCTTTACAAAACTTGGGGAGTCTTTCAATAAACGTCCTTTGAAGCTCTGCTGAAAGTTTGGGACCTCTAACCCCAAAAATGCCCCCCCAGAGCCGCGGAAAAGCGCAATTGTGTTTTTAATGGCTTTATTCGGCCGAATTTTTTCCCTAACTTTGAATTCCCGCCGAATTGAACGGATCCGAAGTGGGGGAGTTCGGACTTCGGCATATCCCGAATCTAAACGGGCTGAATTCGGCCGAATCCGAACTATACCGAATTTTTTTTAATTCAACAGCCCTAGTGTGGAGAAATCAGCATTGGTAATGAACCATGAATGCAAGGTCTTTATTCAGCCCAGGTAAATGCATTGTCTTTAGTTTGAATATCAACTGTAATTCAGCAGTTTCTCTTTCCAATCTCCCTTTGAAATTCCTTTGTAAGAGAACTGCTACTCTTAAATCTGCAACAGAATGTCCTGGAAGGTTGAAATGTTCTCCCACTGGTTTTTGAATATTGTGATTTCTGATGTCAGACTTATGTCCATTTAATCTTTGTCTAAGAGACTGACCTGCTTGTCCAATGTAGATTGTGGAAGGGCATTGCTGGCATGTGATGGCATAAATCACATTAGAAGATAAGCAGGAGTATGAACCTGAGATAGTATGGCTGACAGATGGATTCACATTCTAGCTGTATCTGAAGAAGTGAGCTGTGGCTCACGAAAGCTCATACCTTGCCAGAAAATATTTTTGTTAGTCTTTAAGGTGCTACTGGACTCTTGCTCTTTTCTACTACTGCCTTTTATCAACTAAGGCTAGTTCAGAGGCTGCAGCCATTCCTGGAGAATGAGTTTAACTCTTTCCCCTGTTCCTTCTATAGTTTTGCCTATTGCAATTAATCCTCTCATACAAAGAAAAATGGCCAGTGTTGCTTAACTACAAAACTATATGTATTTTTATTTTTCCTACCACTCAGGTGGCAAAAATTAAGTATATGTATGCTATGGTAGCATAGAGTGCAGTAGTTTGCAGCTCTTTCTCAAGTATTGGATATTGGGTATGCTTGCATTTTTTAATAGAAAATGAAGATATTTATACTATTAAATTCTATAAATATGCCAAATTGTACTATTTTATATGCTAAGTTATAAATGATGCATTTTATGTTGTTCAATCTGTAAAAGAAGTTTGGGTGGTTTGAAAGGAAAGTAAGTATTGCATATATTTCAATTTCCCCCAAAATTTCCTTTTTCTAAAAAAGAAAAGAAAAAACAGGGAAAAAACATTTTCCCCATGGCTCCAAAATGTCTGAAAATGTTACATCTCTACTTAAGACAGCACTCCAATATCCCTTCTCAACAGCATATGCACTATTCCACTTTGTTCCAGTGACACTATCAAACCAACATGTGCGTGTGTGTACAACCATTTTCCCCTAGTAGGCCAATACTGCATGTTAATAATTGCTTTCTTTTGTATGTTTCTCAGAATGTGATTCATAACACCAATGTGTATGCTTTGGAATTAATCCTTTCAGTCTGTGTCGGTTTTATACATCCCTGATTCTCTTCATTGATTAATATCAGTTCAGGTGCATTTAATCCCAAATCTAGCAACTGGCAAATCGAAACATCCTCCTGACATGCTTTTATTGATGAAAGGCAATGGTTGGCTGTTTTTTACTAACCTAGTTTCTTTATATTAAGACAGGTTTCCACTGGTGGATTTCTGTAGTGTCCCAAGCCCAATCAAAATCTACATATGCCTTTATTTTTGAACCAGTGGCAGTTGTTGGTAGCAGCTTCAAACATCACCCTTTTCACGGCATTCTAGTCACTCTGGTTGGGTGTAGAAACAGTCCTGCAAAGAAATCCTACGGCCCAGATCTATCGGACCTTGTGTGGTACTCTGATGCTCAGTGCCCTGTTCCTTTAGGTCTTCTTCCACTTCTTTGTATACGCACTCTCCCTTGAGCTCTCCCTGATCTGGTCTCAGGGCATTGCCAAGTGGGCCATAAAATTATGGGAGACTACATGGTATTAATGCCACTGCATGACTGACTTCCATTTCCCCCCCAGGCTCACTCACCTGTTTCACAATCAATAGCATGGTGTTTACATGTTCATGCATGTGCTAGTTTCATCTTACACATCTTCTGAAGCAGCTACAATTTGCTGTTCAATTTTGAATGCTCATGCAGTTTCTGAAGTGTATTCCACTTCAGAAGACTGTCTTTTTTCCCTAGCACACTTATAATTGACTTTGCTTGTTTTTTTTGGGGGGGGGGGGGGGGGTTCCATTCTACTAGATTATCTATCACTGCTTAAAAAATCCCAGAAATAATTTTTCAACAGCAGCATTCTTGCTATGGATTTCCATAACTGAAATTATCAACTTAAAACCTGCATTCCCTGGTATCATTATCTAGAAAACTGAGCATGTCCTACCTCTACCTCTCACAGCAATAGCTTTTTTTGCATTTTATCCTGGGATCTAGGCTCACAACCTGTTATCAGAGCTGAGGAAATAAACTAGTCCCACACATGCAAAGCTGTATATTGTAACGTTTACTCCATTTATTGTCACAACAACCCTGCAAGGTATGGTTAAGCTGAGACTATGACTGGCCCAAGTTTACCCAGCAGACGTCCATAGCACAGTAGGCCTTCTAATCTGGGTCTCCTATATCCTAGTTCAACACTCTACTGCTGCACCGTTCTGGTTCTATATGTACAATACTTATTAAGAGCTAAACTTTATTTTGATTTGATATATAGAAGCTTAATACTTATTATTTTTTTTAATAAGGTTTTTATTTATATAATTGGAAGGGTACAGGAAAAAAGAGGGAAGGGTAAGACGTTATATATGTAAAAACAATACAATATTAGAAAATAAGCTCAGTTGTATACAAAAAAAATTTTTTGGGTCATTTATGATATATTATAAAACATTTTCTGCGTAAAAGTTTGTTGCAAAATATCATTCAATTATTCTACTTATGTCATGTTAATATACTGTTATATGAAAATCCAAAATTTGCTTAGCAGTTAGTTAAAACATGTAAAATAATACATAGCCTGTTATAGATGTTTAAGCCAGCGTACTTCGTTCAGTTAGGTGCAGTTCATATACGTATAAAAATACTTATAAAAATACTTATTAAGAGCTAAACTTTATTTTGATTTGATATATAGAATCATAGAGTTGGAAGAGACCACTAGGGTCATCTAGTCCAACCCCCTGCACAATGCAGGAAATTCACAACTACCTCCCCTCGACACCCCCAACCGTATACCATACAGTTCTATCTCAAGCAAACTTAAAAGTTGTACAAATGAATATTTTTAGTTTTAAGTAGTATATACATTTTATTATGCATATTTTTCCTTGTTCCCAAAATTTCTCTAAGGGTGTATTGGGGAGTGTCAAGAAAGAGGTCATCATAAAGGAATCTTCCAGGTGAGTTCCCTGTTCCCTGACTCTCTGCAGGTATTAGCCTCCCACACTGGCAGCTACTTGTCAAGGACATCTTCTCAGGCCTATTAATTAGCTCAAACGATTCAGCTGTGAATCTGGTACGGGAAGGGGAACTCACTCTCTCCCTGGAAAGTACCAAGGATACTGCCCAGTGATGGGTTGAGGAGGTCAGGGGGTTATGGTCACCAATTTTCTGTAAGTGTAGCTAGGGAGAAGAATCCTTTGCCCTTCTACCCCTCCTTGCTGCCAAGAAGATATTTTTTATTACACTTTGGAAATTCTTGGCTTTAAGAATCAACTGTGCTGTTATAGGATTCCAGTAAATAAGACAGCTAGTTGGCTTTGTTATTTTTGTGCATTTCACTGCCACTGAACTATATGCCTTGTTTTAATATCCTTTCTTAGATTTCTTCAATAAAGCCTTTTTTTTGCTTTATGGTGTATGTTACTCAGGGAGTTCGTCAAACGGATCTCTTTGAGATTTCCCTGCATTTATAGCACCTCAACATTCAAGATATAGTCTAGCACCAGCTGCATATTTATACTCCCTGGAAAGCAACACACATAGGACAGGGCTGTCTTAACACATGGGCACGCTGGGCGGTTGCTCGGGGCCCCACGAGCAGAGGGGCCCCATGCTAATCTATGTATGTTGTGATTTGCATATTTAGCATGTGTTTTACTAAAGATAATGAACAATATTAACGTTGATTTGGGTTTGGATTAAGAATAAATTCTGAGGTATAATGTAAGAACGGACTTGTTCATTATGGAATTGCCAATAAATTTATCTTTAATTTTACTTGACCATTTACATTTTTATTCCTGTGAGTGGTTGTGTAGGTAGGGGCCCCAGTGCACGGCTTTGCCCGGGGGCCTATAATGCTGTTAAGACGGCCCTGACATAGGAGGGCCTATACACTGGCCAGATGTGCAGTCCTACCATCTGCCATATTATAAGGAAGATTTAAGAAGATCCCCAGGGTGGAGAGACTTTGCTCGTGTAACACAGGGGAGCTGGAAACCATTGAACATGTATCTTTTAGATGTCCCCTCTACAAGTCAGCCCGCTTCAATATTACTGACCATTTGATTAGGGAAATGGGCTCTGTTGATGAGGGTGAATGGAAGCTGGGTACCCAAGGTTGGGTAGAAAGAAAGAAAAATATATGTATATAAATACTGAAAATATAATTTATTAGAAGCGCTATGTAAAGGTTAAAAATATTTAAAAACATTAAAATAGCACAATGGCATTTCTTAGGGTTGATAACTGTGAATGGGCCAAAAGGTCTCTGCTGGGAGACAGCTCACCAATCACCACCCAGGTTGCAAAATATTGTGCCGTAGCAATGAAGCTACATCGCCTCAATGTTCCCTAATCTGTGGAAGTGTAAAATTGGGTGATTCCTAATTTTGTTGGCCTTGGTTGTAAACATCTACTCTATATGGTCAGTTTCTGTTCTCTGTTTTATCTGGCATATTAGCCACAAATAAAATTTATTTATTATTATTATTACTCAGGGAGCTACTGGAATCAAACCCAGGTAAACTTGGTTATGTTCCTGCACCAAGGCAGGGACAGCCTTGACAGGAAGGAGACTAGGATTTATACTGACAGACAGCAGAGCAGCTACAGCTAAATATGTAACTGAGAACACCAAACCTTCAGTCTACCCTAAGGAATCTATAATCTGAATTAATAAAAGTGTCAACGAAAATGGACCCTCTGTGCGCTTACTACAGCTAAAAGAAAGCTACAGATAAAAGGGAATGCAAAATGCTCATAGAGTAGAGCCAGGCATCCATCCTGAACATGTTCTGCCACTGAATACATGCTTTCTCTGTCTGCATTCTCCCGAGATCCAAACTAGATGTGATATGTAATCATAGGTATTTGGGAAAACATGTGGGAAGTGGGGGCAAGGGACTGCAGCTCTCAGGGCCAATCCTTACATTACTAAGTCCTTGTATTTGTTGAGGAATAACACGGGCAGCCCATTCCTGAAGGGGGGGCAGATTTGCGGCAGCTGGGAGCTGTGCAGCTGCGTCACCCCCATAGAGGCTTTCTAGCTGCTGCAGAGGCAAAAAAGAGGTTTAAAAAATTAAAAAACAAAAAAGGGGGGATCCCCAATTGCCTCCCACGGCAGCTCCTCCCCCAGGAATGCCCCAGGATCACCCCCCATGCCAGCACTGGCGGTGGGGGGCAGTGGCTCCTGGACACCGGCATGTTTGCCCCCATACCTGTGTAGATGCCAACTTATTCCATGATAAGGTGGCACCTACGTTGGTGCGGGGTCATGCCGGCTCCTAAGGAGCTTCGCCCCACCTTCAGGAATGGGACTTTGTATTATATGGGCAATGGGAGTTTTTTGTGCCTCCCGGTTGCACATCAGCCTGTTTATGTTTGTGATGGTATTGTACAGGAAGAAGCAGATTCAGCCTTCCCTCTCATGCCATTTTTGCATCCTCAGACTGCCAGTGGAGCTGCTGTTGGCTCTGCTTATGATAATTACGTGCAGGCATGTAAGTAACATGATTTTTATCATCAAACCAATAGTCTGAGAAAGCAAAAATAGTGCAAGGGGAAAGGCTGAAGCTGCTTCTCTCCACATGCCATAGTAACAAGTAGAAAAGGGCGAGTGCATCCCAAAGGCATAACACTCCCATTGCACGGCTGACACAAAGTTCTTGTGTCATCCACCAACAAAACTCAAGGAACCTGTAATGTAAAAATTGCCCCCAAAACACAAAATGCAGGTTATACCCAGGAGGGTCCTTACGAAGGCCACATCCAATTTTTACAGATTTTAGTTTTCATATGAAAATGTGCATTCCCAGTTTAGCAGAATGGGTTTTTGATTTAGTCACTTAATTATGCAATAAAAAGTTATTTAAAAGCCACCATGTCTGCTTATCTTTCACTGATGCTTCTGTCTTGAAAATTACTTTTGCAAACAAGATTGTGATTAGGTGAATAATCAGTCCTTGCAAGTAGCAACTCCTCCTGCTTCCCACTCCTCTGGTTCTTCTTCCACTACCCCTTGGAGCCTTGCAAGAATATTAATGTTGGAACTGATATAGAAATATGAAGTGGTTGTGTAAGACCCAAGAATGATTCAAGCTTGTTCACAGCAATGTTGGAGTCCATTCCCTATGTTGCCTCTTCAGGTCCCCCGAGCCTCTACAAGGCACAAACTCATGAGTGACTACAAGACAGTTCTAGGATACAGCTAAGCAAATAAAAGAACACGGAAAAAAGGTCCCCAGCTAGGTGGACGTACAGTCCTTGAGCATCTGACCCAGCCACAGCAGGAGGCTGGCTGTTGAAAGCATAGTGCACAGCACGGGCGCACCAGCATGCAGCAAGCAACATTCCATATGGACTCTGCAAGCCAACCACAACCCGCTGAGAAGCATGAATCCTACACACAAAGGGACACCTTTCAACACCCCCCCATGGGCTCAGGGGGCATTAGTCAATCTGGGTGCCAGGTTCTGTAGCTCAGAGCCTTCCAAAGCCAAGACAGTGACACCTCTCAACTGAGAGGTGCTAACACATTTGTGAAGATGAGTGGGCTCCACCTGCCCATACATCTTCATTGTAGCAGTAAACAGGGGTCTATACACTTCTCATCTACAACAATACGGTGAAAAGGAGGAATCAGACAACCTTTCTTCTTTGGAGATCACACAAAATCAAATATAGAAAATATTCAAAATTTTATTCAAAATTTTATATAATAGCTCAGAGAATGTTATGATTCAACTACTGTATGCTTACATTTTGGTGAGCTTCAAATTGAGATCCCAGTCAATCAATTATCTCTATCTGATGAGGGATGCTGCAACTTTTGCAAAACATGATTAACACTCCATATGACACTTTTGCTTGCAGTTCAAAATGTAGAGCATTTGCATCTCTGTAGTGCCAGCATTCATAGAGTTGCTGGCTGGAAAGCCCCTGCCGACACACCCATAATTTACTGGCTAGCTTGGATCAGATACGCCCCAGAGTCATCATACTAGGTCACGTACTGTTTAAAAATCTATATCAGAGTTCAGAGTATATATGCTATTTTTCCATTTGCAGTTGGTGACATTCAGCAGTTGGCAGAATTCACGGTGCTGGTACGTGCCCAGAGCTAATTAGATTGAGCTAAAGTTCCCAGCAGCTGTGCAAGAACATGTGGTTCCGATTAATACAAATGACATGAACACACTCAGCTTTGTGTATCAGGAAGGAGGCAAATAGGCAAGGATGGAACCATTGAGAGACAAGCCCAGTGGCTTCATCCACCCGAGCAGGACTGGGTACGTTATGTGAACAGATCAGGAAGGGAGCAGGGGTCAGTCATGGCATAGTATTTGAAGTCTTGATCCAATGGATACTGAGTCCACATGCATGCACAAAGTATTTGTGATCCAAATCGAATTAACACTGAAGCAAAATGGGCAGGAATAGAATGAGAGACAAACAACACACACACACACCATGAGCAGAATTGAAGTGCCCCTTTTGATCAGTTTCTGATCATAGAGCAAAGACTATGGATGAAGGAGGAGGATGGATGAAACCAGTATGAGGACATGAATGCACAGAAAATACTGATGAAATGGTTCTGAGCAGGGTGATCTGGTTTAATGGCTATTTTAAAACTAGACAGATTAATGATATCCAAGAACTTCCTAATGGGTTTCCCAATGCAATCACAGATTCGGCTTTAAAAAAAATGGTTTTGCATTAATACAACTTCCGCAGCCATATTTCTGCTGGCCCTGACATGTTAGATTGAAAACAGCATGGGAAAGCCAGAGATCAAAACAGAGATCTTTACAGCAAGTGGTAAATTAATTGAGATCACTTCTGCTACTGCTATGCTGCTCGTTAACTGAGATGTAAAGTCTTGCAGCAGGTGCCAAGCCTAAAATTTATTAACAGAGTACAATAAAGAATGACCAAGGCTGGTACATGCTAGCCGGCAGACTGGGAACTCATTTTATAGAACTGTGGGCTGATGTTACCACAGACATTTTTCTAAACACAGGCATCTCTTTCAAATCATGTCTTGATACATTTTACAAGGTCTCAGTTGAGCCTGAATTTTTTGGCAGCCCTATCTTATTTCCTAATCTGTATTTTTGCCTTTGAGGGTTAAACAGAGGGAGAGTTGTCTCTTCTATGACTGCACCTCTTGCAACATATGCAGACACTAACTGAAAAACAAATCGATTATACCTTTATCTTTATAATTATTTTTTATGTGCAACTGTTCAATTATTAACTCGTGTGTTTTCTTAATTTGGGTGACATCCCTAAATTAAACCATTATTAATAAAGTCAGCCTACATGGCTGGAACTCCAGCTTCCAGTCTATCATTTTGAGGCATGATTAGTGTGCCAACATTTGCCATCTTGTTGTGTGCCATCATTTTTTTGGGGGGGGGGCACATCATTTTGATGGCAAGGAGTGTGGCCATGAAGTCCTTGGCATTTCTAGGTGAAGCTGGTTATCCAGACCCATCCCAGTCTGGCTTCCAAGGGGGTGGAGAGGACTGTGAATTAATGTCTCATGCTTTCAGGGGGAAATAGCATCCACTGGGAATTGGGTAGCCAGGTCCCTCTTCAGCACCCGCGGGAGGTTTTGGGGGCAGATCCTGAGGAGGGCGTGGTTTGGGGATGGGAGGGACTTCAGCCCCATAGATTCCAATTGCCAATGTGGCCATTTTCTCTAGGTGAACTGATCTCTATTGGCTGGAGATCAGTTGTAATAGCAGGAGATCTCCAGCTAGTACCTGGAGGTTGCTAGCAGAACAAAGCAATGTGCTGATATGGAAGTAAACAAAAGAATAAAAACAGCAACGTGAACCACCAATATAATTAATGCAATACAACAAATAGAATTACATGCAACACACAGTTGTTTAATGCGGACTCTAAATCCCTATTGACTCTGTATATCAATAAACTATTCTACAAATGCTTGTCGATTAAGTTCAACAATGTTTGAGATAGAAAACATCTATATGCCACATAAACAACAACCAAACGGTTCTGGCTGGGTAACCAAGAATGTTTTTCTACAGAAAGATATTCTAACACATGGAAACAAGCACAATAAACAGCATGTGCAAACTGAGGGTTAGCAGCCCTGACTGGGAAGGAAGATTTGGATTGGGGCCATAGCACAGGGATAAGGGTGTTTAAACCTTTCCTTCCACATCAATCAGCTCCCTGAGGCTGTTATTAGCTCCACTGGGAAGCATAAAGGTATATGATCCACTCTCCTGCATACTAAAGGCCAATAATATCCCTGGTAGGGAGCTATGACCAGAGGAAAAAAACAGGGACTGCTAGAACTTGAGCTGAGGATGACTTGGCACAAGTTCAGCTGTACACAGGCAGGTAACATCATTCTGCTTAGAAAAGTTTGAAGCCTTCTCCAGCCTGCAAGTTATTGAACCTTCCTCCAGTGGAACAGCCACAAATTGGAGGAAGATTTCAAATTTTGCTAAGCAGAATAATAGGATAGAACTTCTTAGAACTTCTTTGAAAACATCATGGGTTGGACCCAACCAGCAATTCTGCTGGTGAAAAGGGGAACAGGGAGTTCTCTTTAACCACCGAAATGCTATGCTAGCAATAATAGGATCTGCACAGACAAAATCCATATAGGATGAGGACTGTAATAAGGAAGAAAATTGAGAAAGACTGAGCAAAAGCAAAATCCTGGGGAGATCTCCATCCCACTCACTGGTGCTGACAAAGGAATTGTTCTCCATCACTACTGTCAGCCTCTACCTGGCAAAACTGTTTAAGGTGGTTAACAGTTTATTGCAGTCTTGTCTCCGTGATGAGAGTGAAGAACCTTCAGAAGTCCACAATGATCTGTTTGCTAAGGGTTTTTTTTTTTGTAAGTAGACCCACTCATATCTGTTCCAACTTTAACTCCACAATCCTCTCCACAATCTGTATAAGAGGTGTCTTGGACATCTCTTCTGAATGCATCGTTTTTAGATGTTACCCGAGAAAGTGGACATCAGTAGCAAAGGTATTATTTAATCATTAGGAGCTTAGATTCTGCTGGATTATTTTGAACCAATCAAGGGAACAATGCATTTGCTTCTTCCAAGAGTCAAGTTTTTCTTCTCTATTTGTAATAATTACTTACTCTTTTTTGTTAAAGATAATTTTAAAAATTCATTAACCTTCCAATTAACCACCGCCCCGAGAAAGTGAGTTCTTCACTTTTACCCTTCCAGATCTAACATCTAGCCAAGAAGTACTAGCTCTATTGATTGAAGAAGTAGTGAATGTTTCCTTGTGTGAAATTGTGTCCCAGCTCCTTTGAAGAAAACAAGAACTAGATTACGGCAGCAGTATGTCATTGATAATTTGTTAATTGATTTAAAATATTTTTAATGATTTGCAGTGCCATTTTAAGAAGAGTTACACCTGTCTAGATCCATTGAAGCGTCCTGGAGAGGTCATTAAAGTGATTTCTTGATCACTTGCCGTTTGCCCTCTCCACCAGTGGAAAAAAAATCTTGATTTTAAAACTTGTTTAATGAACAAGAGAAATGTCTCAGGGCCTGTTCTATTACAGTTTTCCTAGCATGCCATGCCCACATGAAAACTAAAAACAAAGGCATGTGCCAACACGATTCATGCCACCAACTGTGCTAGCACAAGAATCAGGCAACATATCCACCGTAGATAATTTAATTGATGCAGGATAGATGACCTCCAGTGGGTGCACTGTTTGCTTTCTGCACCTGCAGAGTTGGTGGCATCATGTATCCCGTTGGCACATGACTTTCCTTTTAGTTTTCATGTGGGTGTGGTGAGCTAGGAATGCTACAATAAAACAAGCCCTGAAACGAATCTCTTGTTAGTGTAACAAGTTTTTAAAACAAGAACAACAGACGTGAAACCAGTATGAAACAGCATCCCTGGGTATACAAGGTAAGAGCCCTACAAAATTCATCACCTCTCTAGTGAAGGATTTAGAAAATAGAAGTAGCTCCAAAGAGACAGAAGGGGGTGAAGTCCACTGGCAACATGGGCATGCCTGGCAGTATTTTTGCAGAAGAATTGGTTGAAGACGCTCTCTGCCATTTTCACTGCCTCTAAATGTCCAGCCTAGGGTTGCCAGGTGCCCAGTGGTGGTGGGCAGACCCCCGGTAATTTACCCCTCTGCCCGCCGACCACCTGAGGGTCGGTGGGCAAACGTGCACACGCGCGTACACACCGTGCGCACGGCACTTCCGGTTTACAACCGGGAGTGCCGCCTCGCGAGGGTCCTTTTCCTCTTAGTTTAAGTAGTAAAGGGCCTCTTTACCACTCAAACTAAGAGGAAAAGGCCCCTTGCGAGTTGGCACTTCTGGTTGTAAACTGGAAGTGAAGCCAGTGCACACAATCCCGACCTCAGCCCCATAGCCTCCTGCCGGAGGAGAGGGGGGACCTGGCAGCCCTAGTCCAGCCCGAGGACTATCATGTGGTTCTGATCTGGAGAACCGGGTCTGATTCCCCCACTCCTCTACATGAGCGGTGGAGGCTAATCTGGTGAGCTGGATTTGTTTCTCCCGCTCCTACACTCGAAGCCAGCTGGGTGACCTTGGGCTAGTCACAGCTCTCTTAGCCTTACCTACCTCACAGGGTATCTGCTGTGGGGAGGGGAAGGGGAGGGCAATTGTAAGCCACCCTTAAGTGGTAGAGAAAGGGGGCATATAAAAACCAACCTTTCTCTTCTTCTTTCCCTCTGACCTCTTTGCTCTCTGCTCGGGGCTTTGACCTCTGGAATGAACACGGGTGTCTTCTGCAGACTCGGCCCCGTCTGAACGCGCCTCGTTTCCAAACACGATACATGCCAGGAGTCATTTATTTCCCCCACCCCATCCCTTCTTTCGAAGCAGCCACTTGCCTTGGAGAGAACCTGCTGGGGCGTCTGACTCCAAACACTTCCCGCCCCCAAATCCAGCCCCCTCTCCCCCTGCCTTTTCTTGACTCACAATCCCCCCACTCAAGACCCATCCAGTCTCTCCCCTCCTCCCTCCCTCCCACCCACCCACCCTGCAAATCTGGATCCCTCGCAAGGCCTCCGCAATGCAGGGAAGGGGCTGTATCTCCCCCACCCCAGCCTTCTGCAGAGAGGAAGGAGGAAAAAGGAGAGCCAGACGGAGCAGCCCCCCCACTCCCAGGCTTTTCGGTGTTTGTGTGTGTGTGTGTGTGGGGGGTGTCTTTCCTCTCCTGGATTGGGGCCAGCCTCTGACCTCCCTTGCATTCCCTTCCCCCCGCCACCTTTCCCACCCTTGAGTCCCCCCAACCCATCCTCAGGATCCCCCTTGACCCACTCGGGAGGAGCTGCTCCTGTTGCTTTTCCATGCATCAGAACAACAAAGGCGCGGGCTCTGGGTAAGAAGGAAGTGGCCTCTCTAGAGTTTCAGACTCGCTGGCCTTCATTCCGGGGGGTGGGGCTGAGACAGCCAATCGAGGCGACCCTCCGCCCAAGCGTCGCCCCCTCGGTCGGGGATGCAAAGCACAAGCGCAGCTCCCACGTGCTCCCTTTTCTCTCTCTGTAAAACAGGCTGGGGGCCCGTATTAAACCGGCCCAGGGGCCACAATTGGCCCCCGGGCCGGACTTTGGACATGACTGTTCTAGGGTAACGACTGACTGCTATTCTACTCACAACACTCCCCAATATAACCTTATTGATTAAATAAATTTTGCATTTCACAAACATAAAGCTACAAACTCATTAGTGGCAGCAGTGTGTGAAACAAGGTTATGAGAGGCTTCTAAAGAGTTGGAGGAATGACAATAATCTAGAAGTAGAAATGTGTGATCTTGAATTTCTTCTCTAAAGGAGCCACCTGAGAAGAACACAGGTTTTAGTTAAGCACAGGAATGGGGGGAGAGAGGGCAGGACAAAGACCGATATGATACTAGAGGGTATAAGGGGAGGTGGGGGAGATGGCATTTATTCAGTGTTTCAATTACTAAAGTGGGAGGTTCCAGAGTTTCACCTGCCTGCAAATCTCCCTCCAGTTCACACGGTACAAAGTTGTGTTCTGGAGTCCTGTACCTCCCATGCACTTGAGGGCTTGATTTGGGTCTGGATGGCAGCAGACATGGAGATAGTGCTTAACCCCCCCCCCACACACACACACACACATTTCCTGACATGAAATGTCCCCAGGGAACTGCTATTTGCTCCACTGGGGAAACTTACATGTAGCCATCAGAACATGTAGTGATGAATACCAGCTCCCCATGGCTATTTCAAGTTGGGAAAATGATATGGAGCTGAATTCGGCTCCCCCAGTTGCCCTCCATTTTTGAGTTCGGTTCGTCCCGAACTAAAAACCACCGAATCAGGGGAAATTCGGCTGTTTTTCAGTTCGGGCTGAACCGAATCAACAGCCCTAGACTCATTAATTCTGGAGAAGGTAAAGACAAGAATGTAACAGTGATTCTTCATTGATGTGTAAAAGGTATAGTCAAGCTTCAGCAGGGTAGCTTTCAGTTCATGATTAAAAACAGGATGAATGAAACTGGGTATTAATTTTTCTCCTTATGCCCTCCATGGCCCTACCTTGTCTTGAGTCAAAGTAGAAATCCCACTTTGTTTTGTTTGCCCAATAAACTGCCTGCTTGTCTCTGCAGCCATTAAAGTGGAGAGAGGTAACCAAGAAAGAAAGGACCAGAAAGAAAAGATTGTACTAAAGAAGGGGTTAATTCAGTCAGGAAGGTGTTAACTGATTCAGCACCAGCTGATTTGCAGGTTCCCTCCCCCACTGTTTCCCAAACAATTGGACAAAAACTGTTTGCACATTTTCACCTATATCTCAACAACAAAAAGGGCTCCAGATGTTATTTAAAATGAAAGCTAGGGGTTCAGAAAGAATATATAACACAATTCTAAGGGGACAGTACTTCTATATGCCATTTATAGTTACAGGCCTGGATAGGGGTGATTTTAGTAAACAAGCAAATAACAACTCAAATTTCAACTCAGCACTTGCATTGCCTTTTTTCTTTTCCCCCCTTCTAAGACATACAAGTTGGACCCTTAATCTACAACAGGCTTTCTATGTGCCTGTTGGGGAAATACTTCAGTACCGCACATGTAGTTGTTTTCATTACACTGTACTGCAACAACAGAATTTGCAAAAAGCATTCACTAGCTATAAAAAAAGCATTAACTTTCAACAGCGGAAAAACCTTTGGATAAACTTATCTGCAGACGGGAAACCCAACAAACGGCAGGGTAAACAAGAGAAGTATTCAATAAGCACTAGACATCATGCATTACAGCCCCTTCTAGTGGTCACATGGACTAAACACACCCCATGGTGAATTACAGTTGATATTCAAACTAAAGTCAATGCATTTACCTGGGCTGAATAAAGACCTTGCATTCATGGCCCATTACCAATGCTGGTTTCTCCACACCCATCTCTCCCCTGGACATCACAGACTCTTCTGCATATCACACCTAATCCCATCAAACCTGCTATTCACATTTACATACTGTTCCTCTACTTAAAGACCGATGGATTCACATTCTAGCTGTATCTGAAGAAGTGAGCTGTGGCTCACGAAAGCTCATACCCTACCAGAAAATATTTTTGTTAGTCTTTAAGGTGCTACTGGACTCTTGCCCTTTTTGACTATCCCATGGTAATGTTTACATTGAAACTGTTCACATGCTGTGACTTCCCCAGGAGTTCTCAAAGGCTCCACAAAAAATACCCTTTCTAGGTCAATTCTTCCAATCTTTGATGGGTACCTCTTATATCACCCCCACAGACCAGAGTGAGCAAAGACTCCATATCATTTAATCCCTCTTTACTTTAATCCCACCCTTCTTCCAAGGCACTCAAAGCGTTAAATACTTCATTTTCCCATGTTATCATCATATTGTGGGCTGGTGTGGTGTAGTTAGAGTGTCAGAGTAGGATTTGGGAGATCCACACCTTCCCCTCCCACCAGAGCCATTTCGAATCTCAGGAAATTGGGATCACCCTTTCAGCCTCTTGTGTGAGTAGAGCTCTGCTCATGGAAGATAATGAAAGGAGAGTTTTGCTCCCTTTCCTCTTCCCACTACACCTGCCAGATTGGCGCAGCTATTCATACACGCAAGTCCCTCGACCCTGGGAATAAACTTTCCTGGGATCAGCAATGTTTTCAGAAAGGAATAGACCCTGACAACTTCTCCAGCCTCTTCTCCTTTGGGATTTTATTTTTCTTCCAATTTTGGGCAAGTATTAACCTTGCCAATGTTACTGCATTAAGCACTAATTCATGAACTTTTTCCGGAAGAAAATCCACAGAATTCAACAAGAAAACCTTGGGGCATAATGGTAACTTATTCTTTATACCTTGTGAGATCACCATAGCAATCATATTCCAGAATTCCACCACTCTGCTGCATTCTCACTATAAATGTATAAAATTTGTATTAGCTGCTCTACATATCCAACATTCCCATTTAGCCCCTTAATAAATTTTTGCCAATATAGAAGGTGGCAGGTGGCACTGGTTTAGCATTTTTATTAAATTTTCTTTGGCAGAGATGTTTACAGAAAATGCTAAGCCACTTCTTAATACAAATGCCCAAACCTCTGGATTTACTGGGGCTTTCAGATCGTTTGTCCAGAGCTTTACAATTTTTTCCTGCAGTTTAGTTATAAATCCTACAGAGTACCTTCCTTTCGCTGGCTAATGGTAACTTACACAGCCAGCGTGGTTTAGTGGTTAAGAGCAGTGGTTTGGAGTGGTGGACTTGAATCTGGAGAACCGGGTTTGATTCCCCACTCTTCCACATGAGTGGCGAACGCTAATCTGGTGAAGTGGGTTGGTTTCCCCACTCCTACACATGAAGCCAGCTGGGTGACCTTGGGCTAGTCACAGTTCTTTTAGAGCTCTCTCAGCCCCACCTACCTCACTGGGTGTCTGTTGAGGAAACAGGAAGGGAAGGTGATTGTAAGCCAGTTTGATTCTTCCTTAAGTGGTAGAGAAAGTCGGCATATAAAAACCAACTCTTCTTTTTCAAATTTTTCAAAATCAGTCAGCTGGGTTCTGATTTCCCCCTTACCCAGCTGCATTGGTAAGAAATTTTTGATCTGTAGATACTAAAACCAAGGGACCTGCCATTGCTTAAAGATGCTATGTCTGCAAAGGTAATAATGGTTTGCCTATTGGGGACTAGAGATTTATAATCAGACATTCCCAGATCTTCCCAAACTTTTAAATTCCCTTCCTTTGCAGCCTGACTAAAGTCTTTGGATCTTGTAACAGAAGCTAGTGATGATTAGGGTTGCCAAGTGCCAGGTGGTGGCGGACAAACCCCCGCCAATCCACCTGGCTGCCCGCTGACCAACTGAGGGTCGGTGGGCAACGCATGCACACTCGCCTGCCTGAGGCGCCACGTCACTTCTGGTTTACACCCGTGAGGGGCCTTTTACCACTCAAATTGGGAGTTTGAGTGGTAAACGTTTACCAGTTTGAGTGGTAAAGGCCCTGTTGCAATGTAGCACTTCCGGGTGTAAACCGGAAGTGCCGCGATCACACCTCACTCCACTCCAAAAACCTCCCACCAGAGGAGAGGAGGGACCTGGTAAGCCTACTGATGATATTCCAGGAGCTAATTTACCTCCACAGCCTTCAGTTTGCAAGATCTGAGCAAGGCTGTCAAAGATAGGACATTTTGGAGGACTTTCATTCATAGGGTCGCCATGAGTCGGAAGCGACTTGACGGCACTTAACACACACACAGTTTACCTCTAGCCTTTGTCCACGCTTCATCTAGGGAATTAATTACAGAATTGTCCTTGGCGTAATAGCGGTTCCCCCCCTTTTATTCAGACTCTCAGGTATCGACACAAAGGACTGATCAATTAGAATTAGTGTTGTGTCTTTATCTTCCTTTATCCATTTAGTTATCAAACCTACTTTAACTGAATAATAATACTTTGGAATATTGGGGATTCCCAGCCCTCTTCTTATCATCTTACCCTGCGAGTCCTGAAAATTAATCCTGGGTCTTTTATAACTCCAAATAAAATTAGACAAGCGTTTTTGCATGCTTTTCAGCTCTTGCTCCTGTACTGATACTGGAATGTTCCAAAACAGGAAGATCAATCTAGGTAGAATTGACATTTTTATTACTTTTTTGTTTTGTTTTTACCAACAATGATAACTGTAAATGTTACCAGGAGGTTAGTTGGTCTCTAATTTCCTTCATGACAAGCCATCTTTTCCAGTTACACAGTGGTGTCCTTCATGAATCATAAAATGTGTAACAGCTGGGGTTTGTTCCATAGGTCATAAAATGCTACACCTTCTTACCTAAGGCTATGTTGCAACAGCTCCAAATTCTTAAATTCAGCTGCACTAGATTCCTATCGAGTTGATTTTTCATTGGCTGAAAGTTAGGCGTGGATTACATCAATCTAAAGTCATGTGGCAACAGGACAACTTTTTTATGACAGGCTGATATTAAACATACATAAATATACAACCTATCTGATGCTGATGATTCTTCCTCTCTTATTCCACCTTACACAGCGTGTCATATGAGTAAGAGGTGCATGCACACCAACCTACTGCCTCATCCATATAGTTTGTTCCTTTTATGAATTGTCCCCATTGTACTGTTTCATGGCCTACTCCCCCATGGAGATTCCCCAAGATCCTTTGACCTTCTGATGCCAGAGATACAGAAAGAATACACCTCAAAAATCTTTTGGCCTTTACTGAGGGGGAAAGCATCTAGTTTAATATTAAAGACAGCACCCTCGACCAAGAAATAACTGTTTTAAGCACTCCAGGCAGGGAGCAGACTGATTTCCTGGAGTACTGGTGGAGTATGTCCATAAGGCTTCCTTGAACTTCCAGAGCTCCTCACACACTTTCCCCATAAACAATTAGCCAGGTTTGCAGGATAATGAACAAAGGAAATATCCTTCACAAATGCAAATTCAGCCATTATGCAATTCAGTCATAAACCGAGGAAGGAGTCTGTTTTCATGAATTCTGGACCTGTTGTGAAGACCCTGGCCCATCCTCCAGCCAAAACTCCTTAGATCACTGGTTCCCAACCAGGGGTCCGTGGACCCCCAGGGGTCCGCGAGAACTAAATTAAGGTCCGCGAAACAAAGTTATAAACCCATAATAAATTAATATTTTCAATTAAAAGTTCTCTATTGTAAAAATATATATTCAAATATTATTCTAAGTTTAATGTTTAACTAACAGTTATGATTAAAATTTATTTTCAAATTCTTTGAATTTTTATTTTGAACCTTGGGGTCCCTGCACTGAACAAAAAAGTCCTAGTGGTCCCTGGTCAAAAAAAGGTTGGGAACCACTGCCTTAGATAGTAGGGTTCCCATCTTATTTTGGACTTAGTTGTTTTAATAGGCACCCCCTTTTACAGCCTAAGTGTCAGGGAATCTGAAACTTGGAGAGGCTGATAAGGCACCTGGGTTGAGCCATGACACTGGAGATTCCCAGGAGTGAAATTCCCAGGAATGTTGCTGCAAGGAAAGCAGAACAAGTGCCATCTCCCCCAGCTCAGAGGCACATCGTTCTCAATAACAAAAGACTTTTCAACACTGGAGACATCACTCAATATCCTGACATATCCTGTCATAGCCCAGCCCAAGGACATGGCTACCGGTATTTCAGTAACCAACTACCAGTGTCTCTTCTTTTTTTTACTCAATCAAGAAGAGCACTCGAATCATTAATTTTCCCTGTATCCTGTTCCAGGAGATATGTTCCAGGAGATATGTTACCTCGCCCAGGTTTTTGGGTCCACGCAAATCTAGCTCACTTCAACCTCATTAAAGTAAGTTAATCACATTGCCTCACACAGGCTCTTTGTGCCCATGCAGAGTTGGCTCATAATAGCCTAACAAAACTATTTTTCCCCTTTTCTTCCTGCTGAAGTTTGACTTCAGTTAACTTCAAACCAGCCAGTGAGATTTAAACTTTGTATCTTGACCCAAAATTGGAATGGCCCAACACCCACCCACCCTGTGGTGTCCTTCTGTCCATACAAGAAGGCTGAGCAAATTGCTCCAAAGATCCCTGACCCAGATCTCAACCAGTCACAACCCCTGCTGCACTCTGCAGGCTTTTTTTCCTCCTTGCTTTGCTGGCTCCTGGCTCTGCTCCTTGTATCTCTGCTGCATCTGCCCCCAGCCCTCTCCAGGCCTCAATCCCTAGATTTAAGGTTGTATGTCCCTTCCCTAAAACTTCCCAGTTTTCTCCTTTCTCCCTTTTATAAAGTGCACCCTGTTGCTGGTGTGTGTGTGTGTGTGTGAGAGAGAGAGTGCTTAGGGAATCAGGTGCTTAGCTTTACATTTTTACTTCTTTGTATTTTGTAAACAATAAAGTTATTTGTTTGTATTTACCATTACAACCACTTTCTTTTTCTTCATATTTTTATTTTGGGGTACCCCTACTGATATCCACAGACTGCAAGATCTTGTATTAGTCCCTTCTGGAAACCTGTTTAAAGCTAATTTCCCCTTCTATGAGTCCAGTTTGAGTAACACTATAACCAAGATCCTTTTTTCCTGTGATCCCCCCTCTCATTTAGGGTGATGTATGCTGGCAGGTTAGTAACCTGATCTGACAAATGCATCTACCCCTATTAAAACCACCTGCCATCCATTTGGTCTGGCAGAAAGGCTCCGCTCCTGACTTATTCACATTTCCCGGGGCTACAAAGCATTGACATTCTCCATCAGTACTCCATGAGGGGTTTGAGATACTAAAGGATATAATAGGGTATCTCTCACCCTCCTTTTTTTGTAGGTAGTTCTGCTCCTGGACCATCTTCCATTGCTGAAATCACAGGATTCTCCCTCCCACTTCTTCCACAACCACCGAATTCTGACTATCCTTGTCAAAACAGGCTAAGATTAATTGGTCCTTCTCCCATTCGGCTTTCCCCTCCTGGAATTCACCCTCCACTTTTTCCTCTCAGCTCCTACCTGCTAGAGCAGTGATGGCGAACCTTTTCGAGACCGAGTGCCCAAACTGCAACCCAAAACCCACTTATTTATCGCAAAGTGCCAACACGGCAATGTAACCTGAATACAGTTGCTAACTCCAGGCCAGGAAATTCCTGGAGATCTGGGGGACAGTGGAGTTTGGGGAGGGATTTCAGCGGGGTATAATGCCATAGAGTCCACCCTCCAAAGCTGCCATTGTCTCCAGGGGAACTGATCTGTGTAGAGCGGCGGTTGGTTGTAATCCCGGGAGATTCCCCGGCCCCAACTGGAGGTTGGCAATCGTGTGTGTGTGTTAAGTGCCTATGAATCAAAGTCCTCCAAAAAGTCCTATCTTTGGCAATCGTACCAGCGGAGAAATCCTTGCGACGACGGGAAAGAAAAGCGACGTCGCCATGTTACCTCAGGATCGCCCATTTACTGCAGCCTCGAGGAAGTTGGCCAGGCCGTGCAAACAGCAGCAGTTCTGGGTGAGAAGCAAGGGTGGAGGTTGCCCTGGCGGGACTCCTCCTCCAAGGGCAGGGCCGGGGGCGGTGCAGGCAGCCAGAGCCAACTCCAGTCTCGCCGCCGCTCATGCCATGTGGGACAGATGCTGGTGACGCAAAGCAGGAGCCGCACAGCGGCTCCTGATTGAGGAGAGCCCAGACACGCCACCAGTCATCCGGGCCGGTCCTGGCGCCTGGGGGGCGGCCGCAACAAGGTCGCCCTGCACCGCCGAGGGGGAGAGAGAGGGAAGCTCGCAGGCGCCCCGGTGATGGCGAGAGGACCTGGGGAGCTCAACTTTCTCCCCCTCACCCCTCCCCTCGTGGCTGCCAAAAGGAGGAGAGGAAAGAGGCTGCCTGGGGAAGAGCCAGGGCTGCGGGCAGGGGTCGCCACCATGAGGCGGCTCGAGGGATCCCTCCTGCCGCCTCTCCTGCTGCTGGGGCTGCTTTTCTGTGCTGGGGTGACGGCGCGCATGCCCACAGAGAGGGCTCTGAGTGCTCCCTCTGGCACGCGTGCCATAGGTTCGCCACCACTGTAGAGTCAAACTTGATGTCACTGCTTCCTTGAGTCTTCCATGGGGCCTTGAAGACACATGTGGAGGGAATTGGAGGGAATAACTAGGCCAGTGGTCGGCAAACTCATTAGTCAACAGAGCCAAATATCAACAGTACAACGATTCTTTTGAGAGCCAAATTTCTTAAACTTAAACTATATAGGTAGGTACACTGTTTATTAACTTAATAAACTTTAATTAAAGTTTTAAGCCTTAATTAAACTATAGGTACACTGAATAAAACTTGAAATCATACTTAATAATGATCTTATTTATTGGTAAAAATTAATGTAAGTAAGGTATCCATAAAATTAAATCATGACAATGACTGACAAACACTTAATGTGAACTATGGCCTTGCATCTCCCCAACCCCCATGTTAGACGCTTGGAGTCCGAAGGATTTGGACGAGTTCTGTATTTGGGGGATCAAATAGCTGCTATAACTATTTCCATACTTTCTCCCCCCTCCCTTCCCCCAAATGTGCATTTTTTCCCCTCCAGAGGAAGAAAATACCAACAGCCCTGAAATTTTCCAGATGTGTTGCATCCCTGATTCCGGAAAAGGGAGCAGAGAGAGAGAGAGAGAGAGAGAGAGAGAGAGAATGTGCAGGGAGCATTGAAAAGATCTACAGGGGACCAGCCTGTAGAGAGTAACTCAAGATGTGATGTTCTAGTTGCGTGACCTCTCGACGGCCGCCCTGGCGCATCCTGGCCGCCTCGGCCACCCGCGCTCGCCTCTCGGCCTCCTGCTCCTCCTCCTCCTCACCACTGTCACCTGGGCTCCTTCCTTCCTTCCTTCCCTCTCCGGCTGGCCTGCCATCTGCCCGTCCGTCCACCTCTCCTCAGCGCCTTGGCCTCCAAGGAGGAGGAGGAGGTGGAGGAAGAAGACGAGGAGGAAGGCGGAGGGGCGTCCTCCCCCCCTTCCCTCTCACTGGCGTTCTCCACGAGGGCGATGCGCTGGAGTTTGCAGGTGAGGAAGGCGAGGGAGGGTGTGTGTGTGCTGGATTGGGGCCTCCCTCCCCCTGGTGCTCGGGCCACCACGTTGCACAGACCCGCCCCCCCCCCAGGCGCGGCGGTGGCGGTGGCTCTGGGCTGGCGAAAATTCGAAGAACTTTTGCGGGACTTCTGCGTTCTCGCAGAGCCCGGCCGAGGCGAGGAAGGGACGCCAGGCTCTCCTCTGCCGCGCCGCGCAGCCCCAATCCTCCGCCACACATGAACACACATGAAGCTCAAGGGACAGCCGGAACGTGGATCCTGGCTCATTCTGGAATCACTGAGCGAGCATACAACTTTCTCGGGTTGAGCTTCACCCCACTCTTTTCCAAAGCCCTGTTCAAGGCAGCATGCAGATAGCCAAACAGAGGAAGCAAAGAAGATTGGCTTCATTCACAGCCAATCACGAAGTAGTGTGTAAAGAGGCAGGGATTCAAGTGCTTCCTGCTACCTCAGAGCTCTTTCTGAGCAAAAGAAAGCGTTTTTTAAAATGAGGTTTGGATCTCCCCCCTTCTTTCAGATTGCTCCATTTTTTGTTCTTAAAATGCTTTTTTATGTGGCAGTTGGGTTTGGGGGGAAGGAAATCTTCTCTCGCGAGGTAAGCCAATTACAGAGCAGCATTTAAAGGGGTGGGACTTGATTTGAACTTGGGAGACTGCTTTTCTGTATTCATGCCTCCATTAGCACACAGTTTCGTCCCTGATCTTTCCAGCCAATGCATACAGTTTCCCCAACCTGGGTTACTTTGATCCTGGCTGAAACGGGGAATAAAGGAGGTTAAAACGACCATGCATAAATGCAGGTCAACTACAAGAATGTGAGTCTTGTAGTTGACCTGAGTCTTGTAGTTGACCTGTGAGTCTTGTAGTTGACCTGCGGTAGCTGTAGCATCTAGTTCAGCACTTTAATTTCACCCTTCTCCATTCACAGCTAGTCTGTCTTACTGCCTGCTGATCCTTCTCCATAGTATCCTCACCTGGCGAGGGACTCCTTCCTTTTCATTCCAAAATCTAGTCCCTTTGGATTGGCTTTTTCCAGACTAGCCACATGAGAGGAACACAATTTGGACACGCACAGCACATTCCTGAGCCGAGCCGGCGGCCAGGACGAAAGGCCTTTGGAGGCCAGCAAAGGCCTGCGCCAGCACAAGGGCCCACAGTGCCGCCGTCCACTGGTGTTTGTGGCTCCAGTGCCAGCATGCAGGCCTGGACGCCGGTCGCCGGCTGCTGCCACAGCAGCACCACACCCGGAGCTTTCCGCCGGTGTCTGGACACCAGCAAAAGCTGCGTCATCGTCCCAGGAGGCGTTCCCGGGCCGTCGCGGCATCCCAGGGGGTGTTCCCGGGGCATCATGGTGCCGGCTGGGGGGGGCACCATTAGGCAGCCTCCTAAGCCGTTATGGCTTGGGAACGCCCTCCTTTTTTTGCAACCCTATACGGGTTGCACAGATTTTTGCCTCCAAACTGCGGCACAGGCATTCCACTCAGGAATACACTATAAAAGTAACTTTGATTGGGTATTTAGCTTAAAGTAATACAACCACACACTAGAACCATGCAAAGTGAGTGGGTTTTATTGGATTACCACACATAAATTGGTATTATATTGTTGCCACTGAATAGTTCAATCTTGCTGTGTTGTACTACTGTCTAGTACCCTTTCTTTCTCTTCTGCATCTTGGGTTAGGTCAATAAAGTTACTTTCTGGTTAATTATTTGTCTCGCTTCCCTCTTCCCCTCTCTGGGAGATTTATTGTGTTAAAGTGGAACACTTGAATAAACAGACTTCAATGATCCCTTTTTATCCTGGGACTCGTGTTCTAGTTCTTTGTGTGTTAGGGATGTTGTTCACATCCAATCATAATAAGCGCTACGGGTAAGCACCACAAATAATCCAAAACATGCCATATTACCTCACCCACAAGAATTAAGGACATCCACTGAAGTCACAAGGTGGCCAGCCAGGTAGAGAGCACATCTGTTCTTTTCAGGGATGGCAAGGAAGAAGATGGCACCCTCAGACATACCTAGCTTTGCTCTTGCTGTGGTCGAGAGCAGAAAAACAAGCTTTGTTTGTTGTGATGATCTCTTTCTCTCTGGGCTTCTTTCTCCCTGGATTGCTCTGAGCTTGGATTCACTAGATGGTCTACCTTTAAAGGAAAACGTTTTTATAGCTTTCAATTGAGACATCAAAAGTTCAGTTGCACCATCTCTTTGCAACTGTCTTTACTGCATGTATTCTGACCGCACCTTGTCTTAATTAAGCATACTTTCACATGTACATGTGAAGCAAAGGCTTAAGTAAGATTTTAGTAATTCCTAATCACCTTTGTTCCATCTTCCTCCAAAGTATCTTTACATGTTGCTTCAAGAAGCACTTTCTACTCAAAACTATTACATTGTATAAGTTATTCTCCCAGCTTTCCAGACATTCAATCAAGAGACCTTGTTTAGTTTTAACACCACAAATATAACTTCTCTTTCCTCTTGCTTTCAGATCTTTACCAGAGGGTTTTCCAGCAAGTATCTGTGTCTAATTCTTAAAGCAACTTAGCAAATCAAAGAGACCTCTTTACAGCTGGAAATATTCCCATTTCTCAGCTGCAGCCTGTGAGTTTTTAATTCCTTAGACAAATTCCTGTGGGCCTGGAGTGGGGCCCATCTTTGATCCTAAATTCTGTGTGGGGGGGTATCACCTCTTGCAGTATGAAGGACTATTATTTATTGTGATAAAAGTACAATGCTTTATAGTCCCATTAAGAAGGTTAAGTACATGTTGTCAATCTTAGGTGGAAGGCATACTTCAGAAATAAGAGGCAGAAACCAAGTGTAAATTGGCAAGGGCTGAGTCCAGATGGCAATCAGAGTCCGGAGGACCAGAAACAAAGACATAAAAGAGATGAGGTTCGAATAAATAATGGCCAGTATGGTGTAAACTCTCAGATCCATATATATTCTGGTTTCTTTTCAGATTCTATAAATCTTTCACCATTTACTCTCAAATCCATATTCATGTAGAGCAGTGGTCGGCAAACTCATTAGTCAACAGAGCCAAATATCAACAGTACAACGATTGAGATTTCTTTTGAGAGCCAAATTTCTTAAACTTAAACTATATAGGTAGGTACATTGTTTATTAACTTAATAAACTTTAATTAAAGTTTAAAGTCTTAATTAAACTATAGGTACACTGGGGGGAGATGCTAGGGTTGCCAGGTCTCCAGCCACCACCTGGAGGTTGGCAACCCTAGTAGAGGAAGGGAGGTGGGAGGGATGGAGAAAGGAAGGAAGGAACTGGGAAAGGAAAGAGAATGAAGGAACTGGGGAAGGAAGGAAGGAAGGAAGGAAGGAAGGAAGGAAGGAAGGAAGGAAGGAAGGAAGGAAGGAAGGAAGGAAGGAAGGAAGGAAGGAAGGGGGAGGGGCGGAGGGAGAAAGAAAGAAAGAAAGAAAGAAAGAAAGAAAGAAAGAAAGAAAGAAAGAAAGAAAGAAAGAAAGAAAGAAAGAAAGAAAGAAAGAAAGAAAGAAAGAAAGAAAGAAAGAGAGAAAGAAAGAAAGAGAAGGAAGGAACTGGGAAAGGAAAGAGAAGGAAGCAACTGGGGAAGAAAGGATGAAAGGGAGGAAGGATGGAAGGAAGGAAGAAAAAAGAGTGGGGGAGGGACAGACAGAAAGAAAGAGGAAGGAACGAACTGGGGGAAAAAGGATGAAAGGGAGGAAGGATGGAAGGAAGGAAGGAAGAAAGGGTGAGGGAGGGACAGAAAGAAAGAAAGAGGAAGGAAGGAACTGGGAAAGGAAAGAGAAGGAAGGAACGGGAAGAAAGGATGGAAGGAAGGAAGGAAGAAAGAAGAGGGGAGAAAGGAGAGGGGGAGGAGGAGGACGGCGGGGGATGGCAGGCCTTTCTCTGGCGGACACGCGGCTGTTGAGGGGCTGCCTGGCCCTCCGCGAGCGCCCTGAGGAGGAGGAGGAGGGCGAAAACAGCCGGGGGAGAGGCGCCTGAGGAGGAGGACGATGGTGGCGGCAGCCTGGAGCTGGACTTGTGGGAACCGCCTGAGGGGGACAAGGAGGAGGAAGACAGCGAGGAGGAGCTGCTGCTGGAGCCTGGAGGAGGAGGCCCGGCCTTGTTGCTGCTGGCCTCCCCGCCGCCTGTCAGCTGTTGGGGGGCGAGAGGGGGGGAAGAGGAAGAAGCCAGCCGTGTGCGTGTGAGGCAGGAAGCCTTCAGCCCTGATGACGCGCGCACGGTGGGGGGGAGGTGTTGTGTTGGCACTCTTCCCTGCAGCCCCCCTAGAAGGCCCCCGCCAGTGGCAGTGGCACCGAGCCCAGCCTGGGGGATGATAGCAGGGGCGGCGAGGCCAGTGGCAACAAGGCCAGGCCTCCAGGCTCCAGCAGCAGCTCCTCCTCGCCGCCTTCCTCCGCCTTTGAGGGGGGCGGCAGGGAAGAGCGCCAACACAGCACCTTTCTCCCCTCCCACATGAGCACGCGTGGGGCCCAGCAGGGCTGAAAGCTTCACGCCTCATGCAGGCATGCCTGTGGCTGGCTTCTTCCTCTTCCCCCCTCCCTTGCCGCCCAACAGCTGACAGGCGGCGAGAGGAGGTTTAAAGGGTGCCGCAGCGTTCCTGCATGCTGCGGCTTCCGGAACAGTTTCGGGGAGAGCCGTGCTGGCCCGCATTTCAATGGATGGGCCCTGGAACTCCCCCCGGCCATTCTCCACGGGTGGGGGGAGAGAGTGCACCCACTCGTCTGCTCTCTCTCTCTCGATCACTCTCGCTCTCTCTCAAGCGCCCCGGCTCCAGACAGGAAACTTTCCTCCGCTCGCTCTCGCTCGCTCTCTCCGGCGCAAAGGGAGTAAGCACAGCCCGGCTGCCGGCGCAAGCAGGTGCGAGAGCAGGGGCTCCGAACCAAGTGGCAGAGCCGCAATCAAGGGGCCAAAGAGCCACATGCGGCTCTGAAGCCGCGGTTTGCCGACCACTGATGTAGAGGGTTTTCACCAGGAAAAAGACCTAAACCAGGGCATAATTTGTTTTGGAGTGCAGTTATTTTTGTTCTCCTGAATTTCTGTTAGTATGCAAATAGCCCAGCTGATTTGACTAACCTACTCTGACATGGTTTGCGCTTATTATCATACTATAATTTGTTATGCTATTAGCAGATCTCTGAGGATTTGCATAAATTAATGAGGACATCAGCTCTTGAATAATAGTTACATTGTGAAAGACATCACTATGAGGTGTGAGCACCTCCACCCTGTATGCTACCAGTATAGCATTCCTGAGGTTTGCTGATGATTTTTTGCCACACTAGATCAGGCTCTGAGTACAGTGCCCTAACCTGGATGGCCCAGGGTAGCCTGATCTCGTCAGATCTCAGAAGCTAAGCAGGGTCAGCCCTGGTGAGTACCGTATTTGGATGGGAGACCACCAAGAAATACCAGGGTTGCTGTGCAGAGGAAGGCACTGGCAAACCACCTCTGTTAGTCTCTTGCCATGAAAACCCCAAAAGGGGTCGCCATAAGTTGGCTGCGACTTGACAGCACTTTACACACACACATAGATCAGGCTAATTCATTTTACTTGCTGGGTTGAACAGTCAAAACCATTCTTCACAGATTTACAGGTAAATAAGGAAACCTGCAAGGACTTGCAGGGGACATCTCATTTCCCCCTTCCCCACTATTTCCTCTCTCTCTTCTCTGAAAGCCCCCATAGCCTCTCCCCTTTTCCTGCTTCCTTCTGAAGCAGTCAGTACTGTGAAAGGTAACTAGGCTTCTAGATGTTGTATTTTACTAAAAAATACATTATCTTACTTAACCAGTTATCCCATAAGTAGTGATACAAGCTTTGAATTAAGAAATTCCTTTTTATTGTAGAAACTTCAGTATAAAAAAATATACAGGTAAACACAAAAGCACATCAGTTACAAATATATGAAAGTTACATTGTAGGAAAAAACCTAACAGAATAGCATAATGTTTAAGCAGATCTGTTCAGTAAAAATTACAGTAGAAATACCAAGTTCACACATCTCTGGATGGGCGAGGCTGCTGGGGAAGATTCTTTAGACAGACAGACAGCATAGCCTGCTAAAGAACTTCCAACTATGGAACAATTTCTAACCCCTTATATACTTTTACCATGGGAATCTTAATCTGTGCTTATACATCACAATCTTTACATGACATCTTCTCAAGGGTCTGAAAACTTTCTCATAACAAACTTTATCCTTCTAAAAATTATCCCAAAATACCATTTATCCTTCACACCTCCCAAAGTTTCTTTACGTGGCCCGGGGCAAGGTTTTCTGATATAGATAAGCATAGCTAGATAATCAGATCTTCAATGTCAAGCCAATTAATTATAATATGGTGAGAAAGTTACAGAAAGGATGCTTAAGGCATCTTGTAAAGGCAGCAATATTCAAAAGGACCACTTTATTTCTTTGTTATCTATGTTGACATTATAGCAGAGGCTTTTGGTGGCGCGCCTGGAAATGTCTTACTGCTAGCTAGCTATGAATATATATAAAGGCTATATGTGCCCAGTGCCACTACACTTCTCTCCTTCCCACCAAACAGCAAATCTACCTTTAACTGTCCCTCTTTCAGCTGCCTCCCCAGCAGCCTCTATTTAGGAAAACTATGGTGCAATTATGTGGTGCTGGTCACTGGCCCAGGACCCTTTGCATGGTAGGGAAACTTCAAGGATTTGTGTGGAAGCACATCACTTTCCTTTGTATCTTCCTCCCCACATTATTTCCTCTTTTCCCTGTTCTGGAAACCACCATATCTTCTTCCTTTTCCCTGCCGCCTTCTCAGCTATTCACCAACCCACCTTTTATCTGTCTTCCATCTTCAGCTATATTTATTGTTTACTTGCTTCATTTATATCCCAGCTTTCTCCACAGTGGGAACCAAAGCAGCTTGCAACATGAGAGTCAGCTTACAACATGAGAGCCAGCATGGTGTAGTGGTTAAGAGCGGTGGTTTGGAGTGGTGGACTCTGATCTGGAGAACCGGGTTTGATTCCCCACTCTTCCACATGAGCGGCGGACGCTAATCTGGTAAAGTGGGTTGGTTTCCCCACTCCTACCCATGAAGCCATCTGGGTGACCTTGGGCCAGTCACAGCTCTTTTAGAGCTCTCTCAGCCCCACCTACCTCACTGGGTGTCTGTTGTGGAAAGGGGAAGGGAAGGTGATTGTAAGCCAGTTTGATTCTTCCTTAAGTGGTAGAGAAAGTCGGCATATAAAACCAACTCTTCTTCTCTTCCTCCTCGCCTCTTTTTTATCCTCACAACCCTGTGAGGTAGGTTAGACTGAAAGCATGTAAATCACCAGTTTGCCATAGAAGCTCACCTTGTGAGCTTCCATGGCCAACTGGTGATTTAAACCCAGGTCTCTCAGACCCTACTCCGAAGCTCTAACCACTGTGCAACACCAGCTTTAATAGGATGGCTGCTATTGAACGTAGCAAGTAGCCAAACCTGGATGGGTCATATAGTCAGGTGGTATTAAGTCACCCAGTGGTTGCTTCCCCCCCTCAAGGGCCAGAAGAGCTCTGGAAAGGACCATACCCTCTACCCCTGCATTTTTCTCACAGAAACCCAGCTAGGGTTGCCAACCTCCAGGTACTAGCTGGAGATTTCCTGCTATTACAACTGATCTCCAGCTGATAGAGATCAGTTCACCTAGAGAAAATGGCCGCTTTGGCAATTGGATTCTATGGCATTGAAGTCCCTCCCTTCCCCAAACCCCGCCCTCCTCAAGCTCCATCCCAAAAACCTCCCACCGGTGGCAAAGCCTGAAAAGCTTTGGTGGCCTAGCAACAGCGACTGAGGGAATCCATTTTTTAAAGCTACAGGTATTGCTTTTATCATGTTGGGGTTTTTTTTTTTAACCCGACAGTGGATTCTTTTTTAGGTTTCAGATTTTTCTGCAAACCTGGGACATTTTTCAGATTGGTTGAAAGATCTGTCTTATCTTTTTACAGCTACAATCACTAGGTTTAAGTATCCTCAGATTTGGCCACCTTCACTATTAGAATATGCAAGCGGGAATCTGCAAGGACTTGGGGGGTGAATTTCCCTCTCCCCCACTATTTCCTCTTTTCCTCTGATGATGCTCCCCATAGCCTCTCCTCCTTTCCTACCTTCTCGCTAGCCAGCCTACCTTTACCTTCTCTTCATCTTCAGTTTTCCTCTTTTCTATACCCCTGAAACCCTTACCCTGGAAAACTATGACGCAGTTTCACAGTGCTGGTTGCCAAGGCAGGCCAAGTTGCTCAGTGGGGAATCTGTAAAGACTTGTCTCAACTTCATAGAATCACAGAGTTGGAAAGGACCATCAGGGTCATCTAGTCCAGTGGTCGGCAACAAAAACCCTCCAGGATCCCAGGCCAATATGACCTGGAGGTCTGTTTCTTAATTATATGACCTGGAGGTCTGTTTCTTAATTATATGACCTGGAGGTCTGTTTCTTAATTATACTAAAGTATGATAGGCTATTGGGAGAGTCTGATGGAATACTGGGATTCCACTTTGTAGATATAGATGATTATGTAGATAACATGACTACTGGTACAATGTAAGTCATATTCATGCCATTGGAACATAGATGTAACTTAGGGTTTATATTCAAGCTTGCCAAGTGGGCATAATATACTACAGATTCAGTATTTGGGGGGAATTGGGTTCTGTATTACACACCTACCTGAAAAGTAGAAGTTAAACACCACCCATGTTTGCAACATGTTTTTATACAATGCTCACTTGAATTATTGTTCCTTCCGTGAAGTCCAGTGCTTGATAATTAACTACGCAGACAAATTCCAAAGTATTAGCTGTTTTGTACCTGATAATATAGGTTCCTGAGGACTAGGAAATTTATTTTGTCATGAGCTCTTGTGTGCCGGAGCCATCTTCATTGTACATGAATTTGACAAAGCAGGCTCTGACTGACAAAAGTATAATACATCTGTAAGTATTTGAAGTGCCAGAAGGCTCTTTGTAATTTAATTATGTAGATTACTTAGTTGTCATAATATGAACTAAATGAACATACATAATAGTTGTGAGGCTGAGGTTTGGAAGAACTTCAGAGAAAAAAAAACCTAACTTCTTTTTGCTAATCTGGAACTATAAAAAAAGAACATGTTAGAGACTGAAAAGGGATTGAGGGTATGGATTTAATTTCTAAAGAGCCTCCTGATTGAACTGTACCACTTAAAGGTATGCTTTGTGATATATGTAGGTTTGCCAGCTCTCGGCTGGTAAATACCTGGAGATTTTTTGGGGGTGGAGTCTGAGGAGGGTGGGGTTTGGAGAGGGGAGGGATTTCAATGCCATAGAGTCCAATTGCCAAAGTGGCCATTTTCTCCAGGGGAACTGATTTATATTGCCTGGGGATCAGTTGTAATAGCAGGGGGTCACCAGTCACCACCTGGAGGTTGGCAACCCTAGAGATATGAATGCCTTCCATTAGGCTAAAATGGATAGGCACATCTGCATTTATGAAGGGAAGCATGAAGATGGGTGGTATCAAGTGGGAACTAGCAATCAGAATATATATTAAAAAAACACTGTGGGATTACTTATGAAAGTGGGTCAGCCAAAACAGGTTACCCTTTACCCCCAGACTTCCCTCAAGGAGGTGCAACAATTTAACAGGTATGAATGCATCTCTAACTATCCCCTACTGATCCCATTTTCCATGCATGTGCATACAACTTTTTTTTTAATTTGGGGGAATTTAATCCCCCATTGTATTTTTTCCCACATTTCAAATTTTTCTGCAAACCTGGGGGGTTCCCCAAGTTTTAGAAAGATCTGTTTAGTGTCAGTGTGGCCCCGATCCATGGATTTAGATATCTGCAGATGCGAGGCAGACTTAGGGATGCTGAAATAACCACTGCAGTCATGTTGTGCGTGCTTGTTCCTAGATGTGCTGCATCTCTTGCTTGGATGCAGTCACTCTTGAGATCCTCACTTTCTTAGACCACCTAAGAAGCCTGTAAGATTCCATATCCCCTTACTAAGTATTTTACATATGTGACAAATGTTCAGCAAGCTATTCGAAAAGTACATGACAAATGCTGTGGGAAAGTGACAATCTAATCTCCAGAGTTCAGCCTTTGCAAAGTGCTGTGTCTTCAGATGTCATGTGTGGGTATTACAGGCTTTAGTGCAAGACATGGGCATGGGCATGATTCAGCAAGTCAAAAACGGGCATATTCCCAGGGAAGTTGCAGAGTTAATTAAAAAGAATTTGACCAAAAGCGTGATTGAACTTCAGTCCTGGTGGAAATTGATTAACGCCTCTTATGATCTTTATCTTCATCTAACAGCTCAAGTGGTTCTCCAGGTTTATCCTGTTGTTCTCCTGGGACATTACATTAGGAAAGATCAGAGTTTGTATTCCAGGGATAAAATAAAACTGGCAAGATTTAGTAAAGATTGTTGGGAAGTAAATGGGTGACTGTCAATACTGTAGGTTGTAGACAGAAAGAAGATTTGGGTTTTATTTGTGTTAATGGCAATCTCCAAGAAAATAATCCATGCTATACCCCTGAAAAGATACTCAGCCCAATTGCTCATATGACATGGGTGATAATATATTTAGCTGCTGTGTATAAGGATGCCATGAACTTTGAGTGAACAGGACTGATCTTTCCACAAATTTGAGACAAGCTTCAAGTTTGCAGGAAACTAAGTTTCTGTTGGTGAAAGGCAGGGGGAGAGGCAGGGTCCTTTCCAGGGCTATTTTGGCTTTTGAAGGAAGATTTACTGGAGCTAGACTTACCAGCAACCAGGGGTGACTTGCTACCAAACAACCTACATGACTTACCCGGGCCAGGCTGCTTACTGCTGTTTAACGTCAGGTACCCCGTGGAATCCATTCCAGTGTACTCTTTATCACACCATCTTTCCTGTCTTTCTTGGTATTGGTCTGAATGCTATACACCTATTTTTTACTTGGGACTTTGGAAGGTTATGCTTTTAGGAGAAAATGCCATTCTTAAGTTCTTACATAGCAAATGCATAATCTCTCAAATTGCCACTACTTTTAAAAAATACTACCAATTACAGCTAGCAGGAATCTTTGATTGGGGCGACAAGGTAAGAGAAGTATTGAATATTATTTTGCACATTATTGTCATCATAATTGGCTTCCAAATTATAGTAGCCAATGGTCAAATTATGCAGGGGAGGTCTTACTGATTCTGGGGTCCTGGGCCAAAGTCAATGATGGGGCCCCAGAGTCTCTGGGTACTGTGGATAGGATGGTACACCGATCCTGGGCTGCTGTACACCCAATTGCCTCCAGCTGCTGCCTGAGTGGAGCCACCAGAGCAACAGCTAGCTAATTTTGCACCCAATACAAGAATATACAGTTGTGCCCCCTGTCCTTTCATAGGGGCGGTTTTGGTGAAATGATAACTATGTAAATAAAAAGAACAATAATAACACAATCTTTAATTCATAAGATCTGCACACAATCAGTGAAAACTTGTTTAATAAAAACAAAATAAAACTACATGAGGTATGACCATTTTTTACAGTTGTACTTTTTGTGCTTTCAATGAGGCAAATTCATCAGAATATTATTTACTACCTTGTGTTCTGTTGCCAAGATGGACATGTTTGTTAACCTCTCCTGACCCATGGATGTCCCAAAGTAGTTTTTAATTATTTTGAGCTTATTGAAATTTCTTTCACAAGAAGCCACAGTTACTGGCAAGCAAGAACTATCTGAAGAGCAGTTTCTAAATGCGAACAACATTCAGCCAGATTATATTCATGAATGAACTGGAAAAGGTTCAATCTAGTAGCAGATGAAATATCTGGAAACAATGCTGACGAAAATTTCTGAGGCATTCAAATCACTATCATGTTTAAGACTTAAATCCGCTGCTGCTTTTTAAAGATTATCAGTATCTATTTTAACAAATGAATTGCCCAAAGGGAAATCAAAATCCAACAATATCTCGTTTAAAGCTTCATATCTTGTGTTTAACTCCAAAATGACGCTGTCAAATATGGTTTTTATCTGTACTTTGAATGACTGTTCAGCCGATAAATTACAATTTTCACCTTCTGACTTGTAAATCCGTTGTCTTTTAAGTTTTCGCTTTCCAGATTTCATAAATTCTTCTGGTACTTCTATACTTCCGGCTGGAGTTTTTTTTTTACAATCAGTAAAAACATTTGCCATATTGCTATCACTTCCACACATCTCTTGCAAAGTATTCCATAATCCGTATATTATCTTAGAAACCTGATGAACCTATAAGCCTTTTGCTTCACTTTGGCAATATGAGTTACAATATTATGCCATATGGATAACGTGCACAAAACTCATAATCAGTTTTCTTAATAAGGTTATTAGCTGTTGAAACTTGTTTTAATGCAACCGCTACACTTTTTAGGGTCTTGTTAACTAGTGCAATCTGTGAATTTAAGGCTGCAACTGAATTCGCTTTTGATGACCATCTAGTATCAGCATGACCTTTTAGGAATACTTTTAATGCATCCATTAAAATCTCTCAGCCAGAGGAAGAACTAGAGAAAAAAAGGGGAAATGTTTGTACAGTGTCAAAGAAAGAAACCACAGAAGAAGTGACAGAAGCTGCAGGTACTCCAACCAAATTGATACTCAGGACAGGGTATAAGAGGTGAGGGGAGGCCGCTGCCTCCGGCAGTGGGCAGAGAGGGGGTGGCGGCAGCCAGGTCAGTGGCGAGAGGGCGGGTGGGTGCTGGCGCTGTGACAGAGCTCAGTCCAGGAACAAACCATCTGAGCAAGCCCCTCTGCTTTGAGAATCAGCCAAACTGGTGGGGGTGTGGAGAGGCAGCCGAGCCCTTGCTAACTCGCTCAGGGCGGGTTGCTCCAATCCACACCCCACGATGGAAGCACAGCATCCAGCAGCAGACATGGACATCACAGCTTACAAAAAGTAAAAGGGACTACCAACTGCTTCCAGTATACAAGCGCCTTCTCTTCCCTCCCCTACAGAAATGCCACTTGCTAGCCCCTTGACTCGTGTAGCCTAGACGGTTGTCACGAGGGGCGTGATGAAGGGGCATAAGGGCTCAGTAGACATTGCCACCGTGAGAGGGTGGGGCTCACAGGCTAGGGTTGCCAGGTCGCTCTTGGTCACCAGCGGGAGGTCTTTGGGGCGGAGCCTGAGGAGGGCAGGGTTTGGGGAGGGACTTCAATGCCATAGGGTCCAATTGCCAAAGAGGCCACTTTCTCCAGGGGAACTGATCTGTCGGCTGGAGATCAGTTGTAATAGCAGGAGATCTCCAGCCCCCACCTGGAGTGACCGGCTCTGCCAAACACGCTGACATGGGGCAGCCTGCTGAGGCTTACTCAGATGAAGAGGACCTGGAAGCAGCAGGCAGTGGAAGAGAGGAAGTGCAGAAAGCTGAGCAGGCTCAGACAGATGAATGTTCCCCACGCCTACAACCACCAAGGGCAGGGGACTCACTTGTGTCCAGCAGCAGCCCTCCACAGCCACTGGAACAGCGGCGCCAAAGGGGTAGAACGCTTCTACTCGAGAGCAGAAGGAGTGCTAGATTATAAGCAATACGTACGATCACTGCCAGCTGACAGCAATGGGAATAATGAGCTCCCTCCAGCAAAGAGTGCTGAGTCAGAGGAACCAGCAACCAGTGCTGAGTCAGAGGAACCCGGATGCCAGTGTCTGCTTAAAAAAGCCTAAGAGGAACCAGCTGTTGCTGGTTCCTCTTAGGCTTATTTAAGCAGACACTGGCATCCAGGCAGACGTGGGAACAACGTGTTATTATCATCCTGTGCGCTCTTGGTTTCCTGATTATTTCTGAGACTCTCATGGCTTCGACCTTTGAACGGACTGACGTGGCATTTGGACTTTGCTTTTGATATTGACCCTTGGACTGCTATCTGACTACACTACCTGCTTCTGGCCCTCAGGTCTGCTGGCATTCAGGACACGCGCAAAGCGATGAGGAGCTTTCCAGACTTGTCCCACTCACCGCCTTTTGATGGCGCCGTGTCAGTTCTTGGTGCGATTGTCTAAGTGGGCTGTTTGGTGTGGAGTGAGTTGTCAGCTGCCTGGGACATGGGAGAGGTGGGTTGGAGCCTCTCAACCAAGAAATCAACCCCGGCGCCTGGCCGGAGGGAGTGGGGGGTGCTGACTTGCCTAGGAAGGGTTTCCCTCATGCTTTCTAGATTTGGGGAGAAGTAACCCAATCTGACCAATGGCTGCAAGCCTAAAGATGTTTTCCTAGGAGTAACCCCCATTGAATCACATATGCTTACTTTCAAGCAGACCTGTTTCAGATTGTTCCTTCTGTTTTGGACAGAGGGCAACGGGTGGGAGAGGCCCTTTGGGGAAATGCCTTTTTGGGTAGGACAGTGTTCAAGAACAGGGTGTCATACCTTTAGTCTGAGGGATTTAGACGGGATTCTACTTCTCAGTAAGAATCCCAAATGTGAATGGAAGCCAATGGACACCTCTGAGCCGAGTAAGGGGGATTTCACACTTCAAGTAAGCAGAGGACTAATCCATTAGGCTAACTTGTAATTAAAGCGGACTGGATATTAGATGGGCCACAGGAGGCCTAGGGTGCGGTGGCAACAGAGACCCAGATGACTTCATCCCAGTGTCCCTTCTGTGATATTAGCTAGAATGCCCTGGGCGGTTGCCTCCCCTTCCCCCCACACATTCCCTGTCACGGGTGGCCACATTGGTGTCTTAGAGCTCAGTGTCCTTGTTCGGAAATGACACATGGTCCCATCACAAGAGAGCACAGCACGCAGACCCTCTCACACACAAAGAGCTGAGGGGAAGACACAGGCGCCAGCCGCAGCTACACTAAAATCACCTCTGAACACTGTCCTTTTCCATAGTGCCTAACAAGGACCCAGGTAAGCCTCCCCCCCCCCAGCTTCATGATCACAAGCAACCTATGAGTCTGCCATTTCTCCATTCTCCATTTAACTTGGAATAGGATGGGGAACAAGTCTGCACTTTGTGGAACCCTACAGGACAAATCCCACATTGATGATAACTGGACTCCAAGGGCACCTCTTTGATTTAAGTCAACCCAACGCACATCCTCTGACACATACTTCTGCCTCCAAACGTTTCAAACATTTCAACAAGATGGCATGGCCTACTGAATCAAAGGTAGCAGATAAATCCAGTAGACAGGGCCTTTGTCTACATTCAATTTGAGATCATCAGCTAAAGCCTCCATTGTTTCCATTATCAAAATCAGGGCAGGAGGCTACCGAGAAAGGCATAGCACTGTGGAACAGCACAGCTTAGCAGTAGGGTTCCCAGGCCACAGCCAGCAATCCCTGGGAGGAAATGGGCAGATGCATGCGATTCCTGGTTTGTTCCCCATGTGGAACTAGCTATGGCAAAGCCCTGAAAGTAGTCTCAGTCACATCTGAGATTATGCAGTGTCAGATCTAGTGTCTGGGGATCGGCTACTCATACAGATTGGCTGCCCAGATTCCATTCATGTTCTTTAGTGGCTTGGAGCTATCATTACACAGCTTTCATGAGGTTTGCTAAAATAACGTTTGTTGTCTTTTTGTACATCGCGTACCCTTTACATGAAAAGTACAGTTTCTCTAAAGTTTCCATAGCCAAAATCTCTCCCCACCTCCAAGCATGCGTGTATTCTAAGCATGTATGACATGAGGCCAGAAAGGGGTCACCCCACATGGTACTGGAAGAAAAAAAGGAGGGGAATAAAACCCAACCTAAAAACAAAAGCTGGGCACCCAAGGTTGGGTGAAAAGAAAATATATATAAGTCTATGTATAAATACTGAAAGTATAATTTATTAGAATAATAATGCTTTTAATGCTTTCAAATAATTTTAACTTTGACATAGCGCTTCTAATAAATTATACTTTCAGTATTTATACAACCCCACATTGTACACAATGTCATCTGAGGTATGTGTGTCCTGGGAGAGATTTACGTATGCATCTGTTTATTTATCAAAATTAATGAATTTGTGTGCTGCTTAAAAGAGGTGTGGTTTGCTGTATCCTAAACTGTGCTGTTACTCTGTAAGCTGCAACCAGGCAGGGGCGTGGGAGGAAAACCTCTGAGTTTAAAGGGTGTATTTGCTCACAACTTTTTCACTGGCAGGATAGGAGATGAAGGGGCTTAAGATGCCTGTGAAACTTGCTCTTCCTCTTGCACAGCCCCAGAGCCACCCATTTTGCTCTCTATGCTGGTCCAGCTGGGCTGGTGCTCAGTTTACAGCAAGGTGGGACTACACCAGCACATCTCCAGATATACAGGTGCTCTGTCCACATTATAGTGGCATATCACCAAGTTGTACTGACATGGGGCTTAGTTCCTGTCGTAAACAGTTTACAGACTGTTTTTTAGACTGCACTCTTAATGAGGGAGATTTGGGTTGTTTCAGCCTTGCTTTAAATGTCATGGTCTGCATCCAGTATTTTACCCCTTGTTCAAGTGAATTCAGGAATAGTAAAGTTGATCTTTGCAATAATTTCTCCACAGGGAAACATAACCAAGGGAGCTGAACTATTAAGCAGTTGTGTTCTGTTCCAGTTCATTTGTATTTTTTTAACTCTCCAGTTCAATTTCTTGTTAAGACACTAATATTTAAAAGTGGTTCTGCAATAAGTTCTGAACTGGTTGAGATATGTTTCATGCAGAATAATATTAAATTCTTTTGCTGGCACTGTCAGTCTATAAGATGAATGCAATGATGACTATTGAGGAAATATAGTGTATATTTTTACAAGATCTTTACAAACAAAATACAGCAGGAGAGAAAAAAATAGGAAAATAAAATATTTACCATAGAAGCGAAAGTAAAAGAGAAAGCGGTAAAATATCTATTTTTAAACAAGTTGTATGCTTGCATTTTGTCAGTTATATTTGGTTATTGAGTCAAAAGATAACTTTAGCCTAGAAAATGCCCTCTCTATATTTGTGTAGCAGGAAATGCAAATACTATCAGTCACGATTAAACAACCCTGGTTTTAACAGAAGATAAAACACAACTTTAGTGTGTCCAAGTTGCTATCTTTGTTATGCTCTATAAAAGTCATATAGCATAAGGTTTTTCCCCCCAGTGGGGCTACCTTCGTTGTACTTTAGGAGGCATTAATGCTTCCACAATAATTTGAATGGCATTCCATTTCTCATCAGCAGATGCTGCTATAACCTCACAGACTTTTCTGAGCGCTTTCACGCACACCGAATGCCATCTAGTTGGACAATCTGATTGGCTTTTAAAATTTAACCTTTACCATTAATGGTAGGATTTCTGAGCCTTTTGTTTTTCCCACTAGACTGTTCATGGGGCTTGTCACGATCCAGCCTCCAGCCTACACCATGATTGGGAGAGACTAGCAGAGTTGTTAAACCTAGTATATGCCATTTTCTCCCCTTGTATGAAACTATCCATTACTATTGCCAACTGGAAGCCGTTATTTAAGCTTGGCTGCTTCCACTGAGTCTCCATTTACACATTACAATAAATGCTATTGGCTCTGTTTTAAAAGTCATGTTTCCCAGTGGCACCAATACTGGTTCCCTGGGGCTGTCTGAGTATGTGAATACAGCATGATGGGGAAGGCTAAGGCTGCTTCTCTCTGTCCTGTGGTTGCAAACAGAAAAGAGCCGCTGCGCGTCGGGGAGGCACAAAATTCCTATCAGGTGTGATATAAAGTCCTCATGTCGTTCCCCAACAAACATAAGGATTTTGTTCTGTGCAGATGGAGGCTGAGGGCTCAACTTGACAAAACGGGACACAAGTCAGGTTAGGGATCCCCAACCCCTACTATTGTCACATGTAACATCAGAGAATGAATGTTTGCAAGCGGTACAGAGCCAGATACAACTTGTGAACAAACCACAGGGGGATGAGAGGTGTCAATCTTTCCTGAGCTAAAACCGCTGCAGGGGAGCCAGCTTGCCCCACTGTAGGACCTCACATGTACTGACTGCAGCATGTGACACTCCACATGTGACCCTGACTGCAGCATGTGAGCTCCCTATGTTGCCAAAGCAATGGGATATGGCAAAGTTTATACCTGCTCTCTCCATGGATCTTAAATTGAGACTTAGAGCCCATTCCTGAGGATTGGGCTGAAAGTGGAGTGGAGGCGGCGTGGCTCCGCCACCAGCGTAAGTGCCCTCTTATCACAGAATAAGAGGCACACCGGTGGTGGGGGCAGTTCCATTGGTGCCTGGGCACCCCGGAGCTGCAAGGTGCTCCTTCGACGCTGCAGCATCTCCAGGACCTAAATCCCACAAGAGAAATGTGGTGCTGGCATGGGGGGGGGCATTCCCAGGGGCGGAGCTGACTGTAGTCAGCTTCCTAAGCCTCTCCAGCCCAGGTAGGCCCCCTCCAGCATCAGTGTTGCTGTGCCAGGTTTTTCTTGGAGATATTTTTCCCATTTTCGCTTTTTCGTTTTTTAAAAGGCCTTTTTGAGCCTTTTGGCAGCCCGGAAACCTCTTTGGAGGTGCCCCGGCCGCTACAAGGAATGACCTGTTATTCAGCAAAAAAAAATGTTTAGGATATACTGGACACCACAGCGATTCTTTAGCAAAGGATCGAGTAAAGTGTCTAACTGCTGATATTGTAAGTAACAGGACACATCCCTTAAGAATTTGCTTTGGGTGTGTCCATTCATTTCTGGGAAAAAGTTATTACTCATACCAACGTTGTATTAGAATGTTCATTGATTTTTGAAGTTGCTTATGTACTTCTAAACTTTCTGCCAGTCTCTTGGAGACTAACTAATGGTCAATGACAATGGACCCTCCATGCCCTTACTACAGCTGAAAGATTCATATTACAACATTGGAAAGTTAAAAGCCCACCTCTGGTGAATCAGTGGATTGAAGACCTTAGAACTCTATCAGTATTTGAACATGTTGCATATAGATAATTGTGTATGGACTTATTTTTTTAGATATTTGGAAACCTTTTACAGAAACTTGTGTGTAGATCTGTCACCCCTGTTGTTATATTTTTGTCTGTACTTTAAGTATACTTTTTTTAAAAAAAATTCTATTTAGTTTCTGGATTTTGAGTTTTTTCCTTTTCCTTTTTCTGTTTTTTAAATAAATAAATTAATTAAAAATAAACTCCCCCTTGACTGGCAGATAGTCATAGATGTCCCACTGTGTACAATACATTAGAGACACCCCACCCCACCCCCTGCTGGCTTTCTGCCATCATACCATAGGGAACTACACTATTAGCAAGCCACCACCAAAGTCTATTTCACAATTTTTCAGGCAACATTGACTTGGCAAGGAGCCACATAATGGTCGCCATGGATGCAATTCCTTCTGTATGTGATTCTGGAGGGGAGTGTGATTTCATCATAAAATTAGTAACCTCTGTGTTGGTGTTAGCAAGTTTTAATTGGCATGGGATCTTACACAACCACTTCATTTTTATGAATCACTGCTAATATAAATGTCAGTGCAAGTGCATAAAAAGGGAGGGAACAAAGGAAGAGAGTAACACAAGGAGTCATCACATGGGGCATTGCTAAAGATAGGAGTGGCAATGTAAAAGGTACCACTCACTTTGTAAGAAATACTCTTCGTACATAATTAATTGTACTACAGAGCCAAACAAGCATTCTACACAACTTGATTCAAATCCTAACACGTTTTCTATTTTTGCTCTGAGTTGAGTGGGATGGCACAATGTTATGCTGTCTGGGCAACGTTACACAACAAAGAATGGGTGTCAGATTAATGACATGCTGTCAGGAGCAGGCCATGAAGACAGTTCATGGTTGTGCTCCCAGGTGTTGTTTTGCAGTTCTCTTCCAAGGCCACTCTGTGCCCCGTGTTTTGACTTCATAGATTCCTTTGGTGTAAGAATTGCCAAGTACTCCTTCCTGCCTCTGGGAGGGGGGTTGCCTGGGTTACCGGTTATCTCCTTTGCTTTTCCATATATGCCAAGTGCCTTGCCCTTGCCCCTCACTTGTGTCATTCTGAATATGGCTTCTGTAACCTGTCGAGTCTAATCAATAAAGCTGCTTTTGTGGACCTGGCGTCTACTGGAATCTGTTTATGGGTTTGCCGCAGGGCTAGAGCTCACATTATGACACAAGTCCGTCTTCATAGATTTTATTGCTGACCTTGGCTGGAGCCCTGGAGGGTTCGCTTGGGCACTCGTCTCCTCGGCTTGGGGCACGAGACGAGCTCCCTGAGGATCCCGGATTACTGCATGCCGTCTTGGAGGAGATGCTGCCGACTGATGCGGAGGCCACCCGGCTGGTTTGGCGGGTGACTGATCAGTGGTGTCACCTGGCAGAGACGACCCCCTGGTGCAGGAGGGTCTTGCCTTGCTAACTCGGTTGTTGTCTGAGCTGACGTTCAGCGAGCAGCGACAGCAGTCAGCGGCCCCCGTCCAGGGGTTTGAGTCGTACTTTTTGATGGCGGGAGCTTGAGGGGGAGACGTTCCACCAACCGTCCCGGACCCTGCCGTATGCCACTGGGAAGCACAGAGTATTGCCACCCGGACAGTCCTGGCCCTTATGGACTTACCGCTGGACACAGCAATGGTAGCGGATGTTGAGAAAGTTTTACGCCCGGAGTTTGGACTTTCCTCCGTGGATCTGGCTCAACAGGTCCAACCGCTGTTGGGTCAACATAAGGAGATTCTATTACTCTTGGAGCAAACAGCCTAACCAATTGTGACGGCCACTGCGGTCGCCAAAATCAAGGTGGACCAAGCGCTCGCTGACCAAATGCGAGCGGAGGAACAACTGTTGGCCTCGGAGGCTCGGGTGCGAGCGACGGCAGAGACTGGCACACGGTCAAAAATTACCGGGGGGATGGACTGGTCTTTACCTTCATTCTCCTGGGGTTCCCCGGAACCAGGACTACCCCGGGAAGCAGCACACAGACAGCGGCTCACCTTTGCTCCTGAGGTCCCTGAGTATGAGGAGGAGGAGACCGAGTACGTCGCAGAAGGCGACTGAAATACCAATTACTGAGCTAGCCAAGCCTGATGGACCGTGGGGTCTGAGGAAGAAATCCATGCCTTGCGGTTTCAAATCCGAGAGCTAATGGAACGTATGGCCCAGATGCAGGACCAACTGGACTTAGTGATGTGTGAGTACGGTCGTCTGCAGAGTACTCAAGGGGTGCCTGTCCCAAACCAACAACCCCCGGGACAACCGGGACAACCAACCCCGGCGGCCCTCCTCCAACTTCGGCAAGGATCCTCCTCAGTCCGTGAGTTTGCAGACGAGTTCCAAAGACTCGCTAATAAAATAGTTGATTGGACTGAGGTGACCAGAGTGCGTTACTTCAGAGCAGCATTGCATCCCGAGATTCTGAACTGGGCATACATGCAGCAAGACCCAGCCACCTTGGAAGAATGGATTTTATTGGCGGAAGAGGTGGAAAGTCGCAGCCAATTTATTTCTCTTGCCCGACGACAGGCCAGGGAGGGGGGAAGCCAGAAAAACCTTCCCAAACCGGCCGCTCCTCAGGCCCCGCGGAGGCCGGCTCTACCCCCACCGGACCAAGCATTGCGATTTCAAAGGGGAGCCTGCCTCATTTGCGCTGCCATGGGCCACTTCGCAGCAGCCTGCCCGTCACGTCAGGGATCGTCGAGTTTGAAGTAGCCAAGATATTGGATTCCCGCTTTCGCTATGGTACCCTCTAATACCTGGTTTGCTGGAAACATTTTGGTCCCGCCCAAGACGAATGGGTGCGGGCCCGTGATGTCTCCGCCCTCCGCTTGGTACAAGAATTCCATTCTGCTTAACGTGCCGTCTACTGGAATCTGTTTATGGGTTTGCCGCAGGGCTAGAGCTCACACATGCAAAAGATTCCTTTGAATGATGTGTATAAGATTCCTTTGACAGGTTTCAGAATGGCCACTATTCAATCAAGATCCATATGTAACAGAACTTCAGTGTTTGGCCCTAATTCAATTTCCCTCTTTTAGAAGTTACTTAATCTTTCTCAAACTGTGGAAGTTCGATTTGAAACAGAAAAACAAGCAGAATAATATTAATATTAACAACAACAACAACAACCATTTATTAGACTTTTAGGCTTCTCTATCCCTGCAATTCTTCTCAGTCACTGACTTCCAATTTGGTGTTGAAGAAAAAAATAACATTTTAATGTTCCACTTTGGAGAATTTATTATTGAGAATATATGCAGTAAATTATAGCTCATAGAATAATAGAGTTGAAAGGGGCCATACAGGCCTTCTAGTCCAACCCCTTGCTCAATGCAGAATCAGACTGTTTTTCTGGCCACTGCTTGAAGACTGCCAGAGAGGAGGAGCTCACCACCTCCCTAGGAAGAGTTGTTGAACAACTCTTAGGCCATTTATGCAGGGTCAATTTTGATGCTTGCTCAAAGCTCTTTTTTTAAAAGCGACCTTTAAAATGACTATTCATACATACATACATTTGTTTATTATGGTCAAAGACTAGCTTGCACAAAAAGAAATATCATAAGTAATTAAAAACAAAATGTCTGAAATTTGCTCAATAAAACATAAATTTAGTTACATCAACTCTTGGTAAAATAGTATATTTAACATGAAAAGTCGTTATAAGGCTTCTTCTGCTTTATAGCTCATGCCTTGGCACAGAATCTCGCAACCTGATAGGTAATATCTTTAACAGAATCGTCTAATAATAAAGTAGTATAGCTAACTCTATCTCTATCTGGGAAGCTAGACAAAATTGGATCAATGAGCATTTTACGTATGTCTTGATAAAATGGGCAGTGTAATAGAACATGTTCAACTGTTTCCACCATTCTAGATTGACATGGACAGAGGCCAAACGGGCAGTCGCCATGGGAGTGGGGGACCACTGGGAACAAATTCACTTCACTATAGTGCCTGACATCCACTATCAGGTGGTCTTGGGAGTGAATTGGCTTCGGGGACACAGTCCCACTATAGATTGGGCAGCCCAAATGCTCGAATTCACCCAGCCGCAATGTGAATGGCACCTAAGAGAAGTGGCCGTTCGAAGTCCTGCCTTGATGGCAGGAACTACTGATCCACAATTACCTCCCGAATACCATGATTTTGCAGATGTCTTTGACGTCAAAGAGTGTGATGTACTACCCCCCCCCCCATCGCGAAACAGACTGTGCTATTGAGGTGGTGGGGGGAGAACAACTAACAAAGAGTAAAATTTATCCAATGAATCCCAAGGAAAAGACTGTACTCAAAGACTTTATTGACAAAAATCTGGCACGGGGCTTTATCCACCCCTCCACCGCCCCCCATAGTGCCCCTGCTTTCTTTGTGTGCAAAAAGACAGGCAACTTACAACTGTGTATAGACTTTCACAAACTCAGTGCAGTTACCCAAACCAATGCCTACCCCATCACCCTCATCCCGGACTTATTGAGCCAACTGAAGGAGGGGCGCATTTTCACCAAACTGGACCTGGTGGAAGCGTATTATCACATTTATATATGGGAGGGGGATGAGCCATTGACAGCATTTTCTAGTTGCTTCAGAATGTTTGAATACTTTGTGATGCCCTTCGGATTAAAAGGAGCTCCGGGAGTGTTAATGCAAATGATTAATGAAGTCCTTCATGACCTGTTGTTTAAGGGGGTGGTGGTTTATTTAGATGACATTCTCATCTACACCAAAACCATGGATGAGCACGTTGCTTTGGTCAAAGAGGTTCTGCAACGCCTCAGAGAAAACCACCTCTACGCTAAGGTTTCCAAGTGTGAGTTCCATAGAGAGGAGCTAACGTTTCTGGGCTACAGGATTTCGCACCATGGATTAACCATGGATCCTGATAAAATACAGGTGGTGGTAAACTGGGAACCACCAACCACTCACAAACAGGTGCAAAGATTTCTCGGTTTTGCTAATTTTTACCGGGGTTTACTCAGCAATTTTGCACAAGTGATGCTTCCTATTACTGATCTCCTGAAAACCAAGGGGAAGGGGGTTGCTGCTACTCAACCTTCTGCTAAAGTAGACTGGACCCTGGAATGTCACGTAGCCTTTGAGACTTTGAAATGTTTATTCACAACTGAGCCGGTGCTGAAGCATCCGGATTGTGACTGCCCATTCATTGTCCAAGTGGACGCTTCCGAGGTTGCCATGGGAGGGGCCCTCTTGCAAGAAGGGGAGGGCAGCCGGTTGCACCCCTGTGCTTATTTTTCAAAGAAATTCTCCCAATCTCAGCTCAATTGGTCTATTTGGGAAAAGAAGGCAGCGGTGGTTAAACACGCATTAAAAGTCTGGAGGCATTTTCTAGAAGGTTCTGAAACTCCCTTCCAGGTGTGGACGGATCACAAGAACCTTGAGGCTTTAACCGGGACTCACAAACAGCAAAACAAGTTAGATGGACGGACTTCTTTTCCCGATTCCAGTTTGTGATCAAACACATCCCGGGCAGGCAGAACCTGTTAGCAGACGCTCTTTCCCGACTTCCACAATACCCAGTTAAGGTGGAACGCCCCACCAAATCCCTATTTACTCCAGAGCAAATGGGTAGTCTGCCCACCTTGGCAGTTCAAACCCGCGCCCAAGCGCGGCAAACCCAGACAGCTGATAACTCCTCTTCGCCCACTGGGGGGACAACCCCTCCCGTTTCTCCGCCGGCACTCGGAGATACTAACAGCCACCCTTCAGCCCAGCCCCCAACAGGGAATGAACCCGTCGTCCCAGAGGGACTGCCCAATTCCTTTCAGGATGCTCTAATCCGCCAATGTCAGGCAGAATTGGATGCCAACGTGCTACCTTCAGGTCTTGAACAGCGGGGGGAAATGTGGGTTAAGGACACTAAATTGTACGTGCCTAAAGCCTTACAGGCGGAAGTGTTAGGACTTGCTCATGGAGCAAAAACTGCTGGACACTTTGGTTTCGTTAAAACGTTGTATTTGCTCCATCGTCAGTTCTGATGGGCGGGTATGCGTTCAGACCTGGACTCCTTCATCCGCAGCTGTCCAATATGCGCCACCGCGAAAAGTCCTACCGGCAAGCCCACCGGGCTACTAAAACCTTTAGAAGTGCCTCAGGGGCCATGGGAAGTCATTGCCGTGGATTTCATGACTGATCTGCCATGCAGTCGGGGGAAAACTGTACTATGGGGGGTTACTGACCATTTTTCCAAACAGGTACATCTAATCCCTTGTGCTGGAATGCTCTCTGCTCAAAGGCTGGCTCATTTGTTTGTAACACATGTTTTCAAATATCATTCATTCCCACACAAGATAATTTCCGACCGTGGGTCGGTATTCATAGCCAAATTTTGGAAAGCATTCCTCAAATTAGTTGGAGTGGAACAAGGGTTGTCAAGTGCGTTCCACCCCCAAACGAATGGACAAACCGAAAGAGTTAATGCTGTACTAGAATGTTATCTCCATTGTTATGTGAATTATCATCAAGATGATTGGGTTTTATTACCTTTAGCAGAGTACGCATATAATAATTCTGTTCATCAGTCCACTGGTTTCAGCCCCTTCCACATTGTACATGGCAAAGAATTTGGTCCTGTCAGTCAGGTGGATGTATCGGGGGAGGAGGGGGGCGCAGAGATATCGGACTGGATTCAAACCATACAATCTACATGGCCTTGGTTAACCAAAAACTTAGAACGGGCCAAAAGAAAGTATAAAGCCCAGGCTGACAAGCATTGGGCCCCTGGTTGGACATTCAGGGTGGGTGATCTGGTATATCTCTCCACCAAGAACCTGCGGTCTCTACAACCCTCTAGAAAACCGAGTGAGAAGTACATTGGGCCTTTTCCTATTTCTCGAATCATTAACGAGTTAATGGTGGAGTTGCAACTCCCTAAAACATTAAAGAGAATCCATCCAGTGTTTCATGTCAGTTTACTGAAACAGTACGTGCCAGCCCCTCGGTGGCATCCAGAAGATCCTCCAGAGGTTCCCAAAATGGTGGGGGGGAGGAACACTGCGAGGTTTCCAAAATTCTTGACTCCCGTATCCATGGGGGGGGGGGCTGGAGTACCTAGCTCATTTAAAGCATTTCAGCCCCGCCCATGATGAATGGGTTAAGCATCGTCATATCTCCGCCCCTTGCCTATTACGTCAGTTCCATACCTCGTATCCGGATAAGCCCGCTCCATCGAATGGGAGGGGGGCCCTAGGGGGGGCAGAATGTGAGCTCCAGGCTTGGGAGCGCAGCTGGCCTCCAAGGTTGTGTTGCTCAGAAATTTGTTATGGCTGCTTGCTCTCCGTTTGCGTGATAACTGTAATCTACCATGGGAACCAGGCTTGGCCTGGTATCCAACTGTGCCTTTGGTTTTCTGTATATGTTCCAACCTGCTCGTTTCACCCCCATTAGAGTCCTCGTACCTTTCCCTGTAAGTTTCTGCTACTCACCTCCTGCTACCTGAATAAACCGGCTTCTTACATTACCCTGTGTGGACATTTGGTGATTGGGATCTAACAGGTGAACTCGGACCTTACATTAGCACCTGTTGGGGACAAATCAGTGCTGACTTCCCCGAATCACCAAGATGTCCTTTAGGTGCTCACAGATTGATCCCTTAAAAATCTCCCCAGGTTTCTACAAAACACATTCCTTCCTGACCTTGATTAGTGAAGTCTGTCATGTGCTAGTAGGTCATCGTCTAGAAAACTTAGCCCACGATCCCAGAATCCAAATTGTTCCTGGAACCACCAACGCAGCCAGTGGTTCACTTCCATTATCTTCTGTTCCCATCACATTCCCCTTCCTCTGACAGAGGAAGAGAACACTGCTTGTGCCCCCAGTTCCCTTCAGGTTCCTCCAGAGAGCTTCATATTCTGCCTTAGTGGTTTCAATGGTGTTCATGGACATGTCATTGGTTCCCACATGGACCATCGCAAATGGGCAATGATCCATAGGTTTGATCAGTTTTGGGATCCAGTCTACAATATATTTAATGTTTGCCCCTGGCAAGCAACATATCTCATGGGCCAGGGAGTTAAGCCTGGACACATGACGTTCCATACCCCTCGGCAGGGAGTCATCTATGACCAACACTTTCCTTTTCCTTCCAGTGCCATTTCTCCATGAGCTTTGTTGAAAAAGGATATTGCTGCTAGGCCCCCCATGGTCCTAGGTGCAAGGCCCCTACACCGCATGTCAGCCAGGTATTGGAGGACTGTAAAAGGCAACCTTAAAGGCCGCCTCCATCAAGGTTGCCTCGTACCGAGACCAGCAAACCTTGCGCAGGCATTTTATTAGTCGAGCCACCATGGGGATAGTGACTGGCTTCCTGCAATCAGCAGCCCGACGGGTGCACCGCCCCCCAGCCCTCCACCACCTTCCTGACCAGGAATGAGGTAATCCTAACCTTCTCCTCTAAGAGCCATATCAACTTACACTTCTGACAAGTGAAGTCCATCTTGTCCTTAGGGAGGAAAACAAACATGGCACATTCCTTGCAGGTGACTGAAAATGGTCTGTGAGCATTCATCATCACCTTCAAAGTAGATTCATTCACCCTAGAAATACCTTGGTGTGTTGATCTAACCTGCAGCTTACCGTCCTGACCAAGTGTCTACCTAAGCAAAAAGGGGTAACAACAATGTAAAAGCTTCCTGAGTCCAAAGGCCCAACCCCCAGCCAAAGAGCCACAGGGCAAAAGTCCTTTAGCTCTCGCCCTTTGGCTTGCGCCAAAGAGGAACCTTGCCATTCAAAGGCTAACAGCCCCCACCTCTCAACCGCCACAACAACAACATTTCATGAAGATGGTAGGCAATAAGTATGCAAAAGATTCATAAGATAGGCAAAAGATTCAGGACAGACAACAGGAAGTACTTATTTACTCAATGAATAATTAGGGCTGCCGATTCGGTTTGGCCCAAACTGAAAAACAGCCGAATTTCCCCTGATTAGGCGGTTTTTAGTTCGGGACGAACCAAACTCAAAAATGGTGGGAAACCGGGGAGCCGAATTCAGCGAATTCGGGAGTTCACGAATAAATCCGGCAAATTCAGGGCCGTCAGTAAGCAGCATTCTCCTCCCCCGGCCAATCGGTGGCCAAGCTGGGTCTTCTTCTGGCCAATCAGTCAGGATTGAGTACTGGAGGAATCAGCTGATGCGCGGCCAGGCCGGGGGGAGAGAGAGAGAGTGAGAGAAATCCTCGTGTGTGGGGGGGTGCTTGTGCACATTCGCTCCTTTCTGTGGCTGTAGGGGGTGCATTTTTGGGGGTACAGACCCCAAACTTTCAGTGGAGCTTCAGACAAGCCTTCTTAAGAGACCCCCCAAGTTTTGTAAACATTGGGTCAGGGAGTCCCGAGATATGGGCTCCCTCCCCTTTTCTCTTTCCATGGCTGCAGGGGGCGCATTTTTGGGGTTACAGACCCCAACCTTTCAGCAAAGCTTTAGACGAGCCTTCTTAAGAGACCCCCCAAGTTTTGTAGACTTTGGGTCAGGGGGTCCCGAGATATGGGCTCCACCCCTTTTCCCTCCCCCCTTTTCCATTTCCGTGGCTGCAGGGGGCGCTTTTTTGGGGGTACAGCCCCCAAACCTTCAGGACATCTTCAGACAAGCCTTCTTAAGAGACCCCCCAAGTTTCGTAAAGATGGGTTCAGTGGGGGCAGAAATATCGGCTCCCCCCTTTTCTCTTTCCGTGGCTGCAGGGGGCGCATTTTTAGGGGTACATACCCCAAACTTTCAGTGGAGCTTCAGACAAGCCTTCTTAAGAGACCCCCCAAGTTTTGTAAACATTGGGTCAGGGCCCCCCGAGATATGGGCTTTCCCCTTTTCCCTTTTCCCTATTGGGATGAATGGATCACCCAATCCTGTATGCATCTCCAGAGCAAAACGTCCCGTGCTTAAATGGAATCGTCTTGGATTACCCAGTCCTCCTCCCAGCCCCTCCTGATGGAACAGAAGACAGCCACAGTAAGACCCCTTTGGGGGCTTTAATCTATACTTTTTCTCCTGTGTGTGTGGGGGGGGGGGAAGCAGAGTCTGTGTATGTGTGGGGAGGGAGCAGTTTCTGTGGGTGGGGGGGAAGCCAAAGGGGGCTTTCACCCATTCTGCCTGGGAGGGGTGCCCCCTCGAGTCTCTCTCTCCCTGGTTTGAGGGGGGGCTTCAGTGTGTCCTCAGGTTTTCCCTCATTCATAAGATCGGTTAGGTCTATTTTGATACTTGCTCAAAACTGGTTTTCAAATGGTGACTTAAAGAATGCATTTTCCTGGTCCCGAGTCCAATGCAAAAGGGGAAATTCCACCCCCTAGTGCTCTTTATGCATAGCTAGCTGCCTCTGTCCCTTTCCATGCTTTGCACGGTTGCAAAGGTGTTGCTTTGCAGGGTTGTGTTGCTTTGCAGTTGTGTTGCTTTGCCATTGTGTTGCTTTGCAAACTTCTCAGCTGTTTGTCGGGGCTGGGAGCTTTGTGCGTGGGCGGCAAGCTCTGCTCAGAGATGCACATTAAGGGTGGGGGGAACCCTTTCGGGGTCCATATCTCAGCCCCCCCTGACCTAATCTTTACAAAACTTGGGGGGTCTGGCAAGAAGGGTCCTTTGAAGCTCCGCTGAAAGTTTGGGACCTCTACCCCCAAAAATGCCCCGCAGAGCCGCAGAAAGGGGCAGTTGTGTTTTTAATGGCTTTATTCGGCCGAATTTTTTCCCCGAACTTTGAATTCCCGCCGAATTGCACGGACCCGAAGTGGGGGAGTTCGGACTTCGGCATATCCCAAATCTAAACGGGCCGAATTCAGCCGAATCCGAACTATACCTAATTTTTTTTAATTCAACAGCCCTATGAATAATTATACTGTGGATTTTACTGCCAGTAGATCATCTTTCTTATCATATCAGCAGGATATTGCAGTTGCAAAAATTCTTGCTGTAGAGATACTCACTTGAAGGACCTACACCAGCATTTTTGCAACTACAATATCCTGCTGATATGGTAAGAAAGATGATTGGAAAGGCCAGAATGAAACCCAGGCACAGCTTGCTACAGGACAAGCCCAAAGAAAATGACAGTAGAACACCTCTATTGGTCACATACAGCTCACAACTCAAGCCAGAGCAATGTATTATTAACTACCTACAACTAATGGTGGATTGTGACACTTTCCTTGCTAAGGCAAGGGGGTGGGGCGCGAACCTTTCTTGCTTACAGATAGCCTGCTAATCTAAATGTACTTGGGAAGTAGGCATGGGAGATAAAATAATCCACAGTGTCTCTCAGAACGGAAGAACAAATTGAAAGCAAGGTTTTATTCTAGGCACACACAAATTAAGCTAATGGGGAAATTTAAGAGATGAAAATAAAGGGTTCACAGGTGTGATGATGGCAAAGAAATATTTTTCTGTGCAGTCATCGTTATTGCCACAGCATAGGCTCCCAAATGGTTTCTAGTCTATGACTGGTTGGACTCAGCCTACCTTTTCTCCACCTTCACTCTAATTGTTGACCCAGATCCATGTTGATATGCTGGTATACTCTGAATCAACCTTCCTCAACACCATTTAGAATCTTTAACGTGTTTTGCAAGACTTTCTTCATTCTTATTGCCAAAGTGACTTTGTTCTTGATGATCAAAATCGTAAATGAAATATTTCAAAATTGTCAACATACAAAGTCTCTTCTCACAACAGAACTATGTTGCATAAGACGATATAGGCAGTGATGCTGCACAAGTTCACTCCTACCAAACTTAGGCTATGAACACTGAAACTCATAATGAGTAATGCTCATTAAATTTGTACTCCAATGTTTAGAGTGTGACTCTTGCTGGTCTGTAATGCTCACTTTCAATACAGAGGTAAGCATTATGAGCTCTGTATCTCTTAGTAGATTCTGATCCTGCTCTTCCTATAAAGAGCTCAGGGCAATAGATATGACTTTCTCTTTTCCACTGCATATTTGTATATCCAAGCAAGATAAAATCCTGGACCCAACCTTTGCACTCTGTTATGTGTGAAAACATGTTTGAACTGCTTCTAATAACTTAAAAGAGTGGCTACCTTCCTGGCACATTTATGAGGGCAATTCCACAATGTGGAATCTACTGTCCCCCCCCCCCATCATTCTCTTTCTCTCTTCCTCCAGCACTTTGAATGTAGGGCATTCCAGATACCAGGGTATCCCAGGTACTATAGAAATGTGATTTAATGGCACCTGAGTATAGCCTGTGGAGAAATGCCCTCCACCCTATTGACCAAATGTATATTTCAATAACTGAGTTTACACTATAATCATGTTACAGAGTAGACTGAGGCTCATCATTAGGGCAGTCACCTGGGACTTATGTAGTATTTTAGAAAACGTGATTTCACCTGCTTGTGTGTTTTCTTATAACTGAGCTTGAAGGGGAGTAATACATCCCAAGGCCAATGGATAAGCAGTGTGATGTGGCAAGTGTCCAATACAACTAGTGATGCTGTACTCCTTACGTTATGGACCATAAGATTAACATGAAAACAACCCACTCCCAAAGTTCAGTAACAAGAGACTAATGAGTAATAAGAGAGAAAAACATCTTCAACACAGTGAGAGGCCTGGCTCCAAAGGCAGCTTAGGCAGAAGATGGAGAAACCACGGTACACCACTAACTTCTCAGACTCACAATGACCTTCCGCAAGTGCCCCTACAATTCCACCCTTTGGTGTCCATATTTTCCCCACTGTGCCCCATTCCTCTTTCCCTGTTTGCCGTACCAAAGTTTGAACTTTAACATACAGACATTTAACTCTCACATATAAGATTCAAACCAATACAGCCCATCTTGCAACTTGTCAGGATCAGGCGTCTACCCCTAGCATCCCTCAAGCAAACTCGTCCAGGCAGGTAATCCTGAAGCAGTAATACTTTATTAAGAGCAAAAGGTAGGTTAAAAGAACTGACTGTCATCAAACGGAAGAAGGCTGCTAATGGCAATACATAGGCAGGTTACATGTTTAAAAGCACTCTAGCCTGTGAAAGTAAAACAGAGCAAGGCAAACCCGAGATAAGGGGTTCCTAGGAAGCGTAGACTAAATATTACACAGCTGTGAAAAACAGGACGGACGAGATTGTACACAGAGTTTACAGGCATGTACACAGAGTTTACAGGCTATAAGGAATATTATCACAGGATGGCATGCTATGTTCAGGATGTTTCTCTTGGTTGGGCTCCATCCAGAGAGGATATCCCACCAATGATTTGTGGTAAGATCTTCCATGTATTGTATAACCCTGACTAGGTCAATGTTTTCCTGTTGTATCTTCAGAATCATTCCTTTGTCATTTCTAGACAGTTTGTTCTATTGAGCCTGAACTGAATCACTATCCCATAAAGTCTGAGCTACAGAGGTAATGCTAAAGCCTATGGGAAATGTGACATTCAACTCTTGAGCTTCCCATCCCAATGTTTTAGTTTCATATTCAATGGACATATGGGATATGAAGCTGGCAAACATTATAGCAACATTAATGTACTAGTGGCCAGGATGTGTCCCCATCTTCCCAGTAGATGACATGTTAAGACACAATACAAATGAAGCTTCACCCATTATCCATTATTTGGGGTGCATCGTTATTCAACTGGGACCGCACACATGTACCAGGACATATTTGGACTTAATAGACTTTTGCTGTTGTCCATCCCACATGTTTAGTTGCAAGATGAACCACTTAAAGACATTTTGCCCGTGACATTCAGTTTTGATACTAGATGGACAATATTACAAGTGCAAGTGTTTCATGATGCACGTCAAGTACAAACTGGGGATTTATGGGGGCTTCTTAATATGTCTACATGGAAGGTTGTTTATTGCCTAATGATCCTTTTTGTTTCAAGCATGTGTTTTTATTGCATAATGAATTGCTATTCTCTCTGTGTTTTGCTGCTCACACACTAGAGTTTGAAATACAAAGATTCCAGGATATAATGGGATTAAGTCAAAATTTGCAGGCCTGAAAAACTATACTGCATGTACCAACAGATTTTGGTTATGGGAAGGACACAATAGTACTTTGGGAAATGATACTGACTATGAGAACTCCACCACATTGTCAGACATATACCCACAGTACCCCCTATTCAACAGCACATGGAATGGGGAAGGGTCAATATGCTCGGGATGGGCCATACAAGACCCCAACATGTGGGGTTTTTTTGTTTATAAATGGGCTACAAATTATAACCCTGGTGCATTTCAATGTGTAGGGGTAGGATATCTAAATTACAAATAAGTTACAGAAATGGGTCAGTTAGACAGCATGTAAGTGCACCACTGCACAGGAAAAAGCGAGATGCAGGATCAAAATACCTAGGAAAAGGGTGTTCTGATACAGTTATAACAGGAAAACAGCTGTCAAAAACAGAGGGGTCTAGAGTTGGTGGAGGTTTGATAACAGGAGTTCTAACTTTAGGAAGCTACCCAGGGATCGTAGCTCAAGAAAACAGGAGAAGCATTTTAGGACTGACATGCAGATTAGAAACAACCATGAATGCTACTGGGTTAATCATTAGAGAATTACAAAGTGAAATAGAGGAGCTACACCAATCAATGGTTCAGCATCGCTTGGCTTTGGATTATTTGCTGGCTAAACAGGGAGGTGGGTGAAACAGCCTGCAAGGTGACATTTCATGATTTAAATAAGACAGTAGAGGACCAATTGGAAGAATTGCATCAAGTGATACAGGATAATCAAAGCGGGATTGGTAATCCCTGGGACTGGTTGACAGCATGGCTGCCGAGTATTGATTGGTTGAAATCGGTATTCTGTGAAATCATTATGATCTTGAGCATAGGGCTAATTTGTTGCATATGTATCTGTCAGGCCTTTGCTTCTTTTGAGATTGGGGATTTGGCAGTTGCAGGCCAGAGGCTGGCTTCCAGTCAAGGCCAGGTTCTGGCTGCTGGTCAAGGTTTTGTTCTCATGCTGCAAATCCTGTTTATCCTGTACTCGTGTTATGACTTCGATTCTCTGGGAACCGTTATCTCTTAGTACGGCACTGCGGTTTCACTTTGTATTGCTTTTTGCCTAGAATGCTTTTATACTGTAACCCACCTGCATAGACCCCTCTCCTGCGTGAGAGGCAGTCAACTTCTTTTAATCTGTCTTTTTGCTCCTAATAAATTAGCATTGCTTAGGACCACCTGTCTGACCGTGTCTGTTTATGGGATGCTATGGATGGAAGCCTGAGCTGACAGTATCCAGTGCTTACCTGCCTGCCTAGGCTTTTGTAAAAATTTGATTCCAAAGCCAAAAGAACCGACAAAGGCTGAAAGACTTGTAATGATGGTTCACAAATGTGGTATAGCATATACAATCCACAGAGGCAAAGAAACAATGGATTGATCAAGGCTCAAAGTTTTGAGTCTGATAAAGAGGGGGGACTGAAGGAATTGTAAAACCTCAATTTGCTCGGCTTTCATTGTGCAGCGCAAGCTGAAATCCTAAGCACACCAGCTGAAATCCTAGTTTATAGGGAAGGCATGTTATGCACAGTTTTATGAGCACAGTATAACATTATGATCACACATATTATATATGTACCCCGTGTAGTTGATGCCACTTCACTGAAATATGTCAGAAATATATGGAAAGCACTTCACTGAAGTACTTAAGAGAATGTATGTATAAGCTTTAGATATCTACATAGGCCAGGAGGAATCTGGCTCTCCTCAAAGGGTAGAGATCAGCAAGAGTCCATTCAGAAAGACAGAAGTTTAGAAACTACTCCAAGGATTAGATCACACCTATTTAATTGGGAGAAGGCATGCCAAAATAACATTAAAAGGTATACCTCTCATGTGTTATCTCAAGCAGGATGAGCTAAGCAGGGGTATTTAGCCAGTTTCAAAAGTATAGAGGTTGGCATAGAAATGAAGATATGGTAGAGAAAAGGCCAAAGGCCAAAAGTGCTGCACCAATTAAGCTAATTGATAATGTGAAATCATGGGCATGCGTGGAAGGCACCTAGGTGAGATCATGGGGCATACGTACAAGCACCCAGGTGAGATCATGGGTCATGCACAAAGAGCAGAAAGGTAGACAAAGAACTCAAAATTGTATAAATACTCCCATGTGTTGCATGGTGTCTTTGAAGAGTTATATTTGACTGTCCTGAGACAGACTCTTCCTGCTGGCATCATAAATTACCTCTTGCTTCTAAAAAAATAACCTGAGTCGTCCCTGTTCTTGGTGGGTCTGTGCCATTGAACGGGGTCTGGCTTTTGCGTCCAACAAAATCCCTCATGCATATAGTGTTGAGAATTCGGAACAGAAAACTGTGCAGCAAACCTATCAGGATCAGGCGTCTGCCCCCTAGCATCCCAGAGCAAACTCATCCAGGCAAGCAGCTCTGAAGCAGTAAGACTTTATTAGGAGCAATAAGGCAAATAAAAGACCTAACTGTCTACAGACAGGGAAGGCTGCTAATGGCAATACATGGGTTAAATACATAGTTAAAAGCACTCTAGCCTGTGAAAGTAAAACAAAATGAAGCAATCCTGAGACAGCAGTTCCCAGGACAAGGTAGACAAAACAACAGCTGTGGATAACAGGATGAGCTGAACTGTACAAAGCATTTGTGACATGTGAGCCAAGGACTTGAACCGAAGCCAGAGCCTGGCCTGCTCATGTCAAGAGCCCTTTTTCAGTTGACTTCAGCCAAGGCCTGACAAAACCAAACACAAATTTTCCCTGCATAAATGACCAGTGATTTACTGCTGTATTGTGTGACTGTATTGCAGTCACTTCAAGAGTCTTGACAAGTAAGTAGGTTAAAAATTTGATTAAAAAAGGTAAAGGTAAAGGTCCCCTGTGCAAGCACCGGGTCATTCCTGACCCATGGAGTGACGTCACATCCCGACATTTCCAAGGCAGACTTTGTTTGCGGGGTGGTTTGCCAGTGCCTTCCCCAGTCATCTTCCCTTTACCCCCAGCAAGCTGGGTACTCATTTGACTGAACTTGGAAGGATGGAAGGCTGAGTCAACCTTGAGGCAGCTACCTGAAGCCGACTTCCATCGGGATCGAACTCAGGTCATGAGCAGAGCTTTTGACTGCAGTACTGCAGCTTAACAAGCTGATAAACCAACACCTAAATAACTGTGCTTGCATGTGCTTCTGCTCTGTTGCCTGTGTTTCTTCCTTTCTTCCCTTGCTCTGTTGTTGTTCCCTTAAAATCCAAGTCATTCTTTCTCAGGCTACACATAATAAAACGCTGGTGTGTCAAGAGTGTTAGCTTTTCCTTTGCTGCAGGCTCAAGTTAATGGGAACACCAGTGTGCAGGGCTGCCAAGAGCTACCATGGGCCCCTGGACAAAGATGCCATCTGGGGGCCCCATATGACCCTGATCCAAACCAAATATCATAACAAATCAAATCACTTGGCTGGCTGTTACCATGCATCTATAATAATAAAGGAACCTACATGTCCATCTGTCTGTCCAACTCCTGTTTACTATTCTCTTCCTTCCCTGTGACCACACTGCAGAACTGCATTAGCAGAAAAAAGTAAATGCATTCCATGACTGCAGAACAACACTGGCTTTAAGGGCTCTCCAGCTGACTTCGGCCCCACAATTCCTCCCTCTCAGATGCCCTGGCTGTGGGCACTTTATTTCAGGCTGATATCCAGCTATTCCATCATATTTGCATCAACAGATCTCCTTGGACTTCCCCCACCCCTTTACTATCTGATTCAATGCTACCGGGCCTTTCTCTTAGGCTATTTGTATTACATTACAGGCAAAAAGGTATTTGTTAAGGTTTCATTTTTGTTTTGCAACCATAATTGCTTAACACAATGTAGAAAATAAAGTCATTACCAAACAGGAATATATTACTGAAACTTAAAATTGAATTTAGGAAAGTATTTCAAAAGGTGTTATTATGAAACCAGGAAGAAATTGGCAATGTGACTTGATATGATTGAATAGTATGTCTTCATATCCAAGGCCAGTCCCAGGATGAGCTGTGACAGTATTGCCACACAACTGAGCATTATTTTATGAGAACATCTGCAATCTCATATGCAAATATACAAAAGTTCAGTCTTACTAATTTGGGTTGCATCTGTTTTGAGAAGGGCAACATGATAACTTCTAGGAAAACTGGGATGTAAAAAAGTGAGCAGAAGGAGGAGTATACAGAATGGAGAATAGTAGGGCTTTCTGTTTCTGTTTTTGCTCTAATAAATTGTACGGATGAGCATTCCAATATTAAGTAATTATATGAACTGAAAATGCACCATGGTGTAGCATAGTGGTTAAGAGCGGCGGACTCTAATCTGGAGAACCGGATTTGATTCCCCATTCCTCCACATGAGAAGTGAAGTGTAATCTGGTGAACTGGGTTTGTTTCCCCACTCCTACACCCGAAGCCTACTGGGTGACCTTGGGCTAGTCACAGTTTGCTCTGAACTCTCTCCGCCCCACCTACCTCACAAGGTGTCTGTTGTGGGGAGAGGAAGGGAAGGCGATTGTAAGCCTCTTTGAGAGTTCTTAAAGGTAGAGAAAAGCAGGGTATAAAAACCAACTCTTCTTCTCTTCTTAATTAGTGTAGTTATTATGACTACTGGGAAATTAAAATGACAGTCATTAATGGGAGGCAATTCGGCTATAATTTTCACACCTGTCTGTCAGTCTTAGAGCTCAAGAAGGTCCAGCCATGGGGAGGAAACAGAGGTGGCTCAAAACATTTTCCCATCCTAAGCACCCACCCCTTTGCCACCCCATCAGGTACACGGTGGGCTACAGAAGCTGCCACCTTACATCCTAGTTGGGTGGGGTGGCAGAAGGTGCCGGCATTGCACATCTCCTGATGTGCCACCCTGTTGGGAGCAGGGCAGACTGCAGAAGCTGCCCCTTTACACCTCAGCCCAGCAGCAGCAACATGGGTGTTGGTAAGGACACATATTTATCTGCCATCTCGCTAGAGATGCTGATATGCTAAAGAAAGGAGGAGGCTGGAGGGCATGCCCAGCCCTGACTTTGGACCTCTAGGAAGTAGAGTCTGACACTTCTCCTTGATCTCCTCAGCCACCGTCACACAGTGAAGCTTTCCTATCTGCGAAGGAAAAAAAGCACTGCTAAGTATGGTATCTCTTGCCACTTCTTTCCTGCTGTTTGTTTATACTTACATTAGGGTAGAGGTTCTGTGTGAAAGGCAGAGTCATTTCTTCCAAAGGTTCAGGTACCAGACTCGTTTTCTCACACAATGGTTCCTTTACTGTCTCAGATCCTGAGGGCTCCACGAGCAGCTCTTGGACCTCCTCAGGTACAAAACACATTTCTTCATATACCTGTAACTCTCCCATCTGGTGAAATCTCCAAGAGCAACAGAAAGCATGAAGGCTGCGAAATGGCTTCTCCATTTAACAAGCAGGATCCCCAACAGTCTCATTGGCACATTTGAACAACTGACTACTCCCTACTGGGAGGGGAAGGTGGGTGCAAATGTGCAGAAACGTCACACAAACCTCATTAGGTCCCTCTTTGGAGTGTTGGGAGTGGGGGAGGTTGTCACCCCGACTTCCCATGTGAGCATGCCACTGCCTTTAAACCCATCCAGGACGCTGTGATGAGTCTGTAGAGGGGTCACATTGCCCCCTTAGGGACTCTCAGGAGTAGAAGGTGTTAGTGTCCCCCAACTTTCCTCCTGAGCCCCCCAAAAAAACCTGTTCATGAGACAATTTCATAGAAGGATCCCATGATATCCTTAGAGACCTCTCAGAATCACTGGGGTAATTTCCTCCTATGTGGGGTAGAGGTTCAGGGGCAAAGGGAGGCAGGACACCTGTTAAAGTTGTTTATGTCACTTTTGATGTAGGAGGTATGCCCCCATTTCTTTAAGAGGGAAGATAAACTATTTAAAATAGGCTTTGAATGAGTAAGGAAAGAGAGATTTAAAAACAGAAATTAGAGAACTGATTAGGTGAGAAAGAGTAAGGAAAGAAGGGAAGTTAAAAGGGACACAAAGAAAAATGGTAGTCATTGGGTAGTGTTCATGAGCCATTCTATATATTATGCAAATTGAGATGATAATGTCTGTTCATTATGTATTCTTATTCATTATATGCAAATTCCTTCTCCCACTTGTGTTTTTTAAGCCGCAACAGGAAGAGGTGGCAGTAGGATTGCCAACTCTGGGTTGGGAAATTCCTGGAGATTTGGGGTGGGGGCTGGAAATGGCAGGTGTTGGGAGGGCATAATCAGGATAATGCCTCAGAGTCCACCTCCTCCAAAGCAGCCATTTTCTCCAGGGGAACAGCTCTCTGTTGTCTAGAGATGAGCTTTAATTCTGGGAGATCTCCAGGCTGCACCTGGAGGTTGGCAACCCAAGGTGAGATTGAAGCAGGGGTGCTTTTCCACATGCTCTTGCCTGCTTCAAATCACATCTCTTCAAATGGCTTCTCTCCACCCCCCCCCCTTGAGTTTCAAATGTGTGCTAGAGAGGACAAATCTGCTGAATTATACTGAAAACATAAGATCTTCCTTACTCGTGGGACTTCAAAAAAAAAAATTGTGTGTCCAAAATGCTAAAATGTTATTTTAAATAAAATGTAGGGAAATGATCAGAATATGGCTCCAGGTACGTATTTTAATTTTGTTGGAATGTAGATGTATGAACTCTTGGTACACTTTGTAATCATATATTGCCTCAAGGGAATTTTTTTCCCTTGTGTGGTGCCATCCACTCCATAATTAATGCACTCAGGTACTGCATTTACATTCATGGTAATGCTAAGTTTTGCTTTTAAAGAGGCTCTGGGGTAAAGCAATCTATACTCAACACCATGGAGAAAGTCAAACAAGTTTTGCAGAAAACCTCCCCTCCTGAAACTTGCAGAAGACCCATATCTGTTTTTATATCATCACCACTTCTGAGGCTCTCCTGTACTGTTTGGCCCTCGTGTATGCCAAACCAGAGTTGACACTTCCACAATTTTTAAAACACTAATTAGCAACCCAAGGAAGCTGCTCTGAAGTAAGGGGTGCTTGGAGAAAAGATGTTTAACCCTTTCTTCCTATGTCACTTCTATAATGTAAAACTGCCTGTCTCCAAATCAGCAATTGGATCTACAAAAAAAAATACATAGGTGCAGATGGCTAAGTCTATGCATATTCCCCATGAGAGCTGCTTGCCACAATGGAAGGGGTATATTAAACCATGGAAGAAATATTACAGGAAAGAGTTAAATGTTTTCTTCTCTCAGTTGTTGCATTGAAAGAGTGTAGAAAATGGAGGAGAACAGTTCACAACTGCATGAATATTTCAGCCAAGTGTACTCTATGGCACTGTAGCTCACCAAGGTCCGTGTCCTCCCCAGGCTCCATCCCCAAATCTCCAGGAGTTTCCCAACTAGGAACTGGCAACCCTATCCCCCACCCCCACAAGTGGCCAGGGGGACCTGGCAACCCTATGGTCATTTATGCTTGGTTGATTTTGACACTCGCTCAAAGCTCCTTTTTCAAATCCACCCTTTAAAATGCTTATTCACAAGACCCGAATTAGATGAGAAAGTCTGAGGCTGATTGGAGCTCAGTGTTACGCAAAGTATCCCACTGCGCAGAACTCTGCCCAAATAGGGTTGGGTTATCTCAGTGGTAATCCTCCCACAGCTGTTTGCCCACCTTTGGGGCAGGATGACAAAGCCCTGCCCCTTTCCCCGCCCTCTGCCATCCTGCACATGTGTGCATTGCTGCACCCCCTTGCGAATAAACATGTTTTTTCTAGGTGGGAATTTCGCAAAGGGAAGCCATACCAAATATTTCTCTCCGGAATTTTTTTTTCATTTTTGGTGAAACAACAGTGATATATCACTTAATTGATAATGAAAAAAATGGGAAGAAAAGCCCAAAGAACAGTAACCCAAGCCTTGGTGCTCCCGCGCATTTATTAACCTTTACAACCACTGTTTGCTTGGAGGAGGGCGGGAGCAATCCCGCACAACTGATTCCCCCACCCCGGACTTCCGCTAGGGCAGCGGAGTGGAGCAGTCGCCTCCCCCGGAGCTCCGGGAAGGGGAACCAAGAACGTCGTAAATAAGGGAGCTATCGTGCCCCCCCCCCGATTCCTAAACAGTGGAACGGTAACAGGAAATCTCCTGCAGCCTCGTTGTGTGGTTAACTCCTGGAATCTCTTGAGATTTACGACTTGGAGACCCAGTAGCAGTTCCACCCGCTAAGGAGTACATCGCCGAAGACGCTTCTTGGAAATTGGCTTCATTCCCCCCTACCTATCTACATCTGGCAACTATATAAGTAATTATACCTGCTCTTCTGACATCTGAGTAAGTTTGAAACACCTCTTTTGTTTTACCTGGATCTGAAAGTCCCAGGAAATTCTTATGCTTATCTGTTGAATCTCTCTCTCCCCACTCAACCTTTAAATGACTTTTTAAAACCAAGAAAGCATCAATAACTTGCCAGGAGCTTTATCAACTTGATCAGTGGGAAAACATAACAGCTAAGATTTGAAAGACGCTTTAATTACCAATCAGGAACTATTACGTATTAAGGGAAGGGAGGAGTGGAGATCCCCCCCCAACTCAAGGACAGTCTTTTTAATTAAATAAAAACTTCCTGCCACGTCCTTCCCAGCAACAGTCTAGCATCATGAGAAAGTCAGAGAACTTGGAATCAGAAGCCTGATATCAGTGTGTAACCAGTAAATGATTCCTAAGCCTCTGGCTACAAAGAAGGAAGGTTTATGACTTTGATTCCTGTAGTACCTCCCTGTTACTCATCTTGAATCTGCCTGGACTTCACTAACTGAACTTTAACAGGAAAGTTTGGAGGTGCAATCATGGCATTCATGGCAAATATGATTCAACAGATGGCACAATTCATGGATTTGATGAACACTTCATTTCAAGGTCTTATTCAGAAACTGGACATTATTTTAGAAGAAACCAAAGAAATAAAAGCCTCATTCACCTCAATAAGATCAGAGGAAGCACCAAAAGACTTTCTGGCTGACAAGAGTGACAAAGAACAAAGGGATCTTGTAAATGACATGGGGAATTTTACAAAGCAATCTGCAGCAACTCACTGGATAATAACGGATTGGAATGGAAAGAGTCTGAGTTTCATTTTCACCATCTGGATTTGTTTAATGATCTTCTCAAAGTGACTGTTTTTGACATGTGCTACCTGGATATATCTGATGGATTTTACAACAGAGGCTTGGAGGATTTGAGGAACAGAAAAACTGGGTTGGTCAGGATTCCCCTCTTTGAATTTGGGATGGAAGACAATGCAACATGGGTCTACTATGCTCCATCTGCAGAAAAGAATTTACCAACAATCTCTAAGGATGCCTTGTGTCAACTACTTCAAATGTGGAAAAGACAGAAACGCTGGAAATTCAGGATAAAGGGACTAATTTTAAAGAGTCTGGTTTTTTCCTGCTGGTTAAAATTGACAAGAAACCATCTAAATGGATTGGTTATAATGGAAATGGAATTACATAAAATATTAATCTACTAGAAATGTCATGCAATAAACGAGTGTTAGGGAGAAATGGAGAATTTACAAATTAACTAATTTTCACTAGAAATAATTATATGCTTCTTACTATACTAATCCATCTTTTACTAGGGAGATTTAATATTTTTTTTCCTTTTTTTAATCTTTTATTCTTTTTTCTCCTTCTTATGTGATGTTATTAATTAAATTCTTTTCTTTTTTCTTTTTTTGGTTTTGTTATAGAAAATATAATAATTAAGTGATTAATGATTAATGATTATTAACAATGGTATTAGGGTTAGAAATTTATGCAAAAGAGATTACAAGTCTATTACAGGATGGAGGGAGAAGCAGGGGAAGTCATTTTTTTCTATTCAATATATGTTATTGTTAAACCTTTTTGTTAATAATTTTGGAAAATAATAAAAAAATTATTTAAAAAAAACTGATTCCCCCACCCCACCCCTCAAAACAGTTTTCATGCTTCCCTGAGCAGCAATTACCTGATTTGGGTAAGCTCCCATTGTGGTTGGTAGTTTGGAAAATCGTCCACCCTCTCCTTCCTTCCTTAGAAGGCTTCTTTGTTAAAGATCAATGCAAGATGTGTTCTTTGCTTATGTACGGAGGGCAAGTACCTCTCACTCGGCACAATGTTTTTTTCCAGTTCAGTGTAAAAATAGTGATATATCATTGTGGTAACAATCCTTGCACAGGAAAAAGGGTAGACAATTTGTCAACCTGACCTTAGTGCATCATCGTGTTTATTTATCAATAAATGGCAGCTGATAGTACAATCAGGGAGATCAGTACATAGTGACAGACAAAGGGTTGCAATCCCCTGCTTGTGACCCGGGCACCTCTACAAACTGTTTAATCTTCCCCAAGAGGCGTTTCAGGAATTGGATGACCTTGACATGTCATTGGTAGTTTGTATAGTCATTCAACCCCCCCGCCTTCCAGGTGCCTTCATTCCTTGCCTTGCTTCAGATACAGATAAAAGCCATGACCTTCTTTATAAAACTTCAGTGTATCACGAGTATCCATATATGTGGTTGTCTTATTGTCGGAGGAGTACTTCTTGTTGGGAAACCAATCAAAAATCACTGTGGAACAATCTATATCCTCGTTCCAGGAAAATGGCGCCTCAGAAATGCCCCTTCACATAGCGTGAACCCTTCCTTCCACAAATGTTCCTCCCACAGCAGTTTCTCAGGAGAAAGCCCAGTGATTGGCCAAACAGGATCTCTGGGCGATTCTCTGTTCGCCCATTGGACTGTGGAACTTGCTGCACCATTTTGTTGACATGCCCTCCCTTTCACATGCAGGAAGGGTGTGGGAAACACCCAAAATGGAGGAGAACAAGGAGGCGATTTAAAAACTCAGGCAGGGTTACTGGTGGTCCTCTAAAATGCCATTCTAAACACAAGCACCTTCACCTCCAGGCAAAACCAAGGCATGGTTTTCACGTCTAAAAAGAAACCCTCAGCGACATATTGCTTAATTTACAATCAAAGGGGAGGGTGCCTCAGTTGAACAATACAGAGATTCAGTGCCATGGGTGGGCTGCCAAAGGCAACTGCTTCCCGGGCGGGGGGCCCAGGGAAAATCAGAGGAGACAGGACTTGCCTGGATCAGAGAACCAGCCAACTACAGGGGAAGCAATGTTTCAATACATCGCTATATTATTCTTTTTTTTCCTTTTTGTTAAAAAATTTAATATTTTTTTTTAAAAAAAATACATCGCTATAAAGATATGGCATTAAATTGAAAAATAGAGAATTAAATTTTTTAAAAGGAAGGAAGGGATCATGAGTTGCTTCCGGAGAGAGGGAAGTGGTCCAATAATAAAGGCCACACAAGACTGCTTTTTTCTGTTTATTAATATTTCCTGAAGCATCACAGAATAGGGGCATGTTCTCGGCAAACCAGACCGCCTACAGACCGGGAAACCCTTGCACATACAAAGGATGGGGGGAGGTTTGCAGTGAATGCACTAGTATTGAAAAAATGGCTTCCTTTGCCAGTGGGTCAGCTCAGAAAGGGAAGTGGGCGGGGAGACATGGGTGGGCAGTAGAGAGGCGGCAGGAAGACCTGGGTGGTTGGTGGGGAGGCATGATCACAATTAACTGCGGCTGTGATTATTCACGCTTCTTTGAGTGAATGCTTCGCAGCGGGGGCAGAGGTCACGTTAGAAGGGTTCCCCAAAAATGCGAGGCTTGTATGCACTGGCTTCGCAGTGACGTCTGGATGGAAGATTCCTCGTGGAGAAGTCAAATTAACATGCGGGGCAGTTCAGAATGGAATGTGACGCTTATTACCAAGCATAAATGGCCTATGTCTAGTTGTTTTGAGATGTTGAGTTAAGCTTCCTGAGTAAAGACTGTATAAGTAATTATTTGAACTGCAGGGGAAGAAAGAATAGACTATTAAAATTGACAGAGGAGAGGAGAAAAGAGAAGACTTCATCATCTGTGCCTTAATTCTTTAGTACCAATACCAATACCAAAACCTTTAATGGCATAAAAACTAAAATATATTACATGTAGATCAAATTATGTTACAATCATAAACAGTATTAATCCCTGAGTTTTGTCATGTCATACTTTTATGACACTCTGAAATAATTTGGCCACTTTCTCAGTTATGATGAGAGAGCGATTATTCAAGAGAGAAGACGCCTTTACAGAAAATCCAGTCTTGTTTACCAAGATTGGGGTTAAAAATTTTGATCGAATTTTTTCATAGCAGGAGCAATGGAAGAGCATATGTGAAATTGTTTCAAGACAGTTCTTCTCACATGGGCAATTCCTTGCTGAGTGGGGTAGATTTTGAAATCTCCCATACAAAACTGAAGATGGCAAGACATTAAATCTTGCAAGGGAGAAGGCTCTGCATTGCTGTGGAACTTTCAGGAGGGAGAAATACTGGTAAAGGGATATTTCGGCTTTATTTCTGAGTTTACCCAAAAAAATCCAGGTCCATTGTAGTCTATGGGGATTTTTTCAAAGCTCCTGTGGGGGCATTTTTGGAGGTAGAGTCACCAAATTTGCAGCGTGGCTGCAAGGGTCTCTCCTTAGATGGTCACCAAAGTTTGGTGAACTTTGGGACAGGGGGTCCCATTTTTAATGGGCCCACAAAGGGGTCGCCCCCATCCTCCAGGCATTTGCGAGCTGAGCTGTCAATTGGTTTTCAGGTTCAGAAGTTCAGCGTTGTCGAGAACTGGCGTAAAGAGCCGATTGGCAGGCTGGCACCGCAAAGTCTGGGGCTCCCTTCATATCTGGGGTGCATAGCATGATGTCCATGCAAATTAGCTTCCAAACAGAGGGAAAAGGCAAGAAAAATAAGGCATGGAAAACATTTTTTGGTGGCAAATGACATCCTGTGGACAATCCTTTACTATAGTCATCAAGAATCTGATTTCAAGAGATGGTCACAGTATGGGGCAATGAAGCCACTACTTGGGGTGACCTTCTGTTTGAATGCAGGTTTTCATGGGGGGGAGTTGATATCGGAGCCAGCCGAAGTCTCAACCATGGGGGCTGTTCTGAAGGAGACTGCTCATCTACTTGGGTGAGGAAGTCTCCTTCAGAAGCCTGCTGGTGTGAACAGCTGTCGAAGCTGGTTCTTTTTAGCTGGAGGGTATATCCCTCCAGACAGGACTGGGTGAGCCCTGTCTTTTAAATAACCCTTATGCTTGATCCAGATTAACCCACTGAATGGTGATGGTTGGTCAGGCCAATTTGGCTCCAATTACATGACCCCTACCTCAAGAGATCCCCAAATATGGGGCCCTAGCAAAACCAGTCAAAGATAGAAAAATGGGAGAAAGCACAGAGCCATGCATTTGAGCAAAGGCGAAAAGCTGAACCCAAAAAAGCCGAATAATTATCGCCTATTCAGCTTCGGGCAGATTCCCAAGTTTGGGTATTTGGTCTACCCTAAACCCAAATGTTGCCAAAACAGCTAATTTCGGGTTTATTTTTTGTTTGGGTATATTGATATGCAGAACCCTACTGCATACACAAACAAACAAGCACTCAAGCCAGTGCACTGAATACAGTGATCCATCATTAGATGGTGGGTGGGGGATATTGCCCACTTTGTCCTCCCCACAGCAGTCCCTTCCAACTGCAGGAAAGGTGATTCCTGGGGTCATGGGATATTTGTGGAGTAATAGCCATATGAATCAGGGACTGCCTCTCTTCTCAAAGGACCTGCACTGAAAGATGGAAAAGGGAGGAAATTTCACCCCCTCCTCATCGTAGCGACTTCACCCTCTCCTCATTGTAGCCCCCAACCAACATGGCTACTACTCTATACAAATCTCACAACACTTTCAACACATCAACTTTCCCAGAGTCAGAGGGGACTGTTGGAGATAGGAGAAAGCAGGGAAGAACTGCAGTCCTTGTGTGAGATCACTGGATCCAACCCACTAGCCAGATCAGAAACCCACTGATCATCTCCCTCATGCAACTAGTGTCCTGGTATTGTTTTCTTTACAAGTGACTAAGGGCCAGACTACACATTTTGTCTTCCACAGGGTCACTACAGAGACTTCAGCCATGGGACAGCTGCAAGTTCCCCACTGGAACTCCATTTGGATTCACTGCAGGAGCCTGATTCCAATTAGGACAGTGGCACAGGGGACAGGAAGGACTTATGCCCTTCTATGCCATTTTCCCAACCTGAAACAGCACCGGGGGTGTTATTTGCCTCATCAGGGAGCTGCACTTTCAGTACACAAGCAGCCCCTCCCCCAATAGGGCAAATAATGTCCTTTTTTTTTAGTCAGAAGGATGGCATGGGGAGGCAGGCGCTCCTTCTCCACCTGTGCTGGAGCCCCAACCATAATCAGCCTCGTGTGGTAGTTCTAAATGGAGTTCTCTTGGAGAACCTGCAGCTGTCATGTGGCTGCAAATCTTGGTGGTAGATCTGTGGAAGACATCACATGTAGTTTGGCCCTAAATTGGGATCGGTGCCAGTGTAGTGGTGCAACAAGCCATTACTATTACATAAATAATTGCAAAATAACATAGGGAAGTTCAAATTCTCATTTAAATGACAGCAGGTACAGATTATATCAGAACCAATGATGCAAGCACCTGGTTTCTCTGTTTCCAAATGAGATGGGAGATTTGCACCCTTACATAGATGTTGCAACATAGAGGTTGGCACATGGGACTGATGGTCAATACTCACTGTACATGTATCACAGATGGATTTCATGAAGTGGACAATCATCCATGAATTATAACGGAGCATCATAGAGGAGAAGGTGAATATGAATGAATTCAGAAGATTTTCATGCTGCCTCTTCAGAGCATTGCTTGAGGCAGCAAACATTTTGCTGAGGCTACAGTATCCCAAAAGCTTCCTATGCTATGCTAAAATTGTTGAGAGGCACCTGGTTGCACTGGATGAGTAGAAATTCCCCAGATCAGACTGTATGCACTCAAGAGTACTCAAAGAACTTTCTAGAGGGGTTTCAGAGCCCATGTCCATCATCTTCCAGACTTCTTGAAGGGTGGGACATGTGCCACAAGGCTGGAAGAGGGAGAATGTTTTCCCAATCTTCAAAAAAGGGAGGAGGGATGGCAGGCCAGTCAGTCTGACCTCTGTCCAAGGGAAGATACTGGAGCAGTTTTAAAAGAGTCAGTCTGGGAGCATCTGAAAGACAACTTGGTGATCTCGACAAACCAGCATGGATTTGTCCCCAACAGGTCCTGCCAGACCAACCTCGTTTCCTTCTTTGATCAAGTGACAAGTTTACTGGATTGTGGGAACGCCATCAAAGTTGTTTACCTTGATTTCAGTAATGCTTTTGACAGGGTCCCCCATGGTGTTCTGATGGGTAAGCAGGTGCACTGCATACTCTAGGATAGTTAGGTGGATAGGGAATTGGTTGGAGAACCGCACCCAAAGAGTAGTTGTCAATGGCATTTCATCTGATTGGAGGGAAGTGACCAGTGGGGTGCCACAGGGCTTGGTTCTGGGCCTGGTACTTTTCAATATTTTTATAAAGGATCAGGATGAGGGGGTGGAGAGAGTACTCATTACATTTGCAGATGACACCAAACTGGGAGGGGCAGTGAACACACCAGAAGATAGAGTTAGAATTCAACATGTTCTGTACACACTGGAAAAGGGGGTGGATGTGAACAAGATGCACTTCAACAAGAATAAGTGCTGAGTTCTACATCTGGGTAACAAAGATGAGGAACACACATACTGGATGGGGGATACACTTCTGGGTAGCACTGTGTGAACAAGATCTTGGGGTATGGGTGGACCATAAGTTAAATATAAGCAGCTAGTGTTATACAGCAACAAAAAAGGCTAATGTGGTCTTGGGGTGTATCAACAGAGCCATAACATCCAAATCACAAGATGTCATATTCCCACTGTACACTGCATTGGTCAGGCCACACCTGGAGTACTGTGTGCAGTTCTGGAGGCCTCACTTCAAAAAGGATGTGGACAGAATGGAGCAGGTGCAGAGGAGAGCAATGAGAATGATCAGGGGCCTGGAGACCAAGCCCTCAGAGGAAAGGCTGAGGGACTTGGGAATGTTCAGTCTGAAAAAGAGGAAATTGAGGGGGGGGGGGTACATGATTGTTCTCTTTAAGTATTTGAAAGGCTGTCACTTAGAGGAGGGCAGGGAGCTGTTCCTAATGGCAGAAGAGGATAGGACTCGCAATTATGGGTTTTATGCATAGAAAGGTACCAGCTGGACATTAGGGGGGGAAATTACAGTAAGAGTAGTTTGAGGGAAGGCAGCATGGTATAGCCGGATCTCAGAAGTTCTCGGAAGCTAAGCAGGTTCAGTACTTGGAAGTGAAACCTCCAAGGAAAACCCCGCAGAGCGCATGCAGGCTTAGAATCCTTAGTCCAGGACTCAAGCTCCTAAGTGTCCCCCTGCATATTGCCTAACTATATACATACATAACAAAGGCAATGGCAAACCACCTCTGCTTCTCACTTGCCTTGAAAGCCCCTTCCTGGGGTCACCAGAATTTGGCTGCAACTTGACAGCACTATACACACACAAGGATAGTTCAACAATGGAACTGGCTGCCTAGGGAGGTGGTGAGCTCTCTCTCCCCCCCCCCCCCCGGCGTTCTTCAAGCAGTGGCTGGACAAACACTTGTCAGGGATGCTTTAGGCTGATCCTGCATTGAGCAGAGTGGTTGGACTAAATGGCCTATAGGCCCCTTTCCAACTCTATGAATCTATGAGTTTTCCTTTTTGATAAGGCTTTTGATAAGGTTCCACATAGTATTCTAGCTGACAAATTGGGAAAATGTGGTTTATATCCTATTACTGTTAGGTGGATCTGTAACTGGTTGACAGATCGCACCCAAAGAGTGCTAGTTAATGGTTCGTCATCCACTTGGAGAGAAGTGACTAGTGGAGTTCCTCAGGGATCTGTGCTGGGCCCTGTTCAACATCTTTATAAATGATTTGGATGAAGGAATAGAGGAGATTGCTCATTAAATTTGCAGATGATACTAAATTGGGAGGGGTAGCAAATACAGTAGAAGACAGAGCCAGGATGGATACAAAATGATCTTGACAGGCTGGAGAACTGGCCTAAAACTAATAAAATGCACTTCAACACAGATAAATGTAAAGTTCTATATTTAGGTAGGAAAAATCAAATGCATAATTATAGGGTGAGGGAGACTTGTCTGAGCAGTAGTGTGTGCGAAAAGGATCTTGGGGTCTTAGTAGACCAAACACTGAGCATGAGTCAGCAGTGTGATGCTGTAGCTAAAAAGTGTGATCTTGGGCTGCATCAACAGAAGTATAGTGTCCAGATCACGTGAAGTGCTGGTATCAGTTTACTCTTCTCTGGTTAGACCTCACCTAGAGTATTGTGTTCAGTTTTGGGCACCACAATTCAAGAAAGAACGTGTCCAGAGGAGGGCAACAAAGATGGTGAGGGGTCTGGAGACTAAGTCCTATGAGGAAAGGTTGAAGGAGCTGGGTATGTTTAGCCTGAAGAGGAGAAGACTGAGAGGGGTATGATAGCCATCTGCAAGTACTTGAAGGGCTGTCACATAGAGGATGGTGCCGAGTTGTTTTCTGTTGCCCCAGAAGGTCGGACCAGAACCAACAGGTTAAAATTAAATCAAAAGAGTTTCCATCTAGACATTAGGAAGAATTTTCTAACAGTTAGAGCGGTTCCTCAGTGGAACAGACTTCCTCGGGAGGTGGTAAGTGCTCCTTCCCTGGAGGTTTTTAAGCAGAGGCTAGACGGCCACCTGTCAGCAATGCTGATTCTATGACCTTAGGCAGATCATGAGAGGGAGGGCATCTTGGCCATCTTCTGGGCATGGAGTAGGGGTCGCTGGGGGTGTGGGGGGGACGTAGTTTAGAAATTCCTGCATTGTGCAGGGGGTTGGACTAGATGACCCTGGTGGTCCCTTCCAACTCTATGAGTCTACGATTCTATTCTATGATTGTATATACACACTAGGGCTGTTGGGGAAAAAAACGGTAAAATTCGGGTTCGGGTTTATTGGCCATTTTTCCCAGGAAAACCCAAATGCCGATATTCCTATACCAGTAAAGGTAGGAATTTAGCTTTAAATTCGGGTTTCCTGAAAAATTCAGCCATTTAAACCCTATGGGGGCTTTTTGTGGCTTTCCGTGGCTCCTGGGGGGCGTTTTCACAGGCAGAGGTCCCAAATTTTCAGGGTAGCTAGAAGGGACTCTCCTTGCAAGAACCTCCAAGTTTGGTAAAGATTGTTGTCAGGGGGTCCAGAGTTATGAGGTCTGGGAGGGGTTGCCCCCATTTTCCTCCACTGAAATGCATTGGTGAAGTGGCTGTGTTCATATGCTTTAGTGTGATCTTTGCAATGTATCTCAATGGAGAAGCTGGGCTTTAAATGGTGGGAAAGTTTGCCCGCACGTCCCTCTTTCCCACCGTTTAAAGCCCAGCTTCTCCATTGGGATACATTGCAAAGATCACACTAAAGCATCTGAATACAGCCACTTCGCCAATGCATTTCAATGGAGGAAAATGGGGGCAATCCCTTCCAGACCTCATAACTCTGGACCCCCTGACCCAATCTTTACCAAACTTGGGGGTTCTTGCAAGGAGAGTCCCTTCTAGCTACCCTGAAAATTTGGGGCCTCTGCCTGCAAAAAGCCCCCCCCCAGGAGCCACGGAAAGACGTTCTCGAAAAAGCCAGATTTTTATCCAGCTTTTTCAGGAATGGCAAATTTGGCTTTGCCAACCTCCCGGATTTTGTGAACTCAGTAAACCTGAACCCGAATTTTACCGAATTTGCATTTTTCTGTATTTTTTTGGTTTGGTTTTTACCGAATCCACAGCCCTAATACACACACACACATATATATATATTCACTTCTTGATACTTTGAAGGCCAAACCAGATATTAAGCAAAGGAGCCTTTATTTGTATAAAGATTTGATTTAAAAAAAAAAGAGATGCAAGAAACTGCCAGTATGAGCAGAGGAATGGTTTGTGGATAGGTAAGGTAAACCCTTTTTGTCATTTTTCTATTTAAAATAGTTCAGCCTGAGCAGAAGCAGAGCATATGCTCTCTTCCTATGTGCAGTCTCCAGAATCTTCCGTTAAAGAGTTGCAGGCAATGGGAATGTGTAGGATCCTTGCCTCAGAACCTGGAAAACTGCTTCTGGTCAAGAGTTGCCAGCCATGGGTTATGTAGGCTAAAGGGTTTCCTTAATAAAAGGCAGCTTAACACATTCATTTGTCAGCTGCTGGCTTTATTTCCCATCACTGAAACTGGAGATGTTCAAGTGTAAGCAATGTGATGCTCTGTGGTATGCTAGGTATGTAATCTGTCAATGCATCTTATAAACAGGAAGGGAAAAGGCAGTAATTACGGGAGCTACTTTTTCATGAAATTGTTTGTGCTGTGGGGAAATATTATAATGATGGTTAATATGCTAAAAGTAGTAAGAATAATTTTCATCTTACTAGCAGTGGGTGTGAGCAGTATAATACTGTGGTTTAAACACACGTACACCACCCATCAACAACCAATAAAATGATGCACAGTGCAGCAAAGGGTTAGCATTTAAGCCCTATATCCTTCGCACACACAAGTGCATTTCAATGTACACACCCTAACATACACACACCCTGGTATTATCTATCTGTAAAACAATGTTACACTGCAATTAAAAAAAATATCCAGATGACTAAGTAAACATTTAAAACACAATTAAATTTAAAAAGCAGGCAAACCCATTTAGAACAACATTAAATTATGAACTGGGGAAGGCTTCCCCTAAAAAACCACTATAAGATCAAAGAAAGCTTTCTAAAATAACTATGGAACAAAAGCAACGCAACTCCTTTTTTGTTGTTGATTTTGAAAGCAGATCATAATATACTGGAAGAAAGGGGTGAGTGCTTCTACTACTAGGAAGGAGGAGGAGGAGGAGGAGGAGGAGGAGGAGGAGGAGGAGAGTTGATTTTCATATGCTGACTTTCTCTACCACTTAAGGGAGGCTTAAACCGGCTTACAATCACCTTCCCTTCCCCTCCCCACAACAGACACCCTGCGAGGTAGGTGGGGCTGAGAGAGCTCTAACAGAGCTGTAACTTGCCCAAGGTCACCCAGCTGGCTTCATGTGTAGGAGTGGGGAAACAAATCCAGTTCACCAGATTAACCTCTGCCGCTCATGTGTAGGAGTGGGGAATCAAACCCGGTTCTCCAGATCAGAGTCCACTACTCCAAACCACTGCTCTTAACCACTACACCACACTGGCTCTCATAACATAATGAAATGTTATTAGCATCTTCAATGTTACTTATTCTGAGGGGCAGTGTAGACTACTCAAGCAGTGAGCAAGTTCAAAGATGCAAGAGACACTGGACATTACCACGAACCTTGCCACTCACTTTTATTTCAGCAATTCCTTGGTCTCCTGATTTCCAATCCCACCCTCCCAGTCTAGATGGGTCAAATGTCGTCAGCAGGAACACAGATTTATTAATGTATATGCCCTCTTCACTAATAAAGCAAGGGGGAGTCTATTTTTCACATTAAAAAGGAGTGCGCAATCGAGGGAAATGACAACCACTACCTCACTGTGCTGCCCACGAGCACCACAATGGGGATCCTTGGAATAAAGCTTTCACTGATATCACTTGCACAGTCCTTTCCCTCTAAAAGTAGACCCCCCCCATACGTGCAATTTATATGTGAGAAGGGCAGAAACAGTAATAAACATATATGGCTGCCCCATGAGTTCTAGTCTGACTCTGGTGTTTCAGGGAAAGGGCTATGGTTTTTCAAGAGTGCTCTGTTTTTAAAGACATGTTAACAAAAGCAGGCACCTATATATTTGACCCCATAGGGCTAATAACAGCTTCCCGAGGCCATTTTAAGTTGGGGAAATGGTGGTGGAGGATTAAATCTACCCTCCCCTCATCCTGCAGTCCCAATCAGAATCACCACCCACACCCAAATAAAACCTAGGAGCTCCATTCACAGGCACTCCAAGTGTCTTGGTAACCCTTGTTTACCATGTTTGTCATGGCAAGAAATGCAAAGAGACGTTTTACAAGTTTTGCATGAAGACTAATTGTGTCTTCTTAGCTTCAGCTCTCCTCTGGTTATTGTGCCTGCACAATGCACATAAAAAGACAAGATTTGCCTTAGCTTTTGTATGCCTGGTGGAACGCCAATGAAACAGAATGTTTGTCTTACTTAAATGAACAACTGATGCACATGAGAAATGGTCACATAATATTAACAGGTTACTCCTTTTGAATGTGCAAAGAAAGGGACTGAGCCCCAGATGTATTGCCTTACACATTACCTGAGCAACACCGAAAACACGACACCAAGATAATTCCATAATGGTTAGCTTTAACCTTAAGACTGTAATATTCCATGTAAAAGAAGACTTTTATGTTTGTTTATCCCATAGAAATTCTTTATGCAAGTCTTTTATGCCACTGCCAAGACAATGAGATTTATGAAGGAGATTAACTTGTTCCTCCTCATTAAATTCCTTCATGCAGGGCTGGCATCACCATACCTTGAGATGGGGCAGGTGCCTGGGCCCAGGACTTCTGGTGGGGCCCGTTGACCCCCACCCAGACACTTCCGCTGCCACCTCTCTGTACCTGTGCTCCCAACTGCCCAGAGGCATTAAGGAAGAGTGCACAGTAGTGGCACTCTTGGTGGTAATGGCAGGGTTGCAGGCAACTGGCAACCTCCAGGAGAGATTGGGATTGGGACTTGGCTTTACCATAGAATTTTTGCAAAATGCTAGAATGTCCCCTATGCCACTGCCAATTGTAACTGGTAGTGGCATGAACTTGCCAGCATGATGTCAGTGCACGTTCCCTCCCCCCCTCCATTTACTCCTACAGGTGCCTGAGGCACTGGCAAACAATGAAAGGGATTGTTGGGAGGCATCCTTAACAATGACTCAGGGATAAAGCATCTGCCGGTTCAGCAGCCACTGTACATGTTCGCTCCCTCCAGGATTTGGGCAGCGGCTGGCCATCTTAGTGGTCGTGAGCCGCTGGCTTGAGGAGCGCTGTCCCTTTGCCCTAGGGCTCTTGAGAGGCCTGGCCAGAGGAGCTTCCTTGGCCTCCGACCACTCTGAGGGGGAGTCTGAGCTTGTCTCTCCTCAGAGGTTGCCAGGGTTCCAGGCTTTACACCAGCCAGCCTGACCTGCAGCCTTCCTCCTCGGCCTCTGCTCCAGGCTGGTTGATATAGGGGTCTGGGCTCTGCAGCTCCACCCAGTCCTGCATCCCAACTCCACACCTCCCGAACCTATAAGGAGGCCTGGGTGGGGCTTGAGTCAGCCCCGTGCCAACCTTGTCCCTCACGCCAGGTCTGTGCAGGCTTTGGCCCCGCCCACGCCTGGCCCACCCAATCATCAGCGGGCCTGCTGGTAAGTGGCGTGGCTTGGTTTGCAGGCTGCACATTTGCCACTTATCCCCTGCTGCCACCACCCTAGTCAAGGGTTTTTCCTTCATCAGCCCAGCCTCATCAGCATCCTGGGGATGTGGCTGGAGGGGAGAGGGGAATCGTGGGTGTCTGAAGTAAACAGATACAAAAGAGCATTTACCCTAGCCAGATGCTCTGCCTTGCCATGAGTAGCTTTAGGGCGAAAATGCATGGTCACTTTATCCTCCTTTAATCCCTATTTTAGCCAGGATCGAACGCACATTAGGTGAAAAGCGTTCGCTCGATCCTGGTGAGTTCCTGGCCGAAACAGGGACTAAAGGAGGATAAAGTGGCCATGCGTTTTCACCCCTTGAAGGCAGGTTCAAAAAGATCCACTTCTGGGAGAGAAAGTCTTCATGTATACTTGGGGAAGTACAGACTAGAGAACATATGTTTTTTCACTGTCCTTTTTACAACGGAATGCGAATGAAGATTATTTACCCTTTACTAAAGAAAATCCCAGGCCATTCTGAAAAAACACGACTAGAAAAACTCCTCTCTGATGAAAATTCACAAGTCACAAGTAATGTTGCTAAGTTCTGTGCTTTTGTATATAAAGTTTACCGCAAGTACAATGGAAAAAAATGCTAATGAATTTAAATCTCAAATTTAAATTCATATTTTACTGTATTTATTTTTATTTTAGCTTTTATAGATTTATTTATAGACTCCATTGTTATTGGAATTCTACAAGTGGTAAAACGGTCTTACTATTATCATGAATTAGTCTTCTGGTGTTGCCCTATCGAAAATTGTTTTCTTCTTCACTTGAATGTTTTATATATGTGAATATGTATTTTACTGGTCAAAGACAGTAACAATAATAACAGTAAAGCTAGTTTGCCTTGGCAGGTTAACAATACAGCAAGAAGATCAAATTGCTTGCTGAAAAAACCTTGCAAATGTGATATGGAAATGAAAATAAAGACTAATAGTGGCAATTTTCCATCATGGCAAATAAAGGGACTGTTCAACTATTACATCTTGCAGGGAATTCCCAACCTACTTTGAATTTTGAGTGAACTGGTTCTATGTACAAGGGGAGGGGCAGTGGCTCAGTGATAGAGCATCTGCTTTGCATGTAGAAGGGTCCAGGTTCAATCCCTTGCATCTCCAGTTTAAAAGGATCAGGTACTAGGTGATGTTTAAGCCTCCCAACTGCAAGCCTAGAGAGCTGCTGCCCATCAGAGTAGGTAATACTGACCTTGATAGACCAATGGTTTGACTCAGTATAAGGCAGCTCATGTATTCACTAATTTAAAGAAGACAATGATGAGTGAATGGGGTCGAACTCACAGAGATGATTGCATATCTCCTTGGGTTTGTAAAGTAAAGATTGTCTATGAGATTTAGGGTTGGCTTTCGCGGAAGCCAGCGGGTTATCAGTTGGTCCAAATCACTTCACCAGACTTCAGCTACTATAAAAGTGCTTAGTTTATTTACAGTGTATAAAACAACAGTTACTCCCGACAATAGCTTCCCGACCACCAGCATATACTCCAACATATACTCCAACACTGAGCTTTACATGCTACTCACTTATATACATATCTACACCCAGATATCTATCAGGCCACCTGCTGTTACACCCACAGCGTTACATCATTTTACTGGCCATATCTGGTTTAGTCCAGTTCATACTGCTGCTTCCAGGCTCTTTCAGCCTCTTGCATCAGCCCAGATCCTACTGATCTGACAGGTAGTTGACAGCTCTTATTGACCAGCTGTCTGTCACAATATTATGACATGCTTGTATTTCTGACATTGGCATCTGATAAAAAAAAAATTCACCTCATCTGCTTCTGTGACTTCAACGGAAGTACAATCTGGCAAAACAACCAGGCCCGTTGATGCACTAGCAACTTACCTCGCAAATTACACGCATCCAGTACACAAGAATCCAGACCTCTTTTAAATTCCTGTTCCCACCACGCCTCCTTTCCCCGCTGCACTTGAAAATCCCCAGACCGGCAAGCTTCCAGGCATGCCCAGTCGGCGCTCCAAGCAAGGACAGCGATTGGTTCAGCTTTAGTAAGGGAGGCGGGGGGAGTGCAGGGGTTGGCTGGCAGCAAGATTGAGGATGCATTGCATGTTCCCACTTTAAGGCTCCGAGTGTGGAGGACGCTTTATTTTTTTAACTCGCCTTATCAGCGGATCCTCTTACCGCGGAGAAACTGCGCTCTAGAGACGTCCTGGGAATCCTTCAGGTGAGTTGCAGTGGGAACATGCAAGGAAAGCCCACGGAAGCCGGCGCCACAAATGGTAAGTGCGGACATGGCCCAGGTGAAGCTTTTTGTGGCATGGAGATCAGCACAGAGACCTGTTAATATCTAAAGATTAAAATGATACTAAGAGGTACAGGAAAAGGAGCCTGTAAGAAAAGATATCTCTAAGGAGATACCATGTTCAGCAGCTCAGATCAGGCAGATGAAACTGTCAGACTGAATGTTCTCCCCAGAAAGAATCTGTTGAGCAGATCCCTTGTTTCTATTAACAAATCAAGGTTTGTCACTGTGTTTAATATAGTTAACCACTCATTATTAACACAAGATTCCAGTGTGTAAAATCACAGACAAGAAATCTCTAAAGCTGATCTTGGATTAAGTCTCATTATAAACTCTGAGCCAAATATAGCTCAAGGATACAATAAAAGACTTGTTTAATTCTCTTGCATCTGGATTGACAGTTCATTATTCGACAGTCAGAACACTTCATTGAGTCTTACAATAGCTGTCAACCTTGGCCACCTTCAGGTGTTGCTTGCTTTGTGGCCCTGATCAGGGCAGAAAGGTGTAGTAGTAGTAGTAGTAGTAGTAGTAGTAGTAGTAGTAGTAGTAGTAGTAGTAGTAATGTTTATTTATTTATTATTTTCCATTTCTGTCCTGCCCTCTTCAGCTGAAACTAGGCTCAGGACAGGTAGCAACATTAAAACCAGCCAACAGGCACAATAAATATTAATTAAAACACACCAATCACTAAAAACAATCGTAAATCATTTAAAAACAGCAGATGGCGCCAAAAAAGATGGTTACCACTGAACTATTGCAGCCAGACAATCCCCTATAAACCTAACTAAAATAACGTGGGGGGGGGAGGTAGGGAGGCCAACACAGATCACAATGTGGCTGTCCTCAGTTGTAGGCCTGGTGGAAGAACTCCATTTTACAAACCCTGCAGAACTCTTTGAGGTCCCACAGAGCTCTAATGTTGCTTGGGAGGGAGTTCCACCAGGCCAGAGCCAGGTCCGAAAAAGCCCTGGGTCTTGTCGAGGACAGCCACACATTCTTAGGGCCTGGGACCACCAGTAAGTTTTTATCTGACCAGCTGTGCAAAGGGGCACATAAGGATGTTAAACAACATAGGGGAGAGGATCGCACCTTGTGCCACCCCACACACCAAAGGTTGTCGCTGCGATACCATCTCCCCAAGCACCACCCTCTGTCCCCAAACTTGAAGGAAGAAGCACAGCCATTGAAGGGCTGTGCCCCATATCCCCACATCAGCAAGGTGGTGGTCTAAAAGATCATGGTCCACCATGTCAAAGGCCGTTGACAGATATCAGCAGCCCTGACCCACCTCGATCCAGCTGGTGACGGAGATCGTCTTTGAGGGCAACCAGAGCCATCTCAATCCCATGACTGGGGCAGAAGCCTGGCTGGAATGGGTCCAAAGCTGATGGGTCATCCAGAAAACCCTGTAGCTGCTCAGCATAATAATAATATAATAATAATAATATAATTTATTGGTACAGTCCATCCGACCAGTAAAAAACTATACAATAGACCTCCCATGAACAATATAAAAAAGTATTGTCGAAGGCTTTCACGGTCAGAGTTCATTGGTTCTTGTGGGATATCCGGGCTGTGTAACCGTGGTCTTGGTATTTTCTTTCCTGACGTTTCGCCAGCAGCTGTGGCAGGCATCTTCAGAGGAGTAACACTGAAGGACAGTGTCTCTCAGTGTCAAGTGTGTAGGAAGAGTAATATATAGTCAGAAAGGGGTTGGGTTGAGCTGAATCATTGTCCTGCAAAAAGTATCCAAGGTAATGTGCTAATCATTGTCCTGTAAGTATCAAGATAACGTGCTAATGAGGGTGTGGTATGTTAATATGGAACCATTGTATCCTGAAGTGATCTGATAATGTGTGCAATCCAAAACTAATCTGCATGGCTATTGTAGTCTTTGTTAGTCTGGAGGTTTTCAGGACAGGAAGCCAAGCCTTATTCATTCTTAAACTCTCTTCTTTTCTGTTTAAGTTGTGCTGATGTTTATGAATTTTAGTGGCTTCTCTGTGCAATCTGACAAAATAGTTGGTAGAATTGTCCAGTCTTTCAGTGTCTTGGAATAAGACCCTGTGTCCTGTTTGTGTCAGTCCATGTCAGCCACTGCTGATTTCTTAGGTTGGCCAAATCTGCACTATCTTTCATGTTCTTTTATCCTTGTTTGTATGCTGCGTTTTGTGGTCCCTATGTAAACTTGTGCACAGCTGCAAGGTACACGATATACTCCTGCAGAGGTGAGGGGGTCTCTTTTGTCTTTTGCTGATCGTAGCATCTGTTGTATTTTCTTGGTGGGTTTAAACACTGTTTGTAGGTTATGTTTTTTCAAAAGTTTCTCCATCCTATCAGTGACTCCTTTAATAAATGACAAGAATGCCTTTCCTATGGGAGATTGTTTTTCCTGAGTTTTCTGATTTTTGTTTGGTTTAATGGCCCTTCTGATTTCATTTCTGGAATAGCCGTTTGCTAGCAGTGCGTGATTTAGATGATTAGTTTCTTCCTTGAGAAACTGTGGTTCACAGATCCGTCTTGCACGGTCCATTAATGTTTTGATTATTCCTGTTTTCTCTTGGGGGGGGTGGTTGGAGTTTTTGTGTAAGTAGCGATCTGTGTGAGTTGATTTCTGGTAGACCTTGTGACCTAACTGGAAGTTTGTTTTACGGATGACAAGGGTATCAAGAAATGGGAGTTTACCCTCAATTTCCTTTTCCATGGTAAACTGGATGTTTGGATGGATATTATTAAGATGGTTTAGAAAGTCCATTAATTTTTCTTCACCATGGCTCCAAATAGTAAAGGTATCATCTACGAACCTGAACCAGACTGTAGGTTTGTAAGGTGCCGATTCTAATGCTGTCTTTTCAAAATATTCCATGTAAAAGTTTGCTATTACTGGACTGAGTGGACTTCCCATAGCTACTCCATCAATCTGTTCATAAAATTCTTTATCCCATAGGAAATAACTTGTTGTCAAACAATGGTGAAAGAAGGCTGTTATATCTTCTGGAAAAATCTGGTTAATCAATGAGATTGTGTCTTTTACTGGAACCTTGGTAAAGAGGGATACAACATCAAAACTGACTAATATATCCTGTGGATTGAGTCTCAACGGACTGATTTTGTTGATGAGATGAGTTGAATCTTTGATGTAAGAAGTGGTTTTTCCAATGTGGTCCTGTAGGAGGGTGGTCAAATATCTAGCTAATTCATATGTTGGGGAACCAATGGCGCTCACGATGGGTCGGAGTGGGACGGAATCCTTATGAATTTTAGGTTGTCCATATAATCGTGGTGGTTGTGCTTCTGTCTTGCATAGTTTTCTGTGTGTGTCTGGATGAAGAGTGGAATTCTTAATCAGTATGCTAGTTTTCCTGGTAATTTTGCAAGTTGGATCTCGTTTTAGTTTTTTGTATGTGGCAGGGTCCAAAAGTTCCTCAATCTTCTTTTTGTATTCTTCTGTTTTCATGATCACTGTGGCATTGCCTTTGTCAGTTGGTAGAATAATGATTTTTGGATCTGCATTGAGGGTCTTGATGGCTTTTCTCTCCTTGCGTGTTATATTGCTAGCAAGGGGCTTTGCTTTTCATAGAATTCTTGCTGTCTCTCCTCTTATTTCCTCAGCATCTTCTTCAGGTAGATTACAAATGGCAGCTTCTACATTTGCAATGATGTCTTCCACCGGAATTTGGGTGGGAGTGACTGCAAAGTTTCCTCCCTTGGCTAAGATGGAAGTTTCTTCAGATGAGAGTTGTCGGTCTTTCAGACTGAAGATAATCCATTTGTTGTCAAGTTTTGGACTGGTCTGTCTTTTTTCCTGCAATTTGTTAAACTTTTGCTTCTGTCTGGAAGTATGGCTGGTTAACCCCTGTTCCATTTTTCTGTAAATGAGATTATCAATCTTCAGGATACAATGGTTCCATATTAACATACCACACCCTCATTAGCACATTATCTTGATACTTACAGGACAATGATTAGCACATTACCTTGGATACTTTTTGCAGGACAATGATTCAGCTCAACCCAACCCCTTTCTGACTATATATTACTCTTCCTACACACTTGACACTGAGAGACACTGTCCTTCAGTGTTACTCCTCTGAAGATGCCTGCCACAGCTGCTGGCGAAACGTCAGGAAAGAAAATACCAAGACCACGGTTACACAGCCCGGATAACCCACAAGAACCAATATAAAAAAGTGTTTTTTAAAAAAGGAACATATTTATATAAATTGTAAGAACACTTTGCATAAAAGTGAATGGAGTAGAAAAATGTGGAATAAGTGCCAATAACATCATTCTAGCAGAAGTCTGCGAAGCTTCATGGAGACAGCACAAAATTTGGCAACCTGAGTTGTAACCTGAGGGTTCTTGCCGCTTAACAGTTTCGTGACCCTATCCGCTGAGTCCCGCCCTGGGAATCTTATTAACAACGGAGAAATCGTTTCAGCACAAGCATTTACATGAAGAGGACCGAATAGTAGAATGTGTTCCATGGTTTCGACTTGCCCACTGACACAGACAAAACCTTTGAGCCCTGGGGATTTTTTTTATATTGACCCTCTAGTAAGGCTGAGGGCAAAGCTGAGCATCTGGCAAGTGTGAATACTCTTCTATGTCTATTTGCTTCAAGGGAAAGCAAATATGTGGCTAGTGCCAACAGGTATTTAGTTGTAGCTGGGGCAATAAAGGATGGTGTTCTAGTCAAGTCCAATTGTCATCATTAACTCTCTGTTTAACTAATGTTATAGCCTGATCTAAGCTTAGCTCTATTATAAAATGGGTAGAAAAACCTAAATGTGCTAATTTACTTTGGACACTTACAAGCCATGACGACTGAAATTTGTCGTGCAATATCGATGATTATGAGGCTTTGTCGTCATCGATATTATCCCTGAGGGTTTTTGTTAAGTTTGTAATGGATGCCATGCAGATCCTATCCTCCATTCTAAGCATCCCTGTTTCCAAGCGAACCATAGAATTAGAAATGCATTGGGGAAGCTGGAGAACGGTCCTTAAACATTTTGACTGAACCCTCTCTAAGGAGGCTATGCATGTTTCAGGAATCCCTAGGAGCAAGCCATACATAAGTTGGGCCAAGGTCTTTGCAGCGAATAGTTTCAAAGCAGCTGGTATAAAGTGCCCACCCTTGGATTGATAAAATTTAAGTATGGAGTTTGCAGATCTTTGGCCCTGCTCGGCCGCATGCTTGCAGTGGTCACTCCTAGATCCAGATGATTGAATAATCACTCCTAAATACTTAAACTTAGTAACCTGTTCAATTTGCTGGTCATTTATTTTCCAAGTTCTAACTTTGGGACGCTTGCCAAAGACCATGACCTTGGTCTTTTGGTAATTTATCTGGAGGAGTTCCCTGGCACAATAAGTGGCCAGTTTCCTGGAGTTAATTGGCGCAGACTTTCTTATCGTGCCCATGGCTTTGAGACCAGCTGTAGTACATTTCTGTGGCTGTTTAACCCTTTGTTTACACAGAGGCAAACACACGCTATCCTTAAAAACTCTTGTTAGGAGAATTTGATATCTTTTCAATTCTTCCTGACGGCGCAAGAGCATTGTAGAGATTCTGCACTGCCGGAATGTGATAACCAATCTCTGTAATGCCTGATTATATAAAGGCATGTAGTAATTATATACACACACACATGTACACTCACATAGAGAGTTTGAATAAGTTGGCAATCCCTATTATGAATTGCCAGCAGAGTGCACTGCTTAGAGGTCAGTACGACCTTGAAAATGACAGGTCTGAGTTAATGCACCTGCAAGAAAGTAAAGTGTTGTTTCCTAATGAGGAAAACAAGACATTATCCTATGCTACGCCCTCGGGCCATTCTCATGGGGTATGTTAATTTATTAGAAGATGCTACTAATGTTTATTGGTTCTTTATTATACGAAATACTACCATGTAAGGCAAATGCCATCCCCCGATCGTGTGGTATAAAGACTCAATCCTATGCTTTGTTCTCTGATGAGTAACCCTGCATTTTATCTATGGTTATTTCACCCCAGGTCTGTGTTTAGCTAAAGAACTGTTGCTTAACCTTCTCCTGGTTATCATTGGACTATAAGACAAACAGGCATTTCATCTCCTATGAAAGTTCAAGCTTGGCAGCCAGTGGAGCAGACCGCTTACAAGACAGAATTTGACTCAAGGAAGTCTCCACTGCTCTTTTGCTGCTCCAGCAGTTGTAATTAACTTTTATGTTGCCAATTAGCAGAGCCACCTGGTTGTTCCGCAAAATACTGGTGTTTTTACAGTTCAAAGGAGAGATGTTCACTAAATTACATTGTTTGCTCTCATGCTGGCCCCTCTCCAAAAGGGTAGCACGAACCCTTGACTTGACTCTGCTGCTCACCCCACTCTTCAAATTATTATGCAGCTCTTCAGTCAGTATACTCACCTCCGCTTTCAGGTCAGTTAATTTTAAGTTTATTTGATCTATCTTTGAGTACAAACTTATTACAGTATCAGCTATAAGTGAGGACTGTTTAAGCAGAAGCCCTGTTTCACTTGCCTTTTCTGCTGCACTCAAAATCCTCTGCTGTTTTGGAAGTAGCTCCGTGGTTGAAAGATTTCTTAGGTTAGCTGGTGACCTCACGTCTTCATCTGAAGAGGAAAGGAGAGGCTCTTGCTCTAGCAAAGAAAATCTGTTGCTGGTTAGGGACTGAACTTAGCAAGGTATCTGAATCCCAGACCTTCAGATAACAATCCATTTTTTGTTGTTTCCCAGCCTTGTTGTCAGACTCCTCCAGGGAAGAACAGAGTCGCTTCTTAGCTCCCACGATGCCCTCTCCCTCTATCAGCAACTGCTCTCTCAACTACCTTACCCAGGTACGAAAGATTTGACACTGGGTGGTAGTTAGAAAGATCTCTTGGATCCAGAGATGGTTTCTTTAAGAGTGGCCATACCACTGCCTCTTTCAAACTCCTTGGGAAAACTCCCATACTAAAGGATAGGTTGACAGTCTCTCCCAGGGGAGCCTGCTGTTGGTAAGTGGCATGGCTTGTTTTTCCCACAGATTGGTATAATTGGCTTTTTTTTTGACGAAGCTCCTGGGGGGGCATTTTTGCAGGTAGGAGTCTCAAATTTTCAGGGTAGCTTGAAGGGACTTTCCTTGCAAGAACCCCCAGGTTTGGTGAAGATTGGGTCAGGGGGTCCGAGATCATGGGGTCTGGAAGAGGTTGCCCCCTTTCTCCATTGGAATGCATTAAAAACCGTTTCTATTGGTTTTAATGGAAGAAGGGGGCGACCCCTCTCCTCCATGAACTTGTCCGCTCCCCTCTTAAAGGCTTCCAAGTTGGCAGCCATCACCACATCCTGGGGCAGGGAGTTCCACAATTTAACTATGTGTTGTGTGCAATCTCAGGTAATAGAGGCAGACATCCAGAGTCCCAAACTAAGGTGTGAGCTATGAAGCCCAGTTCAAATAAGGCAAAAGTAACCTCTGGCAGAGAGCCAAACATCCTGGTCGATAAGGTCTTTCTGTCCAGTGGCAGCCTCAAGAGACCACAGACTAGGCTCCAAGTAAGATCTTCAACAGCTCCTGGAGGATCGCCTAATGAGGGGTCCTCTGGAGCTACTTGAAGCTTCCTGAGCCAGCCGCGAGTTTCCCAGGGGCTCTCAAAGCCTTCCGAAGAAATCCGAGAAGGCTCCAGTATCCTCCTGAGCCCCTTCGCAGCAGCTAGTGATGACATGGGGCAGTCTGTGTTAATCTGGTGAAAAGCAGAGTTGTCTGGGCAGTCGATCCAGCCCAACGGTTCAAACCGAGACCAGCCGCATTCTGAACCAAGGACCACGGCAAAGTAGTTGTAGCAAACAATTATTGTTTTGTTTGTTTGTTTGTTCAGAAATATTTCACCTGTCAAGAGATCTACTCATAAGGTCTTCACAAAACAGCCCTCAGACTAAAAGCAGGCAGTAACAATACCACCTAAAAGATGGAACCATTCAGTCAAAAGTCCGGACAAAAAAGAAATGTTTGGGGCCACTGCTCGAAAGAGAGTAAATTAGGTGCCAGGTGAGCCACAAGATGAAAGCCAATCCAAAGTCAAGGCAATACTCTGAAAAACAGACATGTCTATGGTTGCCACCAGCCTCACCTCTGCAGGTGAAGACTCAAAGAATAGGTTTGGGAAGATGATCTTAACAGGTAGGTTAGACAGTATGGAAGGAAGTAGTCCTTCTAGTGCGCTTGCCTCAAGCATAAGAGCTAGTATTTTGAATTGTCCCTGGAAACAGACAAGCAGCCAGTGCAGTGATATAATGCATGTTCGATCCATAGAAGTTTCTGGACAGTTTTCAAAAGTGGCACTATGTAAAGTGTATTAGCATAATCTAACCTGGATATGATTAGAGCATAGATCACCAGGAGGCAGGGGTGGGGACAGATCACACTTTTCAAGGAGTAGCTAATAGCTGGCATGTTAGCTGAAGTCAATAAAAGGCACAGCATGCAGTAGAGGAGACCTGAGTCTCCAGTTGCAGGCCAGGATCATGCAGCGCCCCCATTCCTGCTCCTTTTTATTAATCAAGCAGTAGATGAAATAAATTGGGGAGACCTTGTCAGATATATAGAATATAGAGCTATAAACATTAGCTCCCTTCTTAATCAGAGAGAGCCTTCAAGAATGGATATGTGTTAATTACTTTTTTATTGTACCCTTCCTCTAAGGAGCTGTGATGGGACCCATAGTTCTCCCCTCGCTCATTCTATCTATACATAACTGCCAGGATCTAGCTTCTCTGTGACTAGGGAAGCTATGTTATAGGTTTCTACAAACTCTCAAGTTTGCAGAACAATCACAGCTTCTTTTGCAAAAATTATTTGGGGTTATAAACTCCTAATTACTACTGACATTTGACTTCCCTGGACTGTAAGTTGCCATAGCAATACAAATGACATGTGAAAATATAGCGGCAGTGGCCCCCAGGAGCAGAAGCTGGAGGTGGCTCTGGCATACCTCCCCATGCCTGCCTGCACTTGTAAGTCTGCTTTCTCCAACTAAAGCAGGGGTGGGGAACCTTTTTTCCGCCAAGGGCCATTTGGATATTTATAACATAATTGGCGGGCCATACAAAATGATCAACTTAAAATTAGCCGACCAAGCCCCAAGCAGGCAACTGCCCCAGATGACACCCCACACACACACGCGGGCAAGCAGGCAGGCATCCAACCAGTGGTGCACACACCCACCTGGTGGCACAGGATGGTATGTTGCACCAGCCGGGTGTAGCAATCCACCACATGCCAGAGTTGCTCCTGCTCCGCATGGTTGGGGCCGGATTCTACAACCAGCTCCAGCTACCTCCGCCTGCCGGGATGAAATGAGGACACATTGGCTAAGAACTCCCCCCCCCCGGCGCGTGCGCGCATTCTGGCTCTGCCTCCTTTAACCCCTCCATTGTTGCCACTTCCGCCCCCAGCCCTCTTGTAGTACAGAAGGAATATGTTTCTCCATGGCATGGGTGGGAAAGGGCTAACACAGTTTCTTGGGCGGTCCTAGCAGCTTCATAGCTAATGACTCTTCTGCAAGGGGGGGGAAGGTTCCTTTTCTCAGCAAAACAAACTGACATCTGCCTTGAATAGAGGCTATTCCTGTCCGCAGGAGGGGCTGGATCACTAGTCTTAGATCCTTCTGAGCTAGAGATCTGCCAGGACCCACGAAGGGCCAGACCAAATGATTTCGCAGGTCTTAAACGACCCCCGGGCCTGACGTTCCCCACCCCTGAACTAAAGATTCCAGTGGGAAACTGCTAAATTAAAATTCATCAATAGGTTTGACAGCATTTGGCAATGGGCTGATAATTTTCTTTATCTCTATAGGTTTTAAATTGCTTAACATAACTAAACATTCTGCGTTATAACCAATTGTAGTTGCTATGTTGGATCACTGTACTAATTTCTACAGTTTTCAGTTTTGCATACAAGACTCAAAAACGAGGCCACTTAACCCTTAGTTCAGTTTTTTTCTTTCTTCTCTATGCATGTAAAAAATATTGCTGAGGATTCAATTCATTGCAATTGATGGTAGACTCGGGAAAGCTTATGCTACAATAAATGCTTTCATATTTAAATGGCTATGCGATGCTTGTTTTCAATTCTCCATAGAGAAGCAGAAGGGCTGAGGAAATTTCCAAGCAATGAAAACATTTGTCTTCAGCATGGGGCTCACATTCTAAGGGGGATGAGAGGGTCCTCCACTGTGTTCTTGCATGGGGAAGGAGCAGGTTCACAATCCTTGCGAATGTGGAGACAGAGGACAAAGGTTGTTGGGATGAACAGCAGCAATAACGCACCCTATAAATGCAGTGGATGGATGCCTGCATGGACAGTGTTCTGTGGCTGAATCTGACAGTGCAAAACCTCAGCTGTGCTTGGGACTCCTTCCAAGGTTACCCAGTATCGCAAGGCTTGAACTAAAGACCTGATGCGTGCAAAGCTTGTGCTGTTCTATAGCAGTGTGCCTTTCTTTGCACTCTTTCCTGCTCCAGTATATATAGCTGGTTTCGCAACTGGGTCTAACTGCATCATGCCTGTGTCCCCCTTTCCCTGCAAAAAAGCTGCTCATCAGGGCACTCCCTCCTCCCAAGCTAAACCCTTGCCTGGGAGAGGCCCTGGTCTTGCTTCTGCCAGCCGGGCACTAGAGGCGTCTGGGTAGTATGGCTGGAGTGACTATGCTTTTTTGTTGGATGATGTGTTCAGGCCTCCATATTAGAACTAGACACACAACGCTTCCATTCCAAAACTTTATTTATATATTACATTTTTATCTCACCCTTCCTTCAAGGAGCTCAGGATGTCATATAAGGTCCCCCTTCCTCCATTTAATACTCACAGCAGTCCTGAGATGTAGGTTAGATTGTGAAAAGACTAACTGACCCAAAGTCTTCCAGTGAGTTTCAGGGCAAGTGGAGATTTGGACTTTGGGTCTCCTCAAACTTCATTTAACACTCTAACTACGACACCACACTGGTGGTTAATAATTCCCAACAGCTGAAGCCCCCAAATCATTCCAGTTGGAAAGGAACTCATAGAAACTACCCTAAACCAAAACAAAGCAGCTTCTTATCCAAGAACGAAGTCCATTCTTTGTCTGACTCATCCCTAATATCTCATAGTTATTCAGGGTCCATTGGTTAGATCAAGTTTCAGCTACTGATCAGAAAGATCTTCGTTCATGGTGGGATTAGTTCAACACCAGGTCTGCCTTTCCCCCCAAATGCTGGAGCTCTGTGGTAGCAGCCGTATGAAAAAGATTACTCTTTTCGAAGATCTCTCTTTTTCTTATGCATGTAAGTAGGCTTCAAGCCAGGTGTCTCCTGACTCCTTTAGACAGCTGTAAAAAGAGAAGGCATCTCATTAATTACAGTTGATATAAAACATATCTGACATTCTGACATTCTAGCATGTTTTCTGACATTCTAAATGGGAAAACTAACATACAAAGAAAGCAGCATCACAGCAGCATGCTCTGACCTACATACATTCATTGGAACATATTATAGGGTAGATTAGGGGTCGGCAAACTCATTAGTCAAAAGAGCCAAATATCAACAGTACAACGATTGAGATTTCTTTTGAGAGCCAAATTTCTTAAACTTAAACTATATAGGTAGGTACACTGTTTATTAAATTAATAAACTTTAATTAAAGTTTTAAGTCTTAATTAAATTATAGGTACACTGAATAAAACTTGATATACTTAATAGTGATCTTATTTATTGAAAAAAATTAAATTGTAAGTCCCTTCCATTTCCCCCTCCCCTCCTGGAGTCCTCGTCTGGAGGCGTGGTCTACCACCATAAAAGCCTATTGGTAGACCTGGCCTCCGGCTGAGTCCCATTGGGAGGCCAGGTCTACCGCCAAGAAAGCCAATGGGTAGACCTGGCCTCTGAAGGGGGACTTTTTCCCCTCCTCGGACTCCAGGTCTACCGCCAAGAAAACCAGAGGGTAGACATGGCCTCCCAATGGGACTCAGCTGGAGGCCAGGTGTACCAAAGGAAGCCCGCCCCGCCCAACAGCTGATAGGTGGGGGGCAGGAACTGCCGAGCCGCCCACCCAGCAATCGCGTGGCTAGAGGGGACGGGAGGGGAGGCTTTAGCCTCCCAACCATTGAGGGAAAGGGAAAGGGGGACCTGGCCATTCTCCACGGTGGGGGGGGGAGAGACAGCGCGCCCACTCGCCTGCTCTCTCGCACTCGCTCGCTCTCGCTCTCTCAGGCGCGCCGGCTCCGCAGCCCGGCTGTTGGCACGAGCGGGCGCGAGAGCAGGGGCTCCAAACCAAGTTCAGAGAGCCGCACTCAACAGGCCAAAGAGCTGCATGCGGCTCAGGAGTTGCAGTTTGCAGACCCCTGGGGTAGATCAATGTAACATGTATGTGTGTGTGATTCTTTCCATGCAACTGGGAACCCAGCTTTAACTTCTCAGTTGCATGGAGAAAACACTACACACATGCACGTGGTTATACATAGGTTGTATACCTACTGTTATAAATGTACAAGAAATGGTTCTATCCTATTGGCTTGGCCTAAAGTGGCATGCCTTTGGAAAGTCAAAGGCTATGAGAAAAGAATGGAAATGATTCTTGAAAACTCTAGACACTTCATCTCAATGGGTTTCAAGCATTAGGAGATAGTCCAGACTATACACAGGAATTAATATAAACAGCGTGCCAATTTGTATCATAATTACTCATCATATATTGCCTATTCTTGTACTTGCTACTGAATTTTTTATCTTTTTCCAGGAAATATGTTTCCTATTATGTTTCTTATGTTATTTCGAAAGTAGACCTTGGCATTAATCCTTCTATAGCATTTGTAGTAATCTCAGTTCTTTCTGTAATTTGTTTTATGTTTTGTTTTTATTAATATCATATAATAAAAATATATATTTTTGGAGGAGATGGGCCTGGCCAAGATCCCATAAGGGATTGGAGGGGTGACCATGCACTCTCAGCTAAAGGAATGGAACAGGAGTGTGTCTGTATGTGAAGAAACAGCAGCTTAAATTCTGGAACAGACTAAGGGAAAAGCAGACAGAACATAAGAACATAAGAAAAGCCATGCTGCAGCCTGTGTTTCAAAGCACCTAATATAATAGGCATGCTTCTCTGATCCTGGAGAGAACAGGTATGCATCATGACTAGTATCCATTTTTACTAGTAGCCATGAATATCCCTCTTTTCCATGAACATGTCCACTCCCCTCTTAAAGCCTTCCAAGTTGGCAGCCATCACCACATCCTGGGGCAGGGAGTTCCACAATTTAACTATGCATTAAGTGAAAAAAATACTTCCTTTTATCTGATTTGAATCTCTCACCCTCCAGCTTCTGCAGATTATCCCATGTTCTAGAATTATGAGAGAGGGAGAAAAGCTTCTCCCTGTCCACTCTCTCATTACCATGCATAATTTTATAAATCTCTATTATGTCTCCCCTTAACCGCCTTCTTTCCAAACTAAACAGCCCTAAGCATTTTAACCGCTCCTCATAGGGCAGTTGCTCTAGCCCCCTGATCATTTTGGTTGCTCTTTTCTGCACCTTCTCAAGCTCTGCAATACCCTTTTTAAGGTGTGGTGACCTGAACTGTACACAGTATTCCATGTGTGGTCTCGCCATAGATTTGTACAAGGGCAGTATGATAGCAGCTAGGGTTGGGCATATCAATATACCTGAACCGAAAATAAACCTGAAATTAGCTGTTTCGGCAATATTCAGGTTTTGGGTAGACCAAATACCAAAACCTGGAAATCTGCCCAAAGTCAAATAGGCGATTCCCGAAAAAGCCGAATAATTATTTGTCTTTTTGGGGTTCGGCTATTCACCTTTACCCAGATGCACGGTCTGTGCTTTCTCCCATTTTTCTATATTTTGACTGGTTTTGTTAGGGCCCCATAGTTGGGTCCCTTCTGAGGTAGGGGTCATGTAATTGGAGCCAACTTGGTCTGACCAACCATCATGTTTCAGCGGATTAATCTGAATCAAGCATAACGGTTATTTAAAAGATGGGGCTCACCCAGTCCCGTCCAGAGGGATATACCCTCCAACTAAAAAGAACTGGCTTCAACAGCTGCTCGCACCACCTGGCTTCCGAAGGAGACTTCCTCACCCGTGCGTATGAGCAGTCTCCTTCAGAACAGCCCCTGTGGTCAAGACTTCGGCTAGCTCCGATGTCACCCCCCCCCCCGAAAACCTGCCCTCAAACTGAAGGTCACCCCGAGTAGAGGCTTCGTTTCCCTGCAGTGTGACCATCTCTTGAAATCAGATTTTTGATGACTATAATAAAGGACTGTTCACAGGATGTCATTTGCCACTAAAAGAAACGTTTTCCATGCCTTATTTTTCTTGCATTTAAGCCTTTTTCCTTAGTTTGTAAGCTAATTTGCATGGACATCATGCTATGAGCCCCAGATACGAAAGGAGCCCCAGACTTTGAGGCGCCATCCTGCCAATAGGTTCTTTCCACCAGTCCTCGGCAATGCTGAACTTCTGAACCTGAAAACCAATTGACAGCTTGGCTCATAAATGCTTGGAGGATGGGTGTGACCCCTTTGCTGGCCCATAAAATTGGACCCCCTGTCCCAAAGTTCACCAAGCTTCGGTGACCATCTAAGGAGAGTCCCTTGCAGCCACACTGAAAGTTTTGTGACTCTACCTCCCAAAATGCCCCCACAGGAGCTTTGAAAAAATCCCTATAGACTATAATGGGCCTGAATTTTTTTGGTAAACCCGGAGTAAGCAGAATACCCATACTTACTGGTATGGGTATTTGGCTTATTCTGGGTTTACCAAAAAAATCAGGCCCAATAAACCCAATCCCAAAATTTACCGATTTTTTTTTTTGCATGATCCTAACAGCAGCAGGCACTACTGTGTTTTGACTGAAGCGCCTTGGGGCTGCTTCAACCTCTCTTAGTCTAGGTTGTGATATGGGGTGAAAAATCTGTTGCCTTGTAGGAGTGTCTCTGGCCCTGCAAAAACACTTTAAGTCTTCCATGCTCTCATCCAAAAGGAACCAAAATAAAAATAATATAAGCGTGAGATCTCTCACTCCTCAGGGACCTGGGGATTATGTAACACTACCTTCCAATAAATATGAACATCTCAGAGGTAAAGCTGCCACCGCAGCCCTGGTCCCTCAGCACCACCACAGATTCTTTCTCCCGCTCAGAATATTTGAAAAGAGCTTTCGGAACATCTAGAAAATATTTATGTTTAGACAGAAGGAGGAGGCAGGGAGCCTCTCAGATTTTGCTCTGGAGAGGCAAGGAAGTAGACAGTGGTCTCAATAAAAACAGAGTATGAAAAAAGATTGTGCAAGATTGTTATCATTTGAGAATGTGACTTTACTACCAGACAAAAAGGGATAATTGTAAAACTGCCATTTTAATAATCTAGTAATACACTGGGCTTGATTTTCAGCACAGGCTGGCAACCCCTGGGATCTTTTTGGGGTCAGAGCATAGGGAGGGGAGTGACACTGGGAGTGATGCTCTAGAAATTCTTCCATCATGTCACTGATATTCTAAAAATTTCTCCAAATCCCTATGGTAAATACCAGAGATTTTGGAAATTTGTAGAGTCACAGTCCCAAAGACCAGAAATGACATCACTGCATCCACAACCTCATCCTCTGTTTTCGTTCAATGTTCTGCCTATATTCAGCTGCTGCTTCCTTCTTCTCTCATCAGTCAGACCCAAGTGGAGGCTAAAATGAGCTTATACAACAAAAGCTGCCTAACTCATAAGGGCTAAAACAGACACAACACTGGGGATTCCATGTACAGAACACCCAGCATTTCTTTTTCTCTACAAATCATGTGTTATTTTTACCAAAATAACTACTATGAAAGTATGGGGGGCTCAATTTTATATTCTTGTCTCGGGCACAAAATCAGCGAGTTATGGCTCTGCCCTGAGCACATGATTCTTTAAAAAAGAGTGAGAGCTCTGTTCACAAAGCATCATATGTAGTTGACATTTTACCGCCAATGGTACTTACTGTAAAATGTCTGCAAAAGCAGTGAGGAGTGGCTTGCATTGGTAGTCAACACCATGCTTGGCACAGAGGGATTTCACCAGGGGGGCCACCTTCCAGTAGTTGTGTCGGGGCATCATGGGAAAGAGACTGTGGGAACAAAAGAGGAAGAGGCAGTTACTGTATTTATTAGTTGGCTGATAAAAAAAATAACCCACTTTTGCCCTAACAAGTCTCAAAACAGCTTACAGAAAATAGAACAATTCAGATTACAAAAATACTAAAAATGTAAGCTAAATACTAAAAATGTAAGCTAAACTTAAGACTGTGGATAAGATATAGGTAACAACTAGTAATGTGAGAGACATTAACAGCGAGAACAATGTAGTGCAAATAGTGAAAGAACATGTCACAAGAGATTAAGAGTAGTACGGAAGAGGAAGGAGTACGGAATGAAGTCCTCTTTTCCTCTATTTTTCACCACACTCAGAGTTCTATTCCTGCTGACAATTAATGTGCTGCTTGATTGTCTAGAAAGTGTTGAGTGTCTTGCTTCCACTTCCTTTTTTTTTAATCTCCTTTTCTCCAGGCAGGCAAGATGCCCTTCTTACCTCAGAGGAGAAGGAACCCTCACAGTACGTCTTCCTAGTCTCTCCACTCTTATTACTGGTCTTTGTTTGTTTGTTTGTTTGTTTGTTTGTTTATATGTTCGTTCGTTATCCAAGTAACTTTGGGAATCATTTACAACAGTGCAACTCTATTGCCTGAATACACTTGCCTTACAATGGAATTCTACAAAACAAAAGCTGCTCCCGTATTGAACAGGGGGTTGGACTAGATGGCCTATTTGGCCCCTTCCAACTCTATGATTCAATGAGTCTAAATATGAAGGGCCTAAATTGTACCTGCTGCTCACATTCTTTCCCCCTCCTCAACACATCTCTCAAACAATGTGTAGCAAAAGAAACTAATGATGTAATGTCATTGAGCAGGCTGTTGTTGCACTCCCATTTACCATTTGCTGTCACCTGCAAGGAGACACACATGCCACAACATCGTCCACAATTTGTAGTTAGAAGAAGAAGAGTTGGTTTTTATATGCCAACTTTCTCTGCCACTTAAGGGAGAATCAAACGGGCTTACAATCACCTTCCCCACAACAAACACCCTGTGAGGTAGGTGAGGCTGAGAGGGAATGACTTGCCCAAGGTCACCCAGTTGGCTTTGTGTGTAGGAGTGGGGAAATAAATCCAGTTCACCATATTAGCCTCCCCCGCTCATGTGGAGGAGTGGGGAATCAAACCCGATTCTCCAGATCAGACTCCACCGCTCCAATCCACCGTTCTTAACCACTACACCACGTTGGCTCTCTTAGACCCGTAATAACCAGTTCCACTATTTTGATTAAGGTCTCTGCCAAGAATATTCTCAGAGTGCACCCACTTTCATTCCTATACCATACTCACTGGTGTTCAATCTGGAAATTCAAGTGTCCAGTATACCAGTCGTTGAACCAAGACTGTTCCACATTACATGTTGCTGCCAGCTAAGGAAGAGACCCAGAAAAAAAGACATATGCAGCTGTAGTAAGCATGGCCTTATTTATTCTTACCCAGGCTCTGCCCTTCCTCCTTCCATCTATTTTCTGCCATCTAGGCTTACCATTTGCCTGCCTCCAACAGGCAAACTCCCACCCCAGCCCTCAATCGCCTGCACTTGATCAACTGAACAGCAGGGGGAAATTGATGGGAAACAACGTTACATGTGTTGTGACGTCACTTCTGGGTGATTGCCTGGAAGTGAAGTCACCGCATCTGTGATGTTCTAAGAATTACCCCTCTTTGGGGGGGCTGTTGACGGCACTTACACACACACATGAGGGGGGGCTGTGATGTCACTTCTGGGTAATCACCCAAAAGGCGTCTGCAACATTTCCCCCTTCCAGGCATCTGCCACCCAAAAGCTCCTGTGATTCATGGGCATGGGCCTGGCAACCCTACTCCCATCTATGTGCAGTCACTGGGTGAGGTCGTCTAGCAATTTGGGCTAAGTTGCCATCAATACACAGATGACACTCAGGTCTATCTTGCATTTCCAGCAGATCCCAGGGAGGCTGTGGAAACTGTGAACAGGTGCCTGGAGGCAGTTATTAAGGCAGAATTATAATCTAATCATAAACACTCTAGATAACATGTCAGGATCCACATATATCCAGGTATGTGTAGTCCAGTACAAAAAAAAATTACTTGTGAATCCATCTTCAAATTGTCAAAATGTGTGTTTGGAGAGGGGGGTACCCATTCACAGCTTGATATTACACAGACAGTACCTGAGAAGAGACCCAGTCCAAATTCTTGTCATAATCAATGTGCATTGGGATGTGGTTCATTTGTGCGACCCAGATGAACCAACAAGCTTGCAGGAACCTGTGGAGACAAAAGTCTTACTGTCAGTGAAGTGGTAAATATTTGCCAGGGCTATGCTACCTCAGACTGATGGGGAGGGTACATGTGATCGAATGCTTCCCCATATTAAAATATGGCCTATATTCAGAAAACTATCATGTAACAGCGAAGGCAAGACTGGAGCTTCCAGGCTGTTGTTGTTGTGGCTTGTATGAGGGAGCATTCAATCCTATGGACCCTCAAATGCATTGATAAACCTCAGACACAGTGTTATAACATGGCCATCAAACATTTAAATCACCTTGTTGTTGCTGGCCCATGTAATAATTGGTTGCTCGATAACATAATTCTTCCTTTCCCCTTTTTGCTTGTACCTATTTTATCGGTACTGTAATGGGCTGAGTGCACAGCACCAATTTGCTACTAAGAACACAGCACCCTCACAGCACCAAGAGGGGAGGGGGCACCAGCATCCCTTTCCCCTTCCTCTTGCTCCTCCTTTATAGTTAATCACTGCTGTGCAGGATTTCACTCTTCACAGCAGCCATCTAACATGGGGGTGTATGCCCAGTTAGCACACCCCAGTGCCAGGTTTTTTTTTTTGAGGGGGTATATAATATTAGAGGGAAACGGATGCTCTGGAAGCAAGAATATAGTAGCTCTGCATCTGGACAGCTACCTTTTTCTGCCCTGTCTGAACCAAGTTTATGCTGAATGGTGATCTGTGCAGTTTGCCACTAAGTCTCTCCCTTTCATGGCAGTAGGTCTTTGGGCTATTTGGGGGTCTTGCATGTCATTCAGCACACACAACTACCAAGTTTCTCTGTGTATACTACTGAATGAAGTGTATACTGCTGATTGAAGTCAGTGTGCACATACTCTGAGTTTGTCTGTCTCTGTGCGTCTTATTTGTGATGTACATATTCTTATTCAAGTAATTTCCCCTAAATGTTGTGAGTCTTGTGTGCACAGTGAAAAAACAGACAAAGAGTTGTGCCTGCCTCTGGGATAGGAGCCTCATTCAAAGCAGGGGGGGGGGTCTTTCTTCTTGGGAAGTCAACTGCCAGTTATGTCCACTCTGTTGTGTTGTTGCCTGACTTCCTGGAGTTGTGACCAAAGCATCTACTTCTGGACCCCTCTATAACTCTGTCTAGCTTCTTATGAATGCAAAAAGCAACTCACTGACCACTGTGTAATGCTGTCGGCCTTTTTGAGGAGCCAAATGACTCCCATGTGCCTTCTGTAAAACTTTGCCTACCTTTCTTTGGGTACCAACCAAATGCCTCCCTGTGCCTGTTCTGCAAAGCTGCTTGCTTTCTGGGATACCAAATGTGCACCCCTGCCTGCTCTGGAAGTAAGACTTTTAATTGCCTATAAAAGTTAGACCCTTTCTCTAATCTGCTTGAAATGTGGCAGGGAGTGTCTCTAGGGTAGGGAGGAATAATGTTTGGTGATGGAAAAAAGATACAACCAGAAACATGTGTTCCCATTGGAACCAATAAAAACAAAAGTTAAATAATGAAAATAATTAAGATTAGTAACAAGTGAAGCACAACAGTTTTGAAAATGGAATGAAAACAAAATCAAAACATTTTGGACAAACCTACATTGAAGCAGTACATCTCAAAATCCCAATTGAAAAGGGGAAAGCATAAAGGATTGGCAATCATCTTTGTGGTCCTGCTTGTGGGTGCTCAAAGGCTGCTGTTTGCACACACATACACACGCACAATGCTGGATTAGATGGACCCTGGTCAGATTCAGCAAAATAAAATCATATTCTAATAATAATTCCCAAGCATGCTTGAGCAGCAGAGTATATATAGCTGCAGACTTTGCTTAACCCCCCTGATTAAGATAAGCTGTTTGCTATGAATACAGTCAAATTAGAGCATGAAAGAAAAAAGGCCAGACATCATGACCAGAGAAGTTGTGAGCATCCGTCCTCCATGAGCTCTCCTACATTCCAGGAGTACCTGATCTGCACATGCATTTGAGTCTCTCTTCTGACCTTGCACACAACTTACACAAAAGCTCAAAACATAATAAATGTGCTCATCTTTAATGTTCCACAGGACTGTTGATTTTGCTACACCATATTAATGTGGACAACTTTCTGAAATGTGCCTTTTTGTAATCTATAAATCTGTACACTCTAAAAAGCAGTAGCCAAGAAGTAGTTTTATTACCTGGCCGTCCAGTAGAGTGCCATGAAGCTCCTAAATCCCATTAAAGGAATATACATGAGAAAGATGCGGATATGGAAGATCAATACGAAAAAGAACTCCTGCCAGATGGTACATTAAAAAAATTAATTAAAAAGGGAATTCTCTTAAGCCACTACAACTTATCCTTTATGTGCCAGAAGGCATTTTATAAACCTGTATGAGAGTTGCTTGTTAAATAATTAGACAGTTGGATTTGTACAGCATAAAACCACCCCAGCATGAAGCTCACTGTGTGACCTCAGGCCAGTTACTTTGTCATAGTTTAATGTTGCCTCTCAGGCCTGTTGTGATAATCAACCCCATGTACACCAGCCTGAGCTCCTTGGAGGATACAAGTGTGTTGAATAAAACCTTCAGGTCTGAACATGACATAATTTGTAATTCTAGTCTGGATTTATCTTTAACCTAATCCCTTAGCAACCCACATCAAATTGTCTATTTATTATTTATGCCACTGAAAATTGCAGAGAACCTGTTCTAGCATGCTGTTCTTACAGAATGATTTCCATGCAAGAATAAAATGGAAAACATTCAGTTAGAACTGGCTGTTCACCTGGGTCTTTCCTTTTAGGACATGTCTGGAATCGACCACTCTGCTCAAGAAGTGGGCTGATCCAGTTCAGATTTAATACATGCCACATGTATGACTTCACCGACAGCTCTTCAATTGAAGACGAAAAAGAAGAACACTTAAGGAAGAATCAAACTGGCTTACAATCGCCTTCCCTTTCCCTCCCCACAACAGAACCTTGTGAGGTAGGTGGGGCTGAAAGAGTTTGGAGCGAACTGTAACTAGCCCAAGGTCACCCAGTTGGCTTCATGTGTAGGACTGGGGAAACCAACCCGGTTCTCCAGATTAGAGTCCACTGCTCTTAACCACCACTCGTAACCACTACACCTCGCTATATTAGCAACAGGCCTGAAAGTTACAAAAAACTCTATGACTCTATGATTCTAGGGACTGAGAGCTGTCTCCAGGGCACCCCCAAAGGCTGACCAAGGCAAAGGCCAATAGAATACCTCCATCTTCAACACAGGATACTTAGCTCAAAAGAATGCCTCTTTATTTTCACCCAAAAAGGAGGAACATGCAAATGGTGGCCCTGAGGCCAAACTTGGCCTCCAAGGGATTCCCGTCTGCCCCCCACCATATTCCAATCAGAGACAGTGGCTCAGATCATAAGCTTCCTTTCAGCTTGTGGGAGGCACTTCCACTCCTGGAAGAGGGAAGATGTGATGCTTGCCAATACTGCCCTCTCACTGTAGCCACTTATTTTGACCACCATGGACGGGTATACATGAACACATGAAGCTGCCTTATACTGAAACAGACCCTTGGTCCATCAAAGTCAGTCTTGTCTACGCAGACCGGCAGCGGCTCTCCAGGGTCTCAGGCTGGGGTCTTTCACCTCACCTACCTGCCTAGTCCCTTTAACTGGAGATGCCGGGGATTGAACCAGGGACCTTCTGCATGCCAAGCAGAGGCTCTACCACTGAACCACAGCCCCTCCCAGAGGGAGGAGTAAATATAAATAAATAAAGTTGAGCTACAGTCATTATGTGGAATAACTAGGTAATACTGGTCATATGCATTTACAAACATAAAAGCAGTCACGCTGGGACAGAACCATGTTCCATCTACTCCAACATCATGTTTCACACAGTGGCCAATCCAAAACCCTGAGAAGGACTGCAGACAGGTCACAGGATTTAAAGTCCTTGTTGGTTGTCTCCCCCCACCCCCACCCCACCCCTGGCAGCACTTGTATTCAAGAGATTTCTTCCTCTGGACGTCGAGAGTCCATTGTCATCATTGACAGTAATAGCCACTAATGGTTCTGTATTCCCTGTCTAATCCCACTATAAAGCCAATTAAACTAGTGGGCACCACTGCATTCTGTGACAGTATATTCACTTTTGTTTGTCCTGAAAATATGGCTCATCAGTTTCACTGCTTACCCTCACGTTTCAGTACTATAGGAGAGGAAGAAAACGCTCTGTCTCTTCCCTTTTTCAATCCCACGTATAGCCTCTGTCATGACCCCTCTTCAACTGAATTTACTCTAAAAGTAGAAAAGCACCAAACTCCTTAGCCTTTCTTGATCACTTTAGTGCCCTTTTCTGCAGCTGTTCCAGAACTACAGTATCCTTTTCAAGATAGGGCAACCAGAACTATCCACAGTATTTCAAATGAAGCTGCATCATAGATCTATACAAATGCATTATAAGACCAGCTGCTCTGTTTTCAGTTGCTTTCCTACTAATACCTAGCACAGAACTTGCTTTTCAGTGTTACTGTACACGAGGGTTGCCAGGTTCTCCCCAGCCACTAGCAGGGGATTGGGGCTAGGATTCCCTTCCCCTTTCCCCCTTTATCCCTTCTTCCTCCCCCCCTTGTTTCTCCTCTCTTTTCCCTTTCTTCTTCTCCCTTCTTCCCCTCCCTTTTTCCTTTCCTTGTTGGACCCAGTTGAGAAATATAGTGTCTCCCTTTATTCATTGCGTCTCCCACTCTCATCTCCTTGAAGTTTTTTATCCAGCCACAACATTAGGGGTGCCATATCACTATAGAGATGAGTTTTAAATTCGGATTAATTTTACTAGATTCCATAATATCCCATTTAGAAACAGTCTATGTAAATTCTGCCACCTCGAACCCGATTCCATAACTCACATTTTACTGCTTTGCCCATTTTTCTCCAGTTTAATAAATCGTTTTATAGATCCAATCATCATGAATCTCCCTGGTCCAGCGAATAGGACTACCCAACTTTTACTAGCGGATAAGTCCCCCAACTCTACAGAAGCAGTTGCTGAATATTTGGCTAAAATTTTAGCTATTGATTTTAGTATTGACAAGTAATAGTTATGCCAATTGCTTGTGTTCTTTGGTGTTTATAGTGGAACTCAACTATTGTATTAAATTGAACTTGATAAGTATTGTACTATCTTAACATGCTCTTTTTTATGTCAATAAAGGTTTTTGATATTGATATTGAATTTTAATAGTATAAATGTAGAATGAGATCGATTCTGATCTGTTATAATTTAGTATGGTCGCCGTGTTGGAAGCTGCCAAACAAAGGCCTGACTGGGATCTGTTTTCCCTATAAATTACTCTTCCCACACAACGTCTTACTAGCTATAGTTACCAGGCTTCCCTAACTGCATCAGAAGGCTAAGAAAACTACAATCCAATATGATCTGAGAATGTATTAATAGTGGCAGCTGACCAACTTCCATTGTCATGATGTAGACCATCAACTGTGAAGATGCAAGTCAGGGTTGCCAGCTCATGGTTGGGAAATACCTGGAGATTTCAAGAGTGGAGCCGGAGGAGGGTGGGGTTTGGAGAGGGGAGGGACTTCAATGCCATAGGGTCCAATTGCCAAAGAAGACATTTTTCTCCAGGGGAACTGATCTCTGTCATCTGGAGATCAATTGTAATAGCAGGAGATCTCCAGCCACCACCTGGAGGTTGGCAACCCTAATGCAAATACAGCTGAAAAAATGCTAATTTTCAATTGCACACAAATCAGCAATTCAAGCATATAGGATACTCAGCTTAAGAGAAAATAGTTGTGTGAAGTGAACATTGTTAATATGATTTTCTGTGCACACTGTATGCAAGGATCACAGTAATAGTAACTAGGAATACATACCAACCACCTTTTCCTCGAGTATATGAAGTAGAGTGAAATACATTGAAAGAAAGGGACAAGTGCACCTGGGGCAACCACTAGAGGAAGAAACAAGAATGTTGCCATTACATTACAAATCAAATAGTCCTTGGCTTAAATCTCCCCTCTGCCATGAATAAGCATTACCAGAGTTTTCAGGATAGCGTGATAAATCTATTTTTGCCTGCATCCATATTATTTCCTGTGGCAAAATGACCTCTGTTCAAACACATTTGAAGGTTTTTTAGTAGTGCTTCAGGAAGCTACAAAACCTCTTTGAACAGAGAGGAACAGAGAATAATGAATATGTATAGAGTAGGTAATGATAAATCTATCATATTTCTGTCAGATCTTTGAAAGACTATCCTGTATTCAACATATAGTCTTAATTCTGAACCCCATTGTCCAAGAACGAGCAGGAATTTCCCATAAATTTAAGGGAACATTTTCAAAGAAGCTTCCCACAGACCATGTTCGGTAGAAAAGGAATAATGATGGGAGATGTGAAGGTGGGGGTGGTGGTTCATGCATTGGCAATAGCTTTTCTCCACACGTAGGGCATGCCCGCTTGGTACAGCCTGCCATTCCTCATATATTTTGTGTGGATAGATGCAACGGAATCAGCAGTGAAGGCAACTGTGGGTGGTTTTTTAAAAAACCAAAAAATTGAGAGGTGATTTCTGTGAAAGCAGAGAAACTGCTACTCAAACTTCCAAAGCTGTGAAGAATACAGAGGTCAACAGAATGGTGGAAGGCTTTAAAGTGGGACCTGCATTGTTCCAGCTCCAAGCCTCTGCCACTAGCTAGGTGATGCAAGAGTCACATTCGATGCACTATACATAACCCCACTGGTCAACAGTGTGGTGAGAGGCTTGGAGCAATGGCGAGGAAGAGGAGGAGGAGGAGGGTTGGTTTTTATATGCTGACCTTCTCTACCACTTAAGGGAGACTCAAACCGGCTTACAATCACCTTCCCTTCCCCACAACAGACACCCTGTGAGGTAGGTGGGGCTGAGAAAGCTCTAAGAGAGCTGTGACTAGCCCAAGGTCACCCAGCTGGCTTCGTGTGTAGGAGTGGGGAAACCAATCCAGTTCACCAGATTAGCCTCCGCTGCTCATGTGGAGGAGTGGGGAATCAAACCCGGTTCTCCAGAACAGTCCACTGCCCCAAACCACTGCTCTTAACCACTACACCACGCTGGAGAAACAGAGGGAGATGGAGAACCAGAGAAAGTGGCAATTGAGGGGGGAAGAGAAAGGTTGCCAGGTCCCCCCTCTTGATCGGAGGGAGGTTTTAGAGGGTGGGGCGGGGGCAGCTGCGTGCATGCATGGCCGCGCGCACACGATGACGTCACTCCCGGTTTTACTTTTGGAAGCGCCGCATCACTGTGGCCGATTTAACACTCAACCCCCCAAATTTTAAGGGTTTGAGTGCTAAAGCAGCCACGCCAATGCACCTTCCAGAAGTAAAGCAGGAAGCGATGTCACCGCGGCTGCACACACTCACAATCGCTACTCTGGAGCAGCTGGGTGGATTGGCAGGAAATTGCCCGCCAAAAGCACCAACCTGGCCACCCTAGAAATTAGGTGGTGAGGGGAGAAAAGAAGAGGAAGAGGTGTCCAGCAAGAGAGATGGGAAGGAAGAATAAGATGCAGAACTGGGGACATGATGGGAGAAGTAGGGGGAAAGTGGGAGTCAGAGTAGGATGGGATATTTGCTCCAAGCCACCTTTGGGAACTCTGCTGGCCCCAACAATGAGGTTCAGGGAGGGGATGGAGGATACAAGAAAGACAGCAGCAGGGACCAGCAGGGGTGAGAAAAAGAGATTTCCTCTCCCCTGTGGGTCCTCTCAGATACCCTTTCACCTCCCCCCATTATCAGGTCAGAGAGCATGCCTCCTGGGGTAGTCCTAGCAGATGTGCTCTCATAGTTCCAGGAATGGCTGACACAGTCTCCCGGTTCCAGCCATTCTTCAGGCAGCAAGAAGACACCTGCCAGGGATTTTTGTAACTGGCATGCGGTCAGAGGCTCAAGGGTGCTTGAAAAAGGGTAGGGCAGTCCCCCCGTCATTTCTAGGTATCCTAAATTCTATGAGAGCTGCCCTGCAGCGACTGTCCTAGCTGGCATGCTAGCATATATATTTTTGCGTCATCAAGTCACAGCTGACTTATGGCAACCCTGTAGGGTTTTCAAGGCAAGAGACGTTTGCAGGTGGTTTGCCATCGCCTGCCTCTGTGTCACAACCCTGGTGTTCCTTGGAGGTTGCCCATTCAAATACTAACCAGAGCTAACCCTGCTTGCTTGTGAAATCTGATGTGATCAAGATAGCTTGGGTTATCCAGGTCAGGGCATGCTAGCATAGCCCTGATGATTTCTGAAAGGGGAGGGGGAGAGAGGCAGTTCTTTCTGCTGCAGGGCTGAGACTGTTGTCTCCTTTGCAGCCAGCAACATTTTGTTGCACATCCTCACTTTTATGTGTATAAAACCATAAAGGCATGCCCTAAGGGGGATGTGGAGACAGATGCATTATTTGCAGTACATTGGGTTGTGGAAGGTAGTAAAGACACTCACGGCTGAAGTACTTGTGCTGGTGGTTATAAGGCATAGATTTCTTCTTCATTTTCCCAAGCTATAAACAGAGACAGCACCACAATCAGCAAGCTTAGCAGTAGAGGCAGGACCTAATATATTTCTCACATTGCCCTTAAATGCATTCATACCTATAGATTCTTCCCTCTCATTCATTCCTGTGTGAAAGTGCCCTATGTCTGAATTTACCTTGATCTGTACCTCTGGTTTTTTTTTAATCCTTCCAGACACATAGTCCTGTAGTATGAACAACCCTTAACCCAGCATACTTGGACGAGGGATCCAACTAGCCAGAGCCAGCAAGAAAAGATGGCAAACTTGGTCATTTGCTGGGGCCCAAGGACTTCCTATGGGCCCACTCATAGGAGCAGAGGAAAGTGGAAGAATGGGCCCAGTCTTCTTCCTCCCTTCCCCTGGTAGTCAGGTGCAGGTGATGCAGGAGCAGCCAGCAACTCCTCTCTGGCAAGAGGCAGGCTGCAGCTTCTTCTGCAATTCAGGGCTAATGGGGGAGGGGGGAGAGATGCTTCTGAGAATCCAGCTAACCTTATGGCAAACTCGTGGTAACCACAAGTTTGCCATGGCCATTTCACAGTGATTTTAAAATGATGCAAGACCCCGATCCGGCATGAGCTCAAGGCACAGGGTTGCCAGCTCCTGGTTGGGAAATATCTGGAGATTTTGGAGGTGGAGTTTGAGGAGGGTGGGGTTTGGAGAGGGGAGGGACTTCAATGCCATAGAGTCCAATTGCCAAAGCAGCCATTTTCTCCAGGGGAACTGATCTCTGTCACCTGGAGATCAGTTGTAATAGCGGGAGATCTCTAGCCACCACCTGGAGGTTGGCAACCCTATCAAGGCATGAAGCTCCTTTCAAGTGCCAAAACAACCTCGGATAGGGTTGCCATGTCCCTCTTCGCCACCGATGGGAGATTTTTGGGGTGGAGCCTGAGGAGGGCGGAGTTTGGGGAGGGACTTCAATGCCATAGAGTCCAATTGCCAAAGCGGCCATTTTCTCCAGGTGAACTGATCTCTATCGGCTGGAGATCTGTTCTAATAGCAGGAGATCTCCAGCTACTACCTGGAGGTTGGCAACCCTAGCCTCAGATAAGGTGTGCGTGCCCCCCCACACACACGCACACACGGCTTCTGGAATTAGCAGAAGTGTTCTGCATCTAGAATGATGACCCCCAGAGTGGAAAGACAGTGCCTAGGAATAGAATTGATACTCTGGGACTGGGATGACTCTCAGGGAATGATGACTCTCAGCCCCTGGGAGTAGCCTGAGTGCTCTGAGCCTGGAGTGGCAGCCCCTAGAATGGAATGGTAGTCCCTAGGAATAGAATCAGGGCTCATATTGCAATGATGGCCCACAGAGTGGAATAACTGTCGCTAGGAATAGAATCAGCGCTCTGGGACTGGACTGACAGGTTCTAGAGTGGAATAATGGCCCCTTGGAGTAGCAAAAGTGTTCTGGGCCTGGGACGACCGGTTTCAGAGTGGAATGACGGCCTCTGGTAGTAGCAGGTGTGGTCTGGGACTGGATGGCCTTTTGAGTGGAATGACACCCTGAGAGTAGCAGAAGTGTTCCAGGCTGGAATGCCACTTCTCAGAGTAGGAAGATAGCCCCTGGGAGTAGCAGAAATGTCCTGGGACCTGTCTTTCCAGGTCCAGCAACCATCACTCCACTGTGGGGCCCGTCTTTCCAGTCCCAGAGCACCTCTGCTACTCCCAGGGATTGTCATCCCACTCTAGGGTCTGTTAGTCCAGGCCCATGGTTCTATTCCTAGGGAGTTGGGACTGTCATTCCACTCAAAGGGCTGTCAATCTAGTCCCTGAGCACTGATTCTATTGCTAGGGATTCCACTCTGGGGGCTGTCATTCCAGGCCCAGAAACTTTCATTCAAAATCTATTCCACATTTTCATTGAAACTTATGTGTGCTACAACAGATTTCAATGGGCAGACCCAAGTCAACTGGCATTCCTGGCTCCCATTAAATCCAATGGGCATGCCAGCATCTCCCATTGTTCCCAATGGACAGTCCTGTCATTTGTTTTAGTACATCCTCTAAGAGAGGAGGGCCCTGGTTCGCTTTCCTTGCTCAACCAGGGAAGCCTGCCAGGTGACCTTGGGCCTGTCACATTCTCTCAGCCTCACCTACCCTCACAAGGTTGTTGTTGTGAGGATTAAGTGGAGGAGGGGGGAACAATGTGAACAGTCATTGTGAGTCCTGATCAAGGTGGGATATAATTTTTTTTAAAAAAGCCAATAAATAAGCAAAAGGGAGATTTGAAGCTGGGTCTCCCAAGTCCTACTCCAAAACTTTAATCAGTAAATTTCGGGTTCGGGTTTATTGAACCCGATTTTTTTTTTGGGGGGGGGGGACACCTGAAATAAGCCAAATACCCATACCAGTAAATGGTTATTCCGGCTTTTTTAAGGTTTTCTCGGGGAAAAAATGGGTTCATTTTAGCCCATGGGAGTTTTTTTTTTCCGAAGCTTCTGTGGGGGCATTTTTAGAGGTAGAGTTTCCAATTTTTCAGGGTAGCTGCAAGGGACTCTGTTTGCACAAACCCTGAAGTTTGGTAAAGTTTGGGACAGAGGGTCTGATTTATGGGGCCCCGAAGTGGTCACCCCCTTCTTCATAGAAAAGCATTGTGAAGTTCACAATGCTTATCTATGGAGGAGGCGACCTCTTCAGGGACCCATAAAATCGGACCCCCTGACCCAAACTTTACCAAACTTCAGGGTTCATGCAAGGAGAGTCCCTTGCAGCTACCCTAAAAATTAGAAAACTAAACCTCTAAACATGCCCTCGCCCCAGAGCTCCTCAAAAATAAATTTCCATAGAGAAAAGCCTTGGGAAAAAAGAAGGCCAAATAAGCCGAACATCTATTTGGCTAATTCGGCAATTGGCCATCTGGTTTAGGCTTTATTCTCTATTTCAATATTCGGCCCAAATAAACCCAACAAAAGCCGAAATGCCTTTTTTGGGTGGTAAACCCAATACGCATAGCCCTAGTCGGAGTCAAACCTCAGGTCTAGATGTTTGTGCTGGGGAGGTTGAAGAGTTGTTTCTAAAAGAGAGAGGCTGGGGGAGATAATCAGCGGTCTATAGGGTGGGGAGAGATGGCAGCTGGGAATGAAGCATGTGTGTCTGTGGGGGGGCTTCTTGTCTGCTCCTCATCCTGAGCAAAAAAATTGTATGGTTTCTCCTTACTGGAGTAAGCAAATTGAAATGGAAAATGATGTGAATGAAGAAGAGCCAAAGAGAGAGGCCAAATGGATGGGGTGTAGTTAGAAGAAAGGGGCTATACCAAAGGGGGAAGGGGCCCAGCTATACCTGCTACCCAGGGCCCATGAAAACCTGGAACTGGCCCTGCAACTATCCCACCAGTGCCAGGCCAGTGGCATAAATGAAAGAGAAAGATGAGCCCCCCACTTCTTTCTAATTCTTTTTCTTGCTGCAAAGGATGAGGTGGTGAATTAGACAGGAGCAAACACAGGAGAAGAACGGGGGAAATCTTCCTTTTGAATTTTATCAGTTATGAACCTTTGTTTCTCTCCACTGTCATTCTGTGCCTTGAAACAACTGGCTATAATTGTAATTATACAATAACCCCATATATATGCTCACCTCTCGAGACAGTGTCTTCCCCAGGCTGAACAGGATGGGGTGCATATTGAGATCTGGGTCCTTGCGGTAGCAGTTGGGTTTCGCATGGTGCTGGTTGTGCATGTGGTTCCACCAGCTAGCTGGTCCACCCTGTTGAAAACGCAGTAATGAAACCTTCCAACCAGAATGGTACCAAAAATGATCAGACTCTTCATCTTTGATCTCTTGGTGCATGCAAGGTACAGCCATTGAACTGTATTCTGAGACTTTACTTAGCTAAATGTGGACCCTTCCATCATCCCAAGGAGCCTTCCCATGGTGAAATGGGCTGTTCTTCTAGAGGAAAGCTTCTGGCACTGGAAGGTTGCTTCCCACTCAACGTATAGGACACAACCCATCTATACATCTAATATATCCATGGCAACTGGTTGGCCACAATGTGAACAGTATGCTGGACTAGACAGGCAACTGGTCTGATCCAGCAGAGCTTTTCTTATGTTCTTAAATCCTTTCCCCCATGGAGATAGAAAAATCCATGCAATGGGGCCAGCCACAGAGAACGGGAAGCATTCTGCATATTTGAGAGAACTTCTGTTTGTGCAAAAAATACACAAATAGAGGCAACTTCCCCTCCAAGTAGTCTTGCAGTCTGTGTATGCATCTGGTATACACACAAATATTAAGGTTGCAATGGTAACAAATGGGGGTGAGACTTTGGTATGAGCTAAAGGCCTCTATTTTGGCCCGTGGCCTTTTGCTTGCATCCTGAGACCCTATGTGAGCTGTGCTGCCAGAACCAGGACCACCCTAGGATGTCCTTGTGTCTCACTGCCTGTTTTGAGTTTGACTATGGTCAGCTTCCCTTTTTTGGTGCACACCTTAATGTTGTGAGGGCGTTTGTATGTGTCAGCGAAGCGAAGCTGGGAGCAATGCGGTAAAGGGTCTAGACTCTGTCAAGAGACTAAAATCCTAGCAGAGTCATTCAAGACAGAATGGGTTCTAGATCAAATCAAGCCTGAACTGACCCTAGAAGCTAAAATGACTAAACTGAGGCTATTGTTCTTTGATCACATTATGAGAAGACAAGAGTAACTGGAAAATACAATCATGCTAGGAAAAGTTGAAGCCAGCAGGAAAAGAGGAAGACCCAACAAGAGATGGATGGACTCAATAAAGGAAGCCACAGCCCTCAGTTTGCAAGACCTGAGCAAGGCTGTTAAAGACAGGACGTTTCGGAGGACATTGATTAATAGGGTTGCCATGAGTCGGAAGCGACTTGACGGCACTTAACAAACACGCACGTGGTCAGCTTGGTTGGATATTTTTGTTTATGTTCATATTGTATTGTATGACCACTTCGAGTAATTATGTAATTTGTTTCTGTACCACTTAATGTGTCAGGTGAATACTTATGCTATGCTTCAGTTCTTTCTGATGGTTATAGACATCTAAATCCCTTTTTTTGTGATTGTGCTGGAGCACTGTGTGTAATCCTTGAGTCCTTGTGAGAAAGCCTTGAGTCCCTGTGGAAGACAGACAGACAGACAGACAGACAGACAGACAGACTTGAATTTACATAGAGAAAGATTTAAATAAAAATATTTAAATAAATGCATCACTAGGTACTTGCCTGGAAGATACCCATCACAAACATGTGAAACCATCGGTTGTGTTTGGTGCCCTTGAAGACTGAGATATGCCCCAGATCATGTTGGAACCACCCATACTGGACCTGAAAAGTAAAACAGATTGCTCATAAAGCCAAATCTGACTCCCAGTAACTTGTTCTACTGTTCTAACTACTCCTAATCATATACATGTATGCATCACTGTACTCCCACCAACTGCACCAACATTGATGTTGGGCAATATACATGGTTACTCATGCATCAAAGCAGGACTGCCTAATAGAAAAAAAGAATAAGCAGAACTATACACTTTGGGTGGTGTTGAAACTGCTGTTGCGCCTGTGATTTCATTTCACTCTCCATGAAAACTGCCTCTTTTTATAGCTGGGGGTAGCCGCCCTCTTTTTAATAAATTTCTTCTGTTCTTAGCTGCACTTCAGTGTTCTTCAGTGCCATCTTTATTTTTAGTGACAAGATCTTGCTTTCAAACATCAAGACCCTGGCCTAAACCCTGTTCAAAAGTAATGACAAACCATGGCTTGGTGCTTATAAGCCTGGAAGATCCTTAGATGTTCCTCCCTTAGCCTCCCTCTCCTCACATGCAGCCAGCTAATTGCAGCAAACCGGAAGGAAGGACACCAAAGAAGAAAGGGCCACCTCTAAACTGGATGTGAGAGGACTGTATACAGTATACCACCCTATTCCTTCTCCCTAGGTGGGTCCTCAGTTCCCCAAGAGAAAATTGAATGACAGGTTCTATGGCATTATACCTTGCTGAAGTCCTTCCTCTCCCCAAACCCTGCCTCTGTAATTATAGGCCTCTTCTCTATATAGGAATACCCAGTGGATAAAAATAGAACTATACAAGAAATAAAACAGCTACCTTAGCAGCAGCACAAGAGTCCCAAGTAATCCTTCAAAGTTAATATAGCTGAATATTCACAACAGGGATATCTGAAAGACCGCAAGCAATGTAGCCTGGGAGCTAATTTCACATCTGTGTATCACAACGCATCAGGACACACAACTGTCAAATCAACTTTCTACTAGTTAAGGCTTCCCAGAAAGCGCTTAATAATAATCTGGGAGGTGCATCATTCTAAGCATTACCATCATCTATATACTATTAGCAAAGATGGCCAAATCTGAGGATACATAATCTGATAATTGGCACCATGAATGGACAAGACAGATCCTTCTACAAACCTGAAAAACACCCCAGGCTTGCAGAAAAATCTGAAACTTTAAAATAAACCTTGTCAGGGTTTTTAAATTCCTAAAATGATAAAAGGTCCACCTGTAGCTTTCAGAAATGGAAGCCCTCAGTGGCCAGTGTTAAGCAGCCAAACCATTCCAGGCTTGGTTTTCCTCGGTAAAAGGCAGAGGGAACAAGACCATTTTCCAGGGTTGTTTTGGCCTTTGAGGGATGATTCAGAGGGGCCAGTGGGTTACTTCATACCATCCAACTTGAATGAATCACCTAGGCTTGGCTGTTTATTACTGTTCAATAGCAGCTATCCTATGAAAGCTAGTGTGATACAGGGGTTAGAGCTTCAAAGTAGGGTCTGGGAAACCCAAAGAGGTTAAGGCAGGGAAAGGGAAAGGATATTGGGTGGGGGTGCCAGAAGGGAAAAAGGAAACTGTGCAGGCAAGGGGGAAGTGAGATGACCCCCACAAGTCTTTGTGAGTTCCCCAACATGCAAGGCAACCTGGCCCAGCAGCCAGCCCCAGACAACTGTGTCAAGAAAATGGCCTTGTCTTGTCATTTCGTAACCTTTCACATTTTGGTCCATGCTTTTGGCCCTAGTCAAGTTACTGAAGGCTCCTCTCTGGGAAATTAATATCACAATGACATGCTGTTTCAAGAGAGATAAGGGATAAGATGGAGTCAGGCATAGGTGCAAGTGAGATCATAGGCCTGGGAGCTTCAAGACCAGAGACCCAGAGAGAATTTTGCATTCTCGTTTCATCTTATTAGTGCAAGGAACCCTGGGCATGAGTGAATTGCTATATTGTGAGTACATGCCAGCTGCCAAGGTATGTGGTCTTAGCAACACACCTGATTGGCCAAATAGGCCAGCTGTGGCACGTCCTGCATAAAGCAAGACCATTGATTCTAATTGATCCTTTGGACCTTCTTTCCTTCCTCCCATCCTTTTGACTATAGGTTGGTCCTTGGCATCTGGAATACCTGCTTCTTGAATTTTGGACTTGGGATTTCTATCTGGACTTTGTACCTTCAACCTGATGAGATAACATCTGGGTCAGAGGCCTAAAGCCTGAATAAGTATTATAGGATAGTTACTTGGTTTTATTATTTTATTCCCTGCTTTGCGCTGCTGGTATATTTGTATACTTTTGCACATTTCTTCTAATAAACCTTAGTAATTATACTCCTGTGATGTTATTTGGGTTTTGGGGATTCAATCTAAACAGTACCTTAGCCTATTTTGGCTACAGCTACCAACAGCTCAAGTCAAGGAAGCTATAAAGAGTAAAGAGGCTTCCTTTAAAAGGGGGAAGGTCTGCCCCCAATGAACAGAAGGGACGATAGGCTCTGGCAAAGATAGGTAGGTAGGTAGGTAGGTAGGTAGGTAGGTAGGTAGATAGGGAGAGAGAGAGAGAGAGAGAGAGAGAGAGAGAGAGAGAGAGAGAGAGAGAGAGAATTAGGCATGCAAAAAGAGAATTTGAGAAGTTGGTTGCTAAAAGCATCAAGACAAACAATAAACATTTCTTTAAATATATCTGGAGCAGGAAACCAGCCATAGAAGCAGTTGGGTCTTTGAATGACCAAGGAATAAAGAAATTGCTAAAGGAAGATGGGGAGATGGCAGAGAAACTCAATGAATTTTCCCCCTCTGTGTTCACTGTGGAATGTGTGAGGCATGTATGTACCCATGGCACAGCCACTATTTTTAAGAATGGAGTCTGAAGAACCGCATCAAATTGAGGTGACAAGAGATGAACTTCTAGATCTTTTGGGGAAACTAAAAACTGATAAGTCTCCAGGATGGCATACACCCGAGAGTTCTTAGGGAACTCAAATGTGAGATAGTTGATCTACTAACCCGTATACATAACCTATCACTAGACTCAGCCACAGTACCAGAAGGCTAACAAATGTTACACTAATTTTTAAATAGGGGTCCAGAGGGGAACCAGGAAATTACAGGCCGGTCAGCCTGACGTCTGTCCCAGGAAAATTAGTATAAGCTGTAATCAAAGATAGAATTGTTAGGCACACAGAGGAACAAAACCTGCTGAAAGAAAATCAGCATGGGTTCTGCAAACAGAAGTCCTGCCTCACCAACTTTTTGGAGTTCTTTGAGAAAGTGAACAAACATGTAGATAGTGGTGACCCAGTAGACACTATATACTTGGACTGTCAAAAGGCTTTTGACAAGGTACTTCACCAAAGACTCCTCAGTAATCTTAGCCATCATGGGATAAGAGAACGGCTTCGCTTGATGATTTAAAATTGGTTAAATGACAGCAAGCTAAGAGTAGGAATAAATGGTCAGTACTCACAACTCTAAATGGCCATTATGATAATGTCCTGGTCAACCTATCTAAAAAATGGCATCTTAGAGCTGGAAAAAGTACAGAAGAGGGCAACCAAGATGATTAGAGGGTTGGAGCCCCTTCCCTATGAGGAAAGGCTGAAGAGTCAACCTCTGAATCCCAGTGCCAGGAGGCAGCATCAGGGGAAGGCCTCAGCCTCTGTGTCCTATTGTTGGCCTTCCAGAGGAATTGGTTGGCCACTGTGTGAGATAGGATGCTGGACTAGATGGACCACTGGTCTGATCCAGCAGGGCTCTTCTTCTGTTCTTACCATGTAATTGTTTGTGGAACTCAGCTTGCAAGTGCCCTACCTTGCAGGGATGACTTCTTGATTAACACCCGGTAGGGCTAGAGACTTGGTCCCTCTGTTTCTCAGCTGATGGTTAGCTTTGCTGCGGTGGCTCATTACCCTAGGCAGTGAGGATTCACTCCCCAGTATTGTGCATTTTGCTCCTGACCTTCACCTGAAGCTCTCTTGTGGGACAAGGGGTCTTTCACAAACAGGGCCATAGTTTACCTAAGCTGAGGCTTCCAGGGTAGGGAAAGCTGGAGATAGGGGGGCAGATAAACATTGGTTGTCTGTTGGGCAGGAAGGAGAGAAGGAAGCAAAATAAGGAGAGAGGCTATGGGTGCTTTCAAGAAAGGGGAACAAAAAAATAGTTCAAGAGGGGGATATGAGATACCCCCAAAGTCCTTGCAGGTCCCCTGCTTGTAAGCATAATAATTTTCAGACTGCATGGCTATAAATGGTAATAATAATCACTGTCAACTGTGCATTCAAAAATAAAATAATAAAAAGATATGAATGTGGATCACAGTGAGTCAGTCCTACTGTTTACTGTCGCAATTACATCAAAAATGGCCTTGGGATTCCTGCTACTGCTTGGCTCTGGTACAATCTGCCTCATCAAACAGGTGTCTTGATGAGGACAACAGCTCTAGTAGATCTGAATCTGCTATCTGTTCATTGTTGCTTTGACTTTTAGACTATAACCAACCATAAACAGTACAGAGGATGCACAGAACCTGCCACTGTGTCACCCATTTAGCCACAGAAGTGAGCCTAGCTGCAGGGCACTAGAGGAGCCAGGAGCTGGTGGTATGATACACCTTGTTCTTCACAGAAAGTCTGTATCAAAATAGCCAACTGCCATTGCTATTTGTCCTGGAGGGAGAAGAATAAGGTGCCTGAGTGGTAAACAGCCCCTTGTGATGTGTTTTACACCCAGAAGTGCTGCATCACAACGGGCCTTTTACCATTCAAACTCCCAGTTTGAGTGGTAAAGGCCCCTTGCGATGCAGCACTTCCAGGTGTAAACCGGAAGTGATGCAGCACTTCCAAATGCGCGCGACCCCCCCCCCCCACTCCAAAAACTGCCTGCCGAAGAAGGGGGACCTGGTAAGCCTAGTAATTGAGAGTGGGAAAACAGCAAGGAAGCCTTACTTTGTGAGCACATGTGAGCAGCCAGTGCAGGTACTGGCTCCCGACGGAGCAACTAACGCTCTTCCCTGAGGTCCCTGGGCTGTTTCAGCCACCAAAAACAGCACGGGGGAGAAGGCAGGAATTCCGCCTGCTGTGCAGTGGTCCTAATCCAAATTCTGCCCTGCTGCACATTTACACTCAAGTTGCCACCAGGAACTAACAGTTGCAAGTTCCCGTGGTGAACTTGTGCAGATTGTAGCATCTAGTTAGGCTCAAAGATGACACCAGAACGTTGGAATGGAGCTTGCTGCAAATAATGTTGTCAGGTTTCTCCATTAAAAGTGTGTGAATGAGTAATGGTGATTGCAAACTGCATAACTGATTGGAATCAGCCCGTTAAACTTGAAAGTTGCATTAAGAAATGCAAAACGGTTGCACAGCATGAAGCTGATGAACTGGAATTTATATGCAGATTTGATACTATCAGTTTAATATTACTAACTCTGAATATCGCAGAGCTTTGATACTTCTTCGGGAAATAATAACCTGCCTTCCATATTTTTGATGGGTTATATAATAAACGACCATTAGAAGTACATAAATGCATATTGTAAACAGGGTGCGCTTGAAACCACTGAACACGTGCTATTTGAGTGTAATCTTTATGATCACATTCGTACAGGCTCATTGATCCCATTATTAGTGGACTGCCCCAGACCTTTAAGAAAGCGACGTTTAGAGCTCCTCCTATCGGATACTATGGCTAACCTATCTGCAAGCATGGCCAGGTTTGCTTGGCTAGCAATTAAAATCAGGCAGAGTGTGCTTAAGAACCTACAATAGCTAAGGAAATAGAGAATGAATACTATTTAATCCTGCAGTTTGAATACATGTTTGTTTATTTATTTTTCCTTCTAGTTTTAGCCTCTGTAATTTTAGGATATTATCAAGCATTCCAATTTTACCCACATTTAGTATTTGCTCGGATATTAATTAGTTATGCACTTTGATAATCTTGCCATTTCCATTTAACCATTTTAATAGCAAACCTATTTTGTATTTGTTTTTATCCTATGCTATTTAACTATGCAAATTTGTCTTATTTGATGGTCTATGACTGCAAATAAATTATTGATTGACTGATTGATACTTTCAGTCATCTGGCAACTGCCTAGCTAGTTATCTAACATAAATGTTCTGTCTCTGTTTTAGAGATTTCTGTACTTTATTCAAATTGTTTTGTCAGTTCATTAGAAATCGGAAATGGTCCATATATACCCTGATGAGATGATTTACTCCTATGTTTGAATTCTTTTTTTCAAACATGCTGTGCATATATGTGACACATCATATAGATGGATCTGGAAACCCTACAGTACAATTTCATTTATTGCATTTATCTTGCCTGCTTTTCTTCCGCTGTGGAACATCAGGTATCTTAAGCAAGACACTCAGTATGATGCAGACCAGACCTGATCAGCTTCAGCAGAACTGCTGCCTCATATGCCTTTCAACCATAGACATTAACATTTTATGTACCTGACGAAATGGGTTCTGGCTCAGAGAACTTCTGCTGCAATACATGTACCAGCTTAAAAGCTTTGACAGTCTCCAAGGAACATTCCCTCTCTCCCCACTATCTACTTCCCCATTTGGGCATGCACCATTACAGCTCACACCTTGCCCACTGGTTATAATCAGGGAGTCATCTGCTCAACAGGTTGTTCTTTTGTCCATGAGAGGCTCAACTCTGTTTGTTGCGCCTGCTCCCTTTCCCTTGCACCTTTCCCTGGAGTCTCACCACCAACACTGCACCTACTCTCCTGCAGAAAACAGCCACCACCATTGCCACCCCTAAGTGCCACCTGCCATGCCTTACCTGTCACCATTTGGCAGATGCTCAACACTGACTATGGTGAAGCAGGGAAATCCAAGGCTTGGCCCCCAGGCAGACACAGCAGGCAAACACTGTGCACTTGCCTACTGAACCTGCTGGATTTGAGAGTTCTCTAATAGTAACGAAACATCTCTAATATCTAATTCTGAACCTGGGCACGAAATGTGGATCAATAAATGCACATAAAAAGTCCATGTCAGACAACGGGCATGTTTCTATAGGCAAGGCTTGCAGAAAAATACAAACAGTTTTTTAAAAAGGAGTGAGGAGTTAAAATTTCCCCAAAACAGAGAATGCTGACTGAGAACCTATGAAATATCAGAAGATCACAGAATCCACTGTAGGGGTGCCTAGCAGTTAAGGTACCAGAGCCTCAGCTTATGCAGTTAAAGCAGCAGCAGCTGGGACAGGAACATGGCAGGATGACTGGGGCAAAGCAAAGGAAAAGCTAGGAAGGCAGGCAGACAGACAGTGTAGAAAATGGGAGGAGGGGAAGAAAAACCTGGAAAGAACAAGAGCTGGAGAAGGAGAGGGAAATGGTGGGTGGGGGTGGAGAAAAGGGAAAGTGTATGCCTGTGTGAGAGAGACAGAGAGACACACAGAGAGAGGGCTTCTTCCAAAGTGGATGTTGGAAGAGTCACCCTGCAGTGGTTTCCAGACCATAAAGGTCATAGGCCCTAAGTTGTGGTAAGAAGTCTTGCCAACACTAGTAACAGTTGAAATGGAGGTCAGGGTGGACAGAGCATCTGTTTTGTATACAAAATGCTTGCATCGCCAGTTAAAAGGATGGGTAGTGGGTGATGGGAAAGACTTCTACCTGAGAGCTTGGAAAACTGCTGCCAGTCAGAATAAGCAGTACGGATCTCGATAAACCAGTGGTCTGACTCAGGATAAGTAGAGAGCAATTCCTCAGCCTCACCTCACTCATAATATGGTGTTTGTAATGTTACTTAGAGGGGCAGGTGAATTCCATAGAGAAAGCACTACATATCACTGCGCGGATTCTTAGGGCTTTGAAGAGCAGTCTGGCCCTAACTCTATCATTCACACTGGTATATTTACCTGAGCAATTGCAAATGTGAACATACTAAAAATAAAAGGCACCCAGGAAGTTCCAAAATAGTAGATAATCATCCAGGCAGCAATATCCAACAGAATGATGTGTAGGAACATGAGGGCAAAGAAGAGATAATTGGAATCCATGAGTCCCATCTTCTTGACAGTAACACTGAGATCACGAAAATCCTTTACCAGCAACTCCTGTGGAAGGAATCAACAGTAAAACTCTTTTCTGGGCATGTGTAATAGTAAAAACATTATGTGTTAAAATGTTTTAGATCCATATATTTCCAACCATATACAGAAGGTTGCTGTGGGAGAGCATAGGTTAGCTGCATGGGAGGTGTGCTATGGCGTGCCACAGGGTTCAGTATTATCCCCAGTATTGTTTAACCCAGTGGTTCCCAAAGTGGGCATACCACCCCCTGGGGGGCTGGTATTACCTAGGGGGACACTAAGAGGCAAGGGGGCAGCAAGGGGGCGCTAGAGGTGGGCCTCTTCTCTAATCATTGTTCACTAATTTACAAAAGATCAAGCGATGGCACCATGCTGGCAAATTTGGTGGAAACTATCAGAATTTTTTTTCAGACTTTGAAGAGCTGGTACCACTGGATCAAGTTCATCAGTTTTGTTGAATAAATTTCAACTAAAAAGTTTTAATTTGATTTTGAATAGATGTGCAATTGTTACTGTTTTGAAATTTTATTGTTATTATCTTCTTTAGTGAGGCATGCAAACCCCTATTTTGAATAATGCTTTTTATAGGATAGGGTAGGGGGCGCTGGGGTGGAGTTTGTGCGACCAAGGGGGTGGTGGCCCGAGAAATTTGGGAACCACTGTTTTAACCCTTACTTGAAGTATTTGGGAGAGATCATCTGTAGATTCAGCGTAGGGTTTCATCAATAAACTGGTGACATCCAGCTGTACATTTCATTGGCTAAACTACCAGAAGCAGCCATTTTCATCCTGGGACAGTTTGTGACAGCCATGGTTAAGCAGCTACAGGTGAACAAGAATTTTGACAAGACTGAAGTGATACTGGTTTGTAAAACTGAAATTTTGAAGGTAGATTGTCCCCAGTTTTGATGGGGCTCGGTTGGTTTTCTCTGAAAACAGTTCAGAATTTGGGAGTCATGTTGGAACCTGCTCTGTTATTAGGAAAACCAAGCAAGTGCTATTGTGAAAAGTACCTTCTTCTAACTTCAACTTGTATGGAAGTTGGCTCCCTACACTGACTCAGCTGATCTGGTCATGCTGATCCATGTCACAGTAACCTTAAAATGAGACTATTGTACCACTCTTTACATGGAACTACTCTTGAAGTCAATTTGGAAACTCCTTTTATAGATGCGCACTGGCACGTCTATAATAGGAGGCAAAGAACATTACTTATATTACATCTGTGCTCCAGACACTTCATTGGTTGCCTATTAATTATCGGGTTCAATTCAAGGTGTTGGTTACTACTTTTGCATTGCAATCTTATCCTTTGTCTACTCAGAAGTCCCACTAAGTTTAATGATGGGTACTCCCAGATAAGTGTAGATATGATTGTATCCTTAAAGTTCTTCATGGCTGGTGCACACAAATCTAGGGGACAACCTTTCCTGTTACCTCTCCCCCTTTGGTAGCTATGCTCACCAGAACAAGCACTGCTAAAATCCCTTTCTGCAGATAGGGGGCCTCCTACAGCAGCCATGACATTTAGGTCCCAGCCAAGAAGCTCTCTAGATGTGACCATGGGAACAGGCTCACCTGTCACCTCCTCCCATACCAATCCATTGCCAGTCAGGTTAATGCCAAAGAACTCTGGACCCAGCCAACAGCAGAATGTAAGAGGCTTATGCCTGTTGTAATTGTTGCCCAAGTCTAAGCAATTGGCAAAGGCCTCTTTCACACCACCACCACCACCACGTGCATATAAGCCAAGAAGCCCTTGCACAAGCCATTGGCCAGGAACAAGAGGCACAGTCTCACCTGTCACCTTCTTCCCCCTCTGCCATCAGCCAGAGGTGAGCTAAACAATCTAGAGCCCAATTGATGCCAGCATGGATCCTGATGACCTAGCCAACTACCACCCAGTGCCTAATCTACCTTTCCTGGGTAAAGTAGTTGACAGAGTGGTAGCAGTCAGAACAGCTCTAGGCTTTTCTGGAGGATATATCAGCTCTGGATCCATTTCAGTCCAGTTTCCAGTCTGGTTATGGGATGGAAACGGTGCTGGTCGCCCTCACAGACTATCTCCACAGGTAGCTGGATCGAGGTGGGTCAGTGCTGCTGTTATTATTAGACCTTACAGCAGTGTTTGACACACTCAGCTATGATCTATTGACCCACTGCCTCACCGATGTTGGGGTACGTGGGATAGGACTTCAGTGGCTGCTCTCATTCCTCCACAATTGGGGACAGAGGGTGGCACTAGGGTAGAGGGTTTCACCATGACACCCTCTGGTATGTGGAGTCCCTCAAGGGGCGATTCTCTCCCCAATGTTATTTAACATCAATATGTGCCCCCTCACCCAGCTGGTCCAGAGTTTCGGGCTAGGTTGTTATCAGTATGCAGATTATAGCCACCTATATCTTTTGATGGAGGATTGGCTGGATACTCTCCCAGATACACTGGCCAGGTGCCTGAAAGTCATGGTGAGATGGTTGAAACAAAGCCCGCTGAAACGGAATCCATTGAATATAGAGGTCCCGCGGCTGGGCTGGGAAGAGTCGGAAATGGGTCATCGGCTCCCAACTCTTACACGGTGCCATTAACACTTGCACCAACCATTAAGGGCCTGGACATGCACTCTGGTTGCTTCCCTGTCAATGGAGGCACAAGTCACAAGCCAGACTGGCAGTTTCCATCCTCACCAGGCTAAGCAGCTGATGCCCTACTTAAGAACATAAGAACATAAGAAAAGCCCTGCTGGATCAGACCAAGGCCCATCAAGTCCAGTAGTCTGTTCACACAGTGGCCAACCAGGTGCCTCTAGGAAGCCACAAACAAGACGACTGCAGCAGCACCATCCTGCCTGTGTTCCACCGCACCCAAAATAATAGGCATGCTCCTCTGATACTAGAGAGAATAGGTATGCAGCATGACTAGTATCCATTCTAACTAACAGCCATGAATACCCCTCTCCTCCATGAATATGTCCACTCCCCTCTTAAACCCCTCCAAGCTGGCAGACATCACCACATCCTGGGGCAGGGAGTTCCACAATTTAACTATGAGTTGTGTGAAAAAATACTTCCTTTTAACTGTTTTGAATCTCTCACCCTCCAGCTTTAGCTGATGACCCCGTGTTCTAGTATTATGGGAGAGGGAGAAAAACTTCTCCCTGTCCACTCTCTCCAAACCATGCATAATTTTATAGACCTCTATCATGTCTTCCCTCAGCCACCTTCTTTCCAAGCTAAACAGCCCTAAGCGTCTTAACCGCTCTCCATAAGACAGTTGCTCTAGTCCTCTAATCATTTTGGTTGCTCTTTTCTGCACCTTCTCAAGCTCTGTAATATCCCTTTTTAGGTGTGGTGACCAGAACTGTACACAGTATTCCAAGTGTGGAAGAGCTGGTACCCGCCCATTATAGTTTGGTAGTTCGCAATGCAAAAGTTCAGGGCTGCGGAGGTATATGCCTTCCGGCCAAGCTGATCCATCCTCCTACTCTCCTTGTCCAAGGGAGTTGAGTGCTGACCTTGTTGTTGACGAGTTTGCATCTCCCCCGTCACTATGGAATAAGGGGGAGGGTGAACCATTAGGAATTCTGCAGAGTCCTGTTTGACCCTGTAAAGGTTCTCTATCTTCTTTGTGGAAGGGGTGACAGAAGCTGGTTTCTTCCACACCAACTTGGTGACCCCTGAGAGACCCTCAAGGATGGGGAATGCCGCAATGCCTGGGTTGTCAGGATACAGGCGGTTCAGAAACTTATCTTTAGGCTTATTATCAGAGGTGGATATATTGATGTCCAAGGCTTCCACCATACGGATCATCTGCTCGGTTCTGAGTTTCAGGTCCTCAGTCAGAGAGACTGCTTCCGTGTCCCCTACTAATTTGTCAGGGGATGGTTCTGATATGCCTTCTGAACCGTCGACTGAGGCTCTGGTCCCTGGGTCCTCTGGTTCAGATTCAGTTCTAGGACTCCTCTGTGTGAGATGATAGAAGGGTGAAGGTAGTTGTGAAGTGCCTGACTGTAAAGGCTTGCCCTGCAGAGTAACTTGTTTGAATCTGCAAAATCCAATCCACTCTTGCAGTAGCGCTGGAGAGATGGATGGTTGAGCAGCTGGAATCATGTGGGGTTGGATGATTCTCTTCAGATCCTATGGGGTCAGATCCGGGGGCAGGAGTGGTTCGTCCAACTGATCCAGCTCCACTTCTGAGAAGCAATGGAGTGGGGATCCCGAGTGAAAAGACAGGGTCCTCAGAACCAGGGTCGGATCCGGCAGTAGGATCATCGGATCCGAGGTCGATGGTGCGGGCGTAGCCGGTCTGGAGGATGGGCAACTAGCACTGGCAGTCTTCTCTCTATGTTTGGACTTATGCTTGTGCTTCTTATGCGTCGGATCCAAGGCTGGGGACGGATCCGAGCCGGATTCGGGGCTCCTGGAGGTCGGAGCCGAGTGAACGGAGCGGGCATCTCGTGGGGTTCCCAGGTCAGTGGAGGGGGGAGGTGCTGTCAAGGCTTTCTTCCAGAGCTCTGCGTTGAGCCGATTAGCATGGGCGTTGCGAGCGCGGGTGGAAAAGTTTTGACAAATGTTGCACATGGAGACATTATGTCCCTTACCCAGGCAGAGTAGGCATAACTCGTGCTGATCTGTATGCGGTATCTTTGTTGCGCACCTAGGACACAGCTTGAACGGCATCTTGGGTACCATGCCAGCCCTCGGCACGCGGCCGGGGGGATCAAGGCAATGGACGAGGATTTTGCGCTCTGCGCAAGAATGCCAAAAGGCTTGATAGGGATCGAGCAGTAGGCTTCGCAGAGAAAAAACTCACGATATCGAAAGTAACTCCAAGGAGAATTAAACGCTGAGGTCTAGAGAAGCTCCTTACTCGGCGGCGGCAAAGAAGGAACTGAGGAGGGAGGGGATGCCCCGCCCAGGAGCACGCGATGGGTTCGGCGGGAAGCCGACCGCGGCTGAAGGGAGGGGCATCCCCAGTTAGAGTTCTGAGGCTAGTAAAAGTTTTCCGGTGGCAGGCCTGCACGCAGGCTCAGTCCCACATGTGGGGTTGCACTGAAGACTGAAAATGAATAATAGGTTTTCATCATAAGTTTTATTGTATTATGATGTATTGTGTTGGTATTTGTTATTATGGTAGTGAGCTGCCCTGAGCCCAACCTCAATCAGGAAAGGGAGGAATAAACATCTAATTAATTAATTAATTAACGAATAAATAAATGGGAGGACATAAGGGCAAGTCAATGCCCGTCAGTACCAATCTGCCCCTATTCTGGTCCTAGGAACTGTAAGGACCATAATTCCTGAATTACAGATGTATCATTGAGGTTGTGAACTGAGATAACTACTCAGTAAATTCAACAGAGAGATCAAAGCACATCGTAACCACAGAGCCTTCGAGACACTCACATTTTTGCTGGGCTCGCAGCAAGGCTGATCTGGTGCCAGCTCTCCAATCAGCAGTGAGTTCAAGTATTTCTTCACCAAAGCTTCATCCTTGTGAAAAGCTGTGAAGGCATCCTACGAAGCGCAATAGAAATGAAACATGAAAGAAAGAGAAAGCATGTCAGAAATATTTCTCACATGAACAATCAGGAAAGCTATGTTACAATGTCAGCCACAAGGACATGATCAGCTAAGCCGTGTTGTGTCCTGAGCTGGATAGCCTATGCTAGGCCAATCTCATCAGATCTCAGGAGCTTAGCAGGGTCTTCCCTGTATGGTATTTGGATGGGAGACCACAAAGGAATACTAAGGAGTGCAATGCAGAGGCAGGCAACGGCAAACCACCTCTGAATTTCTTTAAGTGCCATAAGAATTACACCTGTTTTAATAATTGATGAATAACAAGTGGGAACCCACAAAGGACTTGCAGGAGGTGTCTCATTTCCCCCTCCCCCACTATCTCCTCTTTCCCTTTCCTGAAAGCCCTCATAGCTTCTCCCATTCTTCTACTTCCTTCTCTCTTTCTAAGGCTGCCAACCTCCAGGTGGGGCCTGGAGATCTCCTGGAATCACAACAGATCTCCAAGCTACACTGATCGGTTCCCTGTGTGGTTGCCAGCTCCAGGATGGGAAATTCCTAGAGATTTAAAGGTGGAGCCTTGGGATGGGGAGGTTTGGGGGGGGGGGGAGGAAAGCAACCTCAGCAGGGTATAATGACATAGACTCCACCCAAAAAGCAACCAGTTTCTCCAAGAAACTGATCTGTCATCTAGAAATCTGTTGTTAATTCCAATTGATCTCTATCAGGAGGTTGGCAATTCTTATTCCCCTGGAGAAAATGGGTGCTTTAGAGGGTGGCATTATACACTTGGCATTATACACTTCTGAGGTCCCTCCCCTCCTCAAACCCCACCCTCCCCAAATCTCCAGAAATTTCCTAGACTAGATTGGCAACTGTATCTCCTTCCTACCCAACAGCCAACCTTCCTTTCTCTGCCCTTAAGCTTTCCTGACCCCGACAGCCTCTACCTAGGAAAACTGTGGCCCAGTTTTGTGATGCCGGCGGCCCACATGCATGATAGGGAACCCTCAAAGAATTATGGGGTAGCACTTCACTTTCCCCTGTATCCCCGTCCTCCCACAATCTTCAGCTATATTTATTATTTATTCACTTCATTTATACCCCACCTTTCTCAACAGTAGGGGCAAAGCAGCTTACATATTTCTTAGGGTTGCCAGCTCGGGGTTGGGAAATACCTGGATATTTTTTTGGGGGGGGGAGTCTGAGGAGGGTGGGGTTTGGAGAGGGGAGGGACTTCAACACTATAGAGTCCAATTGCCAAAGCCACTATTTTCTCCAGGTGAACTGATCTCTATCGGCTGGAGATCAGTTCTAACAGCTGGAGATCTCCAGCCACCACCTGGAGGTTGGCAAGCCTAATTATTCTCTCCTCCTCCTTTTTATTCACACAACAACCCTGTGAGGTATGTTAGGCTGAAAATATATGACTGGTCCAAAATCAGCCAGTGAGATTCCACAGCAAGATGGGGTTCAAGCCTGGGTTTCCTAGACCCTACTCTGAAGTTCTAATTGCTAGATCACCCTGGCTTTCATAGAGTGACTACTGTTGAACAGTAGCAAACAGCCAAGCCTAGTTGAGTCATACAGGTTGGGTCATATCAAGCCTCTCAGAAGTGGCTACCAGGCCTAGTGTTGCCAGCCTCCAGGTGGGACCTGGAGATCCCCCAGAATTACAACTGAACTCCAGACAACAGAGATCTGTCCCCCTGGAGAAAATGGCTGCTTTGCAGTATGGACTGTAGGACATTATATTTGGCGGAGGCCTCTCCCCTCCCCAAACCCTGCCTTCTTCAGACTCTACCACAAAATCTCCATGAATGTCTCAGCCTGGAACTGGCAACCCTAGCCAGGCGTGGCCTCAATAAAACCTCCCTCAAAGGCCAAAATAGGTCTGGGAAGGGCTCTGCCCCCTCACCCTAACTTTTATTGAGAGAACCAAGCCTACAATACTGTGGTTGCCCAGCAGTGGCCACTGAAGGCCACTGTTGCTTATAGATATAGGCACTCTTTTATCATTTTGGGTTTTTAAACCCCCCATATTTATTTATTTATTTATTTATTAGATTTCATATTTTTTCTACAAACCTGGGGCCCTTTTCAGGTTTGTAGAAAGATATGCCTTGTCCGATCACAGCTCCAGTCGCCAGATTTAAGTATCCAAAGATTGGCCACCTTTGCTATTAGAATATAAGATGATGATGTGCCCATTTGCACACACTTAATAATTAGGGCTGCCAACCTCCAGGTACTAGCTGGAGATTTCCTGCTATTACATCTCCAGCCAATAGAAAAAATGGCCGCTGCATAAATCAGAACTGTTATGCAAAGGAACTAACTTTTTTAGGTTAATTGGCTTGCAAAAGACCTGTCATATTGCCAAGGATCTGAACTCTTTTACAAAGTGCTACTTACTAAAACTGTTAGGGGTTATTTTTGAATTTCTCATACTCACTGTTTCAGCCTCCAAATCCTCATTTCAATTTGTGCCTCCCATATCCAAAGCAAACCTGTGATTCTTTATTTTCATACCACTGTATGTTTCCTCACATTAATTTCTAGCCCATAAAAGGTGCACATTTTTCAACATTAGTGTGTCGATAAATCAGAATTATACATAATGCTATCATATGTGTATACATGACACACCATATATATTGCATGTAAAAGCCATACAACATGTGTGCACAATACAAATGGATCTATAAAACCAACATCAAAAAAAGAAGATCTGAAACCCCTGCAGAAATATAAATGTATATTAAAAGATATTAAACAGGGAATATTCTCTTACCCCTAATCACATTAAAAATGACATTTTCATATTTAAGAATATGACTGAATCCTTAATCTCAAAAATGTACACCAAGAACTGCAAAAATAAAATGTCAGTGTCCATGCTTGGCAGATACCAGCAAATCTTACAGAGTACATCTGGCATGATCCTAAATCAAGGGAATGTATGAACATGGCATTAAAAACAATTCCCTCCTGCGTCTGAGGGAAACAATGGTTTGTTTGCTTAAGTAAACCTAACTGGACTCCTTGCCAGAAGTCTCATGAATTAGAATATGATCCTACAAGCATGCTGGAGGAGAAGGGGATCTGCTTTGATCATTAAATTTGCTGTAATCATCCCTATTGATTAGCTTACAAAAGACCTAATCCAAATCATACATCATGCTACCTCTATCCCAGATGTGTATGATTGTCGTATGGTACTTTTTGCCCCCACATACAAACAGACCCATTATGAATATCATCTACTGTTCCTGAGAATCAGGTACACATGCTTTAAGTCATCACAGAAAGTCCCCTCTACCTGCTGCTTCCACATGAAAGACCAGGCCTGGTGGAGATACTTCCTTCATCTTCTCCAAAGATTCTATTGCACCCATGGTTTGAAATCCTATGCTATCTCGTAGCAAATGTGAAAAATCTCTAACAAAGACTCTCACCGTGGCATCCTGTCCTGCAAAGTGGCTGATGACACGGCTTCCTCCCGGATGCTGCCGGTAGAAGTTGCTGATATCATAAACCTTCCTGTTGATGACCAGCCATTGGTCCTGCTTGGAAGAACCCTGACCTGAGTGAATTCCAATCTCTTCCCAGGTAAAAAGCTGTGGAACACTGGCTCCAATTTCCGGTTTTCCCAGTGTAGGTTCTGACTGTGGAGCCATTCTGTATACCCAGTAATAAGCTTCTCCTCCCCTGGGCCTTTTCTGCTGCTCCGCCAGAGACTATTTAGCTGTTGTAAACTCTACCAGCTTCATGCCACCACTCAACAAAAGAGCAGAGGACACCTTCTACCAGCCACAAATCTTCCAGCCCCAACTGTTTCCAGTTCTGCTCTTCCTACATGAACTCATGCTATTTCTTCATCTCAGACAATGACTTCCCTAGATAACATCAGTTACACTGCTCTATGAATGCATAATGTTATTGCAAAATAGATATGGGAGTAGAAGCGTTCATACTGTGATTTACGTCTAAGGTGCCACAGGACTCTGCTGACACTGAAGGAGTATCAATTCAGGTGGTACATTAACAGGAATGTAAGAAAAATAATAATAAATCCTGAAAGACGTCAGGGATGGAATGAGAGGAAAGACAAGATCATTCCCATAACATTCTAATTCAAAAATATACATTATCATTTGGCCACAGCTTTGCAACAGTGTTTTCCCAAAGATTTAATAGCTGAGGCCACTTTTCTGACTTAAAACTGGAGGTGTTCTTGCACTCAAAAGGGTTTACTTTAGAGGCTGTATAATCAAGCATTATCCGCTCTTAGAGTAGCCTGTGTTTTCTTGCAGTACACTAGAAGTACCTTCTCAGTGTATAGATTGGGATTGCTTGAGACCACAGTCATTACTGACTTTCACGGAACCAGCCTGATCAAGGGATGTTCTGCCCATATTCCTTTCAGACAGTCCCTGGGGTGATAGGTCACAAACTGCAGCACTGGAAGACTAGAAATCTGAGTCCCAATCAGTTCACAATTCCAGGGTACAAAAAGCCAAGAGGGTAACTTGCCCAAATGAGAAAAAAGGGAACACATGCTCTGTCAAAACAAATGTTAGTTGACAATAAGGCAAGGGGGAAAACTGAGGAGCATATTGCTAAAAGCAACAAAATGTCTTTAAATATATTGCAAGGAGAAAATGAACCTAAAAAGCAGCTGGGTCAAAGAGGCTAAAAAACTTTACTCTGACCCGGATGCGAATTGGGGGGCAGGGGTCTGCAAGAATGCTATATTGCACGTCTTCCAACCATACCCCAGGTCCAATTAATATGCTGCCTGGTCAATATGGCTTACTCCCAGGTAAATTCAGATTGTAACCTTAGTTTATTTCTGCAGTCCAACTCAAGGAATAGTTTTACCACTTAGGACTGTCGATTCGGTTCCATCCGAATTGAAAAACAGCCGAATTTGCCCTGATTCGACGGTTTCTAGTTCGGATAGAACCAAAGTCAAAAAAGGCAGGAAAACTACGAGCCAAACTTGGCGAGTTCAGGCGGATGGCGGATAAATTCGTACAAATTCAGAGCCCCCGAACCAGCATTCTCCCGCGGCCAATCAGTGGCCAAGCTGGATCTTCTTCTGGCCAATCAGTCGTGGATGAGTGCGTGAGCCCGTTGCGCGGCCCGGGGAGAGAAAGAGAGAGTGTCTGTGTGTGTGAGAGAGAGATCCCCTTGGGGGGGGGCTGTGGTCCCAGGTTTCTGCGCAGCCCGGGGGGGGAGAGAGTGTCTGTGTGTGTGAGAGAGAGAGATCCCCGTGTGTGGGGGGGTGCATGTGTGTGGTCCTGGGTTGCTGTGCAGCCCAGGGGGAGGAGAGAGAGGCCATTTATGCACGGGAGGTTTTGCCTTGGATTTGCCGATCTCTAGATGCACATTTTCCCCATCCAAATTCTCAAAACTCAACAATAAGCTCCCATGCAGAGTGTTGAGAATCTGGACAGGGAAAATGTGCATCTAGAGAGCAGCAAATCCAAGGCAAAACCTCCCGAGCTTAAATGGCCAGAGAGTCTGTGCGTGTGAGTCTGTATTCCTTCCATTGCTGCTGCTCCTGTGCTGCTCCTGTGCTGATCATGAGAGATCCTGAGCTGAGCTGACCTGCTGCTGCTTGCTGGAATCAGATTGGATTACTCCTCCTGACCCCTGCTTCTGCTGGAAGAGAAGACATCCACAGTTTGACCCATTTTAGGGCTTTTCTCTATAACATTTTTCCTGTGTGTGTGTATGTGGGGGGGAGAGATTCTGTGGGGGGGGAAGCCAAAGGGGGGCTGTTCTGCTGGGGGGTTGATTGCCTCTGCGCTAGTGTTTTTTTTTTTTGTTTGTTTTTTGCTGTTTTCACTGGTTGCCACCTTTGCCTGGAGGTCAGTGTGGGTGGGTGAGTCTCTCTGGCCGCCCCATTGTTCTCCCTCGTTTGAATTTGCGTCTTCTTGTCGCGGGGGGGCTGTTCTGCTTGGGGGAGTTGATTGCCTCTGTGCTAGTTTTTTTTTTCTGTTTTCACTGGTTGCCACCTTTGCCTGGAGGTCAGTGTGGGTTGGTGAGCCTCACTCTCTGGCTGCCCCATTGTTCTCCTTCGTTTGGAATTTGCATCTTCTTGTTGCGGTGGGGCTGTTCTGCTTGGGGGGTTGATTGTCTCTGTGGGCCGTGTCCATAGAATCCGAGCTTTTGCCTTCTTTTGCGCAATGGGGGGGGAGGGAACGGCAGTTAGCAGGCATGCATGTCTGTATGCGCCAGTGGTGTTGTGTGCAGTACAATGCAGTATCCTGCTTATTCCCCCCCCTCCCCAGCCCCCAGCAGGTGTCCCTGCTCAGAATTTCTCCTTTCCCCTGACAGTGACAGCTCAGCCACGTTGTCTCCACCCTCAACTCCCCCCCACCCCGGTCTTCGTTGTTTTGGGGTGCCCCCGGGGCTGAGGAAGCGGTGACAGGAGGAAGCGAAATGTAGAGGAAAGGGCGGGCAGTCCTGATCCTCCGGCCTGCTTACTCGGAAGTAAGAGCATGGTGGGGCTTTGCTCCCAAGGTAAAGCGGAGCAAATCTTCACCAAACTTGGGGGTTCTTACACGTAGGGTCCCTCCAAGCTACCCTGAAAGTTTGGGACCTCTACCTCCAAAAAAGCCCCCCCCCAAAGTCACGGAAACCCTCGAATGTGCTTTAAATAGCTTTATTCGGCCGAATTTATTCAGGAATGCCGAATTTCATGCCGAATTCCACGGATCCGAATAGGGGGAGTTTGGACTTCAGCATTTCCCGAATAAAAACAGGTCGAATTTTGCCGAATCCGAATTTTACCAAAAAAAAATTCAACAGCCCTATTACCACTTCACTGAACAACACTGTGCTCTGATATACATAGCAGATGTTACTGTTTCAGAGAGGAAGGCTCTACACGGACCCCTCCAGAGAGTTGCAGCCCTCAATGAGACTTTTGCAGAGTGCTTCTGTTATCGTGCTTAGGCTGGCCAAGTGGCATCTTGAATCCCAGGTGTACAGACTACAACACTACCCTCAGACTGGGAAGCAATTTAACGTTATGTATGTGTTAAGGGCCGTCAAGTCGCTTCCGACTCATGGCGACCCTATGAATGAAAGTCCTCCAAAAGGTCCTTTCTTTGACAGCCTTGCTCAGATCTTGCAAATTGAAGGCTGTGGCTTCCTTTATTGAGTCAATCCATCTCTTGTTGGGTCTTCCTCTTTTCCTGCTGCCCTCAACTTTTCCTATCATGACGGTCTTTTCCAGTGACTCTTGTCGTCTCATGATGTGACCAAAATACGACAGCCTCAGTTTAGTCATTTTAGCTTCTAGGGTCAGTTCAGGCTTGATTTGATCTATAACCCACTGATTTGTTTTTTTGGCAGTCCACGGAATCCGTAACACTCTCCTCCAACACCACATTTCAAAGGAATCTATTTTCTTCCTATCAGCTTTCTTCATTGTCCAGGTTTAACGTTATAGTCAAAAGGAAAAGCAAAAGAACCCCAATACAACAACATCCCACACAAATGCATCGCAACCCATCAGAAACCTTATCCCTGATGATGTTATGACATGACAAGTCTGTTGAACTTTGTTGTGTTGCCATCCACAATTTGCAGATGTTTTGTAGTTAGGGTTGCCAACCTCCAGGTAATAGCTGGAGATTTCCTGCTATTACAACTGATCGCCAGCCCATAGAGATCAGTTCACCTGGAGAAAATGGCTGCTTTGGCAATTGGACTCTATGGCATTGAAGTCCCTCCCCTCCCCAAACCCCACCCTCCTCAGGCTCCGCCCCAAAAACCTCCCACCAGTGGCAAAGAAGGACCTGGCAACCCTATTTGTAGCCTCCCAATATGGTTAGAGCCCCATGGCGCAGAGTGGTAAGCTGCAGTACTGCAGTCAAAAGCTCTGCTCATGACCTGAGTTCGATCTCGATGGAAGTCGGTTTCAGGTAGCCGGCTCGAGGTTGACTCAGCCTTCCATCCTTCTGAGGTCGGTAAAATGAGGACCCAGCTTGCTGGAGGTAAAGGGAAGATGACTGGAGAAGGCACTGGCAAACCACCCATTAAACACAGTCTGCCTAGTAAACGTCGGGATGTGACGTCACCCCATGGGTCAGGAATGACCTGGTGCTTGCACAGGGGACCTTCACCTTTACCTTTAATACGCAAATAAATAACTTAAAACAATGCTTCTTCAACTCATGTCCCCAAGTGTCTATTCAGGACCATAGCCAGCCTTCCTTAATGGATGGGGTTGCAACAATTTCACATAGGAATTGGGATTATTATTAAAAATAGTTTTTTTAAAAATCTAATTGTGTAGATTAATAGCAAGAACTATCAGAAATATATCTATCTGTTCAACCCAAACTCCCATGGCTACAAGACAATCTTTCTCTAGTAGGGTTGCCAACAGCCAGGTAGTAGCTGGAGATCTCCCGCTATAACAACTGATCTCCAGCTGATAGGGATCAGTTCACCTGGAGAAAAATGGCCGCTATGGCACTGAAGTCCCTCCCCTCCCCAAATCCCACCCTTATCAGGCTCTGCCCCAGAAATCTCCCACCAGTGGCAAAGAGGGACCTGGCAACTCTCTTCTCAAGGTTTGGGAACTCTCTTGGAACAAGAGTTTTCTTGTTTTAACCTCAAGTGTACCCTACCCTATTTTATAGTGAGTAAAGTTTGTTTTTGCTAAGACAAAAGGACTTTGTCTATTCATTGTGTGCGTGTGCCTTAAACTGACTTTCACCAGCCATGATCATACGATCCAATAACCTCTGATAAAAGAATTTTCCCAATACATAGCAAGCAAATAAAACCATCCTACTCACTAGTGAAGGCCACCAGAACAGAAAAAAAACCCACCCCCACCAGGAGGAGGCTAATGCCTTAAAGAAAACCTCCCCTGCCAATCAAGATCGAACACTTAATCACTCTCCACAGAGCAACTTTCAGTCTTAAAGCCAGACACATGTTACTTCCATACACCCCCTCCATGCAGAAGACGGGTAGCTACCAGGTATCCGCCCTTCTGCGATGAAGACAACAGCTATATAACATTTAAGGAGCTTGCTGCAACAATGGCTTCTGAGACGTGAAGTAACGTGGTTGCATCAGTGGCAATCCTGCAGGATTAAACACAAAATACAATTCACACAAAGATTCATAACAGAGATCAAACTCTTATCAATATAGATAAACTTATTATGAATCAATACAACACTTTGAGAGGGAATCGGCCAAAATGTTCTTTCCCTCTGATGTGAGTAACTTCAAAAGATAGATCTTGCAGGGACAAAGACCACCTCAGAATTCTGGAGTTAGTCTCTTTCATTCTATGGATAAATGTTATCGGGCTATGATCTGTCTCGAAGTAGAAATGTGTTTTCTTTATCTTTTAAAAAATAAATTTAGTTTTACAAAACTAATGAGAGGAGCAGCGGGTGTTATGAGTGCAACTTTCCCAGGGAAGAACAGAAGGCCAGAGAGATACAGCTTTGGTAAAGAAAAGCTCTCGACCTTGCTATTAAACGAACCACACCTTGCCCATTGGGAGTCTGAAAGGGCTGTTGTCAGCATTTCAAACCTGGGCAAGAGATAGCCAGTTGATACACCACCTCACTGAGACCTTTTCCGAACCTGGAACACAGAAGATAACTGCTGAGGGTATAGGAACAACACGTGCAGCCCATCAGTAGTTTCGCTGGTGGTCTTCTCTAGGTTTGGGAACTCTCTTGGAACAACAAAGCAGAATTGTTGTTCTTATGCCGTCAGCAGTTATCTGTTGTGGTCTGTGGTATGATCCGGTACTGGAAAAGAAATCGAGCAAATTTGGTCTCTAAGAACCCCAAAAGGCAGTTGATCATAATGGAACAGTATTTTAAAAATATTTATTGTCAAAAAAGATTTGGAACTGTCCTCCAGGGCAAGTTGGAGGTATGCATCAACTCAATTTTTGGGAATGTTCCCTCTCCCACCCACCCCCAGCTAGAGTAGCATATAGGTCCTCGATCCTCAGAATTGGGTAGATATCCCTCTTAGGTACACGGTTCACGTGGAGTCTCCACTTATCCTGATGCTGCTGTCTAAATTTTTGTACAGGGACAGTGGGAGTAGCCCACTCAGAAAATTGTGCAGGTTCATTAATTCCTTGAGCATAGGGTTGCCAACCTCCAGGTGGTACAATAATGAGGAACATCTGTGCCAAAAATAACTTCGTTGCAGAAAATGGCGGCACGAAGGCTCAAAAATATCAAACCACACTGGAATTCAACAATAAATCATATAATAATATAAAGGCATTCATTCATGAAATTCTCAAAATATAAATCAACATATAGTCAATCCCGACTATGATACAAATCAAAATGAAATGCCAAAGAACAAAAAACAATATATCAATGTCCGAATGATGTGCATTAATGTAATGTTGTACGAGGGGCGCCTCCAGATTCCGAGAGCGTATGCAGGCCCTATGTTCACCGATTCTCAGCCATATGGGGCGGGAAGAGCAGCCAATGTAGACGGCACGGGCAGAGAACCGCATAAACAGACATTGTGGTGCTACAATTGCTGAATTGTCGTAAAGTATAGGAAAACTTAGAAACATTAGAATGGACCTCTCTGATGGGTAAACTGTAGGGCACATGGAACAATGCCCGCATTTGTGATGACCAATGGTGCGAGGTCGATCCTTAGGCTGTAAGAGGTCAGTTTTGATTAGCATATTTTTAATCCATGTCGTTTTCCTCATGCCCAAAATGGGTGGAGAATTACATCCAGGAATGTTCTCAATCAAATGCCAGTGACGAGCCAGGATCCTTTTAATGTCATGAGTAAGATGTGAATATTGAAGGGAGGCTACCACTCTATTGGTGGAAAGAGAAGAAGAAGAAGAAGAAGAAGAGGGGGGAGTGAACTGTGTGGAGCTTGTACTGAGTAGTGTGGCACGGTTTCTGGAGTGGGTTCTGTCAAAAGAACGTTGAATAATGTTGGAAGGATATCCTCTCCTCCAGAAGTTGGAAGCTAGTAAATCAGCTGCAGCGTGAAAATCTTGTTGTTTAGAAGAGTTCCTTTTAATGCGCAAAAACTGGCTGAAAGGTAAGTTGGAACATAAGTGCAAAGGATGAAAGGAGGAAAAATAAAGGTAGAATCCGTAACTAATATACCTCTTGATGAGGTATGATTGATCATTGAGGATCTGCTTTCTTTTAGACCTGACCAGTCACCCCCTACCCATTTCCTGATGAGTTTATTGGATATTCTCTTTGAGAATAATTTTTTTCGTTACCAGTGTTCAGGAAGAAATTGATCACACACCTAAACAAGATATGCTGATAATCATAGGTGATTGGAACGCAAAAGTAGGAAACAAAGCAAAATCAAATGTTGTTGGCAGATTTGGGCTAGGAGCACGGAATGAAGCAGGAGAACACCTCGTAGAATTCTGTGAAGACAACAATCTGTTCATTGCAAACACATGTTTCAGACAACCAAATAGACGATTGTATACATGGACATCACCAGACGGCCAGTATAGAAATCAAATAGATTATATAATTGGAAGCAGAAGATGGAGAAGCTCTATTCTCTCGGCCAAAACAAGACCAGGAGCCGACTGCGGTACAGATCATGAACTGGTAATATCGAAAATCAAGATAAAGCTTAAGAAAAACACCAAAACATTCACTGCACCAAAATACAATCTAAGCAATATTCCGGAAGAGTTTAAAGACCATGTAAGGAACAGATTTGAATTACTAAGTTCAAGTGAATGTAAACCTGAAGAACTGTGGGTGGAAACTAGAGATATTATCAAGGAAGAATGTGCAAAGACTATTCCTGTAGCCAAAAGAAAAGAAAAACCTCGATGTCTGAGGAAACTCTTAAAATTGCCAGAGATCGACAAGAAGCAAAAGTAGAAGGTGACAGAAATAGAATCAAAAGTCTAAGTGCAACGTTCCAGCGACTAGCACGTAGAGACAAAGAGACCTATTATAATAACCAGTGTAAAGAAATAGAAGAGAACAACAAAAAAGGAAGAACAAGAGATCTGTTCCACAAGATCCAAGAAATCAAAGGGAACTTTAAAGCACAGTTAGGCATGCTGAAAGATCAGAATGGAAATATATTAACTGAACAGGACAAAATAAAGAAAAGGTGGGAACAATACACTGAAGAACTATACAGAAGAGATGAAAGGATAAAAGATTCTTTCCAAGAAGAATCTTTCGAAGAAGAACCTACAGTTTTAGAAAGTGAAGTGAAAGCTGCATTGAGAGCAATCGGGAGAAAGAAATCACCAGGAGCAGATGGGATATCAATAGAGCTATTCCAAGCCACAGAAACGGAGTCCATCAAAATCTTGACAGGGATATGCCAACAGATATGGAAAACAAAACAATGGCCCACAGACTGGAAACAATCCATTTACATTCCAATTCCCAAGAAAGGAGACATCAAAGATTGCAACAGCTATCGGACCATTGCATTAATTTCTCATGCAAGTAAAGTGATGCTCAAAATCTTACAGCAAAGGCTGTTACCATATATGGAACGAGAAATGCCTGATGTTCAAGCTGGTTTCAGAAAAGGAAGAGGCACTAGAGATCATATTGCAAATATACTATGATTACTGGAGCGTATGAGAGAATTTCAGAAGAAAATCAGCTTGTGTTTCATAGATTACCGCAATGCTTTTGACTGTGTGGATCATGAAAAGCTATGGCTGGTTTTAAAGGAAATGGGTGTGCCACTACATCTGATCGTTTTGATGCGCAACCTGTACTCTGGACAAGAGGCCTCAGTTAGAACAGAATATGGAGAAACGGAATGGTTTCCAATTGGCAAAGGTGTCAGACAAGGATGTATTTTATCTCCCTATCTCTTCAATCTATATGCAGAACATATAATTAGGAAAGCTGGATTAGATTTAGATGAAGGTGGAGTGAAAATTGGAGGGAGGAACATTAATAATTTGAGATATGCTGATGACACTACATTATTGGCAGAAAATAGTGAAGATTTGAAACGACTACTGCTGAAAGTTAAAAGAGAAAGTGCCAAAGCAGGACTACAGCTGAACATCAAGAAAACAAAAGTAATGACTACAGGAGAATTACACAACTTTAAGGTTGACAATGAGGAAATTGAAATTGTTCAAGACTTTCTATTCCTTGGCTCCACCATCAACCAAAAGGGAGACTGCAGCCGAGAAATTAGAAGGAGATTGAGACTGGGAAGGGCAGCCATGAAGGAGCTAGAAAAGATTTTGAAGTGTAAGGATGTGACTCTGGCCACCAAGACTTGATTAATTCATGCCATCATATTCCCTATTACTATGTATGGGTGTGAAAGCTGGACAGTGAAGAAAGCTGATAGGAAGAAAATAGATTCCTTTAAAATGTGGTGTTGGAGGAGAGTGTTACGGATTCCGTGGACTGCCAAAAAAACAAATCAGTGGGTTATAGATCAAATCAGGCCTGAACTGACCCTAGAAGCTAAAATGACTAAACTGAGGCTATCATATTTTGGTCACGTCATGAGACAACAAGAGTCACTGGAAAAGACCGTCATGATAGGAAAAGTTGAGGGCAGCAGGAAAAGAGGAAGACCCAACAAGAGATGGATTGGCTCAATAAAGGAAGCCACAGCCTTCAATTTGCAAGATCTGAGCAAGGCTGTCAAAGATAGGACATTTTGGAGGACTTTCATTCATAGGGTCGCCATGAGTCGGAAGCGACTTGACGGCACTTAACACACACACACACACACACAATCTGATCTTGCCAGAAGCCCACAGATCGCTTTACTTACCAACATTATTTCAGCTACCATTATTTCAGTACCCAATCTGTTGTCTACAGCTAAATCTGAAGATATTACTTAATTTTCTCAGTTCTTTGGATAGGGGCAAACACATGCTCAAGTATTCTTAAAACTACAAATCGCACATAGTGGTATATGAATATACCCTTTTAAATTTATTTTTGTTTCTGCGTGCTATCATTGTTAGGCTTTTCATTTTGCCAGTTCTTTCTGATGGTGTTCCAGATGTTTTATGGCACTGATATGCTTCCAGCTAAAACTTCCCCAGAACATAATCAAAAATATTAGAGAGTTAGTGTGGATAAAATTGATAGAAAAGTTTCTTTTCTGCTTTTCTCATAATACCAGAGCTTGTGGTCACCAAATGAAATTCTCTGACAGAAGATTCACGGTAGACAAGAGAAAGTACTTCTTCACATAGCGCATAATAAGTTTATAGAATTCACAACCCCATAGCGTGGTGAAGGCTTTAAAATAGAACTTCAGTTATTCACATTCTGTCATTAATAGCTATTGTGGTGGAGTAGTTGAGAGTTCTGGAGTAACATGTGGGAAACGCAGGTTCAAGTTCCTGCTATACCATGAAATTCATTGTGCAACCTTGGGCCAGCCTCGAACTCTGTCAGCCAAACCTCCATCATAAGGTTGTTTTGAGAATAAAACTGGGAAGGCAGCATCAGATGCACAATTCTGAGCTCCTTGGAATAAAAATGTACTAAATAGAAATGCAATTTTTACATTTAGAGGAAGTGAATCATTGTTGTGGGGGAGGCAAACAATGGGGAAGGGCCATGTTTTTGAGGGCTTCCTGGATGCGTCTCTTTGGCCACCATTGGAAAGAGAATTCTGAGCTAATTGAACCATTTTTCTGATCCAGTATAATTCTTCTTATATTTTTGTTCACCAGTTATTATTTTCTGACACACAGGTTGAAGGTACTCTGGGGTAATTTCATAAGAGATGTCTGTTGCCATGACCTTTTGAGCCATTCATTGTCTCCTTCATTATCCCTTAGATACCACATTTCACCTATTAATAACATTTTTATCCCATCTTCCAGCCCACTATTTCAACATGGTGTAAAAGACTCTTTCTACTTCCTTTTATTCTCACAACAACCCTACGAGGGACATTACATTGAGATAAGGCTGCCAACCCCCTAGTGGGGGATCCCCCACCCTCCAGTCCTATTGCTTGCTGCTGCTGGACGCAGTAGCAGGAGAAAAATTAAAAAGAAAAATAAACCCTCATCTACTTACAGGAAGTTCTTGCCATAGAGTTTTTGCTAAAGTTATCCTTTCTCACTTCTGGGTAGCTTTAGGAATTTCTAGGAACTCTATGGCAAGAGCTTCCTGTAAATCACTGGTTCCCAACCAGGGGTCCGTGGACCCCCAGGGGTCCGCGAGAACTAAATTAAGGTCCGCGAAACAAAGTTATAAACCCATAATAAATTAATATTTTCAATTAAAAGTTCTCTATTATAAATATATATATATTCAAATATTATTCTAAGTTTAATGTTTAACTAACAGTTATGATTAAAGTTTATTTTCAAATTCTCTGAATTTTTATTTTGAACCTTGGGATCCCTGCACCGAACAAAAAAGTCCTAGCGGTCCCTGGTCAAAAAAAGGTTGGGAACCATTGCTGTAAATAGAGGAGGCCTTATTTTCTTTTTAATTTTTTCCTGCTGTCCCCCCCAACCTTTTTGAGAGAGAGTGGCTGGCCCTACGTCAGTCGATGAGTGTCATGGATGCGTAGGTGTCTGAACCTGACTTTCCCTAGTATTAGCCCATCACTTGAGACACTACACCACATTGGATATTTAAAAAAATTATTACAAAAATCTATTACAGCTTGTCTGTTTGACATTGTCTTCTGGTCTCCCTGATGATATCTACTATAACATGATGTGGGTAACTGAGCTATTCCAGCTACTATATCTGTAAGACAAATCATGTATTCTTTGAAATAAGTTTATTTACCAGAAGCAAAAAGAAGGAGGGTTGTTTTTTATACCCCACTTTTCTCTACCTTTAAGGAGTCTCAAAGTGGCTTACAATCACCTTCCCTACCTCTCCCCACAACAGACCCTTTGTGAGGTAGGTGGGCCTGAGAGAGTGTGACTAGCCCAAGGTCGCCCAGCCGGCTTCATGTGGAGGAGTGGGGAAACAAACCTAGTTCTCCAGACTAGAGTCTGCCGCTCTTAGCAACCTCGCCACGCCGGCATGATGGAGCCCAAGACTATATCCACTCACTTAAGGGACTGGACAAGGGTTTATGTACATGAAATGAAAAGGCAGATCTGGAATTAGGGAGCTAGAGAGTGAGAAGCAGCCTCTATGGGGTGTAACATGGCTGAAACACATTGGGTGTGCAGGATCTCTCGCTCTCCCTTTCTTGGGTTATGATGTGGGGTAGCAGAACTGCCACTATGTAGAAGTGCCTCTGAGCCGCCGCCAGTTCTTGACTTGTATATTTGAAACAAATACTGCAAAAATGCTGTAAGTCTCCAGCACACACTCTTCTCCAAACAGAACTAACCCGAGTGAGATGGGTTATTGGAACAGCTCACCTGTCAGAGAAGTGAAGCAGGGATCACGTCCCTTTTAACTGTTTTCAGTTACACGCTGGTTACTCTTGCGCATCCTAAAGGAGCCAATCATAAATTCTTATTTATTTATTTCCATATCTTCTGTAGCTAGGGCTCAATTTCAAAGCGTATGTAGGTAGAAAAATACTAGTTTAGAAATCTGCTGGCGAGGGTGTGGCTTCTAGCTAGTAATATAGTGACTTAATGCTTGGGTGTGAAACGGAACTACTTATTACTCCAAGAAAGGAATGTATCTGGAAAAATAAACTGAAAGCTGGTCTTTCCATTTCTACACCTCTTGCAAAATTAGGTGTAGGAAGAGTAATGGTAAGCAGAAACCACTTGTTTTCAAAAGCAGCCACAGAGGCTTATCTATAGTTAAGATAGGCACATCACTAAGAGCATTTTAAGCAAAATTCATTTCCTATAATTTTTTTTATAAGACTCTTATCATCAGGAGCCTGCCAATACTACACCCCAGATGCAGCAGTTACACAACCAGTACTTATTTTGCTCCTGTATGAGAGCCATATACTTGAAGTATAATTTTTCCCCATGCTGGCTCAATGCCTCCATACAGAGGGATTCCTATAAAGATTGACATAGCCCTAATTCTCTCTCCCTCTGTCCTTCATACACCCCACAGAGCACAGACACATTCACAGGCAGCATGTCAAACCAGCATGGGATGTGGGAGTTCTATGTATATGTGTTAAGTGCTGTCAAGTTGCTTCCGATCTATGGAAACCCTATTTTTAACTGCCTTGTTCAGGGCTTGCAAACTGAGGGCTGTGGCTTCCTTTATTGAGTCAATCCATCTCATGCTGGGTCTTCCTCTTTTCCTGCTGCATCCAACTTTTCCTAGCATTACTGTCTTTTCCCGTGACTCTTGTCTTCCTGCAGTCCTCTTCCTCCACTCAGTCAAGTTATCCAGATGGAGAAATAAAAAACAATAATTAGCAAATTCTGTTGACTGTCTGGCATGCTCTTTAACATACAGCATAATTCTATAAATCTATAAAATCCCAAGTTTTCAACTAGTAATGTCGTAATCTGTAGGTGGCTCAGTACTGCTGCTCAAAGGAAAATACTCTGTTTTGGCAAACTTTGTCTCTATCTTCAAGAAACTTTTATTATAGTGTTGCGGAAACCCGGGGTTTGTGGGGGGAGAGAAAAAAGAGTTTTCCAAGAAAAAGAGTTTTATTCGCAGCTGCGGCTCAGTTACTCTAGCAAGCAAAACACTGAGCCCCGATTTTACTGGGGAACAGACATTTATCCAAAAGCCACGCTCTGACGAGGCACATCAACATTCTGTGCTTATCTGGTTGTTTTACATAGTCTGGAGCTTCAGCAGTTCTAACCAGTTCCGTTATCGTTCACCATGACTTTCCATGACTTTTCCCCTACTCCAGGGGTCGGCAAACTCATTAGTCAAAAGAGCCAAATATCAACAGTACAACGATTGAGATTTCTTTTGAGAGCCAAATTTCTTAAACTTAAACTATATAGGTAGGTACACTGTTTATTAACTTAATAAACTTTAATTAAAGTTTTAAGTCTTAATTAAACTATATAAAACTTGATATCATACTTAACAGTGATCTTATTTATTGATAAAAATTAAATTGTAAGTCCCTGCCATTTCCCCCTCCCCTTCCGGAGTCCTCGTCTGGAGGCCTGGTCTACCACCATAAAAGCCTATTGGTAGACCTGGCCTCCGGCTGAGTCCCATTGGGAGGCCAGGTCTACCTATTGGCTTTCTTGGCAGTTCCGTTATCGTTCACCATGACTTTCCATGACTTTCCCCCTACTCCCTTAGCACACGCATAGCAAGCTTGTATTGAAACAGACATTATATTGAAGCAGACGTTGTATTAAAGCAGACATTTTCCTTCTCTGTCACAATAGACTTGCATAGCTTCCAAGCATCCTGAGGAGATCTTTGCTGTCTTTCAATGTCTTTTTGATTGAATCTCTCATTTTTTAGAACATTCCTCTTCTGAAATCAAATACGGCCTTGTTGACCATTTGGGCAACTTTTCATTTGCATAAATGTAGACATGAACCCTTTGGAAAAATTGTGAGAACTGTAACAATATTCCTCTGATTTTCCCCATTCCATCTGGTCTCAGGAACATCCACTATATCTGTGCTCAAGTGCGGTCTCCTTAGACACCAACCTGATTTTCAAAGTATAAGCTTTCAAGAGTCAAAACACATCTGAAGAAGTCAGCTTTGACACTTGAAATCTTATACCCCCAAAATCTGGTTGGTCTCTAAGGGGCTACTGGGCTTGAATCTACTTCTACTGCAGTCCAACTTGGCTGTACCCCTGAAACTACCCACTATATCTATGTTCTTGTTTAGCAGCAAGCATTCCAGCTCCTCAATATAGGCTCAGCAGCTTCTCCAGTAGTACATAAATAAGAACCTATTTTCCTTTCCTTCAAGCATCCTTGAAGTAAGCATTTCCCAATATAATCTTTCGTCTCCTTAAGTGTAGTTATTCCAGTCATTTTTACTTTTCCATTGCTTGCTATGGGAAACATTTTTTTCTGGCTGCAACTTTTCCCCTATACTATTGGGATGAAATTCTTAGAGGATTATACCCTCACCCTAGAGGTCATCCCAGCCAAATTTCAGGCAAATAGGAGGAAACATCCCATTAGAATAAATTAACCTAAGGAACCAAGTAATCCATCAGAGTGGACACAAACAACCTATAAATAATTAAAACATCATCAGTTGAGCACCTTCTTGGAGGAAAGGTGGCATGGTATAGCTCAATCCCATCAAACGTTGGCAGCTAAGCAGAGTCAGTACTTGGATGGGAGACCCCCCCCCCCAAAGAAGACTTTGTAGAAGAAGGCAATAGCAAACCACCTCTGCTTCTCACTTGCCTTGAAAGCCCCTTGCTGGGGTTGCCGTAAGTTGGCTGTGATTGACAGCACTTTGAAGAGGACACTCTTAGGCCATTTATGCATGGTCAATTTTGATGCTGGCTCAAAGCTCTTTTTAAAAATGTGACTTTAAAAATGCCTATTCACGGTCCTGACTCAAAAGGAGAAATTCCACCCACCCCCCACTTGCCTACTCCTTCATTCGTTTGCTTAGCCATTAGCATGTGCATATGCGCCGCTGTTGTTTTGCATGGTTCCCCCTGGTTATTCTTTGCAGCAGTGGCGGAGCAAACACAAAAGGTCTCATTAAGTGGGCTCTTTTGTAATGCGAAGCAGGTCTGCGCCGGCTTCCCAGTCTTCCAGAATGATGGTTCAGCGTGCAAAATTTTAAAAAATCTGCGGGGCAATTCAGCCTGGAACTCGCTGCTAATTACCATGCAAAAATGGCCTTAGAAAAAGCTTGGTACCAACTTAGAAAAAGTTTCTGTACCAACCATGCAAAGATTGGGTGATGGTGGGTCATAGTTTGCAGAGCTACCTTCCAGTCGTTTACCCATACTGTGACATTAGCATATGAGTTTTTCCTCAAGTACTTCCTCATCTATGTATGCACACTCTTTCTCTGATCTTCATGAACTAATCCTGACAGCCAGACATCAGAATAACCACTGGGTGTTTCTAAGTATTATCACCTGTCTCCCCTCAAACCCACCCCAGTTTGGATAATAACAAATCAACAGTTTTGTTGTTTTTGGGTTTTGGTTGTTTTTAAGTTTAGATTTTGATGAGTAACTATGTGAAAGCACATCCATGGAAGACAGTTCTATTGATGAGGAATCTTCTGGAAAACAAGTTCATCCTCTCAAATATTGGATCAGTTATGTGCCACTCCTTGATCCCAACTTGCAGTATATCATCCTGTGACATCTTGTGTTGCAATACAAACTCTGGGTAGGGAATTATAGGACTGGTATTTCTGGGTGTCTATTGTGATGTAATTTGGGGTGCAGTCTTGGCTGCAGGTTTGGACTCCTGTTCAGCTGCACGCTTACATCCTCTATTCGGGAAGACTGAGGCCTTTTATGCAAAGTCTGTTTCCGCTGGATCTGCTGCTCTCTAACTTCACAGTATTTGCTGTTGAATTCTCAAAACATTATGGACAGGGGCTTTTTGCCTAAAAGAAATTCCAGGAGTTTTTTTTTTTTTTTAAATACATCGCCAGCCCCCCCTCCTCCAACTCCCCAGAGCAGGGTTCTTTTATTTGATCTGAACTGAGTGGCCATTTTACAACCAAAGTAGAAAAGGGTCTGGACAATGCCCCCCCCCCATTTGTTTCTGTGTAACTCAATGCAGGGGTCATAAGAACATAAAAACACTTGCACAGTCATTTGTGACATTCATCATTCTATTGGTAGTCTTGCACTTAAAAGAAAAAGGCTTTCATGCCTATAAGAGGACATATATAAGGGGAGGGCAGCAAAGTCTCTGTTCCATCTGGCTGAAAACTGAAATTGACTGACACTCGCTGTGAAACTGACCAAATAAGCAGCTGCATAGGTCATTTGTGATTATTTCAGCGTTCTCTCAACTGTTCAATCTGAAACTGACCCACACTCACTGAGAAACTGACCATATAAGTAGCCTCATGGTATTCCAGCATTATTTACTTGCTAGTGCACTCAATATTGATTTCAAGGCGAGGAGTTGGATGAGGGGGATGGACACATGGGAGGGAGAAGCAAGAATGGGCATGGGGGGAAGCCCTGAAATGATAAGCATGCACAGGACTGGCTTTCAATTTGGGATCGAGGCAGACTTTAAACTCAGAGTAAAACAGCATCCACAAATTGCAGGGGAAGTGCAAGGGGAGAGTGAGGCAACTTCTGAAGGTTGGAAAATGCATGCATAATTGTTACAACTATCTCTGGTGTCAGGGTTCAGCGTCTCTCTTCAGAATAAACGTGGTCAGGAGTGCCAGAGTTGAAAGGGAGCCAGAAAGATTTGCAAGGTCAGTCACACTCCAAGGTCAAGATGCCAACAGTAGTCAGATCAGATCTCAGACAGGTCAGAGTGAAGCAAACGCGTTGTGTCCACACCCAATGCTCTTTGCCCAAAGCCTTTTATACCACGCCCTGAGAACGTGCTAGCTGCGTCTCCTGCTGGGTCTTGTAATCAATCACTTTCCAGCTGTAGTTCCTGGTGTGCAGCCAAGCGCGCGCTGTGTCGTCTAACTTTCAATTCCTCTCTCAGACACTTCCTGCATGCTTCCAGGGGTGTTGGTGACTTGGGGCTCGGAGGCTGATCCACTGCCCTGAGGTCAGGGGGTACTTCTGAGCTAGAAGGCTGCTGTGTCTCTGAGATTGCCTGCGTTTGTACTTCTTCTTCAGACTGGGTGTCTGGAGTCATCTGTGGTCTGCTTCCACAGGCATCCTCCTCCTCCTCCTCCTCAGAGTCCTCGCTGGCACTAAGCCCAGGCTGGGCCATGACAATAATTAAAACAAAGCCCCAAAGTCATTGAAGGGTGACTATGATGGGAACAACCTGTGCATAAAAGGCCTGAGGGTAGAGCACCAAATTTCAGGTGTCTGTTTACATTAATGTTTAGGTCGCCAGTCATCTGGGAAGCCAAAGAATCGGCTGAAGAGAAATGAGGTGCTGCCATGCTTTTCCAAGGCCGGGCTAATGTCAGATACAAAATTGTGCCAGTGGCTCCAGGACCTTGCACCCCAGGGCAGATCAGACTCTAGAGCAAGGTTCTGGGCTTGCAGGGTTGATATCCAGCAGTGAACAGACAGAGAGTCTCCAGCAAGGATCTTGTAAGTGAAATAAAGCTTTATTGAAAACATTTATGCATCCTAAACTAATCTCATTCACATTCAACACTCACCAGAGGTTGGCAAAACCCAGCTGCATACAAGGACTGCCCAAGCAGAATAATTCCATTGATGGTGGCAGGTAGAATTCTTTGTAGGGCTGATGACATATGGAAACCATGAACAGCTTCCTCGATGCAGTTTGGGGGATGGATAGGGGCTAACAAGCTGAACCTTCTTACATCAAAGATTCAACTCATTTCATCAACAAAATCAGTCCATTGAGACTCAATCCACAGGATATATTAGTCAGTTTTGATGTTGTATCCCTCTTTACCAAGGTTCCAGTAAAAGACACAATCTCATTGATTAACCAGATTTTTCCAGAAGATATAACAGCCTTCTTTCACCATTGTTTGACAACAAGTTATTTCCTATGGGATAAAGAATTTTATGAACAGATTGATGGAGTAGCTATGGGAAGTCCACTCAGTCCAGTAATAGCAAACTTTTACATGGAATATTTTGAAAAGACAGCATTAGAATCGGCACCTTACAAACCTACAGTCTGGTTCAGGTTCATAGATGATACCTTTACTATTTGGAGCCATGGTGAAGAAAAATTAATGGACTTTCTAAACCATCTTAATAATATCCATCCAAACATTCAGTTTACCATGGAAAAGGAAATTGAGGGTAAACTCCCATTTCTTGATACCCTTGTCATCCGTAAAACAAACTTTCAGTTAGGTCACAAGGTCTACCGGAAACCAACTCACACAGATCGCTACTTACACAAACACTCCAATCACCACCCCCAAGAGAAAAGAGGAATAATCAAAACATTAATGGACAGTGCAAGACGGATCTGTGAACCACAGTTTCTCAAGGAAGAAACTAATCATCTAAATCACGCACTGCTAGCAAACGGCTATTCCAGAAATGAAATCAGAAGGGCCATTAAACCAAACAAAAATCAGAAAACTCAGGAAAAACAGTCTCCTATAGGAAAGGTATTCTTGCCATTTATTAAAGGAGTCACTGATAGGATGGAGAAACTTTTGAAAAAACATAACCTACAAACAGTGTTTAAACCCACCAAGAAAATACAACAGATGCTACGATCAGCAAAAGACAAAAGAGACTCCCTCACCTCTGCAGGAGTATATCGTATACCTTGCAGCTGTGGACAAGTTTACATCGGGACAACAAAACGCAGCATACAAACAAGGATAAAAGAACATGAAAGATACTGCAGAGTTGGCCAACCTGAGAAATCAGCAGTGGCTGACATGGACTGACACAAACAGGACACAGGGTCTTATTCCAAGACACTGAAAGACTGGACAATTCTACCAACTATTTTGTCAGATTGCACAGAGAAGCCATTGAAATTCATAAACATCAGCACAACTTTAACAGAAAAGAAGAGAGTTTAAGAATGAATAAGGCTTGGCTTCCTGTCCTGAAAACCTCCAGACTAACAAAGACTACAGTCCACAATAGCCATGCAGATTAGCTTTGGATTTCACACATTAACAGATCACTTCAGGATACAATGGTTCCATATTAACATACCACACCCTCATTAGCACATTATCTTGATACTTACAGGACAATGATTAGCACATTACCTTTGATACTTTTTGCAGGACAATGATTCAGCTCAACCCAACCTCTTTCTGACTATATATCACTCTTCCTACACACTTGACACTGAGAGACACTGTCCTTCAGTGTTACTCCTCTGAAGATGCCTGCCACAGCTGCTGGCGAAACGTCAGGAAAGAAAATACCAAGACCACAGTTACACAGCCCTGATAACCTACAAGAACCAATGAACTCTGATCGTGAAAGCCTTCAACAATAAGCTGAACCTTAATCTTGACCAAATGAAGGCGCTACTCATGGGGCGGAGGGGTTGATCCAGGAATTAAGATATTTCCTGTTCTGATGGAGTTGCACTCCCCCTAAAGATCAAGGTCATAGCTTGGGGGGTGCTGCTCGACCCAAACCTCCTGTTTGATAAAAAGATGGCAGCAATGGCCAAGGGTGTCTTTCAGCAGCTTTCGCTGGTGAGCCAGCTGCAGCCCTTTCATAGAATCAGAGTTGGAAGGGACCACCAGGGTAATCTAGTCCAACCCTCTGCACAATACAGGAAATTCACAACTACCTCCCCCCCAACACTCCCAGTGACCCCTACTCCACACCCTGAAGATGGCAAAAAAACATAACTTTTTTTGCCACTGGCCAGTCTGGCTTGGAGGAAAAAAATGCTTCCTGACCCCAAAGTGGTGATCGGAACTACCCTGGGCATGCAAGAAAGAGCCATGAGAGCCCAACACTGATGTAAACCTTCTTGCCCTCCCTCTCACGACCTGCGTAAGGTCATCGAATCAGCACTGAGGTCAGATGGCCATCTAGCTCTTCTTAAAAACCTCCAGGGAAGGAGAGCCCACCACCTCCTGAGGAAGCCTGTTCCACTGTTAGCCAAACGTTCTTCCTGGTGTTTAGCCAGAAACTCTTTTGATTTAATTTCAACCCATTCTGGACAATAAAGATCTTGCCATTGTGATACATGCCCAGATGACACCTAGATTAGACTGGGGCTGCCCTTGAGGATTGTCTAGAAGCTACAGCTAGTACAGAATGCTTGGCTAGAACGTTAGTTGCAATAGGTCGGAAAGACCATATCACTCCAGTCTTGCTCCATCTGTACTAGCTCCCAGTTTGCTTCCAGGTTCAATTCAAGGTACTGGTATCAGCCTTTAATCCTGTACAGCTTGGGGCCAGCATACTTGAAGGATCAACTTCTCTCATATGAACCTACCAATCCATTCCATTCATCTTCAGAGGCCCCTGCCATCTCTGGCAAGACAGATGACAACCCGAGAAAGGGCCTTCTCAGTTGTGGTACCAAAATTTTGGAACTCCTTTCCCAGCGAGATTCAATTGTCTTCTATTGTTATCTTCAACCATCTGGTGAAGTCTTTGGTGTTCCCCTACTAACTTTCATTAGCACTCCTCCCTAGTTCTGTTTTATGTGTGTTTGTATGTCTATATGTTTTTATTGTTTAAATATTTAATATATGCCTTCTTTTAAATGCTGTTCTAATGGTTTAAATGTTTTAATGTTTGCTATCTTGGGAATTCTACTTGGGTAGAAAGGTGGCACAGAAAGATTTTAAATAAATAAACAGAATGACACTGTGATGTCTCTGGCCTTTTGCTGCTCCTTCTTCATCTCTGTTCTGCCCTTTTCCATTACTCTGAATAAGTCACCTGCTACTGCTGTCTTTGAGGAGCCCCGTGGCACAGAGGGGTAAGCTGCAGTACTGCAGTCCAAGCTCGGCTCACGACCTGAGTTCAATCCTAACAGAAGTCAGTTTCAGGTAGCCAGCTCAAGGTTGACTCAGCCTTCCATCCTTCCAAGGTCGGTAAAATGAGTACCCAGCTTGCTGGGGGTAAAGGGAAGATGACTGGGGAAGGCACTGGCAAACCACCCCGTATACAAAGTCTGCCTAGTAAATGTCGGGATGTGACATCACCCCATGGGTAAGGAATGACCCGGTGCTTGCACAGGGCACCTTTACCTTTACATTTTTACTGCTGTCTTTGTGTCTGAATGTGATGTTCCACTGGCTGAGGGAGAACGAACTGAAACTAAATCTAAATCTAAATATGATGGAAGTGATGTGGGCTGAAATGGACAATGCTATAAATTGGATTGTTCTTCCTACCATCAATGGTGCACAGCTTTCACTGAAAGACCCTATGAAGAGCTTAGGAATCTTACTGTATCCTGGTGTCCTGATGGAAAAACAGGTTTCATGACAGTGAAAAATTGTTTATTTTCCCCAGGTACAATCTAGTTTGAAAGCTGGCTCCCTGCTTGCAAGCACCTGATCTGGCCATGCTGTAATACACTCTACATGGCGCTGTCCTTGAAGATGGTCTGGTAACTGCAGTTTATGCAAAGTGCAGCAGCCTGTCCATTATCAGGGGTTCGCTGACAGAACCCCTTAAGTCCTATTCAGAGAACCCTTCAGCGACTTCAGATTAATTTCCCGGTCCAGGTGAAGGTGCTCACCTTTAAAGCCCTACATGACCTGTGGCCCACCTAGCTGAAGGACTGCCTGTCCCTGAACATTCCCATGCAGCAGCTTTGTTCTTCCCAGCAAAGTCTATTATCAGCACCCGCTTGTTCAAGGCGTATTCTGCAATTGCTCAGGCCTGGGCTTTTTCAGTGGCTTTCCTGTGCCTCGGGAACAGCCTCCTGGAGGAGTCTGAAAGAGTTCCTACTCTCCTGGCTTTCTCGCAAAGCTGTAAGACAGTTCTTTTCAGAGACCTTTTGGGGCAGCCTGAGAAGGAGGGCCCTGCTGGTGTTTTTAGATTGGTTTTTATTACAGGTTGAGCATCCCTTATCCAGACATCCGATATCCAGACTGATCTGAAAACTGAATGTTTTGAGCCAGCATGCAGGCATTACTCACAGGCCCTCAGCAGCACCATTGATGGTTCAATGTATACAAAACTATTAAAAGTACTGTTTGAAATTACATTCAGGCTACGTGTATAAAGTATATATAAAACATAAATGCATTTTGTGTTTTGACTTGGGTTCCATCCGCAAGAAGTGAGCCAATTACAGAGCAGCATTTAAATGGGACTTGATTTGAGCTTGGGAGACTGCTTTTCTGTATTCATGGTTCAATTAGCACACAGTTTCATCCCTGATCATTCAAGCCAATGCATACAGTTTTCCCCAACCCAGATTACTTTAATGTGTGATGAACCCAGGTCCAAGCAGGGAGATCCAACCCATGCATAAAAGACCAAAGTGGTCTCTGGCCAGGAGATTCCTCATGCATCCATCATCATCTGGGAAAGCCTTAGTAGCTAGGCTTCTCAGGGCATATCCCAAATCCCTTTTTTTGTCTTACCTTCTGTTGGTAAAAGTTTCTTGACTCTACTCAGGGCACATTGTTCATTCTAATAGCTGCTGTACGGCTTCTCTGATTGAAATATAAGTGCACTGATTCCCTTGTGTCAAGCCCTGAAAGCCTTCCTGAGCTTTGCCTTGCAGTGGAAGGCCTAGAAAACCTTGCTTGGTGTCCACATCCCAGCCTGGCCAGTGTTCTAGCTTTAGTTTTAGATTTTTATCCCACCCTTTCCCCACCAAAACAGGCCTCTGGGCAGCTGCTGTTTACCATTTTCAGCACATACTTCCAACATGTAAACAGGCCCACGTAACTCTCTATGTTGCCTTGTGTAGCTCCACTGCCATGCATAGTTAAATTGTGGAACTCCCTGCCACAGGATGTGGTGATGGCTGCTTTAAGAGGGGAGAGGACATGTTCATGGAGGAGAAGGCTATCCATGGCTGCTAGTCAAAATGAATACTAGTCGTGATGCATACCTGTTCTCTCCAGGATCAGAGGAGCATGCCTATTATTTAAGGTGCTTTGGAACACAGGCAGGGCAATGCTGTTGCAAGTCGTCTTGTTTGGGGGCTTCCTAGAGGCACCTGGTTGGCCACTGTATGAACAGACTGCTGGACTTGATGGGCCTTGGTCTGATACAGCAGGGCTTTTCTTATGTTCACTGTAGGGTATCATGATGGTCTGACTAGTCCATTTTTTCTGTCACATGATGCTTGCTGCTCAGCACCTGTAAATTCAAGCACTACCGCCTGTATAATGACAATACAAATTAACTGTGTGCCTCTTGTCATAGATCTAGCAAGGTATATAGAAAGGCTTTTTCTGGCTTTGGCTGAAAAGATGGAAGGCACCTCTGCCGGTCAGGGCCAGAGCTGGCCTGGCATCAGATGATACCTTTCCATGTTGCACCAAGAATAAAGGGTCCCAAATTTTGGTGAAAGGGGAGGCTGAATAAAGAATGGTAGTTAAAAGTAATTAACTCTGAGCAGTCTGTAAACAATTGGGTATATGTCAATAGAGATGCAAAATACATCATGTTCTTTCAGACTCAGGAGGATCAAGGAGTACTTGAACGTGCTGAGAACAACCTAGCTGGGGACAAAAGGATGACACAAGGTGAAACATATTGGTTAAGGGCCAATAGATAATTACATGTCTGAGAAAAGTGGTAATCATAGTTCTGATAATGATAGAGATGATTTAAAATAACAAGAATGTATTAACTAAAACATTTGTGTAATTAGTGGAGATACATGTGCGGATGATGTTGTACATTGTTCCAAAACTATGAGATAAGATTGTGAGCCTTATCAGGGGGGAAACCTAGCTATTCTTAGGGGTAATTCTGCACACCTTTCAAAATTAGTGTTTTTAATTGCTCCAGAGCTGCTTCTTCACTAACAAAGCTCCTTGTCTTGTGAACCTTCTCGCTTTTGGGTAAGAGCGATGTGTAGTGCTTAAGAGCAGTCGACTCTAATGTGGAGAACTGGGTTTGATTTCCCATTTCTCCACATGAAGCCTGCTGGGTGACCTTGGGCCAGTCACAGTTCTCTCACAACTCTCTCAGCCCACATGGAGGCAGGCAATGGCATACCACTTCCAAATCTCTCTTGCCATGCAAACCGTATGTGGTTGCTACAAGTCAGCTGTGATTTGACAGCCCTTTCCACCACCAATATACTTGGAAAACTGATTCTTCTCAATTTAATCAACTTGATGTGTGGAATATGCTGCCCCACCTCTGACCTTCTTGTATTTAGCTGAGCCTCTGCATATAGTTCAGACACACACAACATTAAAAGTCTGGGGTCTAGATTGCATGGGCAGTGACTATGTGCATACCTTGCAGTTCACATGTATGTATTTCCTTCACAGGTTCAGCTGAATGCATGGAGGTCTGGGGCACATAGGGTTGCCAGCTCTGGGTTAGGAAATACCTGGATATTTTGGGGGTGGAGCCTTAGAAGGGCAGGGTTTGGGGAGGGGAGGGACTTCAATGGGGTATAATGCCACTGAGTTCATCTTCCAAAGTAGCCATTCTCACCAGGTGAACAGTTCTCTTGTCACCTGGAGATCACTTGTAATAGCAACCGGCAGGTTGGTCACCCTAGGGGCACAGCCAGCAGGCATGGCCCCACTGCTCCCCTTCCTGTATTTACTGATTGTGCTTTCTGAACAGGGTTAGAGATTAGCCACAATCCACCATGGAATTAAGCATGCATATACTCAACAAAATTCTTGAATATTACTGCAACAAGATCAGATAGAAAACATCGTGAGAAAGAAATTTACAGATTATCTTTAGATCTATGCAATTAATCTACTGCAAAGATCATGACTATTGTATTGTACTCAGGCTAAAGAAATGGTTTCCATAACAGAGCATGATTCTTTCAGAGGTACTTAAGTCTTGATCAGCTGAAGACAAAATAATCTTAGTAGTAGGACCAGCAGCAAATGTTTTGAAATAACTGGATTTTTATTGCTTGTTATTCCTTGTGTTGAAGATGTAATTTGGCTGTTTTAAGGATAAGATGGTATTATCTGAAGCTAAAGACATGGTGAGGAACATATTATTAGCAGCACCAATAATGGAAACCCCTGCCCTTCTCAGACTCCACCCTGCAAAATCTCCAGGTATTTCCCAACCCGGAGCTGGCAACCCTACACATGACTGACAGAGAAGTTAGATGGGCAGCCTAATCTTAATTGGGGTGTGTGTGTGAAGCTGTTTAGGAGCTGATGTGATCCCAGAGCAGGTGTTCGTGCCTCTTGCACTGTCTAAAGCAGCACGGGCCCTGGCACTGGGCAACTTATGCCAGCTCCGAGCAGCAGTGCAGCAATGCAGCAGCGCAAGGCTTGGGCGCCGCCACAGCCTCCCCAGCAGCGTTTTTCCAGCACAAGTGCTTGCGCCGGCCTCAAAAGGGGCATTCCTGGGGGCCCTTTTGGGCCAGGTGCACCCCTTTTTGCAGGTGCTGAGTTATGCCTGCAGAAAGGCAGGTGTAGCCCAGTGGAACTCTCCATAGAGTTCCACAGGGTTTTCTTCAGAATTACTTTTTTGGATTTCTGTGCTCAGCAGCAAGCCACTCTGGAGGCAGCGTGACTGCACCAACCCAGGTGCTCCTTAACCACCACCATCCTGGTAGGACTGGGCTGTTAGTCACCAAGATGGAGGGGGACAGAGAAAGGCTAACAAGATGAAGGCTTGATGGAAACAGCCTCCCTTCTCACTGTGGTCCCAGTTGGAACCAGGACTCCTCATGTGCCTAGTTTTAGAGAAAACATTCTGAGCTCCGTTCGTGAAACTTCTGGTGTCACATCTGGTTTGACTCTTAATAACCCACAAAGAGAGCGAGAGAATAATTGTGCTCACAGACAGTGCATTACTTTGGCTCATTGCTTCTGAGTTCAAATCCCTCCCTGCAGTAGGGTTGCCAGGTCCCTCTTCACCACCGACGGGAGGTTCTGGGGGCGGATCCTGAGGAGGGCGGGGTTTGGCGAGGGGAGGGACTTCAATGCCATAGAGTCCAATTGCCAAAGCGGCCATTTTCTCCAGGTGAACTGATCTCTATGGGCTGGCGATCAGTTGTAATAGCAGATCTCCAGCTACTACCTGGAGGTTGGCAACCCTACCCTGCAGTGATTGTTTGGAAGTAAATAGAGGGGGGAATGGAACTATCAACGGAGGCATTAGCCGTAGCCCAGATGGCTTTTTACCATCTCCGTCAGGATCAGCAGTTAGTGCCTTACCTCCCCCACCCCGACTTAGCTACAGTGATCCATGCGACAGTCACCTCCAGACTAGATTACTGTAACTTGCTCTACGTAGGGCTGCTCTTGAAACTGATTCAGAAACTCCAGCTGGTGCAAAATGCCATGGCAGGTCTTCTTACATATTATGCCAGTGCTCTACCATCTGTACTGGCTCCAGCTGGAATATCGGATCAGATTCAAGCTGCTGGTTGGGACCTTTAAAGCCTTGCATGGGACCGCCTCTCCTGGTATGTTCCCCAGAGAATATTAAGATCTTCAAATACCAATTTACTGGTGGTCCCTGACCCAAAGAGCGTCTGGCTGGCCTCAACCAGGGCCAGGGCTTTTTCTGCCCTGGCCCCTGCCTGGTGGAATCGTCTCTCAAATGAGACCAGGGCCCTACGGGACCTTATGGAGTGCCGCAGGGCCTGCAAAACAGAACTGTTCCACCAGGCTTATGGTTGAGGCCAACTACGGTTTCTCTATTAATACTGGCCTCCTAGTCCCTACCTTATTCCACCCTGCCTGAAAGCAACTTTTTCCATCTACAGGTTCTTCAATTTATATAAACTATCTGCAGGCCTCACTGGAACCATATGTCACAATCCAAGTGCCATAGGAGATAGCTGATTTTATCATTTGATAGGGCCATTTTAATTAATTGGTTTTAACAGTTTATGATTTGTTATTGTATTGTTACCATTATGTGAGCCACTCTGAGCCCGGCTTTTGCGGGGGAGTGTGGGCTATAAGTCTAATAAATAAATCAACAAACAAACAAACTACAAAAGTGTAGAAGAAGAAGAAGAAGAAGAAGAAGAAGAAAGAAGAACAAGAACAGCAACAATAAGAAAGAAAAAGAAGAAGGGAGGAGAAGGAGATGAAGAAGGAGAAGAAGAGTTGGCTTTTATACCCCACTTTTCTTGTCAGACACAGGCGTCTGTCCCTAGCATCCCATAAGCACACACACTCAGGCAGGTGATCCTAAGCAATGCTACTTTATTAGGAGCCAAAAGACAATTTAAAGAAGCTGACTGCCTTACACGCAGGTAAGGCTGTTAATGACTCTATGCATGCAGGTTATAGTTTAAAAGCATTCTAGGCTGAGAAAGTAAAACAAAGTGAAACCACTCCGAGATAATCGATTCCCAGGAAGGGAAGTCATGACATCGGTACATCTGTGGTAAACAGGACAAGCGGAACTGTACACAGGGATTGCAGGCATGGGAACCCAAAACCTTGTCAGGTAGCCAGAACCTGGCCTACTTATGTCAAGAGCCTTTACTCCAGCTAGCAGCAAAGGCCTGACATTTCTCTACCTTAGGGAGTCTCAAAGCTGCCTACAATCACAATCCTCTCCCCACAACAGGCACCTTGCGAGGCAGGTGAGGCTGAGAGAGTTGTGAAAAAACTGTGACTGGCCCAAGGTCCCCCAGCAGGCTTCATATGGAGGAGTGGAAAATCAAACCCAGTCCTCAGCTTAGAGTCCACCCCTCTTAACCATTACACCACGCTGGCTCTCCGTACGTCACTCTGGGGATTCCGTACATACTAATAAGCATGGCACCTAGCACAAGTTGGAAGATGAAGTTGTGTGTGCTAAGGATGAGAAACGATCCTGATGAAGCTAATGAGAAAGCATATGTCCAACAGTGAATACATAGTGACTCACAGGCCACCAACAAGCACATCTGGGGCAAACGAGTAATTAAGGAGGTTCGGGCTAAACTTGATAGCAGCAAAGATAACAAAGATCTGACGCAAAAAAAAATGTTGCAGTTAGAAGGAACTGTTTGTTGTGTATTGCTTCTTCCTGGCTGTACTGAGGAGAGGGCTAGTCAAGGAGTTCAACAAACTGACAGCCCAACATCTTATCTTTCACCTTGGGCAGTATTCCAAAGGCATGAAGACACCATGGGCTTATCCACATTGGGGTGACTGATACTCATGGGCTGCCTATCCCATAAGCCTCCTTCCATTCAAAAGCATACAGAAAGAGTATTGCTAAAGCACACCAAAGTCAATATAGTTCAGCATCTTTGGCCAGTTGTCAGTCAAGGTAATCTGCCATCGTAAGACTACATGTTCTAAATATCATCAAAGGCCCTTTGGGTGGACGACTAGGAATGGGAATGGTGCAGCTTGTAGATATGTATCCGTCGGTGATAGACTCGACAAGCCACTGTTGTGGCACAGCTGCGGGCGAAACGTCAGGAAAGAAAATACCAAGACCACGGTTACACAGCCCGGATAACCTACAAGAACTAACGAACTCTGACCGTGAAAGCCTTTGACAATAATACTGATTTTGATGGACCAAGGGTCTGATTGAGTATAAGGCAGCTTCATGTGTTCTATGGGGATCCAGGTTTATGTCCCCCCCACCCGAAACCATGGGAGGAGACTTGTAGGGGGAAAGTGGTGGGTAGAGGAAGATTTAAGCTAGCAGGATTTTATTACGTGCATTTACATGCAACATTTTCTTTGGCTGCCAGATACAAAAATGACCTTTCCTCCAAAGTAGGTATGTTGTGTTATGTGCATTGTGTGTTTAATTTTTTTTTTATTGGATTGCTTAAATATTTTAAACATATTCTATTTTAAATGCTTTTTAATGTTTTGATGTTTTGCTGCCTAGGGCACCCTATTTCAGTGGGAAGGCATCATAGGTTGTTTATGCATGGGTACTTTCACTCAGGTTCACCCCCGGTCTGTCATGGTTGTTCCATGGAGTTATGCATGGGTTTTCCGTCCATTAGAGATGACCTCACTGCCAGCTCTCACAAATCCCAGGACTTCCCATTCCTTTATTAATCCAATTTGTCCATCTCCCCTGAGCTCAGCCAAGGTGAAATCCCCATGCATAAGGCAAAGTGCGGGACACGCAAGCTTGGTTTCTATCACAGAAAGTATGCTGCCAAAGCAGCATGTAAAGGGGCAGGGATTCAAATGCTTCCTCTGAGCTCTTTCTGAGCAGAAGAAAGACTTTTTAAATAAATAAATAAATTTTCTTTGCGGCCAGTATGCCAGATAAAACAGAAACTGACCATACAGAGTAGATATTTACAACCAAGCCCAACAAAATTAGGAATCACCCAATTTTACATTTCCACAGATTAAGGATGTACATTAAGGTGATGTAGCTTCATTGCTACTGCACAATATTTTTCAACCTGGGTGGTGATTGGTGAGCTGTCTCCCAACAGAAACCTTTTGGTCCATTCACCCTCATCACCAGAGCCCATTTCCCTAATCAAAGGGTCAATAATATTGAAGAGGGCTGACTTGTAGAGGGGACATCTAAAAATATGTGCTCAATGGTTTCCAGCTCCCCTATGTTACACGGGCAGTCTCTCCACCCTGGGGATCATCTTAAATCTCCCTTCTAATATGGCAGACGGTAGGGCTGCACATCTGGCCAGTGTATAGACCCTCCTATGTGTGTTCCTTTAATATAAATATGCAGCTGGTGCTAGAATATACCTGGAATGTTGAGGTGCTATAAATGCAGAGGATCTCAAGAGATTCGTTTGACACTCAGTATCTTTGACTTTGATTTATAGTTAGTCTAGCTTGGTCCATACCCATTTGCAAAAGTGCTGACGGAGCAAGTCCCAAACTATTTAGTTTATCTCCTATAGTGATGATCCATCTTGACCTAAAGGAGTCAGTAAGTACCCATGGCAAAAGACCCCTAGGATTAAGATTCATCCTAAACTATAGAGAGAGGATAAGCAGACCTTTGCCTCTACCCTCATCATACCAGTTTCCAATCAGATCAGGGAATTTGACACACATCTCAGGAGTTGAAGGCAGCTCTAAGAAATTTGTATTGCACCAGTTCAAGAGGTGTAAAGCAAGAAGGTGCAGAGCCCAGGTGTGTTCCGTAGAGCAGCTGAGCTAATGTTTTTGCCTGGAAGAGTAAGGGCGGCTGGGACATAGTGAGCTATTTTTGTCCGCAAGAACTTAATTATATTGCCAGCTGTTCTCGTGCCTAGATTGGCGGCATAGGTATTATGAGCCATCTTAGATCCAGAAGCCTGAATAATCACACCTAAGTATTTAAAAGAAGACACCTGTTCCAACCTTTGTCCATTGACACTCCAAATCCTATTCCTAATATGTTTACCAAAGGCTATCACTTTTGTTTTCTCATAATTGATCATTAATAGTTCATTTTCATATAACACCGCCACTCTTGCAAGTGCTCTCCTTACTCCCACTGGTGTCCTGGATAAGATCACAGCAAAACAAGATAAAACAGAAAACATGGGCTAATAAATTCTTACAAAGAATTACAGTCCGAGTCTTATAACACTTAAAAGAAAATTACAGCTGGGACACATCTGTCAATTGCGCTAAGAGGCTGTTCTATGGCGTCGAATTGCTGCCATGCAAAATTTCGCAACCTGATTGAAGGATTATCCTCTTGTAGGAGCATCTCAATCCTTTCTCCTGCCCTGTCAGGTCCCATTCTCGATAAGAGGGGCTCAATAAACTTCGAACAGGGTAATGTATAAAAATTACAGTTCAGGAGGGCATGCTCAGCAGTTTCTAAGTCCCCTGATTTGCAAGTGCAGAATCTCTCCTCCCAGGGTGTCTTCTTAAATTTCCCCTCTAGCATCGCATAAGGTAAGGCTGCACATCTGGCCAGGGTAAAGGCCCTTCTATAATTATTCATCTCTAAATAGTGGAGATAGGCTGCTGGTGCTAGGATGTATTTAGAATGGAGGGGTGTGCCATGAATAGAGGCGCCCTTGCTAAATCTGCTTGTCTCTCTATGTCTTCAAACCTTTGGGATATAATAAATTTAGCTTGTTCCCACCCTAACTGAAGTAGTGCTAGGGGTGTAAAACCCAAGTTATTTAATTTGTCTTCTCTGGCAATCACCCATTTTGACCTAAAGGTGTCACAAAGGATCAGTGGGAGAAGACCATTAGGGCTGAAGTTAATTTTTAGCCAGCGATAAATCGAGGACAGGACAATCCTTGCCTCCACCTTCATCATGCCAGTTTCCAAACGGATCAAAGCATTTGGAACACATCTTGGCAATTGTAGGGCGGCTCTGAGGAACTTGGATTGCACACGCTCAATGGGAGTAAGACAAGAGGGTGGAGAATCTAGTTGTGTTCCATATAGTATTTGTGCTAGGTACATAACATCACCTGGCAATGGTAATCCTATTATGGTTGAGGCCAACTACAGTTCCTTTTCCCATAAATGCTAGCCTCTCCTAACCTCCACTGCTATTACGGCTTTCTACTCTTTAGTTAGGTAATGGAATTGTATCCATCTACTTGCCCGGCTGTAACTACATATTACACCTTAGGGGCGCCTCTAGACAATTCCTGTTTTTTAATTACTGGTTTTATAGGGCTAGTTTGAATGCTGTTTTAAACATTTTATCTTATTTTATTGTACATTGTACTGTTGTGTAAGCTGCTCTGAGCCCAGCCTAGGCTGGGGAGAGCAGGGTAGAAATTTTAACAAAATAAAATAAATAAATAATGCTCCCTTGAGGAAGAAAGACATATCTTCTCCAGGTTGTTGGCAACTTTGTGGGGACTCTTAGGAACAAATGTTTATTTATTCGTGTGTGTGTGTGTTAAGTGCCGTCAAGTCGCTTCTGACTCATGGCGACCCTATGAATGAAAGTCCTCCAAAATGTCCTATCTTTGACAGCCTTGCTCAGATCTTGCAAATTGAAGGCTGTGGCTTCCTTTATTGAGTCAATCCATCTCTTGTTGGGTCTTCCTCTTTTCCTGCTGCCCTCAACTTTTCCTATCATGACGTTTTTTTCCAGTGACTCTTGTCGTCTCATGACGTGACCAAAATACGACAACCTCAGTTTAGTCATTTTAGCTTCTAGGGTCAGCATATATCTTTCTCTCTCTACTGTTTGGGCTGTCAGCTCAGAAAGTTTCCTCAGGGCAGTTTCATCTGTTCCAACCCCTCCATTGTTTTTGGCTCCTTGCATGGTCAAGTCAAGTTTATTAATACGTTCGACTGAGCAATCATGTGCCAATACATCAAAATTTCCAGACACAGTAGTTTTGCACCGCAGAATCACACACAGCCTGTACGTATAAAGGTGTAAGGTCAATAAAAGCAACCCCTGGTTAAAACTGTCACATTAAAATTGATAAAATTGTAAAATATTCTAACAATCATTCTCTAATAAAGCTCTGCATATTTTAATAGCAACAGCGCAGAACTTGGCAGTTTGGAGCGTAAGCTGAGGGTCTTCTCCTAATAGGAGCTTCTTTGCCAAAAGCTCAACTGACTCACCAGGGAATTTACCAAGTAGGGGGGAAATAAGTATTGATCTGACTTCGTGGTAGAATGGGCAACAGATCAGTGCATGTCCGATTGTTTCCAATGTCCCCTGTTCCACACGAACATAACCTCTCTGATCTAGGGATCTTCTTATATTTCCCTTCTGAAACAGCCAATGGTAGGGCCTGGCATCTGGCAAGGGTAAAGGCCTTCCTATAATAGACTCAAGATGATAAAAATAAGCTGCAGGTGAGACTAAGTATCTAGATTTATCAGGTACTAGGGAAAATGGTGACTGGCTGCTTGCATTGGGGTATTTTTCATGGCGCCGGTTTCTGTCGTGAGCCAGCGCGAAACCGATTTAAACATTTTCTTCATGGGTGCCCGGTTTGTGCCAACCTCCCGCATTATTCAGTATTCTTCACTGGAAAACTGTGCATCTCTCCTCATGGTTTCTTCCCCCTCTCGCACGTCAATCTTGCTTTCCAGCCTCCTGGCTCAGCCCTCCTCATCCTCATCCTCCTCATGTGACTTGTAGGGGTCTGCTAAGGGGGCAAAGCGGTTTGAAGCTGGGATCGCGGATACGACGTTGTGATGTGACATAAAATAATCTCCTATTTTCCTCTGCTTCTGGGCAGGGGGTGAGATTAAGCCCACTGGCTGACACTGGCGTTTGCCCGTTCTCATTTCCAGCATCGCTGTTATATCACTAATTACGTGTAATTAAGGGGATCTGTGAGACCAAAGGTGTGTAGGTTTATGGTGCCATAAAAGTCACTAAATAGCTGTCCACAAATTCAGTGTGTTTTTGCTCTTTCGCATATCCCTTTACGCTGCAAATCGAAACACAGTTCCCTTAGGTGGTGCAGTTGGCACGAGATCAGAGGACTACAAAGATCCACTTGAGGGGAGACAGCGATGGAAAAAACACACCTAACAGATAAGTCAAGTAAAGGTAACCCGCTGGGAGTAAGAGGAGCAGCGCTACCAACTTATACTCTCAACAGCCAACTTGTTTCCGACTCGCTCGACACCGCTGAGCATCGAGGGAACAAATGTACTTCAGCATATGAGACAGGGTGTGTATACCAGGCAAACCACTTCCAGGAAAAGAGGAAGACCCAACAAGAGATGGATTGACTCAATACAGGAAGCCGCGGCCCTCAATTTGCAAGACCTGAGCGAGGCTGTCAAAGATAGGACATTTCGGAGGACTTTCATTCATAGGGTCGCCATGAGTCGGAAGCGACTTGACGGCACTTAACACACACACACACACACACACACAGTGAAAGAGGGAGCAACGGGGACTCCAGAAAGACCTTCCTCCTCACTGCTGCCCCACCTGCTGTGGTGTATTTTGTTCATGAAGTTCCTCTGACCCGCAGAAATGTCTTCAGGACAAATCGTAGCTTCCTGGGGTAAGGGAAGATCTGTCCCATAGCGTCCCTCTGTGAGCTTTTCGGCGGGACTGAAGCCATTGCGGGTACAAGAAGTTTGTTAGACACTAGAAAATGAAATACATACATCCAAAGCATACCATTTAAAGAAACTTCCTGCAAACAGTTACGGGAGCAACAATTCTGATTAATTTCAGAACAGGGCCATCGCATCCTTAATTAACAAAAACTGGAATCTCTGGCATGGCAACACCAATTTTCAGATCAGATGGTCTTGCTGAAGTGATTGTTTGCAAAGTACAGGATCTGTGGGTGGTAAAGTGAGGAGAATGTCTCTATTGTCAATTAGAATTGCACTAATTACCCTTATCAAATTATACATTACAAAAAAGCACTCTTGTTCTACGCAGATCTCTGGTCATGTGCTCTTCCTTTAAACCAATCAGAAAAAGCAAAGATAGGATGGATACTTTACTTCCCGATACCCAACTTGGGAAATGCTGTGCGTATGGTTGCCAACCTCCAGGTGGTGGCCGGAGATCTCCCACTATTACAACTGATCTCCAGGCATCAGAGATCAGTTCTCCTGGAGAAAATGACCAGTTTGGAAGGTGAACGTTTTGGCATTATACCTTGTTGAAGTTCCTGCCTCCCCAAACTCCACTATCCTCAGGTTCCACTCCCAAAATTTCCAGGTATTTCCCAATCCAGAGCTGGCAACCCAAGCTGTGAGTCTGATCTTCCACCACCTCTAATGGTCAAAAGCCCATTATGGGGAGAGGGACGTTCTGATATCATTCACTTCCTCTACCCTGCAAATAGGCATTCAATGAAATCCTTACTTCAAAGCCAGCAAAATCTGAATAAGTGCACTAAAAACCACATGGCAAGATCTATGAACAGGATGTTCTGCAGTTTTTAAATAGCTAATTAGCAGGCAGGCACACATGCACCACAACCTGTCTTCCCTACCCTCCATTCAGAGCTACCTGCAGCTTTGGGAGCTTCCAACTGAGAGTCATGGGAAGGGAGCAGGAACAAGAAGCACAGGGCACTCCAATATTACATACCTTAGGTGTGGTGCTCCTCCACTATTTGCATTATTCGCATTGCAAGAATCTGTACAGGAACTCCTCTACATTTCCAGCAACTGAGGATGGGTAACTTCTGGATTCTCGGGGGACCCTTTGTTCTCTGGCCAGCCCAAGGACTCCGGGTAATGAGTGGTTGAGCTCCATAATAAATCCAGTGTCTTTCAAGCTTTAAAGGGATCTTGGTTATGGAGCATGTGGAATCATTTTGCATACAAAATGAAGTCAGCCAGCTGCATTCACTGCGGATAAAGTTGTCAGCTAGCTGGGGGGGGGGGGGGACCTATCCCTTTAACCAGAGGCTTAATGGGATGTTATTTACCTCCCTACCATAAAAAGCTTCCACTTCCCATTTCCACACATTAAGCCTCAATTAAAGGGACAGTGCATTTTTCTGTAGGCCAACTAGCAACCCTAATGGTACATCTTCCAAGTTTCCAGCTTTATGTGGCTGTAAAGAAAGGCTTAGAGCAGGGATGGGGAACCTCAGGCCCGGGGGCCATATGCGGCCCCCGAGGACATTTTCTGCGGCCCTCGGGAGCTCTGGGGCTGGGGTGTGGGGGGAGGCATGGAGGTTGGGGCCTGGTCACGTGGGGCCGGCGTGCACAGGTGTGTGTGTGGTGGGGGGGGAAGGCTTTTCTTTCTTCTTTTTCTGTCACTCTCCTTTCTCTCCCTCTCTCTGTCTCTCTGTCTCCCTCCGTCCTTTTCTTTCTCCCCCTCCCTCCATTTCTTTCTCCCTTCTCTCTCTTTTCCCCTCCCTCCCTTTTCCTCTTTCTGTTTTCTTTCCTTCCTCCCTTCCTTCCCTGAGGATCGGCTGCCTCCTGGCGCCTCACTTGCTCAGGCCTATCGCTGGCTCCCTTCCCGCCTGGGAGGGGGGGAGGACGAGGGAGCGGGGGCGCCCTCCAGGCCTTCTCTGCATGGTCTCCCCTGGGGTTGCCAACCTCCAGGTGGTGGCTGGAGACCTGGAAACTGTAGTCTCCCCCCCCCGGGAGATCTACACCTGGCTATGGCCCCCGAATAATGTTATAAATGCGCAAATGGCCCTTGGCAGGAAAAAGGTTCCCCACCCCTGGCTTAGAGGATGGTTGTGTAACCTTTGACTCAATGTATAATGCAGCCGCACGTGCAGTTTATGAGTAGTTTGATTACATCTTCAAAGCTAAACTTTGGAGAATTTCTTCTTCAAAATTTTTGAATGTCACAAACCTTGTTAACATCTGACCAAGCAGGCAATAAATCCTTTTACTGTCATTCCCCCCCCCCTCCAGATAAAACCACTTCCCAAGGTCCAAATTAGATGAGATGGCAGGAGCTTCATGAATGTATCCTTTGTGCTAGTGCTGGTGGGGTTAGTTTAAAAAAGCAGAGGAGGGCATTGAGTTGAGGGGCATTAACCTCTCCTCCCCCCACCAACATTATTTTTCCACCGTAAATTGTTCCTTGAAAATATTTGCCCTATAGTTTTCCCCTGCAAGACAACTTCAGAGAAGGGTTTAGATAAAGAAAGTGATACAGGGGAAATGGTAAACAAACAGAAACAGCTTCCCTGGCTTGATTTACCCCCCCCCCAACACACACCTGCTTTTAAGCTTTTTTTTTTTTTTTTTTTAAAGCAGGTAATCTAATCACAGGTCTCCTGCGGTGTCTTCTACTTGGATCCGAAAACCATTTGGACTGGGAAAGAAACAAGGGATATCCTTCAACCCATCTACCCCCACAACCAAGAAACAGGAGGAAAACAAATAGAAAGACAGGAAGGAGGCACACAATGTTTGCTGAAACTACTCTTTGTTATTCAACGTTCAGATTAAGATTTAAAAGCAGTTTGGGAACTTCCCAATGAAAACGCACACACAACAGTCCACTGCTTTTATCCACAGGAGAGACAACCATTCCTCTCTCCAACTTCCCAGTCCTTCAGTATAATGAAGCTAAGGGCAGGGAGAAAGAATCTTAGGTGGGATCCTTCCAAATGCCAAATCATTCCCACTCTCATTTGGAAGCAAGCTGACTGGCTACAACATGGAAAGGATTAGCCAAAGGACAAGAACCATTTTACCTCTCATGCTTCTCTCTGTAAGAGTGGTGGATAATGGAGGGAAGTGGTTGGAATCAAACATCAGAAGAAAAGAACTGAGCTCAGGGCCTTCATTTTAAGCTAAGTTGCACCAGGGGCTGTTCCCCTCTGGCAGTTGTGCTATATTGCCATCAAGTGGAATAAGGCTCTTATAAGGCAATTCACCTAATAGCTTACTTATTTTTAAAGTATGACCTGCAGGCACATCTTACAAGAGAATCAGAGGTGCAACAGAATGGCTTTCTTTAGATGGCTGTGCAACTGCTTTCTGTGGGCTGGAATGGTAATACATGCTGGGAAGTCCAGCAGTGCCTTCCCCTCTGTTAGGACATGGGTCTTCGTATACTATGTGGACCTCCCAAAGGAGAAATGAGCAGTTGTTGAGATTACATGGCAATATTTCGATACATTAGTAGTGGATTTTCACTCCGCCTCTAAGCTTGACTCCCTCCAACTAGAGCTATGCAAAAAAATAATAATGATACAGACTACCATTTGTTAATCTGAGTGGCACAGCAGACATCTGGAAAGCAATCCAGGGTTTTGGATACAATTTTGCTTCCATGTAGGAAATGTAAAGCATATCTGGCTCCAAGCCCTCACCTTGGTCTGCCCTAGAAAAAGGAACAAGAGAACAACCCAGCGGGTGTGCCTATGCTCTGCCTCAAGAAAGGTTGCACAATCAGCTTACGTGAGGGGAAAGAGAGTTACCACGAAGAGGCAATATTTTTTCCAGAGTTGAACATCCTCAAGGCTATTTCTCATTTTTACTGTATGGGAAGGTGTTTGTGCAACTAAGTTGCCATGAAGGAATTACAGGGACAAGCCATGGTGGCTTTTCTCAGTCAAAATCATGGTGAAAGTCAGGATGTGCCCCCCCCCTTACTCAGAGGTTGGCTACAACTTTGGGAGTCTCTGCTCTGAAGTGATGCAAAATGTGCCTTTACATCACATCCCAGATTAAGGAGTATTCTCTTTGCAGAGTGCAGACAAATTGGCTGTGCTGTAGACAAAGAGCCCTTAGTAACTGAGCAAGGTGGAATATACAAAGAGCACCATTCCAAGTGAGTAAGAAAAGTTTACTTGGTCCTCCCACTCAACTGCTGAAGGCGTAATAGCAGTTAAAGTAAGAAAGCACTAGAATGGCCACCAGCATCATTTTCTCCCTTTGCACAGGATCATAAATCAGTCCATAGACATCCATCATTCTCGAATCAAAATTTGTCCTACGGATTGGCAAGTGCCCACAAATAGCTACAGCTCTTCTTGGTCTTGTGAGAAAAAGTACAGCCAAAGATGTTATAGAATCCCCTGATATATTTCTACATTGAGGTAGTCCAGCTACTGTCCAGTGCTCCTTGGGCACTTGTCCCTGTGTCAGACTTTGGCTGCTCTCTTCCCTCAGTCCTTGTTCCAAAATCAGGCATCTATGATATCTTCTGGTCCCTTCTGTACCTTGTTTCCCGTCTTCAAGCTGTCACAGCTCTCCGACTCTGCATGTGGTCTCTTGTCCCACCCAACCCATCTCCTCCTTTACTTCACTCCTCAGACTTTCACATCATCCTTGGTTACTTTTACTCTGGGAAGGAGCAAGGCAAGTTAGACAGCAAGGCCAAAAGATTTCTTTGTAAGATTTCCTCTCTACATATGAAGCATGTAAAATAGCAGTACATAGATGGGAATTGTTTCCTGGTCCTCCAGATGCCCCTGGGGAACTTCTCAGTAGCTCATGAAGTCCAGAGGAGCAATGAGAAAAGAGCAAGGGATATCTTTAAACAACACACCCAGTACAGGAATTCAGCTCAACCAGCTGCCCACCCCCAACTAAGAGAACAGACTGCTGGACTTGATAGGCCTTGGTCTGATCCAGCAGGGCTTTTCTTATGTTCTTAAGTAAGGGCCTTGCTCGCTTCAAGATGCCAGTTGCTAAAGGAGGCAAAAGTGAGATGTTCCTCTCCAATGCAATGTCGCTTCCTTCTTAATTATGCATGTATGCATCCAGCCAGAGTTCCCCTGAGTCCTTCAGAGAGCTGGAAAGAGAAAGAAACAGATCACGCTGGCTCAGAAAACAAGTGGAAATAACACAAAGGGGAGTTAGATATTGGGCCAAATACTCTAGCAATTCTAACTATCCTGGTAAGCACAAAGAATAAAGAAGTCTTAAAATACCCCATAATGGATCAGAATGGGATGGGGGAAGAGACCTTAAAAAACAAAAGGAGAGAGGCAGTGACGTCTTCTAGAAAGAGTCACAGAGCCAGTTCAGATGTGCATGTTTATCTCATGATTGCAACATCCTAGTAACTTGAATGTGCTATCCTGGATTAGATCCCACAGAACTTCCATGTCTCTTCAATGCAGTCAAAAGCCATGGGTTGGGTTTCTATCTACAGTGTTCCCCCTCTTTCCCTCTCCTCCTCATGGCTCCTAGACCTTACCTGGGCTGCTCCCCTGTGCCTAATCACCTCTTCTTTGCAGGGCAAAACTGAGTCAGCTGGGCTGGGATAAGGTGCATGGGAGAGAGCTGCTGGTGAGATGGGTGTCTTTTGCCTTTCCTAAACTGCTGGTGGGTAGGAGGGAGGGAAGGCAGCATGGTATAGCCCAAACTTGTCAGATCTCAGAAGCTAAGCAGGGTCAACCCTGGTTAGTATTTGGATGGGAGACCACCAAGGAACACCAGGGTTGCTATGTAGAGGAAAGCACTGGCAAACTCCCTCTGTTAGTCTCTTGCCTTGAAAGCCCCATAAGGGGTCACCATAAGTCAGCTGTGTCTTGACAGCTCTTTATACACACACACACACACACACACACACACACACTGCTGGGGAGCCTTAACTGAGGTTGCTGTGGGAGAGGACAGTGTTGGAGGATGAGTGGGTGCTTGTAGCCTGCTGGAGAGGGGTTTCTGACTGATCCTGTTTGTCCTATTGTCTGGTTTGTTGCAGACTGAGGAGGGTCGGTTTGTCTGGGGTTGATTGCTGGCTCCGCCCTCTGCTGTTTCTGTTGAGCCTTTGAACTCTAAGGTTCTTCCTCGTCAGAGGGGCGAGCCTTTGACGAGAACAAAAGGGCAAAAGCCAAAGGGCTCTTGGTCTGTGGCTCTTAGCCTGTGGGCCCTGTAAGAAGCTAAGATGTTTTTACATCCTACATGTGTTATGCTTTTGGCTTTGTTAGACGTTAGGTCAAACCTGTAAATTCCAGATTACAACAACGCACAAAGGAAATTCTAGGATGAAGGAATCCACTTGGAAGGTGATGATGAATGCTCAGGGTTCATTTCCAATCACCTGCAGAGAGTGCGCCATGTTTGTTTTCCTCCCTGAGGACAAGATCGACTTTACTTGTCAAAAGTGTAAGCTCTTAGAAGAGAAGGTTTGGAGCCTGGAGGAAAGGATTGCTAGCCTTCATAAGACCAAGGAAGGGGAGGATTTCGTTAACAGAAGCCATGGAACCCTGCTTAGGGGTGGAAGACCAGTCAAAGGGTGGTGACTGACTTCTCTAATGAGCCTCCTCTGAGCACTACAGCATGAACTGGAAGGCATCAAGCGAGATGGCACTCATTGCCATTGGAACTCTGGAATCGATTCCAGGCCCTTGCCGTGGTGACAGAGATGGAAACACTGGCAGAGGAAGAACCACAAGGACAAGAAAGGCAGAGGGCATGGGGGTATGAAGAAATTGCATTGGAAGGAAAAGTGTTGGTCATCAGTGACTCTCTGCTGAGTGGTATGGAATGTCGTGTCCAGGCCTGACCGCCTAGCCTGAGAGGTGTATTGCTTGCCAGGGGCAAAGATTAAAGTTTGCAGACCAGGTGCCAAAACTGATCAAACCCACAAACCCATTTGTGATAGCCCACATGGAAACAAACGACACAGCTGTGAACACCATCACAAGCATTAAGGCTGACTATAACGTTCTTGGGAGAAACCTCAAGGAAATGGGGGCATGGGTGGTGTTTTCTTCTTCCCATCAGAGGAAGAGGAATGCAATGGGAAGAGAAGATAATGGCTGTGTTGGTGGTGCCGGCAGGAACAGTCTGGATTCTGGAACCTCAGGCAAGGTTTTCTGGAAGATGGCCTACTAGCACACAATGGACTTCACCTATCAAGGTCAGGGAAGAATGTGTTTGGCAGAATCCTGGGGAGGTGTATCAGGAGGGCTTCCCACTGACACCACAAGGGGAAGAAGATGACCAACATTGGGATTTCAATGAAAGAGAACAAACAGCAGAGGCCCACCTTGGAAGGCCCAGTCAAATGGAGTTGAAGGTGTGAGGCTTCAGGTGCCTATGTAACCAATGTCCAAAGCTTAGGCAATAAGAAAGAAGAGCTTGAGCTTCTAATGTAGCCAGAGGGATAAGCTTTAGTAGGCATTACAGAGACTTGGTGGGATGATTCTCATGACTGGAATGTAGTAGTGGATGGATATGAGTTGTTCAGGAAAAACTGAAAGGGTCGAAGAGGAGGCAGAGTGGCACTGTTAGGTGAGGAGAGGGTTTGCTTGTCAGGAAATACTGGAGGGGGTGGGTGATAGCCCAGTGGAAAGTATCTGGGTGAAGGGAAGGGAAGGAAGGACAAACAGTATGGTGGTTGGAGTCTGCTATAGTTCACTTGACCAGGGTGAAGAGGTGGATGCTGCCCTCTTTCAGCAGCTTGTCAGTATATCTAAGTACCATGGCCTTGTAGTTATGGGTAACTTCAACTTCCTTTATGTGCACTGGGAAACCAACTTTGCTAAGAATCCAGTCATTAAACTTCCTGACCTGCCTAGCCAACAACTTCCTTTTTTCAAATGGTAGAGGAAGCTACAACGGGCTTGGCAATACTTGATTTAATACTAACCAACAGGCAGGAATTGGTAGATGGGGTGAAGGTGGTGGGGACCTTAGGGGGAAGTGACCATGTCCTCCTAGAATTCCTTTTGCTGTGGGGGACCATGGAAATTCATGGTTAGATGTATATGCTAGATTTTAGTAGGGCAGACTTTAATGAATTCCGAGGCATGATGAGAGTCGTTCCATGGGCAATAATGCTGGAAGAGAAAGGAGCAAGTGAAGGGTAGGCTCTCCTAAAACTAGAGCTCTTGCAAGCTCAAGCCATCACTATTCCAACAAAATGGAAGCATGGTAGGGGATCCAAGAAGCCAATGTGGATGAACAGAGAACTCCATGATGAGCTAAGGAAGAAAAGAAAATGTTCAAGAAATGGAGGCATACCTCTAAAGAATATCTGAGGGTTGCTAGGCACTGTAGGTCAGCTATCAGAGAGACCAAAGCTTAGAGTGAACTGAAGCTGGCCAGGAGGGTTCACTACAAGAAAAGCTTCTTCAGATACGTAAGGAGCAAATGCAAGGTAAAATGGTGGGTGAAAATGGTAAAACTCTGACAGAGGACAAAGAGAAAGCAGGAAGTCTCAATGCCTATTTTGCCTCATTTTTTCCCCAGAAGAGAACAGGCTCATCTCTAGATGGTAGTAGGCAAGGCATGGCATCTGGACTGCTGGTTGATACGGACAGAGAGGTTGTTGAGAAGCACCTGGCTGTATTGGATGAGTTCAAATCCCATGGGCCAGATGGTATGCACCCAAGAGTGCTCAAAGAACTTTCTAGAGAGCTTTCAGGCCCTTTGTCCATCATCTCCAAGACCTCTTGGAGGATGGGAGATGTGTCACAAGACTGGAGGAGGTGAATGTTATCCCAATCTTTAAAAGAGGGAAGGGGAATGACCCAGGAAGCTACAGGCCAGTTGGTCTGAACTCTGTCCCAGAGAAGATACTAGAGTGGATTTTAAAGGGATCAATCTCCTTCCTCTGGGGGAGGGGCTGTGGTTCAGTGGTAGAGCATCTGCTTGGCATGCAGAAGGTCCCAGGTTCAATCCCTGGCATCTCCAGTTAAAGGGACCAGGCAAGTAGGTGATGTGAAAGACCTCTACCTGAGATCCTGGTGAGCCGCTGCCAGTCTGAGTAGACAATACTGACTTTGATGGACAAGGGTCTGATTCAGTATAAGGCAGCTTCATGTGTCCAATCTGCAAGCATCTGAAGGACAACTTAGAGATCTGGACAAACCAGCAAGGATTTGTCCCCAACAGGTCCTGCCAGACCAACCTCATTTCCTTCTTTGATCAAGTGACAAGCTTACGGGATTGTGGGAACGCCATCAAAGTTGTTTACCAGGATTTCAGTAAAGATTTGACAAGGTCCCCCATGATGTTCTGATGGGTAAACTGGAGCACTGTAGACAGGACTCTAAGATCGTTAGGTGGATAGGGAACTGGTTGTAGAACTGCACCCAAAGAACAGTTGTCAATGGAATTTCATCTGATTGGAGGGATGTGTCCAGTCAGGTATCCAGGGCTTGGTTCTGGGCCGAGTACTTTTCAATGTTTTTATAAATGATCTGGATGAGGGGGTGGAAGGACTACTCATTAAATTTTCAAATGACACCAAACAGGGAGGAGTGGTGAACACACTGGGTAAGTGAGTGAATATGAACAAGATGCAACCAGGATAACTGCACAGTTCTACATTTGGGTGACAAAAATGAGAAGCACATATACTGGATGAGAGATACACTTCTGAGTAGCAGTATGTGTGAACAAGATCTTAGGATATGGGTGGACTGTAAGCTAAATATAAGCAGTCAGTGTGATGCAACAGCAAAAAAGGCTAATATGGTCTTCGGCTGTATCAACACAGGCAAAATGTCCAGATCGCAAGATGTCAAAGTCCCACTGTACACCCCATTGGTCAGGCCACACCTGGAGTACTGTGTGCAGTTCTGGAGGCCTCACTTCAAAAAGGATGCGGACAGAATGGGGCGGTTGCAGAGATCAATGAGGATGATCAGGGGCCTGAAGATCAAGCCCTATGAGGAAAGGTTGATGGACTTGGAAATGCTCAGTCTTGAGAAGAGATGGAGGGGGAGGACATGATGGCTCTCTTTAAATATTTGAAAGGCTGTCACTTAGAGGAGGGCAGGGAACTGTTTCTGCTGGCAGCAGAGGATAGGACTCACAATAATGCATATAAATCATGGGCGGAAAAGTACCGGCTGAATATTAGGGGGGAAATTTATAGTAAGAGTTGTTCAGCAGTGGAATTGGCTGCCTCGGGAGGTGGTGAGCTCCCCCTCACTGACATTCTTCAAGCAGTAGCTGGACAAACACTTGTCAGGGATGCTTTAGGTTGACCCTGCATTAAGCAGGGGGTTGGACTAGATGGCCTGTATGGCCCCTTCCAACTCGACAATTCCATTACTAACACATTCCAAATGCTTGAAAACTCAAACGCTGCACTCAAACATGTCTTAGAGAAGAAATAGTTTAGAATGAATATGCCAAATTTGCCTAATCTCTTCAAGTCACAGATTTTGGACATACTTTAAGGAAGAAAGGAAAGCACAGTGCATCTAGCCCTAACAATAATTTTTACAAGGGGGGTTGCAGAAAACTCTTTGAAGACTAATGCTTAAGGAACTGGGACTTTAATGAAGGGTGTTTCCCCATAAAAAAAAATTGGGTAGCATTATAAGCAGTGGCAAGAGATAAGAGGTACTGTGAAATCCCACATTTCCCATTCTGCCTGTGGTCCTTTTACATGATGTCCATCTGATATGACTTCCCACACAAGATGACCCACCCTTCCACATGGCCCACAAAACTCTGGACTTCTCACATTGACTGATACCTACTATACAATGTCTGCAAAGGCTGTGAGCAGAGGCTTGGACTGGTACTCAATGCCGTATTTTGCACACATGGACTTCACCAAGGGAGTCACCTTCCAGAAGTTGTGTCGAGGCATGGTAGGGAAGAGGCTGCAGAGAAAGACCACACCATAGGATCATGTGCCTGCCCCCAACGCTCCCCTCCCCTAAGGCTCATGAGTGCATGCAGTAATCTGCTGGGCAGCTTGCCCCAGAGTTCTCCATGCCTGTAAGTATCGCTTACTGCCTAGGGCCCAAGCATTATTTGGGGAGGGGGACGGGTACACTTAAAAGCTCTAGGAAGGCACACCCAGTCCAGGCTGCAAGCCCATTACCATGATGGGGTCCATTTGTGTAATTTCAAGACTGACTTTTTGTTTCGTGACACATCGAGGCAGTATGTATGAGATGAGACTGTGTATGGGGAGAAGCCCATGTTACAGATTTGTTCCAGGCCTGGAGAAATGCCCTTTTTGCCGCAGATATTAGCAAAGGGCCTCAGAATGGGTCTCCAATTACAGCACGGGCATTTCCCTCTTTGACTGACTGACAGCTTAAGCCAAGCAGCCCAAACTGGAACTCCTCCCTGATTCAAGCCTGTTTCCCCAAATTGTGTTGGCAGCTATAATGACTGCTTTCCCACAAGATCTTCCTATCCTTCAAAAGGGATATACTCACTGGTGCTCGATTTGGAAATTGAGGTGTCCGCTGAACCAGTCATTGAAAAAGGATTGGTGAACGTTGCACGTTGCCTGGAGCTGCAGAGGGAGGAGAGAGATAAGCAGCCACGTGACGGTATTTTCAGTTTCCCATCCAGCTGGCCATTCTTGCTGATGATGGCACACCCTTCCCCACCCCTTTGTGACAGCAAAGAGAAAAATAAAGATAAGGAAGTGGTGTAGGAGCCCCTCACAATGAGGGAGATTCTAGTGTGATCACTATCTCCAGACTAGTTGCTCAACTTCACTGGGTTCCCAGAGAAAATCTTCATTACACCACTCAGAAAAGTAAACACTGACTTTTACTCTAAAAAAAAAGAGATATCCATACTGGAATTCTCTCCATTTCTGATTCAGCCGTTTAACCAGAAGTACAGAATCTGCACCGCCACCCCCCCCCCCAAAAAAAGAGGTACCTTTGGCAAAGGACAGATGGATGACATACATATGTGTGGCTGTGCCAACAGAACTTTCCCAGTAATACACACTCCACCCCGTCTGCTGTGTGGTACCTGAGAGGGTCAGCATCCACCAGAACACAGTTACCACATCACCAGTAGGGGCAGCTAGATAAGTAGATTAAGGATCACACTGGATTTAGGACTCAACATAAAGGACCTTTCAAGACTCCCTGGGCCCCCATCATCTGCCCAACCATGATGAGTACTCATGTGCTGAACATTACATACAAAAGTGTAGTGGCTAGAGCAGTGTCTCCCAACATGGCTCCCACGGGCACCATGGAACCTGCCAATACTGTTCCCGGGAGCTAACAAGTGTTTTTAGCAAGTGAGTGGGGGCAAATGGGGCTTTTTGCCCAGCAGGGTGTGAGAGATCCCCCTCTCTGAGTTTGCTTCTCCAAATCAGTTGCTCAGACGTTGATACAGAAACAATAGATTTATTGAAGCCTTCAGGAGATGAGACAGGCACAGGTAGAAAGTTGCAAGTGAGGGGCTATACGGGTTTACAGAATATATTGACTCCAGGGCACTGGGGCACTGGGGCTCACACTTATTGTTATGGGAAGTTACAAGCTTGGCATAATACAAAACATCAGACGGATCCCAGGAAGTCTGGTGCGGCTATCACACTTCCAAGGCCGCACCGGCCTGAGGGAGTACTGGCAGGAAGAACAGCGGGGGGGAAGATACATGGGCCATCAGGCCTGGCGCCTGAGACCAGAAGGTGTGAACTGCTTTTACGAGTTCACTGATAACACCGCAGGTGATGGAAAGCAGGGACACAAAGACAGAGACCCTCACATTCTGCCCCCCTTAAGGCCCCCCTCCGAGAGGACGAGGCTTATCGGGATAAGCGAGGTGGAATTCTCGGACCAAGCGAGGAGCTGCCATGTGGGGTGCGGCCACCCATTCGTCATGAGCGGAGCCAAGGTTTTTCCAGCGAACAAAGTAAAACAGTTTCCCTTTCTTCCATTTGGAATCTAAAACCTTGGATATTTCCAAATGGGTATCCCCTCCTACTACGGTAGGAATCTCATGAGCGGGAGGGGGGTGGAACTGGGGAGCTGCTACATAAGGTTTGAGGAGGCTTATATGGAAGACTGGATGAACTCCCTTGAGAGTCTTAGGGAGACTCAGTTCCACGGTAACCTCGTTGATTACTCTGGTAATGGGGAAAGGTCCTACATAACGGTCGCTCAGTTTTTTGCAGGGGCGAAGAGAGCGGAGGTTTTTGGTGGACAGATAGACTTGCTCCCCCACCTTGAGTTCCCATCCCGGAGACCGGTGTTTGTCTGCTTGTTCCTTGTACTTGCTTTTTGCCCTTTCCAGATTTTTGAGCAACCATGGCCAGGTGGATTTAACCACCTGAATCCACTCCTGAAGATCAGGGGTAGACTGGAGCTCTGGCGAGACGGGGGCAGAACCGAAAGGGCCAAAATCCGTCCCGTATATAACTTGGAAGGGACTAAAGCCGGTAGAGGAATGAGGCGCATTGTTGTACGCATATTCGGCAAATGGCAGCAGGTCGACCCAGTCGTCCTGGTGGAAATTTACATAGCAACGCAAATAACATTCTACTACCGCATTTACTCGTTCCGTTTGACCATCCGTTTGGGGGTGATAGGCGGAAGAAAGGCCCTGTTCCTCCACTCCCATTAACTTTAGGAAAGCCCGCCAGAATTTGGCAACAAACTGGACCCCCCGGTCGGAGAGGACCTTCCTCGGGATCGAGTGTAGCCTGAGGACGTGCGTGATGAACAGTTTAGCTAAGCCCTGGGCTGAAGGAAGACCTGCACATGGAACGAAATGAACCTGTTTGGAAAAGAGGTCTGTGATAACCCAGAGAACCGTTTTCCCCCGACTTGGAGGTAGGTCGGTGATAAAATCCATGGCGATGACTTCCCAGGGACGGGAGGGGTTCTCAAGCGGTTTGAGAAGCCCCGGGGGTTTTCCCATCCGTTTCTTGGCTGTGGCGCAGGTGGGGCAGCTGCGCACATACAACTCTACATCAGATCTCATACCGGGCCACCAGAATTGCCTTCGAACCAGGTGAAGCGTTTTTATGAAACCAAAATGACCCGCTAGCCTGGCCCCATGTACAAGTCCCAATACTTCTTTGCGAAGGGAAGATGGGACATATAGTTTCCCCCCTTGCACCCACCAAGTGTTGGTTCGTTCCAAGCCAGTGGGGAGGAGATGGTGCTCCTCCTCCTGTAAGGAGGCGTCCCGGAGTCGCTGTTGGAATGCTTCCGGGATACCTTTGAGCGTAGGGGGGGTCTCCGGTTGGCGGGCTTGGGATCGGGTGGTGACGGCCAAGCCAGGGACTTCCCCTCGCTGTTCGGGAGTGAACAGGGAGTCGACGGGGCGATCGAAATCGTTGCGATACTGGGGAAGTCGTGACAAAGCATCAGCTAGGGCATTTTCTTTGCCAGGGACATGTTTGAGGGTGAACCGGAATTTTGCAAAAAATTGGGCCCACCGAATTTGTTTGGCATTGAGTTTTCTAGCTCCCTTGAGAGCCTCAAGATTCTTGTGATCTGTGCACACTTCGAACGGCAGCTCGGCCCCCTCTAAGAAGTGTCTCCATATGGTAAGGGCATGTTTGACCGCCGCTGCCTCCTTCTCCCAAATGGCCCAGTTGATTTCGGACTGGGAAAACTTCTTGGAGAAGTAGGCGCATGGCCTCAACCGTCCCCCCTCATCCCTCTGCAATAGGGCCCCGCCCATGGCTACATCCGAGGCATCCACCTGCACCACGAAGGGCTTGGTGCAATCCGGGTGAGCCAAAACGGGTTCGGATGAAAAAAGTAGCTTTAAACGTTCAAAAGCTTGCTGGCACTGGGGAGACCATTGCAGACGGGCTGAGGGGAGTGCGGCGCTAGCCCCCCTGTCCTTGGTACGCAACAGGGCAGTGAGGGGAAGCGCAACTTGGGCAAAGTTGGGAATGAAATTCCGGTAAAAGTTGGCAAACCCCAAAAACTGTTGAAGTTGGCGGCGGGTAGTGGGGGTTTCCCAGTCCCGCACCGCCTGGACCTTGGCGGGGTCCATTTCCAACCCTTGGTGGGAAATCACATACCCCAGAAATGTAATAGAAGGTTGGTGGAATTCACACTTGGACACCTTAGCATACAGTTTGTGCTCCCGCAGCCGCTGGAGCACTTCTCGCACTAGGCGCACATGTTCTTCCATGGTCTCAGAGTAAATAAGAATGTCATCGAGAAATACCACCACCCCCCGAAACAGTAAATCATGCAAAACTTCATTAATTAATTGCATAAAGACACTCGGAGCCCCCGAAAGTCCGAACGGCATGACCAGGTACTCAAACATCCCAAAACAACTGGAAAAGGCCGTTTTGGGTTCGTCTCCTTCTTTGATGCGAATGCGGTGGTAGGCTTCTACCAAGTCCAGTTTGGTGAAGATTCGGCCCTCCTTTAATTGTGCTAGAAGGTCAGGAATAAGAGGGAGGGGGTAAGCATTAGACTGGGTGACTGCGTTCAGTCTGCGAAAGTCAATACACAGTCTTAAATCTCCCGTCTTTTTCTTTACAAAGAAAGCTGGGGCTGAATAAGGAGCCTTGGAGGGGCGTATGAAACCCCTCGCCAGATTGACATCCAGATAGTCTCGCAATACAGTCTTTTCACTAGGGCTCATGGGGTAAACCTTTCCCTTAGACAGTTTGCCTTCCCCTACAATCTCGATGGCACAGTCCGTTTCTCTGTGGGGAGGCAGTTCGTCGCACTCTCTAACATCGAAAACATCAGTAAACTGCGAGTACTCAGAGGGTAATTGAGGAGAGACTGGGGCGGGGGACCCTACCAGTGCGGCGGCTGGAGTTCTGAGTACCCGTTCCTTGTCATGCAACCCACAGGGGTTTTCGGGGAAGGAAAGCACCCGTTTAACCCAATCAATGGAGGGATTGTGTCCCCTTAACCAGTTCATCCCTAACACCACAGGGGTTACAATAGGGGCGATGGTGAAATACAACCGTTCCCAATGTTCCCCCACGGACATAATCACGGCTGCAGTTCTGTGGGTCACAGGGCCCCGTTTAAAGTCACTCCCGTCCATTTGGGAAAAACGGAGGGGTCCCGGAAGCCGCTTGCGCCGGACACCCAACTTCTTGGCAGTTTCCTCATTTATCATGGTGCGGGCACACCCCGAGTCGACCAACGCGGGGACCTCTAACGGGGGACCCCCTTTGGGTAGGGACAGATGAACACGCACAAATACATTGTCCTCTTGGGCGCTTACCATCGGTGGAGCTCCTTGCACAACGATAGGGACGGTCTGCTGCGGAGCCCCGTCTACAGCAGACCGACGGCGTTTTTTGCCGGCTGTTCCCACTCTTCCTCCTCGCTGGAAGAGGGGGACGGGGTGGTGGCTTCCGGGGAGCCGTCCGAATCAAAGACGGTATTTGTAATCCGGGACCCCGATGGGACCGTAGAGTCGGATGCCCCATCCTGGGGGCGCGCGTGGAGAGCGGAGGGTGCGCCGGAGCGCCGGCTCAGGGGTCCACTTCTGCGGCGAGGCTGGCTGTCGGCGGCCGGTTTCGTCGGCTCGGCCTGGGTTTGGCGGGGGGGGGTCGGACGGCCTGAGCGAGAGGGGCATTGCGATGCAAAGTGACCCTTTCCCCCGCAGATCAGGCAGACGCCGGCCTCGAACCGCTTGCGGCGTTCCGCGGCCGAGAGACCCCCGCCACCCCCTTGCCGGAGTTCCCGGCCACGGTCACCTCGGGGCCTGGGGTCTCGCCCAAGCCGTTGCTTGGACAAGTTCAGGAGTTGTTTGCGATTCTCGATGTCAGCAGCATGGCGAACCCAACCTTCCACATCCGGGGGGTTCCCTTGCATGAAGGCCCAATGTTGGAGGTCTGGGTTGAGACCCTCCCTGAAACATTGTACCAAGGTAGCTTCACTCCAGTCCAGAATTCGGCTAGCCAGTGACTGGAACTCACTTGCATACTGCGCCACCGACTTAGTCCCTTGGCGCAGTTGCATCAGGGAGGCTTTAGCCCGCTCACCCAGAGTCGGGTCCTCAAAACGGTTTCGGAGTGCTACCATGAACTCGTCCAGGGTTCGCAGCACCGGCGAGCGGAGTTCATACTGCAACACCATCCAGGCAGCCGCCTCCCCTTGCAGTAAGGAAGCCACGTACTGCACCCGGGACTCCTCAGAAACGAAGGTTCGGCCTTGTTCCCGCATAAAAATGTCTACTTGGACCATAAAAAAGGTCAACTGGTCTCCCGACCCGTCATACGTGACTTTCAGGTCCCGACGGGCCGGGGGGGCAGGGGTTGCGGGCGGAACTACCGGCGCCCCGTCTGGGGGAGCACCGGCTGGAGGTTGCAACTTCAGCGCATCTAGGGTCGTGGCCATCTCACCCATTACGCGTTGCATGATCTCCATCTGCTCCTGCATAGCCCGGCGGTCTTCCTGCCACTGCTTTCGTTCTTCCTCCATGAGGGCCTCTTTGCGGGCCGGGTCCCCTTCGAGTCCCGTGCTGGGGAAGGCCAACCGGCGATCCTTCGCCGCAGTCCGCGAGAGCGACCAGCCCTTGGGAGAGTCCAGCCAATAAGTAAGCCCCCGGGGACGTCCGTCCCGATCTTGGTCGGGGGCGCGACCCTTCGGTTTCTTTGGCTTGGCTCCCTCCTCCTTCGGGTCCGGCTTCTCCGGCTCGTCCGGTTCCTTGGGGGCATCGGGGTTAGGGGTGGTGTCCTCGTCGGCTGACATTCTGTCCAAAGCGGTACAGCTGCAGTCCGAGAGGCAAGGACTTGCAACTTAATGTGAGAGATCCCCCTCTCTGAGTTTGCTTCTCCAAATCAGTTGCTCAGACGTTGATACAGAAACAATAGATTTATTGAAGCCTTCAGGAGATGAGACAGGCACAGGTAGAAAGTTGCAAGTGAGGGGCTATACGGGTTTACAGAATATATTGACTCCAGGGCACTGGGGCACTGGGGCTCACACTTATTGTTATGGGAAGTTACAAGCTTGGCATAATACAAAACATCAGACGGATCCCAGGAAGTCTGGTGCGGCTATCACACTTCCAAGGCCGCACCGGCCTGAGGGAGTACTGGCAGGAAGAACAGCGGGGGGGAAGATACATGGGCCATCAGGCCTGGCGCCTGAGACCAGAAGGTGTGAACTGCTTTTACGAGTTCACTGATAACACCGCAGGTGATGGAAAGCAGGGACACAAAGACAGAGACCCTCACACAGGGCTTCTGATTGGCTGTGCAGATTTAGAAGAAGAAGAAGAGTTGGTTTTTATATGCCGACTTTCTCTACCACTTAAGGCAGACTCAAACCGGCTTACAAGCACCTTCCCTTCCCCTCCCCACAACAGACACCCTGTGAGGTGGGTGAGGCTGAGAAAGCATGACTTGCCCAAGGTCACCCAGCTGGCTTCATGTGTAGGAGTGGGGAAACAAATCCAGTTCACCAGATTAGCCTCTGCTGCTCATGTGGAGGAAGACTAATCTGCATAGCAGAAGGGTTATTTAAATGACGGGGCTTACCCAGTCCGGTCTAGAGGGATATACCCTCCAACTAAAAGCACCAGCTTTAACAGTTGCTGATCAGGCTTCTGAAGAAGATTCCCTCACCCGCACAGATGAGCAATCTCCTTCAGAAGAGCCACCTTGGTCGAAACTTTGGTTAGCTCCGATATCACCACCACCCCCCTCATGAAAATCTGCTCTCAAACTGAAGGTCGCCCTGAGTAGTGGCTTTGTTTACCTACACCATGACCATCTCTTGAAATCAGATTTCTGATTACTATTTTAAAGGACTGTTCACAGGATGTCATTTGCCACCAAAAGAAATGTTTTCTGTGCCTTATTTTTCTTGCATTTAAGCCATTATCCTCAGTTTGGAAGCTAATTTGCATGGACATCATGCAAAGCGACCCAGATACGAATGGAGCCCCCAGACTCAGACGTCCCAGCCTGCTAATCGGCTTTTTCCACCAGTCCTCGGCAACACTGACCTTCTGAACCTGAAAACCGATTGACAGCTCGCCTCTCACAAATACCTAAAGGATGGGGGCAACCCATTTGCGAGCCCATAAAATTGGACCCCCTGTCCCAAACTTCACCAAACTTTACTGTCTGTCTAAGGCGAGTCCTTTGCAGTTACACTGCAAATTTGGTGACTCTACCTCAAAAAACGCCCCTCCCCACAGAGCCTTGAAAATATATTCCAGACTGTAACACAGCCAAAATATTTTTGGGAAACTTGGAAATAAAGCTAGTTTGTGGCTGGCTCCACCTCTGGTGGCAGCCATTTTGGGTTTCACCCACCACCATGTGCTGGAATTCCAAAGATTCAAAAAGGCTGGAGACCTCTTGGTTAAAGTGTCTGACTAGGATCTGGGAGATCCAGGATTGATTCTCCAACTCTACCATGGAAGCTTACCAGGTCACCTTAAGCCAATCACATACTCTCAGCCTAAACTCACAGGGTTGTTATGAGAATACAATGGAGGAGGGGAGAATTATGTCAGCCATTTTGGGTCCCCATTGGGGAGAGAGGCAAGGCATAAATAAAGTAAACAAATCATTAAACTGGGTACTTTCCACCAAACATTCCTGTGTTCTAAACTCTCAGTTCTTGTTTTTCATTCCCTGTATTCTCTCATGCCCTGACCTGGATGGCCCAGGCTAGCCTGATCTTGTCAGATCTCAGAAGCTAAGCAGGGTCAGCCCTATCTGGATAGGAGACCACCAAGGAATACCAGGGTTGCTGTGCAGAGGAAGGCACTGGCAAACCACCTCTGTTAGTCTCTTGCCTTGAAAACCCCATAACGGGTCACCATAAGTCGGCTGCGACTTGACGGCACTTTACACACACACATTCTCTATTTGTCCCCGTCCATCATGTTTAATTTAAAATTATTAAAAGTCCACCCTGTCTTTATACACTCCATGATACCAACCCACTCTGACCACCAAATGTTATTCTCCAGCCTTTCCTTCACAGTGCCACACAACTCTTCCATTGCTCACTCACCACTCTCTCTTTCTGAGCTCTTATATTTATGAACTTATCTTTATGGACCATCCTTTATGGAAAAGAAGCAGGTCTCACCTGGGCTGAGAACCATTCCACATTCTTGTCATAATCAATGTCCATTGGGATGTGGTTCATTTGTGTCACCCAGACAAACCAGTGGCTCTCTATAATTCTGTGCAAAACAAAGGGAGGCAGTGATCACATTCTCAGCCACTGAATCTCGTGGGAAAGCCACTGAAAAGCACCAATAGACAAATAATCCGATTTCCCAAATCACCCAGACATTGGAAGGTCAGCAGAGAGCTAGAACTGGATTGCAAAATCACATCAGGCTAAAGAAAATGAACCAAATGTGAAAAGATATAGAGGGAGGGAGGGACCGAGATTAAAAGTCTTGCTCAATTGGCAAGAAGGGGTTATTAAGAAAATTTACTACAAATCATTATGTGTACATTGATTATTCCTTTTTGAGCATGGCATGCTCACAATCACAGCACTAAAAAGTGTTCATCCCATCTCATTTGTGAAGTCTTGAGACTGAAGTGGTGTGTGTGTGTGGGGGGGTTAATAGCTTGTGGGAACAGAGTCATGGGGTGGTGGGTATTCCAGATTAGAGTTCCACTAGCAAAATGCGTGTCATAAAGGGCAGATGGGTGGATGTGGAGAGAGGGCCCATATATTGTTGGGACCTGTTCATGCAAAGACACATTAAGCAAACACACACACAAGTCCCACTCAATGACAGCTGGATCCCCCATTGTAATTAAGAAGTTCTGCTTTTTGATCATTGCAGATTGGTGTGAGATGGTAATCCCACAAACCAAGAAAAGGTAGGGGTCCAAATGTGATTTACCTGAGTACGAAGAAGAGAGCAAAGAGGCTCTTGAGTTCCAGTAAGAAGGAGTAAGTCAGAAAGAACCGGGTATAAAAAGTCACCATCCAGGCCAGATCCTGCCACAAAGAAGAAGAAGAAGATTCTAAAGAAGAGGTTATTATAAAACCACACTTCCCCACCCATTTGCTCATCCCTGGAGCCTTCCTGTAGAGTACTACTTCAAGATATCTGTGCTCTCCCTTTTCTTGTGCAGTATGGGAAATGAATTCCCAAGAGTTCTCTCCTCGGGATTCTTTGCTAAAGTGTCCCAAGTTCAAACCACTCCCAAGTTCAAAAGAGGTAGGCACCAGAAGATTTTACTTTTGAGGAAAATCAGACAGAAGGGAATAGAAAGAATGGGAGTAATAAAGCAGCAGCATTTGTGGAAGGAGGAATAAAACCCATTTCCTCCAGTGTTTATTTACCAAATACCCAGAACTATCCTTCTGCTGACCGTCCCACCACCCCACAACCTAACTGCTAGAAACAAGGACACACATTGTATCCAACCAAGTCACATGCACTTGAACCCCTGGATTTGCATCTAATCCCCAACCCACACTGGGGGTTCAAGACACCCCACAAGCTTGCAGAGAGCAATGCCTACTCACCACCCATTGTTTGCGCTGGACCACAAAGTAGAAGATGTACCATTGTAGGTAGAAGGGCACCAGAGCCAGCGGTCCAACTGAGACAAAGTAAAAAGTGAATTCAGGAACATATTTGTATCTGACATCAGCACTAAAGAAATGGGCAGCTGGAAGACTTCCCAAGTTCTCACCTCAGTTGTCCTGTCATCGCCCACTTTCCCCTTTCCCTGCTCTGGCTGTGCGGGGTTCTAGTTCTCTAGGTACCACTTTTCCTTCCCTACAAATTTAGTATTAAAGCACCTGACCATTAGAATACCACCACCACCCGCCGCCACATGAACAAGCCTCCTCATCCAACTCTGTTTCACAGACACTGAGAAGAGACTTTCACCCAACATACTGCAACTGATTGTCTTTGGCTAGTATGTTGTAATCTGCTACATAACATAAGAAAGGCCCTGCTGGATCAGACCAAGGCCCATCAAATCCAGCAGTCTGTTCACACAGTGGCCAACCAGGTGCCTCTAGGAAGCCACAAACAAGGCGACTGCAGCAGCATCATCCTGCCTGTGTTCCACAGCACCTAATATATTCGGCATGCTCCTCTGATCCTGGAGAGAATAGGTATGCATCAAGACTAGTATCCATTTTAACTAGTAGCCACGAATACCCCTTTCCTCCATGAATATGTCCACTCCCCTCTTAAAGCCTTCCAAGTTGGCAGCCATCAACACATCCTGGGGCAGGGAGTTCCACAATTTAACTATGTGTTGTGTGAAAAAATACTTCTTTTTATCTGTTTTGAATCTGTCACCCTCCAGCTTCAACAGATGACCTCGCGTTCTAGTATTATGGAAGAGGCAGAAGCTGGACAGTGAAAAATGGTTCCAGGGTTATGAGCACTGCAGGCTAAAAGAGGCTTGTAAACAGCCACTCACATGGCTAACTGTGGTGCAAAAGAAGTGCCTATACGTGACCTGGCATGAACACTTCTTTTGATAGTGTACGCACTGTTCTCTCGTGCAGGTGAACAATCTCATAAAAATGTTTGTAAGCTACCAAATTTTGTGAGTTTGGGACACTAGCCCTGTTGTGTGGCAAAAAGGAAATTATACTCACGGATGAAGAAGTATTTGTGCTGGTGGTTATAAGGCATGAACTTCTTTTTCTTTATACCCAGCTGTGAGAGGGAAAAGGGGACAACAGCAAGCCAGGAGTGTTGGCATCAATCACAGATACCCTTCACAATCACAGATACTTTTAGTTGAAACCTCTCTGTTTGAGGAGGACTACTGGGCTCAGGGCCCCACAATGGGAATGGGTAAACTTTCCCACCAGCGCCACCCCATTCCTGTGTCCTGATAATCCTTGGGCCCTGATTCTCCTGGCCTCCTCATAGCCAGATGTCTGTGGTGGGCCCACCTTCCAACAGAAGTAATCAACAAAACAGTTCTCAGTTTGTTTTAAATTATAGGTTACTACAAAGGAGAAAAAAGTGTGTCCAGAACACTTCCTGCTTTTGCCTTGTGTTCCACTGGAAGGTACTATCTCCCTGTGATTTTAATTTACCAGAACCCAACAAGCGGTGGTGGAAAGTTGCATTAAGTAACAGCTGATTCATGGTTCCTACGAGGTTTTCAAGGCAAGAGACGAATAGAGGTGGTTTGCCACTGCCCGTCTCTGCGTAGCTACCCTGGTCTTCCCGTCCAAATACTAACCAGGGCCAACACTGCTTAGCTTCCTATATCTGATGAGATCAGGCTTGCCTGGGCCATCCAGGTCAGGGAAACTCAACAAAGGTGCTTTAAAATGCCAAAATTGCAATGCACTGAAAACAAAGCCCCGTAACACGTGCATGTTTATTCAGGAAAACTGCCCAGGTTATGGCACAAGCTCAAGAAGCACAAGTACAGATGTAGATGAAACTTCTACAGTCTGGGACCATCACATCTCCGGGACCGTCTCCCCTGGTACGCCCCCCAGAGAGCTTTACGCTCCAATAACAACAATTTACTGGTGGTCCCCAACCCAAAGAGTATCCAGCCATCCTCAACTAGGGCCCTGGCTTCCTCTGCCCTGGCCCTAGCCTGGTGGAACTCCCTCTCTAGTGAGACCAGGGCCCTGCAGGACCTCAAAAATGTCTTGATTTTTTATTGAGTTATTCTGGCCAGGCCCTATAGTTGAGGGCAGCAACGGTTTACCATCAAAGCTGGCCTCCCTACCCTCACCCCCCTCTGTCCATGTTTACCATAAATCAGGGGCGGGGTATTAACTGAAATACAAACACATGCCCCTCGATGTGTTGCTGGAGTTACCCTCTGCTCCAAGTTTGGCCAAATGTCGCTGGAAGCTAGGGCATGGTTGGCCGCCTTTAAGTTACAACTTAAGCTGTGCTTTAGCACTGAGGGGTTCCTAGCTTCTCTGAAGCACGACCCTTTTAAATCCGCATGGAAAAAAACCTTAGATGGGAAACTGTCATTGTTGGGCTTCTCGCAGGATATGTTACTAGATCTTGGGAAAACTGAAGCATTCACCAAAATCAAAAAGCGCATTAAAGAGCTTGATTATAAAAGCACTACTTTTCGTGCTCGCCGCGTTTGTTCATCCCAGTTCTTCCGAATACCACCACCATAAGGTTTGCCTGCTTATACATATTATTTGACCACTCCTCGTCTTTCTAGAGCCTTTTGTTTAGCTAGACTGAATGCTAACCCCTCTATGGTTATGCAGGGCAGAATTCTGAATATACCACACCCAGGCAGGACCTGTCCTTGCTCTTCTGGCTCTATTGATTCACTAGCTCATGCCCTCTTGGAATGCCACTTTTATGAGGAACTTCGATCACGTTATATCGCTCTCCTTTTAACATATAAATCTAATGTCTCTGTATCTGACATAATGCCTTTTTAATTAAGTGTCAGTGGCGAGATTTATTTCAGTCCTTATATCCCTCAAACATTAGATTTACACTGCTCAAGATCAATGGATCAAGGAGCTTCTAAGGGATAAAGGAAAGGAAATACAAATAAATAAATAAATAAATAAATAAATAAGAATGCCAAGAGTTCCAACATGCAAATATTCTTTGCCAGTTAATAAGATATTTGCACTAGGCTTGAATACATAGGCAGGTCTCTAGATGCACTGGATCAGGAATATTGATCATCAAAAGACATTTATTTAAGCATATATTTATAGCCTGTTTTTCTCCTCACTTAGGACCCAGAACAGCTTACAACATTGTTCTCCTCTCCTCCATTTTATCCTCACAACAACCCTGTGCAGTAGATTAGTCTGAAAGAGAATGACTGGTCTAAGGTCACCCAGCAAACTCACACTGGCTCTGAGACTTGAGGCATACTCACCAGCCTTGCTGCCTTATGCATCGAGATAGATCACTGAGCAATCCTTCAGAACTGGACTGCTTGTAAGTACATGCAACGCAGAGCCCACAAAAGGGCCAGCTCAAAACAGAAACACAATGGTGGGTTTTTCTAACGGGGCAAGATGAGTTCTTTGCCTCTGTACCCAGGGGGGAAAACCCTAAAGTGCAAAAGAACAGACTGCCACAACTCCAGCTAAAAACACAGTCAGCAGGCTTAGGGCCAAACCAGAAGAGACACAAAAGGGCCATGCCTGGAGCTCCAGTTTTTCAAATACAGATTACCCAATATGGCTACAGCTTCCCAATTTCCAAAGGACCCAATTTCAATCAGGGCGGCACCTTGAGAGGAGGAATGTTTTCAACCTCCCCCCACCCACACCTTTTTTCTGATCTGAAAGGGTCCCAGAGAGCCACTATTTTCTTCATTGGGGAAACATATGGACAATGATATGGGTGCCTGTATGTTTGCCCCAGTGGGACCAACACTGGCTCCCTGGGATCATTTGAGATGAGGAAAATAGCATGGGGGGAGGCTTAACCCACTCCTGCCACTTACAACACAGTCCCGGTCAGAATCAGGCCTTAAGCCCCTGATAATTGAATTGAGAAAACTGCCGAGAGCCCTGATCACAGAACCCCCAGCAGGGCACCTTCTCCCAAACACCCCAATTCAGTCTGTAGAGTGAGCTACGTTGTTCTGGAAAGTTTACAAACATTCAATCTTCCACCTGAAGGCTCAGGTGATATGGTCCAGCAACAGATCTTTATACAACTGCTGCTCATCAGGTTTAAGCCACCACTTCTCTCAGCCCTACATCATACATCTAGAGCAGTGGTTCCCAAACTTTTCGGGCCACCGCCCCCTTGGTTCCACAAACTCAACCCCAGCGCCCCCTACCCTATCCTATAAATGGCATTATTCAAAATAGGGGTTTGCGTGACTCACTAAAGAAGATAATAACAATAAAATTTCAAAACAGTAACAATTAATTGCTCATCTATTCAAAATCAAATTAAAACAGGGACAAATAATCGCGTAAATAACATTTTTTGATGAACAGTTTGTAAAATGCTGTAAGGTGTATTTAAAATTAGAACTAGAAGAGCCTACTTCCTTGATTGGTAAGCTGAACGGGCAGACCGCGCATGCGCCACATTTGTGGTGGCCTTTGATGTTAACTCCTTGCTTACTGGGCATCCTATCGTTTTTAACCAGATAATTCTGCAACGATTTAGTTTTGCGGAGTCCAAAAATGGGTGGTTCAGAACAACTCGGGATGTTGTACAATACATGCCAATGTCGGCGAATGATCTTCTGTATTTCATGAGTTAAATGATTGTACTCCAAAGGAGCATAAATTCTAGCGGGTCTGTCCTGCGTTCTAACATGAGGATGCAGTAGTTTCTCACGATCTTTCGAAGCTACTTTCACCATAGCATTATGGATAATGGAATCCTCATAGCCTCTAATGGTTAATTTATTACTGAGAGTCATGTTTAATGTGGCATTGTGTTTCAATCTCAAACGTTGACTATAAGGCAAGTTGCGCCGTAGATGTAGTGGGTGATTTGATGCAAAATGCAAACTCACTCCCCTGTCGGTAGGTTTTCGGTAAGGTTTCACTGCTATTGTGTGTATCTGGGTCCTAAAGACCACCAAGTCAAGAAACGGGATCTCTTGAGAATGCATTAGCCCAGTAAATTGTAGATGCGGGTTGATGGAATTCATCCATCCTAAAATGATATCAAATGAGGTGGCTGAATCTAGGATACAAAATAAATCATCAATAAACCTAAAGTATTTCAGAACATGATTATGAAACAAATGATGGCACATAAAGAAATCTTTTTCAAATGCTATCATAAAGATATTTGCAATAGATGGGGTGTATGCAGCACCCATCGAGACACCTTGTGTTTGCAAAAAGAATTGATCTTGATATCTGAAAAAATTGTGTTCAAAAATTATGTCTAATAAAGATAATAGAAAATGAGTAGGTATTGATTTGTTATCACGAGTATCCAACCATCTTTCTATAATGCATCTCACATCTTCAAGAGGTATATTTGTATATAATGAAGCCACGTCATAGGTGACAAAAACAGCCTCAGACGGTATAGATGAATATTCAACTTTGCCAATGAAATCCCGTGAGTCTTTAATGTAGGAGCTCGTATCCTTGCTGAAAGGTTGTAGAAAGAAATCAATGAAACGGGAAAGTCCACCTGGAGAAAATGGCTGCTTTGGCAATTGAAGTCCATGACATTGAAGTCCCTCCTCTCCCCAAACCCCACCCTCCTCAGGCTCCACCCCAAAAATCTCCTGCGGGTGGCAAAGAGGGCCCTGGCAACCCTACACCTAGGCCATGTACTGCCAACTCCTCAACAGCCCTAGTTCATTCCTTCTAGCTAAACTCCACAACCTGTCTATTTATGCTTTTGGCAACTTTACCAACACACCTGCGCATATCAAACATAACAGCCTCAACCTGGTCTTCAGGCACTTCCATATTTGATCCTCTTTTTTTTGGTAATCCGTGCCCACTTCCATTCAAACACATCTGATGCAGTTCTTGTTCTCTCAGTCACAGCCTTTTGAACTCTCTCATTTGACCCTGAGATCCGTCCTCACCAGCCACTCCTTTAATCCTTCACTGAACAGCTTCCCATTTTCCACCCACAACGTGTGTAAACTCCCACTCCACTGATAATTCAGATATGAATATTAATACCCTCCCTCAGAAGGATGTCAAGAGGGGAAAGGAGGGAAGGAACTGACAAAGCAGGTTAAAAATAATAAGGGTCTGCTGCAAGAATGTAATAGCTAAAGTTTGGAAGCAAGTGAATAAACCTTCAATTCGTGACTGGAGAGAGAAATTATGGATGTATATGAGGATGGCCAAATTAACCGAATTCCTACATGGAAAAGACATGAAAGAATTTAAAAAAACATGGGCAAAGGCCATCACATATTGGGATAAAATGGCAAAAATGGATTTTACTACTTTAATTAGTGAGTTATAGAATCTTAATATCTTTAGATTTAGTCTTAATATCTTAAGATTTTATTGTTGATAGATATTTTTTAAAACTGTTAGGACACTTCTTCGGAAGTCGGGTGATGGGTCACATTTTTAAGGTGGGTGGTGGGTCGAAGGGGTATCTTTTTGGTCTTAATAACTTTGTAACTATGAATGTATTAATAAGTATATAGATACTCTTTTGTATTATCTTTTGTTATATTTTTTGTATTATTTTTATTGTATTTGTTTTGTTTTTTGTTTTATGTTATAAAAATTTATAATAATAATAATAATAAGGGCAAAGTGGTGCAGGTAGGCCAAAGGCAATTTGGCAGAGAGGGATTAATTCAGATCAGCCCAGCCTGACAAAACTTAAACAAGTTCAGAACGAAAAGCTTTGAGAAAATGTGAGAGAGTCATGTCCCTGTGATTTTATACAGGGCAAGAAAACAGAAGAGAGACATCCTGTGCAGCATATCAGTTGTTATTTTATAGTGTGTTGGAGACTGGCTAGGAAACAAGGCCATGGCTAGCAAGTGCCACCGTTTCCCCACCAAGTTTCCTTCTTTGGCAAGCAAACTGGCTTAATGGATGAAAGAGATGCCTCAGATAAAGCCGGTCTTTTGAAACCCGTCCAAGCGCCATTCTCCTGCCCAAGGTAATCAAAGCAATGGCAGCTGAAAGGAACGACTGTGAGCCAGTCGACATGTTTTCTTTCATGTCTAGCCAATCTACCCACTGTAAGATCTCAGTGGTGTTTTTTTAAAAAAAAAAATACCTTGGATTTTTTTTACAGGTGGAATGGAAAGAACAATAGGAAATAAGCCATTTAAGACAAACCAACAGAGACTAAGGCTGCAGTCCTATGACCTGGATATTAACAGCCTTTCCCTCCATGACAGCTACAACTTTAAAACTTTGTTTAAAAAAAAAAAACTTAAAACAAGTCAAGCAACTATTTATATTTACTTTTTAATCTTACAACAACCTTCCTACAGAGGAGACAATGAAGCAACTGAAAATGGTCAGGTGCTTTGGGTTCAGTTTAGAACAGCTGACAGATTGGTTGCTGTTCTAGCCGGGTGGCCCATTATTTAGGCAAATACAAATCATTATGAGAAGGAGTGTCCTTCCAAAGTTATTTCAAACATAAACCAAAAAAAGAAAATCCATCCAGCAGACCTTATAAAGGAAAATCAACCGTGTGGAAATTTGTAAAGAATAGCATAAGGCAAAATACCACCAACCATGTCAAACCACAGTAACATAATGACTAGATGTAAAAGTCATTTCCCCAAAATTCTGCAGCAAGAGTCCATATTAATTTTGAGTAAACATATTTTGGATCAGGTTATAAATCTGTTACGTTCTCTGAATTCATCAAGGTGCCAAAACGATACAATGCCAGGACAAGCATGTAACTCTTCTAATAGAAATGTATCTGCTTGGCTTTGGAACACCTATAAATATCTTGCAGTCCTTCTCTCTATGTGCCCCCCATCTTGATTAAAGCAAGACATCCACATCACCATCTTTCCCCCTGATACTAAAGACCCAGTCTCCAGTCCTGTGTAAATCCTGGCAACATTATCCAAAGTCCTACAAGACTCACCTCCACAGAGAGTTTCTTTCCCAGCGCAAAAAACAAAGGGTGCATATTGAGGTCCGGGTCCTTGCGGAAGCAGTTAGGCTTAGCATGGTGCTGGAAATGCAAATGATTCCACCAGCTGGCTGGTGCTCCCTGCAGACAGTAAAAGATGAGAAGAACTAATCTGAAATCCTGGCCTACCACAGTGACGTCTCAGTCCAGGCATCTCAAGTGTTTGTTTTTTTAGCCCTGGAGAAATGCCAAGGAGCAATCTTTATGCTGATACTCACTTTCAGATGTCCGATCACAAATTTGTGGACCCAGTGGTTCCATTTTGACTTGCCAAAGACTGAAAGGTGTCCCAAATCATGCTGCAGCCAGCCAGCTTGGGCCTGAAAAACAGAATTATTTTTTTAAAAAATAATAACAACAATTATAATAATACAAAATCATCAATGTCATGCCAAAAGGACAGGTCCCTGCCCCAAGGATTGTAGATATAAATCCTGGAAATGGGAGAGGCCAGAGAGTTACAAATTTGCAGATTTTAGTGTATGGACTGGGGTTAGTTTCAAAGCTACACAAAGAAGGTGGGGACATTTGAAGGGATAGAAGAGATGGCTTCATCTCTTCTAAGAGGTGCGCTGAGAGAGCGAGAGCTCCTTACATAAGAGGCAGTGAGGGAGAATGGATGGAACTGTTTCAGATATCTGCAAATTTTTGGATGGCTGGAGGTAGCATATCGGGAGGAACCAAAGTTACAGGCAGAGATATAGCAGAACAGAGAGAGCAGGAGCAAGGGAAAAGAGAGACCTCGTTTTATAGAGGCCTAGACATACCTGCCTCTGCTGGTGTAACCTGTGACTCTGAGACAGAGAATTCGGAATTTAATAACAGATACAGCACTGTAATGACCACACCATTTGTTATTGTATTCTATGAGATCTAGTAAATTACCTGGACAGTGCCAAGCAGCAATCCAGAGAAGAGAAAAGGCACCCAGGATGATCCAAAGTACCACAGGTTGAGCCAAGCAGCCACATCCAGCAGCAAGATGTGAATAAGGTACAGGAAGAAAAAGAGGCGGTTGGGGTTCATCAGTCCCATCTTCTCAACAGTAACACGGAGCTGACGGAAATCATCTACGAGCAGTTTCTGTGGGGAACGCAACATTATAGCTTCCTCTGCTTTGAAGTTCAGTTTCCCTTCCACCATTACTCTTTAGCTTTACATCAAAAATCACAGTTTCCCAAATGGGGCTACCCTTTGACATAAAATGGTAACCAAACGGAACCTAATGTCAGAATGTTGTTATGGCAGGGGAAAGAATTCTAACCTGGCCTTCATCCTTAAGAACATAAGAACATAAGATGACAATGTTTTTGTGCAGGAAGTGCATCATCTACAGTGATAAGCACAAACGCTGGTTGATCACTGCATTGAGATGTTTTATCCTCCCACTTTATGCTGCTTCTGGTGTTTCTCCCCAGCCTAAACATCTTTTTCTATCACTTTTTTGCATTTGCAAACATGATTCAAAGTTAAGAAATTACACTGGACATTTCTTAGCTATGGGGTTGGCTGCCCTGACCTACTGCTTTTGCCCCTTTTCCTCTCTTCACAAGTTTAATAAATGGGGGTCCCATCTTGTTACATTATTTGTTGGCTTTCCTAAACTGTCTTTAACTTTGACATTCCCATATTTTAGTGAACCTTTCACTAGTTGCTGGAGTCCAGTATTTTGCATAAAACGTTCTTCACAATTGTGTGGTTGGTCTTCTTTTTTTCTTGACTGTAGCTACTCCACATTTTAAGCCCTTCTGTTTTGAATGGAACACCCACACACCTCTACATGATCTTGAAACGCACTTCTGGCCTATGCTATACCAATGACAAGGACCCCTTCTCATGCCCATCTCTCAGAGAAGACTCACATTTTTGCTGGGCTCAAAGCTGGGCTGATCCTCTGCAAGTTCCCCAATGAGCAAGGGTTTCATAAACTTTCTTACTAGGGTCTTGTCCAGATGGAAAGCTGTGAATGGATCCTGATGGGGAAGCAAAAACAGAGAGACATATGGTAAATAGCCATGTAGCGAAAGATGGTGCACTGTGGCCCTCTATTGGTCAAAGGGGGAAATGCAGATAGTGCGGTTCAGTACTTCAAAATATGTCTTCCATTTCTTGGAGCACTAAGACATTTCAATTTATAAATTCCTCATCACTTGCTTATACGATCTCCTGACTTCCTCCTTCTTTTAGCTCATATTCTGAATGTCTCCAGTTAAACTCTTGCTCTTTTCTACTGCTCCAGTTAAGCACAGTTTCTTTAAACCAGTGGTTCCCAACCTTTTTTTGACCAGGGACCACTAGGACCTTTTTGTTCGGTGCAGGGACCCCAAGGTTCAAAATAAAAATTCAGAGAATTTGAAAATAAACTTTAATCATAACTGTTAGGTAAACAAAAATATGTTCTGGTAGGGTATGAGCTTTCGCGAGCCACAGCTCACTACTTCAGATATCTTCAGGTATCTGAAGAAGTGAGCTGTGGCTCCCGAAAGCTCACACCCTACCAAAAATATTTTTGTTAGTCTTTAAAGTGCTACTGGACTCTTGCCCTTTTCTACTACTGCAGACAGACTAACACGGCTACCCACTATGATTTATCTTGTTAGGTAAACATTAAACTTAGAATAATATTTGAATATATATTTTTATAATAGAGAACTTTTAATTGAAAATATTAAACTTAGAATAATATTTGAATATATATTTTATAATAGAGAACTTTTAATTGAAAATATTAATTTATTATGGGTTTATAACTTTGTTTCGCGGACCCCTGGTTTGGTTCTCGTGGATCCCTGGGGGTCCACGGACCCCTGGTTGGGAACCAGTGCTTTAAACGCTGCGCATTGTGGTACAGGTTTTTGGTTTTTGTTGCTGTCAAGTCGCTGCTGACTTATGGTGACCCGTAGGATTTTCAAGGCAGGAGAAGCTCAGAGGTGGTTTGCCATTGATTGCCTCTGCGTAGTGCCCCTGGTATTTCATGGTGTCTTCCATTCAAATACTGACCAGGGCTAACCTTGATTTGCTTCCAAGATCTGATGAGATCAGGATAGCCTGGGATATCCAAGTCAGGGCACAAACAGGTGTGGATATTGTTAGGATTTTTTTTTTTTACTGGTCCCCTGCCAGGAAATTGTCTTGCTTTCATTTTATTTTATTTTATCTCAGAGCTGGAAAGGATCAACAGGTAATCTAATCCAACTGCCTGCCAACGCAGGAACTACAACTGTAATATCCCTGACAGGTAAATATCCAATCACTACTTAAAAACCTCCAACAATGAAGAATCTACCACCTCAGCAGGGTGTCAGGTTCTTCACTGAACGCAAGATCCAGACGGGCTCTTGACATGAGTTCAGACCAAGTTCTGGCTACATGTCAAGTCCTTGGTTCCCAGGGCTTGGAAGCTCCTGTGTATACTTTGTTAGTGCCTGTTATCACAACAGTGGCATGTTGTGTCTTCATTCATGGGAAATACCTATCTCGCTGTTGCCTAGCAATGTTTATCTTACTCTCTTGTCCTAATGTTTTTAAGCAGGTAGCCTGTAATTGCTTTCCATTGCTATCCTTGCCTGCCTGCGTGCAGTTAGTTCTTTGAATTTGCTTTTTAGTTCCTAATAAAGTTTTACTGCTTCAGATCTACCTGTCTGGATGAGTATGCTTGAGGGATGCTAGAGGCAAACGCCCGAGACTGACATTAGGATAGACTGTTCCACTGTCGAACACAAAGCATCATCAGGAAATTCTTCCTCAAATTTAAATGAAGCCTCCTTTGCTGTAGTTTATATCCATTAGTCTGAGTCCGGTCATCCAACACAACTGAGAACATATCCACCCCATCCTCCACATTACCCTTTAGGTATCAGATGGTGGCAATTATATCACTTTGCAACTCATGTGGTTCCAAGACTCAAAGGACTCTGGATGGCCCTAAGCTACGATTATTCCTTCTGACCACTAGGAGCTGCTGTCGGGCTATGTTTCTACTTGGATCTGCCAGCCATTCATTCCCTGATGCGGAGACACAGACAGAAGCAAGACTCTACATAAACTTTACATTCTACAGATGTTTCTGGCCACTTCTGAAAGCCTTTCCTCCCCAGTTCAAGTATGTGAGTGGAAAAACAGTCTCTCACAGATCCACCTTCCATTCCATGTGAAGTTCAGCTTCTCTGTAGTGGAGTGATGGCTGTAACAGGAGATTTATGTCCTGTTTTCATATGTCATAGGCCATGCATCTACCAAATTTGAGCTTTCTAACATGCTGAAGTGCGATAACCATTTTGGGTTACATTTCCCCCTCCCCAATTTTTTTCTAGAAAAGAGGTGCAGAAAAGTCTCATTTTCAGATTGCCTAGTAGCCATGGTCTCTTAGGCACCTCTCCTATGTATCCAGTGTCAGCTCGCTAGCTAGGCCATACAGAAGTGTCAACAGCCCCGTGAATGAATCAGTCCCAGGCATCTTTATATATACTGGCACTAACCACAACCCAGACAGGAAATTCCTTAGCTGAATTTAATGACATGCTTCATTTTTATTTGTCTTTTGTTGCCTCTATCTCTCCTTCTGTATCACCAGCACATATGCAATGATCAGCACAGAAACAAAGAAACACAAGAAACACAATTAGGAACTGGTATGTGACTGGAAATGATGGGGATGGGGCAACTACTCACAATTATACCACTTTGTAGAAATGCACTCCAGTATGTCACTTCAGCGGCAGACTGCAGTGGCCATTCTAGATTTACCCAGGGGTTTCAAATAGCAAGCTTGAAGGGGTCAATGTCCCCCATAGCAACTGTCAAGACTTGGTAGAAAAAAATGTGCACTTCTTTAATGAGGCACTGACTTTTCTGGTACAACATTTGGAAATCACCAAGGGATCAGGCTATATCAGCCGCTTCCAGGACAATGGATGAAAAGAGGGAAGAAGGCAGGTGACAAGGGCTAGAAATCAGAAATTAACAGGTCTGTCTTACCACACATGAAACTGCCTTATACTGAATCAGACCCTCGGACATCAAGGTTAGTATTGTCTGCTCAGGCTGGCAGTGGCTCTCCATGGTCCCGGATGAGAGGTCTTTCACATCACCTACCACCTGATCCTTTTAGATGGAAATTTTATCCAGTGCCCACTAAACTGACTAATGGGGACTTCAGGCAGCAAACCTGAATGGGAGCCATGCCATTAAGACTGTTTCTATCTTTCTGGCCGGACTTCAGATTTTTAAATGATTTTGAAATGGTAAATCTCAGATTCAAGTTATCTTGTTCATTTGCTATTAGGCCTATGACCAAAGCTACATGTGCATTTTCAGACACTTTGATGACCACTCAAGGATCTTCTGCTTCAGTTTATTAGCTCTATCATTGCCCTCACCAAGCTTTTTGTTGTTTTGAATGGCACCAGACCCCCCCCTTCCATCTAGTGTGGTAGAAGACACTCCCCCCCCTTTTGCCTTCCCTTGATGCTGGCCCGCACTACTCTGCGACTACATTTGGATGCAATCCCATCATGATATGGCTGGTGACGCCCCACCATTCTGCAGAACCTGCCTACCCACCTCATCACCTCTTAAATTGTCACCTGTGAAACTGACATGATGAGGGGAAAAGTTAATTACTGCAATGTCCCTTTCTGGTCCCCCCACTTTGTAGAGTTCACAGTCTTCATATGGATCATGATGTGAGCCAGCCTTGATGTACAGACATGCTCTTCGGAAGACATGCTCTTCGGAAGAGGAGAAAAGCGAACAGTGAAACTGACAAGGATTTCTCTTGATCTTGCCATTTTTACAGGAGAGTGGGAGGGGGAGATAAAAGAAAAGGCATCCCAGAGATGCCCCATCATGGAAAAAGAGAAGGAATCAGGTAAGGCAAAAGTTCCATGTCTGTTAAAAATCACCAAAGTGTAGACGGAGGAGAAATTAAAATGTGATAACATCTTCCCACATAAGGAAATGGCTTTTTTTAAAACATGGACTAAAAAAGCACCTGACACAATATAATCCTGTTCGCAAGTGTCAGAAAATACTGGAATGTTAACGTGCAGTTATTAATTCACTTTTTGGCATCAATCAAAAATCTGGCATAAGCACTTTTAAAATTGCATCTCTGCATTTCACACATCCTCACCAACAGAGGAAGAGTGGCTCAGAGTGCTTTAAGTGGCATGTTTGAAATCAATTTGAGAGCTTGCAGGATGCAAAAAGTGACTCCCATCCTATATTATGTAGGGCCAGGTTTTCTTCAAATTCCACTCATCTCATATTTCCAGACTTTCTCTACCCCCCACCCCCCACCCCCCACCCCCAGCAATGCCCCTCTCTTTTCCTTACTAATCTCACTCTCCTTTCTCACTCCCGCTTCAGTGGACTCAGGAAAAAAACAGATTTCTCCTGGTCATACAAGCTTTTTTAGTTGTCATTTCCAGCTCACTGCTAAATATGGTGCTTGGCTGCCAGACAACTCTGAGCTTTCAGACCACGCTAGTTCTTTAACTGGTAAAGAGCCAGGACATTCGAAAATGCAGCTAATACAGCCACTTCCAGCTCAGCTCAATCTATGTTCTCCGAAAGAAAGGGGGAATTCATTCTCTAAGCTCACGTTTATCTGTAGAGGAATGTGGGAGGGAGGAGAGAGTAGTATTTTCCTGTCACTTTTCTTATTGGAAGGGGAAAAGGGGGTGGTTCAGAGGTAGGGCAGTAGATGGTGGTACCATAAGTTTCAACCAATCGTTACAATGATGGTTGTAAAACCTGGCAGAAATGTCTAGCCAGGAGAGGAGGGGGAACTGAGCAGGGGTTTTCAGTGCACTTTCTTGGAATCACAGTGCTTGCCGTGGCAGCATGGTACAAATAGAAAAGTGTTTTTTTCCCTTATATTTAACAGCTTGGTGCTTTGAGGTTTTTTTTATAGATTTGCTGGGTAAATGATTCTTTTTTAAAAAATTGGAATTGCTCCAGTTTTTCCCCTAGAACAGTATGCTCAGATTAACACAGCTTCATTTCAGAGTTCACAAAAATGCTTTCAGCATGCCCTTTACAGCACCGTTAAACTCAGGCTAAAGTATACAGCTCTGTGAGTGACTTATTAAGAGCCAGTTTACACAACCACTATGCATACTGTCTGTTTGTGCGTGTGTGTCTGGATAACACTGTTCATAATAAGCCAGGCCATTTATGGACGGCTGTTTCCTCATGGTCACCCCACTGTCTACTTTGGGGTTTTGCTGTGATTCTGCTTGCATTTTCCAACCGTGAGAGGTCGCTTCGCTCTCCCCGTGCATTTCCAAGCATTTCCCCCACATTTTCTGGATGCTGTTTCAGCCAGCATCCAGAAAATGCAAGCAAAAAGCGTGGTAACATGCGGGGAGAGCGAGGCAACCTCTGACAGTCGGAAAATGCAAGCAGAATCAAAGCAAAGCCCCAAAATAGTTGCCGCAAGGAAACAGCCGTGCATAAATGGCCCCAGTCATCTGAACCATTCTTCTACCATCGCTTCAGTTCTGCAAAGGGGGGAAAATGGAAATAACACCAAGCAGCCTTGGAATGTGGTTGTACGGGTATATGGGGGTGGGGGAGAATGGGTTACCTCTTTTGAGGCTTAAGACCTATCTAAATATTTTTTCCAAAAGATTGAGACAAAATCCCGACTGCCATTCTTAAAAATAAAAACTGCTTTAGGGGAGAGAATTTGGAATGGAGGGGGGAAGTAGGAGAGAGATGAGAATATTAATCTTCTTTCACCTGCTGTTTCTGAACTCCCGGTCCCCCCCCCCCACCCCACCCCCTGGTTGGTTAAGCCATTTTAAACATGGGCAGACATGCATCTAGACCTCTGTAATGGAAAAGCCACTTGAGAAGCCCAATTAGAACAGAAAATCAATGCTGGGGGGGGGGGGGTGAAGCACATTTTACCATTCCAAATCCCCCCTCTTTACAAAGTAGTAGCTGGGATGTTGTTACATGCATTTTTGTGTAACATTTTGTTACACCCTCAAGGACAGTGTTTATATACCTTCATCTATTTCACTGGAAACAGTATTCACTAGAAATGGATTTGCCTTGCTGATGGTGCGACGGCTCCTTACTCCTAACATGCGCCTCATAGTTTTCCAGGCAGCAACCATCATTTATTTTGAATGTTATATCTATTCTTAGGATGCCATTTGTGAGGGCCAGTTTATACACTCAGCAGAATCAAGAAATAAAAGACTGAAGGGATTATTTGAATGCTTCTCCATGGGAGAGCAGGGGATGGAAAGTCAGCACATAGAAAATGAGCATGTCTGGAAGAAAATGTTCAGCCTGGCCTTCTCCATATGTTCATTTTCTTTGTCCTGGTGAGTTTTTTCCATGGAAGGGGAATGAAATACCTTCCCTCCCTCCCTGCAGCATGAAGTGGTACCAGCAAGGAAAAGAATTACCATTTGGTTTGATTTGTTTCTGCTGACAAATTAGCTCTTATAAAGGTAAGTGCACTTTGAGCAAGTGCATTTAGCTCTTCTAAGTGGAAGCAGCCATACCTTCAGCCAAGGATAGGAACAACCCAGAATTAAACACTAGAGAATGCTGAACTATGGTTGGGAAAACCTAGGTCCAAATCCGCATTCAGCCATAAAGTTCCTGAGTTAATCACTCACACTGTAAACATCACCTGCATATGACTGTCATAAAGATAAAGGGTAGGAAGATACCACTATGTATGCCAGGCTGAACTCATCAGAAGCTTATGAATATGTACTACACGAACACAAGACCGTAAGCACCAACTGTTAACTGGATTGTCTAAAGAATTGTCCATAATTTATTTTTCTGTTATATTTTATATAACAGAAAAATAAATTATGGACAGCTCTTCACTTAACTATTAGTACTTATGCGATTCACATACATGAGTGATGCACTTAAAGAGAGGACAAAAAACCGAAGGTCCGTTGAACAACAAAGATGTGCTGACATTAGAACACCATTCTTCCGATCCTTCGAAGAAATTTTGCCTGAAAAGACAATGACTCATGAATGAATGTTTCACCCTGGCAGGGAAAATCCTGATGTTGCTCTGGAATTATAGTAAGGATATACTGGCAAAACAAAATTAAACTGGTTTAAAACTCATGCTAACGTCTCAGGGAAACCAGGGGTTGACATCTAGGTGAAGGGGAACTAGGAACATCTAAAAGAGGATTCTCTGAATGCTCAGCAGCCTACATTTTCCAACATTATTTGGGGAAACCATGACAGTTGTATAAAATTAATGTTTGTGGTATAAAAGGTTCCTGTTCTTTCCCAAGCGCTGCCTGCCCTCTCTTTTTTGCTATACATCAGGGCCAAACTAGATGTGAAGGCATCAATGAGTCAGACCCATGGACACCACTGCCTTTTTAAAGGGATATAAAAATGCTTGTTCTTGTCTTTGTCCCCCATGCATGTGCACACAAACACGGTTGTTTCGGCTCTTGAAAAGGTATGGGGGGAACAACAGCACCTTGGCCCACCCGGCGGGGGGGGGGGGTGGGCTTGCTTTAAAATTGCAGCAGTATACCCAGGTCAGGCCCATGGATGCCATCACATCCAGCTATCCCTTGGTTACTCAACAGGGTGGTTGACCTTCTTGGGGAGTGCAGAACATAGTATCCTCTCCATAGCAGCCAAGACTATGGATCCACCGAAGGCATACTCTCCAGTGTAGGATCCCTCATTGATCCATGCTGCATTTGCGGGGTGGCTCTTCCTCCACTCGCCATACAGGCCATCTAGTCCTACCTCCTGCTTAATGCAGGATCAGCCTAAAGCATCCCTGGAAAGTGTTTGTCCAGCCTCTGCTTAAAGACTGCCAGTGAGGGGAGCTCCCTAAGTAGCTGATTCCATTGTCAAACAACTCTTACTGTAAAAATGTTTTTCCTGATATCCAGCTGATCTCTCTTATCTTCCTTCAAAAATAGTGTTTGAGACCCTACAGTATGGTTTAGGAAGATTGAAATCCCTCATGTACTTGCCAGCTTAGCAAAAACTAAAGAAATCCCCCATTGCCACGATAGCAAATAGTCCGTGTACTTTCTGGATTGCATTTTGGATTTTACATAATTACATTGTGCTCAGTCATTCCCGCAGAACCTGCTGTTTGGATTATGTTTGCATATCTCGTATATAAAAACACCTGCCTAGTGGGAACCTACTACACCGCATATGAGGAACTGGGCTCTAGTCCAGGAAAGAGGGAATAAAATCTAATACGATTTGACGGTGCCACAAGATTCCTGTTCAGGGAAATACCCCGTTGGACTTAATTCCAAATAAACGCCTTTACCAATGTCGGCGCAAGCACGATTAATCCAGCGCCCGCCACTCCGATCAGTACTCCCCACTGGATGCTGCCCTCTGATTCGATTTCCCCCACGCAACCTCTCTCATGCCACTCGCCATCACTCCAGCCATGCTTCTGCCAAAAGCCTCGGCCCCATTCCTCGAGGACCCTCAGGGCCGGATTTAGGTTTGATGAGGCCCTAAGCTATTGAAGGTAATGGGGCCCTTTATATATCCAGCTGTCCTTTGTCAACAACAAATTGTCGCTGTTTTTTGTGTTGAATATATGGCTATATGGTAATTTATGGACCTAATAGGTATCTAAAGCCATTTGCACATTACAAAATATGTATTTTATCAAAGTAATTGTTGAACTGAAATACAATTAAGAAGAAGTATATTAATAGTGAAACAATTATTATTTCCTTTAAATTTTTTGGGGGCCCTAAGCTATAGCTTGTTTAGCTTATATGTAAATTTATATGTAAATCTGGCACCTCCAAGGTGAAGCCTGGTTGCCAGTGGCGGACGGGGTCTAAAAATATTGGTTGCCAGGAGGCAACGGGGGCCCACCCACAACTATAAGGCCATCGTTTAATTTTTATAAGAAAGAAATAAAAAAAATTCAAAAAACACGTGTGTGTGTGTGTTAAGTGCCGTCAAGTCACAGCCGACTTATGGCGACCCCTTTTTGGGGGTTTTCATGGCAAGAGACTAACAGGTGGTTTGCCAGTGCCTTCCTCTGTATAGCAACCCTGGACTTCCTTGGTGGTTTCCCATCCAAATACTAACCAGGGCCGACCCAGCTTAGCTTCTGAGATCTGACAAGATCAGGCTAGCCTGGCCCATCCAGGTCAGGGCAAAAAAACACATAAGTGGGGGGAAAGGCACAATTAAAAGTTTTAGTTGCATAGGTTACAGTATTGGGACTTCTATTATATTTTCTTTTTTTATAATTTTTATTGCATTTTTGTAATGAAAACACAAAGAATACCTTAAAAAAAGAAAAAGAAAAAAGAGAAAAAAAATAAAATACAAAAACAAGAATACAAAAGATACGTATACAGAGCACTGATTAACTACTAATACATTATTCATTATAAAGCCCTATTAGTGCCCTGGCTCCAAATCCCATCCCCCACCACAGTGCCCTTCACCAAGGGACTTCCGATGGAACGTTATGGCAATATGTAAAAATCCCATTATTATGTCATTGGGACTTCTATTAGGTTTTCGAGCTACTAAAAGGCCACGCACATTTTTAACCCACTGCCTGTGGGCCCCCGCTTCATCAGCGGCCCACAGGGCCCCCTTGCCATGGGGCAAGCGGATCCCCCTGGCCAGCCCGCCACTGCTCGCGGCAGCCCGTGCAATGCAATGCAATGCAATGCAATGCTAATGCAATGCAATTATGCAATGCAATTATAATGCAATGCAATTATGCAATGCAACTATAATGCAATGCAATTATGCAATGCAATTATAATGCAATGCAATTATGCAATGCAATTATAATGCAATGCAATGCGGACCCCCCCCCCTTTCCGCCTCTCACCGTGGCGTCCTGCCCGGCGTAGTGGCTGATCACGCGGGAGCCCCCCGGGTGCCTCTTGTGGAAGCGGCTGATGTCGTAGACCTTCCTGTCGACCACCAGCCACCGCTCGGGGTCCCTGCCCGAGCGGAGCTTGATCTCGTCCCAGGTGAAGAGCCGCGCGGGGGGGGACGCCGCCTCCGCCATCGCCCCGCGGTTGCAAGGCGGCGGCGGCAGCGGTCGGGGGAGCCGGCGGGGAGGCTCTGCCCACCCAGCGCCCCGCCGACGTCACAATCAGCCTGCGCCGGCCGGCCGGCCCCTGTCCGCAGCGTCCCACTGGTCAGCTCTTGCTGCGGGCCACGCCCTCCCGAGCCCCGATTGGGCGGCCGCTTGCCTCGCGCTTCGGAAGGACAAGAGCCGGTTCGCGCGCCGTCGTCCGTGCGGTGCAGCCCCCGGCTTTTTCTGTTTGGTCAGTGCATTGCCCGAAGAGAAAGCCCATTGGCCGCCGCAAGCAGGGCTGGGCTCCTGGCCTCTGGGAAGCACGCCCCCTTCCCCGCGATGGCCGGGGGAGCCTGCGCAGGCTTGCCGCCCAATGGCAAGCCCGTTATCGAGAGCAACTCGATGATGGACAGTGGGCAGCCGCGTGTGAGCCTGCCTGCAGTAGTAGAAAAGGGCAAGAGTCCAGCAGCGCCTTCGAGACTAACGCGAATATTTCCTGGCAGGGTGTGAGCTTTCGTGAGCCACAGCTCACTTCTTAATGGGGACTCGTGATTGCACTCAGTAGTGTATTAAGGATAATTCGCAGTGGGTAGCCGTGTTAGTCTGCCTGCAGTAGTAGAAAAGGGCAAGAGTGCAGCAGCACCTTCAAGACTAACCAAAATATTTTCTGGTAGGAGCTTTTGTGAGCCACAGCTAGCGCTCCTACCCTACCAGAAAAGCTCCTACCCTACCAGAAAATATTTGTGTTAGTCTTGAAGGTGCTACTGCACTCTTGCCCTTTTCTACTAGAGCACTGGTTCCCAACCTGGGGTCCGTGGACCCCCAGGGGTCCGCGAGAACTAAATTAAGGCCCACGAAGCAAAGTTATAAACCCATAATAAATTAATATTTTCAAATAAAAGTTCTCTATTATAATATATATATTCAAATATTATTCTAAGTTTAATGTTTAACAGTTATGATTAAAGTTTATTTTCAAATTCTCGGAATTTTTATTTTGAACCTTGGGGTCCCTGAACCGAACAAAAAAGTCCTAGTGGTCCCTGGTCAAAAAAAGGTTGGGAACCACTGTACTAGAGCAACTAGAGCCCAGTAGCACCTACTGCTGACGCTCCTACCCTACCAGAAAATATTTGTGTTAGTCTTGAAGGTGCTACTGCACTCTTGCCCTTTTCTACTAGACCAACTAGAGCCCAGTAGCATCTACTGCTGACGCTATGGTTGCCCGGAGCCTGCTGTACGGATCTTTAGAAGGGCAACGGGCGTTCCTTACTTGTGTTCTGTACCAACTGGGTGCCTGTGAGTCGATAGGTTATGTATTGCTGGTTTGTCCTCCGTACGTGTCAAACCAATATGATTCCACAGGTACCGAAGAGGAAAAATAATGTTGTTGTTGTTTTTGTTTTGTTGTTGTTTTGTTTGTTTTTTTGGTTCTTGTAGGTTATCCCTTTGGACTCTCCAGGAGTAACTCATTAGGGTTCACTTTCCTTGTGAACAGAGCATTCTGAATTTTTTGTAAGAATGTCTATTTGTATTATTTATTTGGATATTTATACCCCACTTTTCTCCGCAATGGGGACCCAAAGCAGCTTACATCATTATTCCCTCTCCTCCGTTTTATCCTTGTAACAGTAACTCTGTGAGGTCAATTGACAGAGAGTGACTAGGCCAAAGTCATCCAGCAAACTTCCACGCTAGAGTGTGGATCTGAACTTAGTTCTCCCAGATCCTAGTCTGACACTGTAAGCACTAAAAGTAAAGGTAACAATCCCCTGTGCAAGCACCAGGTCATTCCTGACCCATGGGGTGACGTCACATCCTGACGTTTCCAAGGCAGACTCTGTTTGCAGGGTGGTTTGCCAGTGCCTTCCCCAGTCATCTTCCCTTTACCCCCAGCAAGCTGGGTCCTCATTTTACCGACCTCGGAAGGATGGAAGGCTGAGTCAACCTTGAGCCGGCTACTTGAAACCGACTTCCGTCGGGATCGAACTCAGGTCGTGAGCAGAGCTTTTGACTGCAGTACTGCAGCTTAACACTCTGCGCCACGGGGCTCCCTAGACTGTAAGCACTGCACCATATAAATTGAGCATGAAGGAAAAAGTGAACACCTAAAGACTGCAAGTCTTTCAAGCAGCAGCAGCTCTCCAAAAGCAATCATATATACTCGATAGCCTCCTCAAGTTTGATTCTTGCAAACCAGTTGTAGAAAGATCAAACTTTTTTTCTGTTTTAGGCAGTATTCCTGTGGCCAAACTATTTCCCCCCTACAATCAAACAGTGGGGACTTTACAATAGCTAGTAGCCACCAGCTATCAAAAGACATCAATGTCCAGTAGTTATGTAACTATCAGTGCTCACAGAGGAATCATTGTAACTATTTAACTACTCAGTTGCCAAAAGTGCTCACAGAGGAATCATTGTAACTATTTAACTACTCAATTGCCAAAAGAAAACGGAATATTTTCCCTCTGACTGGGCATAATAACATCAATCAACCATAGAGGAAAAGCTTGTATTTGATTGATTAGCCAACATCCCATTTAGACAGACACTCAGGGGCAAGATAAGGGGAAAGTACTTGAGCTGGTGGCTCATGGCTGGAGTGACTTTATCACTCCCCGCCCCCAGTAAGTCACAGCTGACCTATGGTGACCCAATAGGGTTTTCAAGTTGAGACATTCAGAGGTGGTTTGCCATTGCCTGTTTGCATGTCACACCCCTGGTCTTCCTTGGTGGTCAACCATCCAAATACTAACTAGGGCTGACCCTGCTTTGCTTCCGAGATCTGATGAGATCAGGCTAGCCTGGGCTATCCAGGTCAGAACACTTTATTACTTAGGCAACCTGAAACAGTTCGCCTTTAATGAGAAGTATCCAAAGAATAAAAATGCAGGCCTCAATCTAGGCTCTCTGGAATTCCACTAAGAATTATAATTTGTAAATAAAAGCCACTTTTTTAAAGTTGGGGGAGGGCTACAGTGTAGCTCTGTAGTTCATTCAGCTCTGAGCATGAAATAATTTACTAGCCAGCTTTAGACATGGTGTGATTTCTCACACTGAACAAGGTCTCCTAAGGCCTCCCACAGGCAAGAATAAGGCCATTGTAATGAAAGCTCCATGAGAGAGAGCAGCTGCTGCTATACACTCACTGGCATCCAGCATCCAGCTGTGGTCATCTGCATTTGCAGTGAGTTCATCTCCGGTGAAAAGTAGTTAATAGAAACATACCAGAACAGACTACTCAATTAACTCTGCTAGTCCAGCAAAATATCTCTCAATGTCCCTGTTTGTCTGAGTGGCCTAATCTATCTTCCCGCTTCTATTCTCCCTGTTTCCATGTCAAGAATTTCACTGATGTGACAAAATACATAAACTCTCGTCTGTAAGAGCTCATGCAGTACACCACCAAAAATTATTTCAGAACAGTAGTTGGGTGAATGGGTGTTTCAGAGCATGCATATTATGCATGATGCACTTTGATTAGAAGAAACCACCAAGAAGGCAAGATGTGTCATCAGCCTTCAGAAAGGCCAATGTAGATCCTTGTTCAGTAAAAGTGATTATAAGCATATATTATTCTGATGCTGATAATGATCAATGATATTATATTATAGTTAGGGTTGCCAACCGCCAGGTACTAGCTGGAGAGCTCTTGCTATTACAACTGATCTCCTGCCAATAGAGATCAGTTCACCTAGAGAAAATGGCAGCTTTGGCATTGAAGTCCCTCCCCTCTCCAAACCCCACCCTCCTCAGGCTCCACCCCAAAAACATCCCACTGGTGGCAAAGAGGGGCCTGGCAACCCTAATCATAGTCTGGAATTGATCGTTTGGGTTTAACCACATGTCATAATGATTACACAAGGACAGAGTGTTGGACACAAGTGTGTGTTAGTGTGAAAAATGGCCATTTTTGGATGGAGAGACAGAGGAACAAAGGTGCTGGTGCCCTTTTATTTGCCTTCTCTTGTGTCTTTGCAAATAACATAAATATTACAAAGAAACTCTCCCTCTCCAGTGCTCTGTCACCTGAATGAACTCATATCCAGTAATGTTTGATGTGCACCAAACATTTTACTGGAACCTGTACCGCAAAATGCACGTTTTCCAACTAAATCACAGCCTAAAACCAATTAAAATGTTGCAATAAAATACACCTGTATCTATTTGCGCATGTTTCAACAATACCAAAAGGGGGGTAGGCTACACAATAACATATTAAATCTGGGGGCATTCACTATCTGTAAATCTTCCTCTCACCAGTGATCATTTGCTTTCTTTTGCACTGCTCTTGCTAGATTTTCTGAGTAGCCCATGTTGAGCATGTTGTTTATTGGTCCAGCTGACCTTTTTGGGTGGAATCCCCATTATTTTCTCCACTTTTTCTCTCTCTCTCTCATGGGAATGGCTATTCAAGCTATTAAATGCTCCCAAACCTGTCCTTATTTCTTATTAGAAGAGGAAATGCAGGCATGCAGACGGAGCTTTGCTCTTTTGGAAATGTGGAAGCTGATTCTTGAAAACATAGACCAGGAGATATTTTCTCTGCAGCATTTTATATGAATGTTATTTACTTCCTTCATCCCTCCCTTGCATGAATCTCCCAAGGAAAAGTAACTTCCGAAGCTGTGAAAGGGATCTGGGATTGTTTCTTAACCCTGGGGCAAAAACAGTCTGTACACTTAACAGCTGGGTTACTTTGAAGTGCAGCCTCCCTCCTGGTCATGCAAAATGGATTTTTAACAAGGTCCATTTCCCCCTTTCTTCTTAAAACCGAAATGACTTTCATACAGACTGGAGACAGGTTTTTTCCAGAGGTGGAGGTTGCAATGCTCTTTCCCTCAATGGCATAACAATCTTTGGTAAACAAGTTTTGCAAGTCTTGTTTAGTGCTTGAAAAATCTGTTTGGCCGGAAAGAACTGTGAAACAAAAGAAATTTGTTTGTACATAAAAAGCCAAATTCGATGTGACAACGCCAGGTCTGTTTCTTTAAGTGAAGTTCCGGACCCCAGATATGTATAAAGCAGAATTTGGCGAACAATTTAAAGAGTGAAAGGTACACGAAGTGAAGAATTTCCTAGAATACCTTGTAACTTACCTTTTAAATTGCCCCCCCCATCCTCTGCTTTGTCATTCACAGTCCTCACATTAAAAAAAATGGACTGCTGCAGTTGTGTCTAGTTGGGACCTCAGGTCAATGATGAATCCGCTATACAACTTTTGATTCTTTAAAAAAACCATTGAGAGTCCCCACATTCAGATGACAAAAAGCAGACTTACCTAAGGCCCCATTTGTGGGCCCACAGAGGGAGGCAGACAGGTGAGGCAAAACACTTTATTACAGCCTTGCCAGAAAAATACATATGCTCATATACATACTACATGCTGATACAACATAATCATTCTTCCTGGAAACTCAGTCCAAAATAGTCTGAATACATAATTACATAACCGATGGACGCCCTTTTGAGGTTAATCCTTACCCTCCTTAGGAATACTCTTAGATTGACTAATTTTAATCGCTACTGCACAGAACCTGGTTGTGGAGGATTTAACCTGCTTGTTTCCCCCCAATAGCAACATCTGCAATAGATCTGCTTGTGGTACCCCTGTGACACCTTTTATTAGGGGGAAAATGAGCTGGACACGAGCCTCAATATACCAGGGACAACCAAATAAAACATGTGCCACTGATTCCAGCTCCCCTGTCCCACAGGGGCATAGTCTCTCTGATATTGGTATCTTCTTAAAACGACCCTCCAACATAGCCGAAGGGAGAGCCTGGACACGTGCTAAAGTAAATGCTCTCCTATGGCTTCCTACTTCCAACTGAAACAGATAGGGTGCTGGGGCTACTTTGTACCTATTATTCTCTGATGATACAAAGGCCGGACACCTCCCCACATCCTCCTGTCTTTCTATGTCCCAGATCCTCTGTTTAATTAGACTTTTAGCCTAACTTTTAATTAGACTTTTAGCCTAACTTTTAATTAGACTCGTATCCCATCTGAGACATGACCTGTGGGTCCAGTCCTATTCCAACCAGCTTCCTAAAGACTGCCTGTAGCCATGCCTATTTAAAATTATCCTTTAGAATCAGGGCGGAAAATCCCATGGGGTTGGTGGTCATTTTAAGCCACATTAAGATAGATGCCAGGCTCACTCTGGCCTCCACCCTCACCATCCCCATCTCCAGGCAGATGTTAGCTTTTGACACAGAACTAGGGACTTGGAGGGCCGTTCTTAGAAATTTAGATTGTACCCTTTCTAGAGGTGCAAATTGTGATGAAGGGGCACCCAGCCATGACCCATACAAGAGCTGTGCCAGGGATTTCGCCCTAAATAGTTTGAGGGCCGCGGGGACGTAATGACCACCTTTTACCCGCAAAAACATTATTATTAGCAGACCTCTGGCCTTTGGCTGCCACCCCTTTCAAATGCTCAGCCCTCGAACCCGAAGCCTGCATCCTGACCCCTAGATATTTGAAGCACCTCACTTGCTCTATGTTCTGACCATTTAGACTCCACTTTTGTATCTTTGGCCTTCTGCCCAAAACCATGATTTTAGTCTTTTGAAAATTCAGCCTAAGCTGCTCGGTCTGACAAAAATTAACAAGTTCCTCCATTGCCCTATTCAGGCCAACTTGCGTTCTAGATAGTATCACCGAGTCGTCTGCATACAGAAGAACCAGAATGTGTCTAAGTGCTACTCTCGGGGGGTGAAAGTCTGGGTTGTTCAGCTGACTGACTAGCCCATTGATATAGAAAATAAATAACGTAGGGGCCAAAATACAGCCCTGCTTGACTCCTCTTGTGGTATGTACCACCCTAGATAAGTGCCCTAGACAACTGCATTTCACCCTAAGGGAGGTGTTGTGACAGGTGAGGCATGGAGGGGCAGCCAACTGCAGCCATCAGTGTGGTGGTGGTGGGGCTTCCCAAGGTCCTCCATGGCAGCACAGGCCCTTGATGCCTGACATCCCTGGCTGGCCAATCAGAGGCTGGCCTAGCCTGGCCGGAGGTGGGGCTCTTGCCAGCAGACTTTAGGGAAGGAGTCTTCCCTCTGGTCTGCTTAGCCAGGTTAAGAAGAGGCCAGGCCACTTTCGGCCCTCATCTTTTCCCACCTGTCCCTCCTTCTGTGGTGTACATGAGTTCATTTTGGTGGTGGGTTGTTGGCTTTTCCATGGCAGCATCACATTAGTTTTCACTGTTTCCATTTCGCAAATGCGTTCTGGTGGTATCAGTACTGGACCGGCTCCATTTAAGGGGGAACACAGCCTTCGTGTCCATTCCCCTCATTTTGGGGGATCCCCTTAAGGGATCTTGGGGTGAGGTCATGCCAAGTTTGGAGGCTGTCAAGATACCCAAACTCTCAAGTGGCACCCATGTGGGATCCTGCATCCTGTCATCCCACGGTATCCCTAGCAGGAAGGCTGGGTGCAGCGTGTCTATTGGTCTGTAGGCAGGTTGATACCTGGATCTGCTGCCCTATGCTGTGCCAAGGCTCTGTCAGCTGTAACCAATAAAGCTGTGGTCATTTCACCTCCGACAATATGTCTGTTGTCTGTTTGCCTCGCAGTTCCCCCCCCCCCCCTTTGGTGCTTGTCCATAATACATCTCAGTTAAGGAACAGTACCACTCAGAAGAAGCAAGCATATAATTAGCCTGATGTTAAAGGTTAGGACTGTTTCAGAACTACAGTTCTCTATAGACCCTGGGCCACACTAGCAAGAGAGTTTACAGCCAATTTCTGCATCCTTGGCAGATTTTTCAGCTCCTGTCCCTTAGTTCATGGGTTCTCTGTATAGTCCAGTTGGAGGTGGAAAGCAATCCTTTCGGACCCAGGTAAAGTTTATTCCCGAGGTCATGGATCCACGTGGACTAATAGCCATGTGGGTTGGGAGGCTTCAGTGGGGAGAGGGAAGGGGACAGGGAAGGGGACAAAGTTGCCTCCTCCTCTTACTTCAGTTAGTGGAGCTACACTGATGAAAGAGATTAAAAAGGCAAATTGATCTCCTCCATTATAGTCTCCCAACTTTATGCTTTCAGTCCATGCAGGTCCTGTGAGTGCAACAAGAACAAAGTTTCCAAGGGTTGAAAAAAGACTGCTGTGGGGGGCAGCTGATTGAAGCCATCAATGCGATGGGGGGGGGGGGGCTGGCTTCCCAAGATCCACGACTGTCAGCATCTTCCCAAGACCCACAACTGTCAGCATCTTCTGCAGAGGGATCATAGGATACAACCCAATGGAAGCCATATTAGGTAATATTTCCTAGTTGATGGAGGACATACATTCCCCTTAAGCAAAGCTCCATTTGAAAACCAGTCTTCCTCCAATGAGCATTCCTCTCTTTGAATCTCTTAAGCTGGGTATTTCTCCAGTCCTCAGGCAGCTTCCCAAAACCAAACTTGTACAATAACTTGTTTAAGCACCAACCAAATATCACAAAACTGTGTGCAGGTTTTCAACTTTGCTAGAGCTCTTCACAACTGCGTGTGTTAGTTCATTTTGGTCCCGCATTTGTAACTCATTCCTTTCTGCTTTGACCAGCCTTACATCTCTGCCCAGCTATGACCTTAGGCTGCTGTCTTGTACACAGATACATTCCACTGAGGTCAGTCTGGCATAACAACTACATCTGGAATTAATATCTTTAAATATTCAAAATCTGTCAATGTATAAGGAAAGCGTTACCATCATCCCCTAAAGTTTTCTTGTTGAATTGGATTTCCTTCCGAAAGAAGTCAAGGTATAAGGAAAGCGTTACCATCATCCCCTAAGGTTTTCTTGTTGAATTGGATGGATTTCCTTCCGAAAGAAGTCCATGAATTTGTGCTTAATGCAGTAACATCACCAAGGTTAATGCTTGCCCAAAATTGGGAGAAAAATATAATCCCGAAGATGGAGGAGTGGTTGGAGAAACTGACAGTGCATTCGTCTGAGTAAACTAACTTGTCTGTTAAATGGCTAAAAGTCCAAAAAGTTTGAAAAAATGAATGTGGGATTTTTTCCCCCTAGAATGTGCCGTTAATTTCAGCTTGTATATTTTATCATCAATTTATTTAGTAATTTATTTTTTAGACCCTTGGTTTTATTTGGTGTGTTTAAAGCGTTTAAAAAAATATTCAAAATATGGTGAACTTTCACTCAGGTTTCAAATGAGAAATTTTAAATCCAAAAACTGACACTTGAAGGCTTGCAACTGGGTGGCATCTCTTGCTTATTCTAGTTCTGGCAAATTTCCAAATCCAACACACATTGCTAGCTGTTAGATACAAATCACCCCTTCCATGTTATCAAATATGATCATCTGATACACTGTACAATTATAAATGAGATCCGATAAAATGTAAAAGTATATAACTGACAAATACTGTAAAATATCACATACTAGTGTCACCCAGCCATTAAATATGATACACTTAGCATTTTTGGGATGAACTTGTTCTTTCAACAGTATATTTTATGCTTGATTGATAACCAATAATTTCCAAATGGACTTCTAGGGAACCCCAATTTCTTTGTATGCTTATAAGAACATAAGATAAGTAGAGCCTGCTGGATCCAGCATATTGTTTCTCACAGCAGCCAACAGGGTATAGAGGCTGATGCCCTCCCATGATGTTGCTTTCCAGCACAGGTAGCCATAGGTTTGCTGCCTCTGTATATGGAGGCTCCTTCCAGTTACTATGGCTAGCAGCCACCGACGTAACTCTCCTCCATAAATCTGTCTAACCTCTTTTAAAAATTACCTATGCTTGTGCCCATCACTACCTCCATAGGCAATGATAGCAATCACTTAATTTTTTGTTGAGGAAATAAATACTTCCTTTTGTCTGGCCTGAAACTATTTCTCAACAATTGCATTGGATGCCCCTGTGTTCTACTATTATGGGAGAGGTATTTGAGGTTTCATAAGAAGATAATTAGTAGCAAACCAGCTTCATTGCAAGACAATTTGTCTATTACTACTGATGTTCATCTGCAATATACACATATATGGGAATGATGGGTGTGATCTAGAGCATACTCTCCATACACCATAGGTAATAATATAACAGCATTCCATGTGAATGGAATATACCTGCTAGATTTTAAAACCTGCCCCCAGCGACGTAAAGCAGAAAATTTTCTGGATGCTTTATCTCCCTATACCAGGGGTGCCAAGCTCATTCGTTACAAGGGCCGGATATGACATAAATGTCACTTGGTCGGGCTGGGCCATGCGTACCATAAAATTTAATGCCAGCTACAAGAGATACAAATTTTATAGAAGATACAGGCAAAGCCAATTAATGATATTTTTCTTTATTTTTCACTAAAAATTCAAACATGCTTACAACCATAATACTTTTACAGTATTTTCTTTTATTTAACCGTCCTTGATAATTGACACCTCGGGAGCGGGGGGGGGGTATGACTGCCTCAGCTGGCCCACGGGCCAGATAAGAGTTTTCAAGGGGCCAGATTCGGCCCCCAGGTCTTATGTTTGACACCCCTGCCCTATACTATATCGCACTCCCTCCCTTTTCAAATAGACAAACAGAGCCTTTATCTTGTGTGCTCTGGAGCTGGAAAAAGCAGAGCCCATATCTCCTTCCGTTTAATTTCTTCTACTTGATACCTGTCCCCTTTCACGCAGAATGCTTATGCAAACATAATTTTAATATGCAACTCAACACAGAATTAACAAGAGGGGACATACAAGAAACTTGTGGGGGTAGCTGTCCCATTCCCCCGCCTTGGCGTCACTCCCCCTACTTCTCTCACTCTCTCGCCCTTTCTACCTACTGCCACCCCTTTTCTTTCCCTCTCCCACCCCATCACTCTCGGTTTCTGCCCCCATCACCCTCCTAGCCTCCCACCTGCTTCCTCTCCCACAGCAGCAGCAGTTGCTCTCCTGGAATCACAATGGATCTCCTAACTACAGAGATCAGTCCTCCTAAGGATTGCCAGCTGCAAGCTGGAAAATTCCTGGAGATTTCAGGGTGGAGCCTTGGGAGGGTACGGTCTGGGGAGGGAAGCAACCTCAGTAGGGTACAACGCCATAGAGTTCAACCCCCAAAGCACCCATTTGTAACAGGGGAGCTGATCTCTGTCATCTGGAGATCAGCTGTAATTCCGGGTGATCTCCAGCCCTCACCTGGAGGTTGTGAATCCAAAGTGAAAGCACAAGCAAAGCAAACCCACAATAAGGTTACTACAATAGAATATTGCTGTTTAGAAAAATATATTGAGAATAAAATCTCACAACCACAACCTCAGTTGAGCAAACAGGAAATCTGCAGTTGGTCTAAGATAGACCCAATATAACAACGCAAGAAGCGTTACAAAATAGTAAATATAGGCAAAATGCTCAATTCGTTTCATGTCCATATATATAAACTGCAACAATCAGGCAATGGAAACAAGACGTTGTGCAATGGAAATCCGGTATAATTCCATTTCATGTGAAACTTTTTCAAGCTCTTAGTCCTTCCGTGCGCAATTCATTCAATATACGAAGGAGTGTGCCTTCCTTGTATGCATGGACGGCAAAGTAAGATGTCTGGAGGTTGGCAATGCTAGTTCCCCTGGAGAAAATGACTGCTTTGAAGGGTGGAGTCAATGGCATTATACCCTTCTGAGGTCCCTCCCTCCTCAAACCCCACCCTCTCCAGGTTCCACCCCTCAAATCTCCAGAAATTTCCCAACCTGGAGCAGGCAACTCTATCTCCCTCCCACCCAACAACCCACCTAACTTTATCTGCTCCTCGGTCTTAAGTTTGGCATCTTCTCCCCCCTCCCCCAGCCTCGATCTTGAAAACTTCAGTCTATCTCCACAGTGGGGACCCAAGCAACTTATATTAGTCTCCTCCCCTCCTTTTTATCCACAGAACAATCTGTGCGGTAGGTTAGGTTGAAAATATGTGATTGGTCTAGAATCACGCAGTGATAGGGTTCCCTCTTCTCAACCAGCAGGAGATTTTGGGGGCGGAGCCTGAGGGCGGGGTTTGGGGAGGGGAGGGACTTCAATGCCATAGAGTTCAATTGCAAAAGTGGCCATTTTTCTCCAGGTGATCTGATCTCTATCGGCTGGAGATCAGTTGAATTAGCAGATCTCCTGCTACTACCTGGCAGTTGGCAACCCTACGCAGTGAGCTTCCACTGCAAGGTGGGGGTTTCAACATGGGTCTCACAGACCCTGCTCTGAAGCTCTAACTGCTACACCACACTGGCTTTCATAGGGGGGCTGCTGTGAAACAGTAACAAGCAGCCAGGGCTAGTTAAGTCATGCAAGCTGGATGGTATCAAGTTACCCAGAGGTTGCTGCCAGGCCTATGTTTGCCAACCTCCAGGTGGGTCCTGGAGATCTCCCAGAGTTACAACTGAATTCCACACAACACCTGGAGAAAATGGCTGCTTTGGAGGGTGGACTCTATGGCATGATACCCTGCTGAGGCCTCTTCCTTCCCCAAACCTTGCCCTCCTCAGACTTCACCACAAAATCTCCAGGAATTTCCCAACCTGGAGATGGCAATGCTAGCCAGGCTTGGCCCCAGTGATTCCTCCTACAAAGGCCAAAATAGACCTGGAAAGGGCCCTGCCTTCCCTTTTACTGGCAGAACCAAGCCTGGAATCTGTGGTTGCCTAGCAACTCTCACTGAGGGAATCTGTTGCTTAAAGCTACAGATGCTCCTTTTATCATTTTTCCATTTTTAAAAAGTGTACTTTTTGTTAGATTTCACATTTTTCTGCAAACCTGGGGTCCTTTTCAGGTTTGTAGTAAGATCAGTCTTGCCCATTCACAGCTCCAGTCACCGGATTTAAGTATCCAAAGATTGGCTGACTTTGCTATTAGAATATAAGATATGGAATTGCAATGGGATGATAATAGGAATGACATTAATGCGTGTTTAGAAACTGCTAGGCATGTTTTATGTTACTGAGTCTAGTATGTTATTTTCTGTTGTAAATGTTCTAGATAATGCTATGGAAAGGACATTGCATTATGCAGTTCCCACATAAAGTCACCCCCCGCCCCCGCTTCATATAGATACTCAACTTCGTAGCTTTTGGTCCCTTCAGTTCTTCAGCAGTTCTTTTGTGTCATCTTTTTTCCTCTGTATCCTTCCTTTTCTTTCCTTTGCCCATTCTGTTTGCAACTTTGTGTTCCTCTCTGGCTCTCTAACAGACAGTCTTTTGTCTGCTTCTTACATTTCCCAAGCTGCAGCTACAATGAGCCTAGCCTTTCCCCTAATTGGCTACTCCCCCTGTCTTTTACTGGCAGAACCAAGCCTGGAATCCGTGGTTGCCTAGCAACAGTCACTGTGGGAAATCTTCTGCTTAAAGCTACAGGCACTCCTTTTATCATTTTCAGCTTTTAAAAACTCTCCAATATAATTTTTTTTTTTTTTAGATTTCAGATTTTTCTGAAAACCTGGGCCCCTTTTCAGGTTTGTAGAAAGATCTGTCTTGCCTGTTCACAGTTCCAGTTACCAGATTTCACTATCCAAAGATTTGCTGACTTCGCTATTAGATATGTAGACTAGTGTTACTGCTGTAAAAAAAACACAAAATAATCTTTCTTTGTATTGTATCCTTTTATCTGGCACTTGGAATACTTTTCATAATGCAATAAAATATAAATGGTACAATAAAATTCAGTAGAATCACATAACATCCAATGTATACGATATTAATAGGAAAAGTGATAACGGTAAGATACAATAATGGATTCCTTACAGATGTTTAGAGCATAAAGGTCTTTTCCCATATTCACACAAACAGTAATTTCTGTTCAACAAATACAACATCCCTAACCCTCTTTAACTCCCATACTATTCACACTAAATACTGGTTCACATGTACTGCAGCACCACTCAGGTTCCTCATGGGACAATGCTGAGCTTGTTCTTGCCCATCCTCAGAAGCAGCTCTGAGGAAGTACCATGTGAATTAGAACCAGGAGCATATGCTGGTACATGAAATCACAGGAATTCATGTGGCAAAGTGCCATGATTGCAATAATCACTACAATCTAGGGTTGCCAACCTCCATGAGGTGGCTGGAGATCTCCTGGGATTACAACTAATCTCCAGGTGACAGAGATCAGTTCACCTGGAGAAAATGGCAGGTTTGGAAGGCGGACTCTGTGGCATTATACCCCATTGCAGTCCCTCCCCTCTCTAGACCCTGCCTTCCTCAGGCTTCATCCCCAAAGTCTCCAGGTTTTTCCCAATCTGGAGCTGGAAACCCTACTAAAATCCCAAGTAGTTGTGTACACATACTCTTCCCATTCAAACAGCATTGATTTGATACAATTGCATTCATGTAGAAGGATACATACAGCCTTATACAATAAAAGGCAAAAAAAAATCTGCCACAGCTTAAACAAATGGCCCTGAGAGAAATAGTGTTAATAGCAGATAATACCCTAACTCATTCTAATTTTCTCATGTGAGCATTACACAAGTAAAGAACTACTTTCCCCTTTCTCAGGGTGCCTGTATTTATCCCATGGGTTATGGCTATTTGCACTGTATGAACTACAGAAGCAAAGCAAAGCGGATTTCTGGGATAAACCTGCAAGACTTCATTAAACACCAGGTCTGAAGCAATACTACGTACTGCTTTGTCTTAAAATGTATCCAAAAAGCCAGATCCAAAATGTTATAGGCCCTTGAACACAAGTGTGACTATGGGCTGCTCCTCCCCATTGTATCTATATTCGCCACACCCACTGTGACCCCAACCACTGCATCTACCTCCCCCCTAATTATGACACCCTTCTCTCCCCTTAAGTGCAGCTGTGCTGGACGAAGCAGAGGGCAACTTTTCAAAGTCCTTTTAACCCATTGGTGCTGGCAGGCCTAAAAGGTGCAAGAAAGAATAACTGTCACATTGAAGGAAGTCCTCTGGGCAGAGTGGGAACAGGACCTCAAAGCAGCAGCAAGAGAGTGATTATCTTGGGCTCTGTTTTTCTTTCACTGCCTACAGGCACTTATCTACTTCCAGTTGGGGAGGGACACTCTGCCAGGCTGTGTGCCTCAACAGGCGTCCAACTCTTCTTACCACTGCTGCCACTCTTGGTGAGCAACTTGGCAATGACCAGCTGTCCTAGATAAACTTCAGACCCCCTAAAATACTTGGATGGTTGGCTTATGCTAAGAAGCACAGTTAATTTTTTTTAAAGACTATGAAGAAGACAAAGACAAATATTTGTGTGTGTTGTGAAAAGTGCAGTCAAGTCGCAGCCGACTTATGGCTTTCAAGGCAAGTGAGAAGCAGAGGTGGTTTTCCATTGCCTTCCTCTGCAGAGTCTCCCTTGGTGGTCTGTCTTCCAAGTGCTGAAACTGCTTAGCATTCAAGATCTGATGAGATCAGGCTATACCATGCCGCCTTCCCTCCAAGACAAATATTTGCTAGGAGCAAATTCCAGACTGGGAAAGAGGGTCTAGTCCACGACAGCAAAGGGCCATTCATTGATTTAACAAGTGAAGGTTGCATCACAAAATAACAGATGATATGTCTGAGCACAAAGAACTCTCAAGCTTTTGATACAGGTTGAAAAACAGCAGCCAGTACAGTCACATCATCGTCCATTATGTGCCATTTCAAATGTACATTGAAGACTACATATTGTTTCATTTATGTGGGTGAAGACGTGACAACAGTCCTGAGGACAAACATATGATTTTATACTCCTCAGGCAATGTGTAAATGGAGAAATCAAACATGTAGTCCATAGGAAGATGTACAAACTATACTTTCATATGGAGTTCTTCCATCTCTCCATAGGTGATTTGCAAGACTTATACATTATACAATAAAGGGATAGGGCATGTCACCTACAGTTCTGCTTTTCTGCACTCCCTGCAATGAAACTCTCTAAATGAAACTGCTATGAGCCTTGAAAGCCAAAACAGACTAGTGCACTGCAAGCAGAGTTACGCCCTTCTAAACATACTGACCTCAGTGGACTTAGAAAGATGTAACTCTGTTTTAAAAAAGTAGTAAAGGTTCCCGGTGCAAGCACCAGGTCATTCCTGACCCATGGGGTGACGTCACATCCCGACGTTTCCTAGGCAAACTTTGGTTTGCCAGTGTCTTCCCCAGTCATCTTCCCTTTACCCCCAGCACGCTAGGTACTCATTTTACCGACCTCGGAAGGATGGAAGACTGAGTCAACCTTGAGCCGGCTACCTAAAACTGACTTCTGTTGGGATCAAACTCAGGTCGTGAGCAGAGCTTTTGACTGCAGTACTGCAGCTTACCACTCTGCGCCACGGGGCTCTATTTAGGATTATACTATTAATGCTGTAGCTCACATATACATAAAACAATACAACTCTCAGGTTCTTCTTTCCCCCATTTCCACACCCTGGAAAGAAATGACAACAATTTAAAATAACTAAAAACAGAGGAACTAGTTTGCAGTTGCAGTTTTGAAAAATTGGCTATGATCAGGAAATAAATCTACCCAAAACACTTCCCATAGCACTTTAGCTGATACAGAAATCAGTGCATTTATTTAAAGCAGCAGAAAAATTGTGATTGCTTGCATGCAAAATCTTATCAGGAGAGACCAGAGTCCATTGCTTGGCTTTTTAACCTTAATGTAGAGTCCAGTAAGCCTCTCTTATTTGGAGTGCTGCCATCAATAAGAGGATGATCTGGACTCTAAAGCGTTGCTGTGCCCAACGAGAGCCTTAGTAAAAGTATTTTCACTCTAGCATGGATAATTGTGACTGTGCATAGCAGATCTTTCCTCATAAACAACACATAATATTAGAGCTAGAGAGATAAGAAACTAAAGTCAGTTGCAATACAGTTGTAAATGTATTAGTGGTTGGGAAACTATCATACATTACATCACCAACTAGAGATCAAAGAACAATTTTCCAGTATCAGAGAACACAAGAGCCAGATTATGTACTTTTCAGGAAAATATATTCTAGGAAGTAAGTAAAGTCTATAAAGAAAACTCTATCACTAGGAAGAGAATTTGGGGATAGCAATGCCTGCAAAAATTGCATACAGAATACAACTGGGATATGCACAGAGTATACAGAATATGTCAGAAAGCATAGCTCTAGGTTGGGAAATACCTGGAGATTTGAGGGTAGAGCCTGGGGAGGATGGGGTTTGGGGAGGAGAAGGACTTCAGCAGGGTATAATGCCTCCAAAGCAGTCATTTTCTTTATGGGAATTGATCTTGGTCTCCTGGAGATCAACTATAATAGCAGGAGATCGCCAGGTGCTACCTGGAGGTTGGCAACCCTACTCCCTCCACTGCATCCAGTTTGGCCCTGAAACAGTACATCCATGGTACAATTCTAAATACAGTTCCACCTAGTCCATTGAAGACAATGTGCCTATAAGTACAAGTACATTTCAGATATTCACCAGTCCTCCAAATAATATCTACACAACTGTGAACAATTGTGGTTAGGAAGATCATCTGGATGCCCCCTTCCACATCCTGGTAACATCTTGTAATGTCATTGCATACTAGATACTAACAACCTATACTAGGTACTTCATACAAATAATAATACTTAGCATTTGTATAGCACTTTAGAACATCTGAAGTAACTCACATTATTTCAGTACTGGAAGGCCAGTCAATATTATTATCCCCATACTGTAGATACCAGAGGGTAGGCTGAGACTGTCTTGACTTAAGTAAGTGAGTTCATGGCATAGATGAGATTTAAATGTCCTATGCCACTGTGTTATTCTAGCTCTCAATACAAGTACAGCTGCTCATGTTTATTCAGTCAAGTTTGGGGAAACAGCAGAAGTTTGGAAGATGAATATGCCTACTGATAAACACGTTGGGTAGAAAGGGTCTACTCAGCAGGATCCAGAAATCCTTTACTGTATTATCTAGACCAACTTCCAAGGGGAAATTAGCTGGGAAATTAATTTGCATGCTTCTCCTTCAATATCTCAAAAATATAACAATGCTGAGGCTTTGATTCTATGCACCAAATTCAATAGACTATTATGCAGAAGGTAATGGATTGACAACCACTTTTAATGGAGTCTTCCACTATACAGAGAGATGGTTAAGTTAGCTTGTTGCAGGAAAAACAAACAGGAGTCTAGTGGCACTTCGAAGATTAACAAGACTTTATTCTTGTATAAACTTCCATGGACTGGAGTGCACTGTGTGAGACGCTATGCAGTGCATTCTCACTAGGCAGACATTTATATATGAGGCTAAGGAAAAAATAAACAGCAGGGTCATAAATGATTACATTTGAATTTTACGTAAGTACAAGTCACTCTGTACTTCTTCAGTTCCATGGTCCTTTGATTCTATTGTTTATTTTTTCCCTATGACCTCATACAGGGCTTTTTTTTTTGGGTGGTGGTGGTACTCACATGTACTGGGTACCAGTACCTTTTTCAGGGCTCTCCCAAGTCCTAATCCTCCTGTGTCGGCATGCCCCACTCAGCCAGAGAAGAAAGAATGGACCCTCGGGAACTGCCTAGGGGGATCTGCAGGGGGAGGGGGGAATTGGTAGAAATCAGTTGAACCTTATATATGAATGCTGGTGCTGACCTCATATATAAATGTCTACCTGTTGAGAACCCAGTACATTGCATCTGATGGAGTGGTAGGGTTGCCAACCTCCAGGTACTAGCTGGAGATCTCCTACTATTACAAATGATCTCCAGCCGATAGAGATCAGTTCCCCTGGAGAAAATGGCTGCTTTGGCAATTGGACTCTATGGCATTGTAGTCCCTCTCCTCCCCAAACCCCGCCCTCCTCAGGCTCCGCCCCCAAAAACCTCCCGGCAGTGGCAAAGAGGGACCTGGCAACCCTATGGAGTGGGCTCTAGTCCAGCAAAGCTTACGCTGGAATGATATCTCTTTATGATCCATTAAACTCCCATTGGAGGATAAAATGGAGGAGTTGAGACCCATGTATGCTACCCTGAGCTCCTCAGAGAAATTGCAGAAAAACACTTTTTCTCCCCAAAACAGGAAACAAACAGTGAGATTCTGCTATCACTTCCTTTATCCAGGGCTCCCCAGATGGGCCTGGAGTAGGTATGATGTTGGGGGCCCTGCCATGTGTATGCACAAAACTGAGATGCCACATGCCATCTTACTTTTATATATCATTTCTTCTTTTTAATGAATACTTTAAACAAAATAAGAATTCTGGTGAGCAATGTGGTAGGCCAGAGTCAGAGGCACACAGAGGAGCTGAAACAAGGATGTCCTCTCTTCTTCCACTCCCTTCCATTGCCCTGCCTTGCTCCAGAAAGTCTACATAGAGATTAAAACAGAAACCACTGGTGCTTTTTGGTCTATATTTTTTCACCAAATCTGTTTAAAAGAAGGGCAATATGTCTCAGTTTCTAAACTGCAGGGTTTATATTTGGCCTCCTCTTAGTTAAAAATGAAGCCACTGTATCATCACCAAGAATATTAAAATGAACAAGGCAAGAATCCTGTTGATTTAAGTGGTGGTCATCTATAACCCCTGTAATATGGAAATAAAACCATATGATTGAAATCCTAGTCAGTTTCATTAATACAGTGTAGGACAAAAATAGACAATGATTGAGTTTTAATTTCTGCTGTCTAAAACACAGACATAACGGGGAGAAATTTTCCACTGCATGTCAACTATTGATAGTTAATTGTTAAAGAGTACATTTCCTTAAAGCATGGCAGCTTTCTTTTCTTTTTATGTGTGTGTGTGTTAAGTGTCGTCAAGTCGCTTGCAACTCATGGCGACCCTATGAATGAAAGTCCTCCAAAATGTCCGATCTTTGACAGCCTTGCTCAGATCTTGCAAATTGAGGGCTGTAGCTTCCTTTATTGAGTCAATCCATCTCTTGTTGGGTCTTCTTCTTTTCCTGCTGCCCTCCACTTTTCCTAGCATGACTGACAGGGCTGGTGCTACCATTAGGCGAACTAGGTGGTCGCCTAGGGCGCAAACCTCAGAGGGGCACAGAACTGGCCTAAGGGGCACAGTTTTAAACAGATTAGTTTCTTGAAAAAAATGCCACTGACAATTTATATATTTTTTATTTTAAGATAAGTACCACAACAGTGCTATGGAATACAATTCATTGTAACATCTTATAAAAAAGTGTTGTGCTTTTATTTTTTTCTACAAGACATATTTTTGAAAATTGGTTAGCAACAGGGGTGGGGGCACAAGTAGTTAGCTTTGCCTAGGGCACAAAAATGACTGGCACCGGCCCTGATGACTGTCTTTTCCAGTGACTCTTGTCTTTTTTAAGAAGAGGTTAAATGGCCATCTGTCAGCAATGCCGATTCTATAACCTTAAGCAGATGATGAGAGGGAGGGGCATCTTGGTCATCTTCTGGGCATGTAGTGGGGGTCACTGGGGTGTGTGGGGGGAGGACAGTTGTAAATGTCTTGCATTGTGCAGGGGGTTCGATTAGATGACCCTGGTGGTCCCTTCCCACTCTATGATTCTCATAATGTGACCAAAATATGATTTCTTTTTATGCCAACTGCAAATCAAAAAAGAAGGGATGGCCACAACTGTAAACGGGTATCAGTTCCTCGTGACAGCGAGAACTATCCCCTTGGCCATTTCTTCAGGGGAGGTTTTGCCTTGGATTTGCCACTCTCTAGACGCACATTTTCCCCATCCAGATTCTCAGAACTTAACAATAAGCCCCCGTGCAGAGTTTTGAGAATTTAGATCGGGAAAATGTGCATCTAGAGCAGTGGTTCCCAACGTGGGGCACAGGCCCCACAGGGGGCAGTTTGAAAGCTGGTGTAGACCAGGTAAATGGCCTTTTAAGACTTCCTCCCCGTGAATAGGAGTTCACTTTTTGAATAATAAGAATTATATGTCGGGTGGGGGGCATCAGGATTTTAGAGATGCTTAGGTGGGGCATGGCCAAAAAAAGGTTGGGAAGCCAAGATCTAGAGCAGTGGTTCCCAACCTTTTTTTGACCAGGGACCACTAGGACTTTTTTGTTCGGTGCAGGGACCCCAAGGTTCAAAATAAAAACTCCGAGAATTGGAAAATAAACTTTAATCATCACTGTTAGTTAAACATTAAACTTAGAATAATATTTGAATGTATATATTTTATAATAGAGAACTTTTAATTGAAAATATTAATTTATTATGGGTTTATAACTTTGTTTCGCGGACCTTAATTTAGTTCTCGCGGACCCCAGGTTGGGAACCAGTGCTCTAGAGAGTGGCAAATCCAAGGCAAAACCTCCGATGAATAAATGGCCAAGTTACATTTGGAAGGGGAGCTAACTGACCATCCAGTCACATGGGGGGGGGCTCGACCCCCAGCTCCTCCGGGCTTCTTCAAGTTGACGCTGGAAGTCAGCTGGCTTTTCCTTCGAAAGATCCGCGGCAGCCAATGGCGGAGCCCGGTGTCGTCGGGGGACGGCGGGGATTGGCCGAGGAGCTCTGCTGATTACAGTGGAAACCTCATCTGCGATTCATGGAGTGGGATGCTAAGGACGGGAGGGAGGGAGGGAGGGAACCAGCGAGGCCCGCTTGAGCCCCCCCCCCTCCCAAAAGCTGGTGCAGGGATTACCCGAGAGGGAAAAGTCCGTCTGTATAACGGCGGGGGGTGCGTGGGTAGGTGGGTGGGTGGGACCTCCTAGTAGGTAGCGGAGCCGGGGAGGGGGGGGGACTGCACAAGCTCCTGCAGGCCACCGAAGGGGAGACAAAGAGACCGCGTGTGTGTGTATGCATGCATGCATGCATGCATGCATGCGCGCCTCTTGATGAATTAAGCCGGCAAGGGGACGCGCTCTCCGTGCAGCTCTTCCCCTGCGGGGACAGCCCGAGGCGGACAAAGGAGCGCGGGTGGCTCATGGGGAAAGGCGGCGAGCAAGGCGAGGAGAGCGGCGGCGGCGAGCGGGGGGCGCCGCTGCCCTCCTACACCTGGGAGGAGGTCCAGAAGCACACCCTGCGCGCCGACAAGTGGCTGGTGGTCGAGCGGAAGGTGTACGACATCAGCCGGTGGGTCCGGCGGCACCCGGGCGGCCAGCGCGTCATCGGACACTATGCCGGCGAAGACGCCACGGTAAGGCGGCCGGGCTGCTGCTGCTGCCGCTGCTCGGGAGGGGCGGCTGGCTGCCTTTTTTCCGCCGGGGCCCGTTATTTCCATCCCCTGCTTTTGCAAAGAAGGGGCGCGTGGGTGGGAGGAGACCCCCCTTTGGCTTTGGTGCGGTGCTTTGTAGTCGCGCTTTGCGAGGAGGGCTGGATCCAAAGGCAGCTCCCTGGGGTCTCGATGCGGTGGCCCTTGCAAGAAAGGGGGGGTGTCGAGGGAAAGCTGTGCCCGTAAGCCTTTCTGTTATGCCTGTTCAATGACGCCTCCACGCTTAAGTTGCACGTCTCTTTATCCCAGCCGGATGCGCGACTTCAAAACGCATCCAACCCGCTGCTCCCTCTCCCGTATATTCTTATTTACAAGTGTCTTCCTGACCTGGATGGCCCAGGCTAGCCTGATCTCGTCGGATCTCAGAAGCTAAGCAGGGTCAGCCCTGGTTAGTATTTGGATGGGAGACCACCAAGGAAGACCAGGGTTGCTGTGCAGAGGCAACCCACCTCTGTTAGTCTCTTGCCATGAAAACCCCAAAAGGGGTCGCCATAAGTCAGTTGTGACTTGATGGCACTTTACACACACACACACAAGTGTCTTACAATTCTCTTAAAGATAATTCACAGTGGGTAGCCGTGTTGGTCTGTTTGCAGTAGTCAAAAAGGGCCAGAGTCCAGTAGCACCTTCAAGACTAACACAAATATTTTCGGGTAGGGTGTGAGCTTTCGCGAGCCACAGCTCACTTCTTCAGGAGAGATAGACACAGGCCGATGCCACAATTTCTCGCCACCACCACCCCGATCTTCAAAGAGGCGCCGGTTTTGACTGGGGGGGGAGGCGATCGGGTTTTCTTTTCGCCCCGGCAGCTGCTGCTGCTTCTGCAGCGAAGGGCTGCCCCTCTCTCCGCGCTGAGCTCCCGTTTCGGTTGTAGCAAAGGGTGGGGAGGGGGGAAGCTGCAGCCGAAAGGAGCAAACCCGGGGCAGTCGACGCTGCAAAACCCGTGTCTGCGGTTTGCAAAACCAGTGTCTGCGGTTTGCGAAACCACAGGCTCCAGGAGAGCGGCCAAAGCGCAGGCTAAGCTGTCCCCGCAAGGCACGAACCTGCGAAGGGAATCTTCTTTGCAGAAGCTTTCCAGGGAGGGGAAGCCCGGCCTCTCGCTCCCGATATAGCCGGGTCAGGGGCCGATGGCGGCGCTGGGAGTGTGCAGTGGAGAGGGGAAGGCCTTAGACTCATAGACTTGGAAGGGACCGCCAGGGTCATCTAGTCCAACCCCCGGCCCAATGCAGGAAATTCCAAACGACCTCCCCCCCCACACCCCCAGTGACCCCTGCTCCATGCCCAGAAGGTGGCCAAGGTGCCCTCCCTCTCATGATCTGCCTCCGGTCATAGAATCGGCACGGCTGACAGATGGCCATCTAGCCTCTTCTTAAAAACCTCCAGGGAAGGAGAGCTGACCGCCTCCCGAGGAAGCCTGTTCCACTGAGGAACCGCTCTGACTGTTAGAAAATGCTTCCTAATGTCTACACTGAAACTCTTTTGATTTAATTTCCACCCGTTGGTTCTGGTCTGGCCTTCTGGAGCAACAGAAAACAACTTCTACATGTGGTCAGAGGCACTCCCTTCTTGTTGTCGCCTATGTGATCTGGGGCTGTGGCTTAGCATTGAACGCTGGTACAAATGATAGCCTTGAGTGTGCAAAGCTATTCCTTACGTGTGTGACCATAGGCTGCATTGCCTAGTGTGCCTGTTGCTGTCGCACACGGTCGCCCTGGCCATCACTGATTTGCAGGTTCTCAAGTCTAAAAGTTGGCGCCCACAGTAGACTTTTAGGACTGAGGGTGGGTTCGTGTTATGTTTCATGGTCCATAATTTTGTTACACATCTGGCGTTCTGTGTCTTGTACATGCATATAGATCAGTGGTTCCCAACCTTTTTTTGACCAGGGACCACTAGGACTTTTTTGTTCGGTGCAGGGACCCCAAGGTTCAAAATAAAAATTCCGGGAATTTGAAAATAAACTTTAATCATAACTGTTAGTTAAACATTAAGCTTAGAATAATATTTAAATATATATTTTTATAATAGAGAACTTTTAATTGAAAATATTAATTTATTATGGGTTTATAACTTTGTTTCGCGGACCTTAGTTTAGTTCTCGCGGACCCCTGGGGGTCCACGGACCCCTGGTTGGGAACCAGTGATATAGATGCACGTACTCTAGTAAGTTAAGTTACTGGTAATTTGGGTGACGTCTCTGTGAATACTGTAAGCCGAAAGCGGGTGCAGAGGAAGAGAAGAGGTGAATTCACCCTGAATCTTGGCTCCTTTAAAGCCTTGCAGGAGCTTCTTCACTGTGTTTGTGTGTGTGAGAGAGAGAGAAGGAATCCATCATACTAGGCTTCCCAGCAATCTGCTTTGACAATCTGCCTGTTGGCTCTGGGGTTACTTCTGGCCATTATCCTTGAAGTGCCACGCTCTGTATTGTTCACAAGATGTACGCCTTCTCAGATGGGTCAGGACCGTACATTGCAGCCGACGGGAGCAAGTCACCGCCGTTCTTTTTGGGAAAAGCTTGGGCTGATGATTTATTGAGAGGGACTGGCCCAGGGTCTCCCGCCATTGGGCACCAGCAGATTGAAACAGTGATTTGGTTTTCACCTTTGAACACAAAAGTGATCCTGTTTGTCTTTGTTCTGATGTCCCTGTGAGGGTTGCCGAAGCAACATTGTGGAAGAAACCGGAGGGGGCAACTCTGAGGGGAGGCATTCTCTGAGGCGGCTGTGCTTTCGAAATAAATGACCCTAGAAAGTAAAACCGATCGGGGATTAAAGCAAGAAGGCGCCACATTTTCAAACCTAGCATGCCTTTCAAGTAGAAGGAACAGCTGCTAATCCTGTATTCCCCTAACTGTGAGAGAATAAAATAAACGGAGCCCCCTCTTTGGTACCCTGTAAAGGCAGGTCAAACTATAAAGCGATGCTGGTTATAAATGAGTTTTACTTCACGAAGAACTCGGTATTTCCCGCCTCCTAATACTACCCTGGTGCGCAGATGTCTGCTATTCAAGAAAAAAAAAAAGGGAGGTAAAGGAAGGATGAAGAGAACCAACTGCCAAGAAAGGCCCAGAGAACAGGCGATGGCTGTTGCTAGCAGTGTGAAGGAAGGGGGCAAGATGCCCAGGGAGTTGGGATGGAGGGGGTAAACAGCAGCTTGCTAGCAGCAAGGAGTATCTTTCTCTCAACCCTAAGGGGCACACTAGGCATGGCAGCCTGTGGCCACACATGTAAGGAATAGCCTTGCATGCTCAAGGCTTGCTTTGTTAGCAGTGGAAGTAAGAGGCGGGCCTGAAAATGCAGCAGGGGGTGGCAAACTGCATGTACACAAAAAGGGCAAGAGTCCAGTAGCACCTTAAAGACTAACAAAAATATTTTCTAGTCAAAAATGGCAAGAGTCCAGTAGCACCTTAAAGACTAACAAAAATATTTTCTGGTAGGGTATGAGCTTTCGTGAGCTCATACCCTACCAGAAAATATTTTTGTTAGTCTTTAAGGTGCCACTGGACTCTTGCCCTTTTTGACTACTGCAAACAGACTAACACGGCTGCCCACTGTGAAAAATATTTTCGGGTAGGGGATGAGCTTTCGTGAGCCACAGCTCACTTCTTCAGACCTGAAGAAGTGAGCTGTGGCTCACAAAAGCTCAAACCCTACCAGAAAATATTTTTGTTAGTCTTTAAGGTGCCACTGGACTCTTGCCCTTTTTGACTACTGCAAACAGACTAACACGGCTGCCCACTGTGAAAAATATTTTCGGGTAGGGGATGAGCTTTCGTGAGCCACAGCTCACTTCTTCAGACCTGAAGAAGTGAGCTGTGGCTCACAAAAGCTCAAACCCTACCAGAAAATATTTTTGTTAGTCTTTAAGGTGCCACTGGACTCTTGCCCTTTTTGACTACTGCAAACAGACTAACACGGCTGCCCACTGTGAAAAATATTTTCGGGTAGGGGATGAGCTTTCGTGAGCCACAGCTCACTTCTTCAGACCTGAAGAAGTGAGCTGTGGCTCACAAAAGCTCAAACCCTACCAGAAAATATTTTTGTTAGTCTTTAAGGTGCCACTGGACTCTTGCCCTTTTTGACTACTGCAAACAGACTAACACGGCTGCCCACTGTGAAAAATATTTTCGGGTAGGGGATGAGCTTTCGTGAGCCACAGCTCACTTCTTCAGACCTGAAGAAGTGAGCTGTGGCTCACGAAAGCTCATACCCTACCCGAAAATATTTTTGTTAGTCTTTAAGGTGCTACTGGACTCTTGCCCTTTTTGACTACTGCAAACAGACTAACACGGCTACCCACTGTGAATTATCTGCATGTACACAGATATCACAGGTAAGGTTTTTGAGGGAACTTCCCCTCCAATTCTTTAACCATGGGAGCTATTCCTGCAAATGGAGGGGTTCCCTTAGGTTTACTGAGCCCTAATTGCTTATGCCCTGGTTAATACTTGAACGGGAGACCGCCAAGGGATACCAAGGGCGCTACGCAGAGGAAGGCAGTGGCAAGCCACCTCTGTTGGTCTCTTGCCTTGAAAACCCCATTAGAGGTCACCATAAGTTGGCTGTGACTTGACGGCACTTTCAGTGAAAGTGAAAAGCGCATAGTTGAGTGAAAACTGTGAGCAATAAATGCAATCCTCTTCCTCTTTGTCTAAAATGTACCCCTCTATGATGCTTATTGAAGCAGAGTCTTAAAAATCACCCACCCTGTTTCATCCTCTTTTAATTCTAGGTCTTTTAATGAAGATATTTGTTTTTCAGCCTGACTACATTACATCTTGACCTTCTTTTCCACCCGTTTCTGGCAATTCCATATCAAGTCTCACTTCTTCCTAAAGCCTTCCCACTCTTAAACCAAGGCTTTCTTTTTCTCCCAGTTTCGCTACGAAGGAAAGGCTTTCTCCTTTAAAACATCATTACCTCTGCGCCCCCGCCCCCAGCCTTGTTGGAAAATTAACTAGCTTCCCTGTAGGAGTTTTGTCCGTTGCTCATTGACACAGGAAGAATCTCCCTTGTTCAGCTGGCTACTGTTCTTAACATATGAAAGGCTGTCCTCTACACAGACTGAAGGCTTGATAACTCAACTTAATGTGCATCCTCTTGCTGCCCTGTGAAGATATTGTAGGGTAATCTCTAAGCATTATTTATTTGTATAGTTATATGCCACTTTCCTCCAAGTGGCTTACAACATTGTATTCCTTGCCTCCATTTTATCCTCAGGTTGGTGAGGTAGGCTAAGCTGTGCGAGACCGGCTAGCCCATGGTCCCCACATGAGCTTCTGTGGCGAAGTAGGGATTCAAACCTCAGTTTCACAGATACTAGTCTGACACTACACCATTAACAGAGTGCAATGTAAAATATAAACAACCTTGTGGAACACCATGAATGGTACACTTGCACAACAGTTGTCCACATTCCTGGTATGTTACTGTCCTGTACAGCAGTTGAAGATGTCCCTGGGGGAAAAGCAGGTACCTTTATGTATTTCACCTCAGTTCTTCTGCAGTGACAATAGGAATCCAGCTATGCAGTCTTCATTGTACTCTGATCCTTCAGTAGGGCCCGAGAGATTGGGACCTGTACAAGCTTGACTTCTAAGAACAGCCATGCTGGATCAGACCAAGGCCCATCAAGTCCAGCAGTCAACACAGTGGCCAACTAGGTGCCTCTAGGGAGCCCCCAAACAAGACAACTGTAGCAGCACCATCCTGCCTGTGTTCCACAGCACCTAATATATTCGGCATGCTCCTCTGATCCTGGAGAGAATAGGTATGCATCATTACTAGTACCCATTTTAACTAGTAGCCATGAATACCCCTCTCCTCCATGAACATGTCCACTCCCCTCTTAAAGCCTTCCAAGTTCATAGAATCATAGAGTTGGAAGGGATCACCAGGGATATCAAGTCCAACCCCCTGCACAATGCAGGAAATTCACAACTACCTCCCTCCTCCACACCCCTAGTGGCCAGAGGATGGCCACGGTGCCCTCCCTCTCATCATCTGCCTAAGGTCACAGTATCAGCATTGCTGACAGATGGCCATCTAACCTCTTCTTAAAAACCTCCAGGGAAGGAGAGCTGGCAGTTGGCAGCCATCACCACATCCTGGGGCAGGGAGTTCCACAATTTAAGTATGTGTTGTGTGAAGAAATACTTCCTTTTATCAGTTTTGAATCTCACACCCTCCAGCTTCAGCAGATGACCCCACGTTCTAGTATTATGAGAGGGAGAAAAGCTTCTCCTTTCAGCACTATGGAGGCTGGATACACTTCACAAACTCATAAATGAGCACTGTCTTGGTGCACTCTGAAGTTATCTTTTCGCAAGCAGATTTAACAGCTCATGGTTATTGGGAAGCCAGCAGGTTGTCTAATAGAAGAGTAGGGAGGCTTTGAGATACAAATTCTTAGGGTCTTGCAAAGACGATGCTGATTTTTCCCAGTTTCGCTGAATCATAAGGCAGGGCTGGTTTGCACAATTTCATCAATTGATGACTGCAGCTGATACATGTGAAGGAGAATGAGCACAGCAAGCTCTGCAGCAGAACTTTACATCAACCCAAACATTACCTTAAACACAATTTTTCTTGTAGGCAGTTGAAACATTTAGTTGCCGGTCTGTGAATAACAAGTAAAGAAGGAATATATATGGAGACCTGGCATATAATTATGTTATATATAAAAACTTATATGCCACCTCACCATACTTACAGATATAGATAGCACACTTATATGCCACCTCTCCAGTGACCTGCTCAAGGCAGTTCACAAAGTAAGCCCGGTACAATAAAATAATCAAAACAATGACATAAGAATTATCAATAATGAATGGACAAAGTCACAGAATATGCAACTAAGGCTAAATTAACATCTTCAGTGCACCACAAACAGATCAATCTTTGAGTCCTATGAAAACTGGGATGTATTACTTGACTATACAGCTGTTAACCAATAAAAATAATAGAATGTAAGAATTTAAGTAAGAAATGCATTGTCAGTTATGCACATATAATCAGAACATAAAAAACTGTGGGCAAAAACGCATGGTCACTTTATCCTCCTTTAATCCCTGTTTTAGCCAGGATGGAACGCACATTAAGCGAAACGCATGCGTTCGATCCAGGCTGAATCCTGGCTGAAACAGAGATTAAAGAAGGATAAAGCAACCATGCATTTTCGCCCTGAAACTCAAAAAAGGTAATAATTGGAAACAAGTAAGTTCCAATACAATGTAATAATTTGATCTGTATGCCTGTATGTTTTGTTTGAAAAATAAAAATATTTTAAAAGAGAATTATCAATATTAAACATACTATATAAAAAAACAAGCTGGCTCTGGGTGACATTTGGATCAAAGTAGTTATACATTGCTGTCCCTTCCCCATTCTATCTGTACAACAACTTTTTGAGGTAGATTAGGCTGAGAGATAACTGTTCTAAAGTCATCCAGGGAGTTTTATAGGTGGGGTTTGAACACAAATCTAACCACTATGCCATATGGCTTATACTGTCTGGTTCATACTGTTATCAGCCCCTCTCCTTTCTGCAAATTAAGCCTTGTGCCCTGAACTCTTCCCCATATCATAATTCACACATACAAATTTAAGCCATGTTTACAATTTTCTGTTAAGTCATGATCAGAATGCGGTAGTGAACAAAGATCCTCAGAATATTGTCGAAGGCTTTCACGGTCAGAGTTCATTGGTTCTTGTAGGTTATCCAGGCTGTGTAAATTCCAAGACCACGGTTACACAGCCTGGATAACCTACAAGAACCAAAGATCCTCAGTTTGTGAAATTGTTCATGTGTTTCAAATAAATCAATCATAGATGAAGTAGAATGGCAGAAAAGGAAAAAAGGACCACTAACTGTGAACAAAGTGGCACAGTTTATGTATTTGTGGCAGATCTGTCTTAGAAAGCAAAGCTAACTCTGGTGGTGAAGACCCTGGTCTGTCTTCTCCACATCAGAGGTGTACACTAACCAGAGTTGACACCAGGGCAATTTCTCCATATAAGGAAGGTGTAGATTGACTCCTCCTTGTCTGCAAACTGGTCTATACAGTGGCCCACTGAGAAAAAGAATTCCAGAAATTTTGGGACTAGTAAGCATCAGTAGAAAAGGTGTTTCTTGCTCCTGTTTGAGGAAAGAAGGGAACAGAGGGCATCTGTTGCAGATGCCACGACCACTGCAAACCTTCCCTCATATTAAAATATAGTTTTAAAATTACATGTCTCCTAAACCACTGTCATTGCTACTCTGGTCTCCAGATCATTCCTTTGGTGCTTTTCCTCTAGTCTGTTTGTAGCTTGTCTATTTCTTCCTGCACCCTGTTCCAGCCTTCCCCCACCCCCATACTGAAGCCAGTTTCCCTGTCATAGATTTCTGCTTCCTTCCATTTTGATCAGCAAAGCAGTCAAGACAGTTTTGGATTAGATCAGTCCTAGGGAACAGATGTACAGCCTGATCATTTGAACACTCAGGTGTATACACAGGAAGCTGTCTTATACTGGATTGGACCATCAGTCCATCACAGTCAGTATTGTCTACTCAGACTTTGAGTAGCTCTCCAGGGTCTCAGGTAGAGGTCTTTCATATCACTTGGTCTTTTTTTAAAAAACTGGAGATGCCGAGGATTGGATTTGGGACCTTCTGCATGCAAAGCAAAGGCTCTTCCACAGCCCCTCAAAGATCCTCTATATTCAATAGTATTTATTCCCATCTACATGGACGAGAGATTTTGCCTCCCACTCACTATTTGGCCATGGGAATTTTCAATGTATGGCTCTGTACATCTGCATATAATATTTCTAGGGCTGGGGATTTATACCATTAATGCCTGTAAATATTTGGGGAATTTATAAATGGTAGTATTGCTTGTTTCTTTCCTTCCTGCAGTGGCATGCATCATATTAGTTTGTTTCATTATGTATTTTCTGAAAGCCTTGGCTACAGGTTGGCTTTGTTAAGTTTAGCTTGGTCATATATATTTAAAATGTATATATATATTAAAATAGTGTGGTTAGGCTTAAAGCTTTGGCCAGTAAAGCTAAACCATTAAAGGAAAGGAAAGGGTTGACTAGGTCAGTGTGACATGAATGGCATTATATGGCATTATGTTATATTTCTGGTAATTCTGCAGCTAACTTATTTTAATGGTATAGTTTCTGTACGTATAGATATATCACATATTTGTTGTGTTCGCAACTTCATCATTTCACGAGAGGAGCAACACGTCTAGAATCAATGTAGCAATAAAACATTCCCTGCACCTTCAGGGTTTCTGGCTTTTGCATAACGATTGCTCTGTGCTATGGTTCTCAGTTATATAGCAGCTCTCCCAGTTATTCCAGATTCTGGCCAGTCCCTGATGTAGGTTAACACTTACATGTGATACGTGTGTGAATTAGCTCCCTTCGGGTGGCAAATGAAACATCAAAATGTGACAATCCTGCTTGAAATTCAGTGCAGCAAGTAGTGCTGCCCAGTGTGTTATTTGCAAAAATGTGCAATTTGATATGTTGGATAGCACCATCAAGATGTTAACTTTTGATTAAATTAACAGATGAAGAATAAAACAGCTTCTTGATTGGATGATGGTATCACCCATGCCAGGGAATAATTGATCCAATTTGATGCCAGATATGAGAATTAGCAGCCTGCTACATTCTGGATACGTATAGGCAACATAAACATGGATGCAAATCTGACCATGATTATTCCATTAATTCAGATTCCTCATGCGGTACACTTCATTTGCAGAACTGATTTTTCTTAATTCTTGGGATCTGGATGTTTAAAACCAGAGGTGTGCAACAAGGACAGTGCTGTTAGTCAACTGCTGGAATTGGCAGATCATATCACCGCCTTTTAAGGTGATTGCAATTTATATAATTCAGGGGACTTTTTCTGAGCAAGTGAACAATCTGAACTCAGGCTCTTTACTGAAGCAGCTAAGTCATTGCTTAATCACAGATCAAATCCAATTCTCACAATCCTCCTTCAACTCTGTTTTTCAGATTGATGTAAATCATCCCTGATATTAAGTGGGAAAGAACATTACTGATGTATAGTACTTGGCATTTTTAAACCACCTCATATAAAATTATCTTACTGTAATCCTTGCAACAGGTAGTCCAGTAGGGGCAGCTGAGATTGAGAGAGAGAGAGAGAGTAGCTTCCCTAAGGCCACTTGGGGAGTTAATTGCAGAGGCAAAAATCAAACTGGAAACACAGCACATTATTTTAGCCAGTATGCTATACCAACTCACATGGAAGGAGAGTAGAGAATCAGAGGAGGAGATGAATGTGACAAATTTCAAAGAGCACATGTGTGTTCATTGGGGAAGAGTTGATAACTGCGATGTTCTGATTCTTCATTCTAGGATGCATTCCAAGCCTTTCACCCTGACCTCAACTTTGTGCGGAAATTTCTTAAACCATTGTTGATTGGAGAGCTTGCCTCAGAAGAACCCAGTCAAGACCGAGACAAGAATGTGAGTAGCAGCTACTTTCCCTGTGAATTAGCTGTTAGACTGCCTGCTACATTCTTGCATACATCTATATACTATTTCCCAAGGGGGTTGCCAGGGGGAAGGAAAGAGGAAATAGTATGGAGAAGAGGATACAGGGAAAACTGTCCATAAGTCTTTGAGGGTACCCTACCGTGCAAGGGGGCCCGGCCCAGTGGCTGCACCACACACTGGACCACAGTTTTCCTGGTAGAGGCTATCGGGGGTGGGGAAGCTTAAAACAGAGGGGCAGATAAAGGTAGGTTGGCAGTTGGGTGGGGTGGGAAGGAGATAGGGTTGCCAACTGTACATTAGGAAATTCGTAGACATTTCAGGGGTAGAGCCTGGGGAGGGTGGGGAGAGACCTCAGAGGGGTATAATGCCATATACTCCTCCCTCCAAAGCAGCCATTTTCTCCAGGGAAACTAGGGTTGCTAACCTCCAGGTGGGGACTGAAGATCACCTGGAATTACAACTGCTCTCTAGATGACAGAAATCAGTTCCCCTGGAGAAAATGGTTGCTTACCCTGCTGAGGTCACTTCCCTTCCCAAACCTTGCCCTCCCAAGTTTTCATCCCTAAATCTCCAGGAATTCCCAGCCTAGAGCTGGGAGCCCTAAGTAGGGGAACTGATCTCTATAGTTGGGAGCTCTATTATGCTTCTCCAGGCCCCACCTGAAGTTTGGCATCCCTAGAAAGAATGAAGGAAGCAGGAAAAGGGAAGAGACTGTAGGGACTTTGGGGAAATAATTAAATGGTCTATAGCAAGCAAAGTTTGAAAGCTTTAAAGGTGAGGAGAGAGCAGAATTCTAGCCACAGGATTAGGGCAAAGGTAAACAAGGCAGCAGCATATCCGTGTGGCTGTGCAGGAGAGTAGCTGAGGAAACATAATGGATTGAGATCAGGGTGGAAGAAGGTTCCACACTCCCAACATTGGTACACATTTTACACGTAACTCTTTGTACAGGATTGGGGCAGCTTTGTGTGTTTGGCCACTTAGATTTGCTGCTGTCGTGTCTAATTGGTCCTCAGCACTCCAAAACTTTCATTACGGTCTCAGTAAATAATCATGCTAGCCTGTCCCAAGCTAAATTGGTGGAAAGCACCAGCAAAGCTAGAATTATTGAACAAATAGAACAAGTCTTGTTGCTGAAAAATTAGTAAGACGTCCACAAGGGGAATTCTGTTTCCTAAACAACTTTGCATTTTTTGAGTGTCAACAACTATAGATAAGGGTGATCTCTTAGACACTATGTCCTTGATCTTCCAAAAAGCATTTGGCCAAGGCTCATGAGTAAGCTTAGCAGTCACAGGATAAGAGGACAGGTTCTGTTAAGGATCGGTAATCAGCTGAAGCGCAGGAAATAGCAAAAAAAGGGCCGTTCTCATAATGGAGGACAGCAGCAGTGAGGCACCCAGTGATCTAATTTGGCTGGGATTACCTTTGAATAAGAATTTGAGGTCAGTGTACTTCACTAAAAATGCACAATTATCGTCTCATAATGCCAAAATCAAGGTTTCTTTATAGATGCGGCTTTGTTACAGAGATATGAATGAATCTCATAACAAAATGCAGACTATGTGGATTTGTTGGAAAAACAGCAGTAATTTTGATGTTCCTTCAAAGAAGCCATGCATACTGAAAAAGGATGAATCGCGAGGCAGACACCAGCTAGCTAATACCTGATTGTCTTGCATGCCCTCCTTCACCATTAATTGAGTTGCTGTTAAAAGAAGCCTGCAAGGCTGAAATTGGAGAGATGCGAGGTTCAGTGGGGGAGGGGTCTGAATGTGTAATAAGGACCTGAGGAAAGCAGAGAGAGACGGAGACCCTTTCCTCAGCCACGTTAGCTGTGCTGCTACTGTGTCACAAAAGACTCTAAAAGGAGCTCTCTCTGAAAGGAGCATAGGGATAGCAAGGGCTGTGTGCATGTGGAGGGACGTAGTGGGAAGAGATGAAGTTGTGCCACATGTAGATTAACCAACTAGAATAAACCTTCCAGAGAATTATTCACGGGTTCCTGTTCCACCCATAAGGATCCTGTTCCCAACTTGCTGACAATTAGCTGCATACAAATTTCACTGTATCTCTTCTCCCTCCTCCTCCCGCCACTGGAACGAGACCTTGTTTCTTTGCACTGGTAGAAAATGACACATGACTGTCTGCTGATTAATTGAGATTCCACGATCAGCCATTTATTCCAGTTTCTGGACTGGGAGCTGCTTCGTTGCATCTTTCCCCTCCATCCTATGTCAGCATGCCACTCAGGACCCCTGAATCCCAGATGTTCGAGGGATCAATTATTCAGGCACTCTGTACTGCTTGGCTGACTCATAAAGGAATCTCTTTCTGCTCCCTGTTGTTCGTGGCTGACTGAGTTTATGACAGCTAGCCAGTGCCCAACCATTCACCTGTTGTTACTCTGTGGAGCATAGTATTTTGCCTCCCAAGGGGAACGCTTGTCAGAGGAGAGGCTAATGCTTAAGTGGCTTTAATTGTCTCCTGTTGCCCTCATGAGACCAATTAGGGAGGAGCATAGAGAAGCATAAGAGACCTCTGATGAACTGAGAGACCCTTGGCCATACCTTAAGTTATTAGTATAAACTGCCACACCTGTATTGATTTCAGGTGCGGGTATACAAGGAGCCTTTCCAAAAACCTCTTTTATTGTGCAATAAATGTGGGGGATATACATGTTCCCTCACCCCCAGCTTCAAGAACTGAGGCTCTCTTTAGTTAGCATTTAGCCTTTTCTGGAGTAGAATATCTGCTAGCCTATTTATTAATGGGGAAGAACGATGGAATGGCTGAATATGCCATCTAGAGACGGAGATGCCATCTAGAGAAAGTGACAGTGCCGTCCTAAGAGCACTTTCCTGGGAGTAGACCTGTTTAGGATTGCTCTGGAAGTGTGCTTAAAAGGACTTGTGTCAATTTCTTGCATTTTCACTTTGCAGTCCCAGTTGGTAGAAGATTTTCGTGCCCTAAGAAAGACAGCAGAAGATATGAATTTATTCAAAGCCAGTCCTGTGTTTTTCTCCCTATACCTGGGTCATATCCTTTTGATGGAAGCTCTGGCTTGGTTAATGGTTTTCTACTGTGGTACTAACTGGATCACAACCTTCATTCTTTCTATCATCCTTGCAGTCTCTCAGGTGAGAATTTATTTAGGGGATGTTGAATGAACAATTGCTTGTCTTATTCATTCAGTCATTCATTCCATTTATATAAATATGTATATCACCACAACCTCAACATAAATGTTCTTTTTTGAAGTTTGGAACCATGAGATAATATACAGTTTTATAACTAAAATGTTCAAATTCTTGTTAGCCCGTCTTCAATATTTTATGCTTCCTTCCCTGTTAAAATACCCAATCTGAACCAAAATACCGTCGGAGAATAATGTATTTGCTTCTCAGTCCCAGTGATGAAATTTAGCCCCTTGAATTAATCAACACACAATGTAATCCTAAGAAGAGCTACACCCTTCTAAATTCATTGATGTCAATGGGCTTAGAAGGGCATAGCTTCACTTACAGTGGCACAGACCATCCTGCTTTCTGTGTGGCCGCACCAACCCCTGTGGCTGCACTAGCACTGCACCCAACCCAGAGCATGGCAACACAAAGAGACCCTGCACACACTTGTTATGCCTGTGAGGAGCAGACATAAGCTGTATGCATGAACTACCTGTTTCTCAGTGATAAAGAACGGAAGCTAGGGAACATACTGTTTGACATAAATAAGACAGGAACCAAGATAATAAAATAGGCAGGATGGATTATTTCCTATGACATCATCTTGTTCTGCCTTCTTTTCTTGTGCTTTTCAGCAGTAGGGGTGTGTGGGGTTGGGTCTCTCACTTTCTGCCACTGTTGCTGATGAGGAAGGGAGAGGAAGGGGTATAGAGGAGTGGGCCAGGTCAGCCGTTCTCCCAGTTGCTTGCTCAGATCCTCTGTGTCCTGCTTTCTTTATGGAAAGACCAGGTGTTTTAAAAATATTTTAATGTAATAATTGTATACAAATACAAATGTACAAAAGAAGGAATCGGCAAACATAAACATCAAACACCAAGGGGGAATAAGAACATATTTATTAAACTAAACAGTTTGATTAAACATTTTGCATTTACTCTTCTATAAATCTTTTACTAGCATGCATTTACACATAATTAAGAATTTTCATTAGACTTAATTCTATTCCAGTATATTATAAAAGGTTGCCAGTTGTTGATAATTTTTTCTTCAGCCATTACTTTCCCTTCCGACATATCCTCCTATGCCTTGATTTTATCCATAAACATAATGTGCCAAGTCTTGCCAGGATTGCACAGTAAAATTTTAGTTAAATAATTTGGAGGAAGAAATTTCCACAACGAGGTACTCTTCGGAACTTTTATTTCACTTATTTATACCCTACTTTTCTCCCTAATAGGGAACCAAAATGGCCTATCTCATTCTCCTCTCCTCCATTTTATCCTCACACCAACCCTGTGAGGTGCGTTAGGCTGAGAGAGTGCGACTGTCCCAAGAGCATCCAGCAAGGTCATGGCAGAGTTGAGTTTTGAACCTGGGTCTCCCAGATCCCAGATCCTAGTCCTAGTTGAACCACAAAGGCCCGATCATCTTCTAGCTTAAGGCATAATGATGGGATCCCAGAGCACCAGATAGCATCTGAGCATAAACTGCCGCCAGAGCAAGATCCCAGCAGCAACAATAAAATGAAAAGGAAGAATAGAAACTTTTGTTTTTTAAAAGGCTTCTTAAATAGGTTTCAGACAGTTTTTTGTTGTATAAGAAAATCTCTGTATAGGAAAAACATCATTTATGGCTTTCACTTTTGGTTGCATTTCAAGCATTCTCCTTTCTAATGCACTTCACAGAAGCTGCTAGGTCTCATTGTGTTAGCTTGACCTTGAAAGTGGACATCTAGAATGCCTTCTGTTTCAGTTTCTGGTGTCTTGATATCAACAGTGTGAATATAACCAGATCTGTTCAGAGGAGATAACTCTTATAGCAAGGCAGATTTTGAGGCAGTTTCATACTTGCTCTAATGTTCTTTGTCATTCTTATGATCATTCTCTTTCCTCCCAAGGCCCAGGCTGGATGGCTACAGCATGACTTTGGACACCTCTCTGTATTTAAGAAGTCTGTGTGGAACCATTTAGTCCATAAATTTGTAATTGGTCACTTGAAGGTAAGGCTCATTCCCATTAAGCATTAAGGAAATAGCTTCAGCAAGAGACAATGAAGCTAGCATATCTTTTTCCTGGCAAGGATCTTGCATTCTTAATATATTGATATATTGATAACAGGCAGAAATCCAAGAGTTAATGCATTCCTCATCACTGACAATACTTTACCTGCTGAATTTCTGTCATACAGCTCTTAAAGGCACAGGACAAAAGGTACAAACTACCTTGCCTGGAGCTCTGCTTGGTCTTATTTTATTATATAAATAAATATGTGTGTGTTAAGTGCCGTCAAGTCGCTTCTGACTCATGGCGACCCTATGAATCAGTGTCCTCCAAAATGTCCTATCATTAACAGCCATGCTCAGGTCTTGCAAACTGAGGGCTGTGGCTTCCTTTATTGAGTCCATCCACCACATGTTGGGTCTTCCTCTTTTCCTGCTGCCTTCAACTTTTCCTAGCATTATTGTCCTTTCCAGGGACTCTTCTTAAAATGTGACCAAAGTACAATAGCCTCAGTTTAGTCATTTTAGCTTCTAGGGACAATTCAGGCTTGATTTGATCTAGAACCCACTGATTTGGTTTTTTGACTGTCCACGGTATTTGTAAAACTCTCCTGCAACACCACATTTCAAAGGAATCTAATTTCTTCCTGTCCGCTTTCTTCATTGTCCAACTTTCACACCCATGCATAGTAACAGGGAATACTATAGCATGAATTATAAAAATAGTACATTCTAGCCTCAAAGTCTGAGTCCTTACAATCAGAGCAAGAGAGGGACATAGATGTGCTGTTAGGGCTTGTTGTAATGTCTGTAGAGGAGAACTGATTGTGACGGGCTATTACTGTGCCTCAAGAAATATTATATTAAAGAAAAAACCTTTCATATGCAACAGCAGGACTGTTAGATCCAGTCAAATATACAACAAATTATTCTTATTACTGTTAAGTTCAATAAGGATCAAAACATGATATTTTGTTGGGCATCAAAGCTTACATTAAATTTATGGAGAACAGGGTCAAATCGTTTAACTCAGAAATGGAGAATGTCATATATTAGAAAGATCTAATTAAGTCTAAGGGAATTTGCAGCAATCTTCATGAGATCAAGCCAGACAGTTCAGAACAGGAAGATAGATTCACAAACCATTGATATCCTTAATAATTCTGGCCTAAGGCACAATACCAGAACCGAATCAATAATTTAAGAGTTGACAACAGACCTGGAAAAATGTCCTACGCCTTGGTGTGTGCGTAAAGTGCCACCAAGTCACCAAGTCACAGCTGACTTATGGTGACCCCGTAGGGTTCTCAGGGCAAGAGAAGTTCAGAGGTGGTTTGCCATTGCCTGCCTCTGCATGGGCTGAGAGAGTTCTGAGAGAACTGTGACTGGCCCAAGGTCACCCAGCAGGTTTCATATGGAGGAGTGGGGAATCGCACCTGGTTCTCCAGATTAGAGTCAGCCGCTTTTAACCACTTCACCAAGCTGGCTCTCCCTGTCCCTTTGGTAGAGGCTTAATGTATGGATGTGGGAAGCTGAGGCTTTCATAGCATGGACAAAAACAGCATCACGTTAAACATTTGTTAAAAGGACACAACACTGTTTCTCCCGGTAGTTGGCAACCCTGTTAGTAATGTTTACTTAAATTCTATGCAGCTAAGACTGCTTTGTAGGCAAAAACTCAACAGGCACCGTGAGTAGGCCACTGCTAAAAACCACTGATTGGGGATATTCTAATCAAACTAGCAGGACATCTCTTGGGACAGCCAGATCCCATCCCTCCCAAGGCTTACACCTGTGCCTTCAGCAAAAGCCTGACACAAAAATTAAGCAGATGAAGCGTTTCCTGCCATGGAGAAGTGGCAGGAAATGGTTTCCCTGTTTTATTATTGCATGCCAGGCTGCTGTTTAAAGCACGGGGAGCAGAATCTGTAACATAATTATGTTATGACGTTAACGTGGGATGGATAGTCATGGGTCTTTTACTTTCAATTTCAATACCTTTATTGGCGTACCATAATCTTTTACTTTCTTGTATCTCCTAAGTGACCCATTTTAGGTGGTCATTTGAAAATATTGATCAGGCAGCACCAGGGGAACTTTGAGCAGTTGCCCGTGCCATGTTAAAAGAGAAGCCTCACACATTTGGGGTTTGCTCTGCTCGTAAGTGCCAGCTTCTCAACAACGACCCCATTGGTTCTTGTAGGTTATCCTGGCTGTGTGACTGTGGTCTTGGTATTTTCTTTCCTGACATTTCGCCAGCAGCTGTGGCAGGCATCTTCAGTGTTACTCCTCTGAAGATGCCTGCCACAGCTGCTGGCGAAACGTCAAGAAAGAAAATACCAAGACCACGGTCACACAGCCCGGATAACCTACAAGAACCAATGAACTCTGACCGTGAAAGCCTTCGACAATATTTTGAATGACCCCATTGTTTGCTTCAAACGGAAGCCTTTCCTCAGTTCTGTCTAGGGATAACAAGCGTCCAGCAGTATGTGAGTAGGGTGTTATAACTGCTTGTGGGAGTCACAGCCTTGACTGAAGGCCTCTTTGTGAGAGAAAGCTCTCTGCCCTCTTGGAAGAAATCTGGAACAGCGCCGAGAGAAAGCTAAGCCTGTGATAACCAGCAACTTGGCCTTCTGCCCTGGCTGGGTACTTTATGCCAGAGCAGAATCTGGTACTCCGATCTCATGGAAAAGCAGAAGGAACAAGGCTATAGGGCGAAAACTGAACATTGACCTTAATTTATCCCCACTCTTCTTCAAGGTTTTTTACTCTCCATTAAGAGATCTCCTTAGGGCTGATATCAATATTCAGCACTAAATGTGGGGTTAGCAATTCCATTTCTCTGTTGGGGCCAATATGCAGAGGGCAACTAGCATGCAGGTCCTTAAAGTCCTGAGACATCATACAGCTGCTATGCTTGAGATTCCCACCAAAATTTTATGTTTTTTTCTTTTACCATACTTCTTCCAGGGTATAGGTCAAACATATCTGTCTCTTCTTGGTTTTTCTCTTCCCACCTGACTGCTTGATCAAGACACTGGATAATACCATTGGAGCTTTGGGGCAAAGACTGATCCTGTACAAAGGGCTTTCGACAATTTTTTACCAAAGTGGACATGTGTTATATTGAGTTGCTTTGTTGTAGGCATGGAGGTGACACACAAACAGAAATCAGAGTTGGCTGTGGACTGCCCATGTTTTTCTTCTTCAACAGGGTGCCTCGGCAAACTGGTGGAATCACCGCCACTTCCAGCACCATGCCAAGCCAAACATCTTCAAAAAAGACCCAGATGTGAACATGCTGCATCTCTTTGTCCTGGGGGATGCACAGCCAGTTGAGGTAAGTTAAGGGGATGTGAAGTCAGGCTGAGTTTATTTATTTATATATGTACTTAGGGAATTTATATCCCATCTTTCTGTGGAACTTTCTGAGTTGGATCCCACAGAGGATTTCTGAGGATGGAAGGAGTGTGATTTTTGGATCCCCCCCTTCATGCTGTTCTTAGAGGTCCCCTGTCCTCCAGGAACAGCATTTGGAGATGATCTGCGTATGAATAAAACAACTGTTTGAAAGAAAGAGGCATTCTTTCTTTTTTTTCAGATAATGCACCCAGGTCATAGCAGGTGCCATCCCAGAAAAGGCATTCCCGCCTATGAAAGTGAAAAGGAGGACTGCCTTTTCTAAGAAGGTGCCTGCCACCCACAGGTTTTGTAAATATTTAAGTTAAAAGTACCTAACAGGTTTTAAAATGATGTCTGATTAATCAGAGACAATCTTTTAATACATTAATTTTTTTTTGAAACAGGTCATCAAACTGACAAATTACTGCAACTTTACATATTTTGTAGCAAACTCCTGGAGTCCATATTCTATTGCAGTTGCCAAGCAGAATTCTATATATTGTGGCTTTCCTGTTGATGGGGTGTGTCACTTGATTGCTAATGGCAGATTCAAATGATACTGAATCACATGAAAACACATTTACAGTGCATTCCTAAGGAGAGTTACTCCAGACTAAGCCCATTCATTTAAATGGGCTTAGACTGGAGTAACTCTCCTTTGGAATGCACTGTTAGAATATCACTTTGGAGATGGTTGCCTTCATAGGTGGAGTCAGTCATTTGTAAAAGCTGCCAAATGGTGAAGCCAGTCTTCCTTCAGACTTGCTAGCTCCTTATTTCCAGATGATAACAAGTTGGCTTCACAGCACAGCTAGTTGCTAGTGTTTAAGCTAAATAAGCACTTTGGGAAGTCTAAAGAGGCTTCTTCTGCTTTCTGATACTGCATAGTGGACATGCAGCATTTATCTCTGCACTCCATACATTTTTCCCCAAACCAAAAGGTGCAGTAACCTTCTAAACCATAGTAGACTGCTGCTATCCTGCCTGGTCACTATTGAAATTCCCTTTCAAAAATAAGCCCACTCTTACCTGGTATTGTTCTGGTAGTCATGGACTACTGTTGATGTAGATATGGAATAGTTTACTTTGTGAGACAGTACATAAAAGAAAATGAAATTTATTGTAAAGGAAATCAGAGTAAAAGGAGGAAAATATTTCAAATACTGTCAAAAGCATTAAAATATTAAGGTACAAGATTCCTTAGGTTTCTTGCCTGTGCAGGGTCTCCAAAGGTGTACATGGTTTTAACAGGCCTTTTTTCTTCAAGCGATTCGAAACGTAGTCATCCATAGCTCTGTGCAGCTCCGGCCCTTCATGTGCTGCTTTGTGTAAGCATCAGGAACTGGATATCAGCCTTCTCCTCTAGATCTGTTAAGAGACTCCTGTTTGTATCTGTTAGCTCCCTTCCTTATTTCTGGAATCTTATCCAAGCACATTTGATAGAAGAAGAAGAGTTGGTTTTTATATGCTGACTTTCTCTACCACTTAAGGGAGAATCAAACTGGCTTACAATCACCTCCCCTTCCCCTCCCCACAACAGACACCCTGTGAGGTGGGTGGGGCTGAGAGAGTGTGACTAGCCCAAGGTCACCTAGCTGGCTTCATGTGTAGGAGTAGAGAAACAAATCCAGTTCACCAGATTAGCCTCCACCACTCATGTGGAGGAGTGTGAAATCAAACCCGGTTCTCCAGATCAGAGTCCACTGCTCCAAACCAAATAGGGTGCATCAGCCAGCAAGGACTGGACTTCTTTAAAATTATTTTATTTATATCCCACCCTTACCCAACTAAGTCAGGCTCAGGGTGGCTTCCAACAATAATACATTACAATATAAAATATAAGTTAAAACACACACAATGGAAAACTATAAATAGCAATTTAGCTTAAAAGATGGCATTCTAAATTACATACCTACTATGTACTATCTAGAGGAGCCCCGTGGCGCAGAGTGGTAAGCTGCAGTACTGCAGTCAAAAGCTCTGCTCACGACCTGAGTTCGATCCCGACGGAAGTCGGTTTCAGGTAGCTCAAGGTTGACCCAGCCTTCCATCCTTCCGAGGTCGGTAAAATGAGGACCCAACTTGCTGGGAAGATGACTGGGGAAGGCACTGGCAAACCAACCCGTAAACAAAGTCTGTCTTGGAAATGTCGGGATGTGACGTCACCCCATGGGTCAGGAATGACCCGGTGCTTGCACAGGGGACCTTTACCTTTTATGTACTATCTAGAGAGATTGGGCCTATCTCCACAGGATCTATTGAAATTGGATAAAAACCACTTTAAACAAATAGTAAGACAAAGGGTAGAGTACATCGAATGGCAGCATGACATAGCAAGGACACCCGGCTTCTTATTATCTACAAAAAACAGATATATACCATATTTTTCGCTCCATAAGACGCACCTGACCATAAGATGCACCTAGTTTTTAGCAGAGGCTGTTCAGAGAAGGAAGGGGAGGGACGGAGGGAAAGAAGGAAGGAATGAAAGAGAGGGAGGGAGAGAAAGACAGAGAGGGGTTCCCAGCTTCTCCCCCTCACACACGTGCAAACCTCCCCAGCTTCTCCCCCCACACACACACACACTCATGCATGCACAATGGGAAGAAACCTCCGTAGCTTCTCCCCTGCCCCTCCTAGCAAGCAAGCAAGCACCTGGCTGCACTAGCAACTGGGAGCGATTGGGAAGTCACCTCCGCAGCTTCTCCCCCACCCCACTCCCAGCAAGCAAGGAAGCAAGGAAGCACCCAGCTGCACTAGCAACCGGGCGTGATTGGGAAGTCTCCTCTGCAGCTTCCCTTCCCCCCCCCCCCCCCCAGCAAGCAAGCACCCGGCTGCACTAGCAACCGGGCGCGATTGGGAAGTCGCCTCTGCAGCTTCTCTCCCTCCCCCCCAGCAAGGAAGCACCCGGCTGCACTAGCAACCGGGCGCGATTGGGAAGTCGCCTCTGCAGCTTCTCTCCCACCCCACCCCCGGCAAGCAAGGAAGGAAGGGAGCAAGGAAGGGAGCAATCAAGCAACCGGCTGCATGGGCGCGATTGGGAAGTCGCCTCTGCAGCTTCTCTCCCACCCCACCCCCAGCAAGCAAGGAAGGAAGGGAGCAAAGAAGGGAGCAAGCGAGCAGCCGGGCGCGATTGGGAAGTCGCCTCCATGGCTTCTCCACCCCACCCCCAGCACACAAGGAAGCAATCAGGGAAGGAGGCAAGCAAGCACCCAGCTGCACGAGCAGCCGGGCACAATTGGGAAGACGCCTCTGCGGCTTTTCCCCTGCCTCCCTCCCAAACAAGCAAACAAGCACCTGGCTGCACAAGCAGCTGGGCGCGATTGGGAAGTCGCCTCTGCAGCTTCTCTCCCCCCACCCCCAACAAGCAAGCAAGCAAGCACCCAGCTGCACTAGCAACCGGGCGCAATTGGGATACCTCTCTGCAGCAGGGGGAAGCAGCGCTCTGACGGACAGACCGCCGGACAGACACAGGAACCCCAACACTTTCCTCTCGGCGATTTGGCTCCAGTTACGGTAACACACACACATTCACTCCATAAGACGCAGACATTTCCCCTCACTTTTGAGGAGGAAAAAAGTGTGTCTTATGGAGCGAAAAATACGGTACTAGCGCCGTTCTCATATCTTATGGAGCTAAGTGTAATCAAACTACGTAGAATCTTTACACTAGCTAGATGCGACGTACTACCATCTGCTGTAATGGAAGGTAGATATAATAAGATTCGCTGTCCATGCGAACTTGGAGAAGTCGAGCCTAGGGAGCATATTTTCTTTAAATGCCCTGTTTATAATCAGCTTCGACTCACCATATTATTCCCACTATTGGAAAATATCTAGTTATTCTAACAAATATAAACTTGGAAGTGGCAGACGAAAACCCTTCGACCACAAGACAGGTTGCCAAATTTTGCTTTGCGGAGATTAAAGTACACAGTAAATTAAAAAGCAAAGATGCAGATTAAGTTGAGCTTAAACTAATGGATTTCAAAAGTAGTGAAACCTGATGGCTGTTTTGTTTATCGGAAATAGATAATTGTCAAATTACTATGCGGTAATCTGATTTTAATTTTGATAAGTTTTTATATCCTATTTTATTTGAAATGCTGTAAGATTGTTACATATAGTGTGTATTTATTGGTCTTTGACCGCAAATAAAAATTCAATCCAAACTACTATGTATAATATGCTAATTATTCTCAGTGGTGAATCTTGGGACAATAGGCAAACAAAGTTTTCAGAATTCCTGCAGATGGAGATGCTAAGCAATTTCATCATCCTGAATAATTTGGTATCATCTGCAGATTTGCCCAGTATATGCTCACCCCCCAATTCCAGATCATTTATGACAAAATTGTTAAGCAAATTAAATAGCACTGGTTTCAATACTCATTCTTGTGGGACCACATTGCTTACTCCTCACCATTACAAGAATTGTTCATTTGTTCTTACTAGCACATGCAACTTGTGAGTTCTTTGGGCCTTAGAAATAGGAAGCTACTCAGGTTAGTTGATCATGCTATAACAGCTTGAAAACTAATACAGTGTATTGGTTAAGATGATCAAGGAGATCCTTGGTTCGAGTCTCATCTTGACTTGCTGGAAGACTCAATAGGAGGTGTAAGACAACAAATCCTGCCTTTTGTAGCCGGATAAGAATAGTTTAAAATTAATGTATAACTCCAAGAAACCTGGGTTGTGCTTTGGATGCTAGGATACTGTGGCATTGTGTTCATCCTATGAGGATAAGGGTTTGTGTCCTGTGATGAGAAAAGAACAATCTTCAGCTGGTGAATATCAATGCAGTACACAATTGCACTCCCTGTAGTGATTTATACCAGCTGGAAACCTGTGATGTGGTTGCCACAGCAACTAATAGGCTGAAATGCTCTAAATGCCATTGCAGTGCATATTAAAATACTGTAATTAAATCCAGCACCTCCACACAAGATGTGGAGGTGGGGCTACTAACAGGCCTGGTGTTAACAGAGGCTTAATGTGTGGAAACAGACAGATGAAGCTCCGAGTGGTGTGGAGGTAAATAATATCCCATTAAGACTCTACTTAAAGACAGGACATTTTTCTCCAGGCCGTTGGAACCCTTTATGGGGGGAGGGGAAGAGCATAGATAAATCAATGTTATAAGTGAATATAAAATGTTGTCACAATAACTGAGACAAAAATATCCTAGAATAGCAGTTGGTAAAGATTTTAAACAGGCACTAAGTGGGATGAAAAGAAGCAAAGGAAAATAGCAGAGTGCTAAAAATGTCTTGGCCTCCTTTCCTTTCACAAGAGAAGCTAATTTCAGACTTATCCAATCCTAGAGATGCTATCTAAAATGTGTTGCATCAATGTAAGCAAAACAGATTGTGCATTTAGTTTTTTTTCCCCATTTATAGTCTTATTTATAAAATTGGGATTTGTTTCATGTATTCAGTGTGCCTACCTTGTTGTGCTGGCTGTTTTATTATTTATGTTGGCTGTTTTATTATTTATTCATTTTAAACATTTATAACCTTTTCCAGCAATGTAAAAATCAAATTACAATATAAATTCAAAAAATGGAGAACATTAATATCAAACAAAACAACTCTCCCCAAAACTAGTGAAAGTAGGGTTGCCAACCTCCAGGTACTAGCAGGAGATCTCCTGCTCTTACAACTGATCTCCAGCCGATAGAGATCAGTTCACCTGGAGAAAATGGCCGCTTTGGCAATTGGTCTCTATGAAGTCCCTCCCCAAACCCCGCCCTTCTCAGGCTCCACTCCAAAAACCTCCCACCAGTGGTGAAGAGGGATCTAAGTAAAAAGCAGAGTTATTTAAAAAAAACTTTCTAAAAACAGCTCCCAAACAATTTAAAAGCAATTTTAAAAAATATTTGTTTTGGAAAATTTCTGTGCTCCTCTCCAGAGAACCTGTATGGAGTCCCAAAGGGGTTGCCCCCATTCCCCATAGGAAAACATTGCAAAGTTCACCCACAAAGACACCAAACTGCCAAAAAAAAAAACCCTCTCTCTGAATTCAACAATGAGAATGATGATGACAATAACAAAGGAGTGCCCCTCCAAACAATCAAATCACCCCCTCATTTTAGGTAAAAGCCAGCAAGATCTGAAGCAGAGAAAACCCCAAAATTCAAACAAAGCAACTTTGAAACAAAAAGCAGTAGAGAAATGGAAACAGGGCCTCCTACCCGAAATAATCAAAACACCCCCTCAGACAGCAATCCTTCCCCCCACCACCATCAACCAACAGGCCAAGGCCTGCTGTCTTCTAGCATAATTTAGATATCTTCTCCTCCAGGCATCAGGCAGGAAGGAATCCAACCCAAGCAGCAGGTTGTAATCCAGCAGGTCAGGATGAGGCACCAGGATCGAAGAGGAAGAATCAGGAGCTAAAGCCAAGCTATGCCACCAAACTCTCTCAAACAGCCTGGTCTGGGAACCAGCCCTGCTTTCATAGTCTTTGGCCAAGCACAGAAAAGTTTGAAAATAATTCCAGCCAAGAAGAACCTTTTGTGATTGGTGAAAGAACACTGTTCTTCCTTACCTGTGTTCCTATTGGCCATTGAGAATTCCTGGCCCTCCTCCCTCCTCCTCTCTAGGTTGTCCTCTGTTGCAATCCAGGTAGATTACACCAGCTGGCTACATGGGAAGCTCCAGTGAGCCTTCCTATCGGCCACTCCAACATGCCTGCTCCCTCCCTCCTACTGCCCTGGAAACCAGCCAGGGGGCAGGAATACAGAGAGGAGATATCGCCACAAAATGGAGACTCTGCAGAAGGCGATTAGCCGAAAAGCCGAATAGCTGTTCAGATTTTTCGGGAATCACCTATTCGGCTTTGGGCAGATTCCCATGTTTTCATATTCTGTCGACCCAAAACCCGAAATATTGCAGAAATGGCTAATTTCGGGTTTATTTTTGGTTCGGGTATATCGATATGCACAACCATATTCAGGACCTTAACTGTAAGAATAAGCACTTTGAATGGTGCACAGAAACAGCCAGTGCAGATGGTTCAGCACAGGGGTGGTCTGATCCCTGTATCCTCCACCCCTAGCAATATCCTCCTAGCTGCCACATTTTTCATCAGCTGAAGTTTCCACTGTTTTCAAAGGCAGCTGCACAGAGACCTATATTACAGTAATCTAACCTGGATGGGATTAGAGCATCACTGTTTCAAAACAGCTGTAGCTGGCATATCAGGTAACACTGATAAAAAAAGGAGCAAAAGTCAGGAAGGAGAGAGGCACCTCCAACTGTAGGCCAGGATCCAGCAGTAACCCCACACTATGAACCTGCTCCTTCAATAGGGTGCAACCCCTCAAGGACAGAGTGACTCCTAAATCTAGACAGCCAGTGTGGTGTAGTGGTTAGAGTGTCAAACTAGGATCTGGGAGACCCAGGTTTGAATCTCCCCTCTGCCATGGAAGCATGCTAGGTGACCTTGGGTGAATCACACACTCTCAACTGAACCTACCTCACAGGGTTGTTGTGAGGATAAAATGGAGGAGAGGAGAATGATGTAAATTGTTTGGCTCCCCATTAGGGAGAAAGGCAGGATATAAATGCAGTAAATAAATCCTGGCACATCTTTGTCATTGAACAAGAGCACCTCAGTCTTATCCTGACTGAGCTTCAGTTTATTGTCCTTCATCTGTCCCATTACCTTCTCCAAGAATCTTTTCAGGACCTCTACAGATCTACGTGACTCACCTCTTAAGGAGAAATACAGTGGGCTGACATCCACATATTGGTGGTAACCTTCTCCAAATCCCCTGACACTCTCCCCATAGGTTTCATGTAGATGCTAAACAGCATGGGGTACAAAATGGATCCCTGCAGGACCCCATATAAATGCTAGGGAACTGAGCAGCAGTCCCCCAGCACCACCTTCCGGAATTGTCCAGCCAAGTAAGAGCAGAAGCACCAAATGTCACTCCCTACTGCCAACCCAGCCACCTTCTCCATAAAGATATTATGATTGATGGTATCAAAAAGGCCCCGGAGAGTCAACAAGGATGGCCTTCCCTGTCACTGTCCTGGTGAACAAGGACAACCAAGACCATTTCATCTCACAGCCCTGAATCCTGATTGAAATGGGTCCATCTCCTCCAAAACCTACTGAAGTTCTGTAGGGATTACCTGTTCAAGCACCTTGCCCAAAAAAGGAATATTGGCCACCAGACAGTAGTTAGGTCAATGAGACCTATTTAGGACAAAGTTTAAAATTTCAGCAAAGGCCAAGAAAAATTCACCAAATTGGAGCAATTAACTAAATGCTCAAAAGAATAGTAGATTTGGTGATAAATGAAATTCATTAGGAATGGAGTTCCAAAACTTTGGTACTATGCCTAAAAATCCTCTTCTGTACTGTTCACCCACTTAATAGCTGATGTCTGGGGTTCTGGAGAGGGCCCTTGTAATACATATCTATTTATTTATTTACTTATTTATTTACTTCATTTGTACCCTGCCTTTCTCCCTAACAGGAGAAACAACTTACATTGTTCTCTCATCTATTTTATCCTCCCCAAAACATGCATGGTAGGCTAGGCTAAGAGACTATGCTGGCACATGTTTCCATGACAGCTTGGGAATTCGAAGCTGGAGTCTCCCAAATCCTATTCCTTTCCTCTAACCACTACACCACATTGGGTGTCCTCAGAGTTCAAAGTTGAAGATAGAAGGACAAAGGGATAAAATGATCCTTCGTATACCTTAATCCTTTGATGGAAAGGAATTTATAGGTATGCACCAGTACTTTGAAGCAAACCTGCAGCCAACAAAGCGCTTTCAGTATTGAGATGATATGGTCTCTATATCTTGCCCCTGTAAACTGTTGTGTCACTGTATTCTGAACTGCTGAGGCTTCCAGTCGGTCTTCAAAGGAGCCCCACTTAACAAACATTGTGGTAGTCCAAATTGGATATGATCAAAACATGGATAACTGTGGCCAGGAGCAGGAGACTTGCACTTTTAATAGCACCCAAACTGAGAACTTGATGCTTGCAGGAGCACAAAACTTCATCCAACAGGCTGAATGCACAAACCTCTGTTCTCTTTGTGTCCTCCAACAGGTATGAGAAGCCACTAAGAGATCCAGGAGAATCAAACAGGGTCACATTATCTGTCTCTCTCTATCCCAGAAAGGCTGTCAGTCAGGGTGATCAGAGCAATTTTTGTTTCAAAACCAGGTTGGAGACCCAACTGAAGTAGATCGAGAAAATCCATTTCATTCAAGAAAGCCTGTAGCTGCCCACTAATCATTTGGCCAATGCCCTTTCCATCTGGCTTGAACATGTCTAGCCAAATGGGGCATAAGCAAACTAATAGTGGCCATGTACAGCCTAAGTCTTGTGTTGTACTGAAGTGTCTTTTCCTGTTCTTTCATTGGAACTGGGTGACCTCAAGCCACATCGATTGATTTGACTTGACCTGGCAGTTAAACAAAATATACAATGGACTTATGCTAGTTTTCAGCTCTAGGTCATTTACAAACTGGCAAGTTTGAAAAACAGGGTTGTTTGCTTTATCAACAGTATAGATACCTGAAAAGAAAAGTAATTAAATCAAGGAAGTAATTAAATCGAGGAAGAAGTTGGTTCGTTTTTTGTGTGCCCAGAGGCACTTGTACATCTTGTTTGTCAGAACTTGTTTCAGTGTCTGAATCCAATATTATTAAGCAGAACATTTGTTCTTAGTAGGTTTATAAAGCATTGTGAAGCAATAAGACTTGGGCAACAAACTCATGGAGGATGCCATCCTCCTCCTTCTCCGTGTAGGATTTTAAGATGTTTTTTAAGAGTTTGTGATGGGGGAAGGGAAATTGTGTTGTTTTGATCTTTTGCCTTAGATATCAAAATGTCACCTAAGAAATGGCAGCCATGTTCAGAGTGGTGGAAAACTATGAAGGGATTCTATGCAGGATCCCTTTGAGCTTCATACCCCACAGATAATTCTACCATAGCAAGGTCACCATTTTGTGATCTTTTAATTTACCTTTGTACAATTTAAAACCATACTTTATCAGTACATGCAGGTTAAAACAATAGAGTAAAATATATTGTGGTTTTTGAGAAATATGGAAAACAAAACAACTGCCCACAGATTGGAAACAGTCAATGTACATTTCAATTCCAAAAAAGGAGATGTCAAAGACTGCAGCAACTATCAGTCCATCACATCAATTTCTCATGCAAGTAAAGTGATGCTCAAAATCTTAAACGAACACTTTTACCATATATGGAACAAGAAATGCCTGATGTTCAAGCTGGATTCAGAAAAGGAAGAGGCACTAGAGATCATGTTGCAAATTTACATTGGTTACTGAAGCATATGAGAGATTTCAGAAGAAAATCAGCTTGTGTTTCATAGACTACAGCAAAGCTTTTGACTGTGTGGATCATGAAAAGCTGTGACTGGTTTTAAAGGAAATGGGTGTGCAACAGCATGTGATTGTTTTGATGAACAACTTGTACTCCGGACAAGAGACTACTGTTAGGACAGAATATGGAGAAACAGAATGGTTTCCAATTGGCAAAGGTGTTAGACAAGGATGTATTTTATCTCCCTGTCTCTTCAATCTATATGCAGAATATATCAAAAGGAAAGATGGATTAGATTTAGATGAAGATGGAGTGAGAATTTAGGGGGAGGAACATTAACAACTGCAGATATGTCGATGCTGCCACATTACTGGCAGAAAATATTGAAGACTTGAAACGACAACTGCTGCAAGTTAAAGGAGAAAGCGCCAAAGCTGAGCATCAAGGAGACAAAAGAAATGACTACTGGGGAGTTACTCAACTTTAACGTTTACAATGAGGAAATTGAAATCGTTCAAGTCTTTCTATTCATTGGCTCCATCATCAACCAAAAGGGAGACCACAACCAAGAAATCCGAAGGAGATTGAGACTGGGAAGGGCAGCCATGAAAGAGCTAGAAAGGATTCTTAAGTGTAAGGATATGTCACAGGCAACCAAGATCAAGTTAATTTATACCATACTATTACCTATTATTACGCGTGGGTGTGAAAGTTGGACAATGAAGAAAGATGACAGGAAGAAAGTAGATTCCTTTAAAATGTGGTGTTGGAGGAGAGTTTTACAAACACTGTGGACTGCCCAAAAAACAAATCAGTGGGTTCTAGATCAAATCAAGCCTGAACTGTCTCTAGAAACTAAAATGACTAAACTGAGGCTATGGTACTTTGGTCATATTATGAGAAGACAAGAGTCCCTGGAAAAGACAATAATGCTAGGAAAAGTTGGATGCAGCAGGAAAAGAGGAAGACTCAACATGAGATGGATTGACTCTATAAAGGAAGCCACGGCCCTCAGTTTGCAAGACCTGAACAAGGCTGTTAATGATAGGATGTTTTGGAGGTCATTATTTCATAGGGTCGCCATGAGTTGGAAGCGACTTGATGGCACTTAACACACACAAACATCAGGCTTGGCCTTCAGCTGTATGCATTCAGAATATTACTTCCCACTGATAAAACCATGGTAGAACTTTATCAGTAAAACTTTTATCAGTAGATGAAAAGCTACATTTCATTAACCGCACAGTCACCTGGATTGACAGTGACAAAAGTAAACTTTGTACTTTTGTGATAGAAACTGTGATATCAATGTAATAAATGAATAAATTTGTACTTTAACTAATAGTACTGAGCTAAATGGATTCCTTGTAGGGCAGTCCTAAGTAGAGTTATACCTTTCTAAATGCATTGACGCCAACAGGCTTAGCAGGGCGTAACTCTGCTTAGAATGGCACTGTTGTGTACCCAATTTGTGGGCAAAAAAATAGACAACTGGTTTTTGAGATGCTTTGGCTCAGTTCTCACTTAACTTTTGCTACTTTTGTTTATCAGCTGTGAAGGAGCCTTTTTGATTAAGCATATATTACAGATTCAAACTCCACAGCATTGGATCTCTGAGCTAAAACTATGTTTTGCAATTTCCCTTGACCAGTTTGTTCAGTAATGTTCACATGACTCATCACAATCGTACTCCCTTCTAGTCACAAACCTACTGGCATCCAGTAGAGCCAGAGAATATACAGGGGAAAGCAACGGATAAGGACATGAGAGGAATAAAGCATCTGAATTATGGGGCCTCTGTCATCCAATAGATGTGGCAGAGATCTACATAATTGCAGATGTTGTGAAGACAGAGTGATCACTCTGTCAGAATACTAAAGCTATAGAATATCTCATGGAACTCACTGGCAACAGTTATGGAAAAACAAACAAAATCCTTCCAATAGCAGGAGTTGGCAATAGTTATTACGCTCTTCCTGTGAACTTTCCTGAGAACCCACTCTGACAGACTGCAAAGCCAGAATTACCTTCAGTTTGATCCAGGGCTAAGTGATCTCTGGGTTTAATTGGAATAATCTGGAACCCACAAAAAGGAAGATTGGAAGAAAGCATTGGTTGGGGAGTGTCAGCATTAGCAGTGTCCCCCCCCCCAAAAAAAAGAGGGAAGGGATTACATGAAGATGTATACAATGACCTGGATCCCATCTAGCATGAGCGGAGCAACACTTGTAGAAGCAACATTTCTAACCTCCTTGTCACACTAAAGCCCATTGTGCCCTCAAATTCATGTTCCTGCCGATTGATGGACCCCTGAACACAACATGGGTAGCACAATGGGGGCCTCTGCTGGTAGGGGGTCAGCAAGAACCTTTTTCTGCTGGCTTCTGCCAGCAGAAAGCATAGTTAGGAAACAAGCTAGTATGTTGCTTATGTATGTACAAGATATCATCAAGCAACTATTCTGCTAAATTATAAGGCATGCTTAATCGGTGGTTTTTACCTGCATCTGACACCTTCCATAGTTGTGACTACTTTATTTTTCTTGGCTGTGGTACAATTGCTGCTTATTATCATTTGGGAACTCTTTCTGATCTCTAAGGATATATAATTTTTTAAACTGTGCAGGGGTCCCCAATCTTGTTGAAGCTGTGGGCACTGGGTATTTTGAGAACAAGTGGTGGGAACTACTACAAAATGGTTATATGGGGGGGGGAAGCAATTACAAAATGATTGACATGGGAGCTGTGTTCAGTCTCAAAACAGTGGGAGGTTCCACAAAATGTTAGGAGGCACCAAGCCAAACACCCTCCTATGATGGTGGTAACTTCTTCCAAATGGGCACTTTGTGCAGGAACAAAGGAAGGTGTCCACTGCTTCAGTATGGTGAAGAAAAACCAGGACCGAAGCCAAGTGGATGCCAGGGAACAAATTGGCCACCACATTGACTATCACTGAACCTGCAGCTATCAGACAATGTACCATCAAATGTTGGTGTTCTGAAATACTATAGGTAACATATTTTATTGTGTTCTGCCCTTCCTTCAGGGAGCTCAAGAATGTGTACTTAGCTTTCCCACCCTTTAATCTTTAAAACAACCCTGCGGGGTTGGTGAAACAGAGATAGTGACTGGTCTTGGATTACCCAGAGAGCTTCATGGGTGAAGAATTGAACCCAGATCTTCCTAATCAACATGAAATGCATTTTCTTTAGGAAAACAAAACAGTAATAAGATAGCAAGGCCATGTAGTGGTAGAATGACCCGCTGGTGGTGGGTTACAGCTCTGAATGCTCTTTCGTACAAAACCTTGGGTTCAAATAGAAAAACAGCAAGAGTCTGCCCACTCGCTTTGCTTGGTGTGCCCGTTTCATATTTTCAAGGAATATTTTAACATAGGGAAGCATCCCAGAACATGATCCTTCATGATGCTCAACCTACAGAATGAAATAGGGTAGTGTTCTGCCACCTCATCTCCCCCGTGTGTCTGAACCAGACCTCCTTTTCATTCCCTTGAAACTTTTCTGTGTGCAGGGTCTGCCTATCAGTCCCCAATCCCAAAAAGACTATTAATGTTGATTGACCTCAGAGACGTTTTAAAGCATCCTTGCAAACAGGCCCATGGTAATCACTAGCCTGCCAAAATCCTGACTAGCCTGCATGCCCACACATACTTTGTATGCGCTTAATGGAAAAAAATAACCCTCTTTAGTAAACTGTTCCATCTGGTTGCCTAGAGGCAATTCTCCCTTGCCAAGATAAGTAGACATTTACAAGCCCGGTTTTAAATATTGAATGGAATGGGTGAGATAATTAAAGAAAGGTAACATAAGAACAGTTTTTCCATTGTGCAATTGTTCCAATCCATGAGTGTAAAGAGTTAAGATAACCCTTCCTCTTCTCTCCCCCCCACCCCATCTTCTTTTTCAGTATGGAAAAAAGAAGCTGAAGTATTTCCCTTATAACCATCAACACAAATACTTCTTTTTCGGTGCGTATCTTCATTTCCTTTTATTTACACACATGTAGACAAGGCAGGAGGAGATAATGTTTATAGTTGTTCTTCTTAAACACAGCTATAATCTATATCCAGGAGTGCTGAGAGGAGACTAGGCATTCGAAATATGGCAGCTCCAAGTGAGATTTGAGGAGCTGAGCCAGATGATGTGGAACAATAGCAGTGTGCCTATTCGACTAAAATATCTTGTATACATTCTGAATGTGAGAGATGGCAGTGGGGTGCATTGTCTGGGAGTTAGTGGTGGATCTTGACATCTCTGTTTATATCCTATCCAACCTCTCCATTTATAAGTAGTCAAATCCCTTCTGCATATTTGAAGTGAAGGAACAGGGTAATGTCCCTTTCAGTAAGCTGTAAACTGTCTCATAGCTGCCTCTCTATTCTATTTTGAGAAATGAACAGGTTCCATTCAGAACCACGCAGTGTATTCTCTTCACTGCTTGTGTTTTATGAGCTTTAAGTCATAAATGGTGCAAGAAATGAGTATCAAAATGGACAATGGCAGCTTCAAAAAAGATAGACACCTCATAGGATTTTTTGTTGTTCTTGAGATGTAAACAGCCATAATTAAACTGAGTAGAAAACTGCCATTGGGTGCTAAGAAAAACAGGGCAACTGAATATCTTTAAGAACCCATTCAAAACTTCTCAGCGTGTATATTAACAAGAGTCCTCTTGATTATATTGCACTTCAGGTGTGGGGATGTCCTGTTTAAATATCCCTCCATGTCAAAAAATTCCCTTCACACATTTCAGAGAGAAAGCTAGGCTACAACTTTTGTCACTGGCACCAGCAGGGAGTAGTCCTTGGCTTCACCTAAGACTATTTTTAAAAAGCAGACTTTTTAATTTGTGACACTTTTAATTTAAAAATTAGAGCTTCTTTTTGCAAAAAGAACATTCGTGTTTTTAAAAAGCAGCTCATTGCCACACATGCTTAAAATTAGAAGCACTACACTCCACTCACCTGATTCACACTGTTCTGCACACCGAGGATTATCCCAGGTGCTTTTTCCAAGGTCATTATTGACCTTCTCATACTTAAATGTGAAAATATCAGTTTAGCTATTATGACATTTCAGTGGCAGGCTGCTTAAAGGGTGTGTGGAATAAAGGGGTAATGAAATTATTATTTCTTTAAGACAGCACATGAGCAAAAGCTTCTGCACCAACTGCTGGTTTTCAGCTTATACGTTTCTGATATTAACAATTAATAGATACTAAAATAGTCAGACCAATGGGGTGGTAAGGGGTTTATAGGAGTTCCTGTAGGTAATGGGGAAAATATTACTTTTTCATTCCCTTCTTTGAAATGTGGCAGCCCCAACTGGCAAAGAAGGCTGGCTACATCCCTGCCTACCTTTCTACATGAAGAGAGCATTTGTCATGCAGGCATATTCAAATGTGACATTGCCTACTAGTATTGTGAAGTGGTTCAGCCGCTGAAAGACTGCAACATATTCATTTTCAGAATGGTCAGATTAGTTCAAAGCAGAAACCCAGAGACCTTTCTGGGATGGTTCATTTAATATCTTGGATATTGCAGTAAACACAGACCAAAGCAGAATTTCTTGCTTTCTTTTTCCTGAGAGAGAACATCTCATTCCAGCCCTGATTTTTCCTATTAAGCTTAAATGATTATCCAGCCCTAAGGCACCACTTCATTTTATGCTTCTCTGCCTTCTCTAACGCCTCTGGTTTTCCTTTCAGTTTTCCCACCTCTCCTCATTCCAGTTTATTTCCAAATACAAATCTTCACAACCATGGTCAAACGCAAATTCTGGGCGGTAAGTGAACAATTCTCTGGGTCCTACTGTGCTTTCATTAAGCAACGTTCTACTGCAGTTGGATGCACTCAGCTACTCCAGAGGGACTGGGGGAAGTAGAGGCATTTTTATACACTGTGTGGAAGTGAGCAGCAGCATAAAAGGGGAGGTTACCACCTGGAGTACATAATTTCTTTCTTCTCTCCCTAGGACCTGGCCTGGGCCTTCACTTATTATGTACGCTACTTCGTCACATATATCCCATTCTATGGAGTTCTGGGGTCCTTGTTTCTCCTCACCTTCGTCAGGTAGGACAAAGAGAGCCAGTGTGGTATTGTGGTTGGAGTTTCACATTAAGACTGGGGAGACCTGGCTTCAAATTCATATTAAGCCATGAAGCCAAGGGTGAGCGTGGTCCATTTACTTTCTTGAAACCCAGTTTTCCTCACAGGGTTGGTGTGAGGATAAAGGGAAGGAAAGATCGTGTGTTCTGTGTCAGGCTGTCTGTAGACACCCCATTTCGCCTTAACTTCAAGGTTGTTTTCTGGTGCAGCTGCCAGCTGCTTTGCTTCGCTTCGCTTCCCAGGGTCTGAGGTCCGTGGGAGCTTGATATTTCCAGACCGCTTCTGTAATCATGATGTGACTGTAATTCTATGTCTGTATTCTCCATATAACCAAGTGCACCCCGATCCCCCTTCGTTCCTGCCTTTTGATTTCTAAGCTCTGCATGCCTGTTTCAATAAACCAACTCTTTTGGACCTTTGTCTCTTGATGTGGCTATTGGATTTAGGATTACAAGTGCTTACATTCTGCAGTTATCAAGCAATGAAGAAATATGTGTGAACCATTTCAGTGTTTCTCATTGCCATAATTAACATTGCTACTGTTAACATTCTTGGAGTGAAGTGAGAAGGAAACTCTACTCTGCAGAAGATTCAAGCCACCTCTTTTACCTCTGTTGTTCCCAGGAGAAAATGTCATAAATACAGTGCACCATGAAGCTGGGGTGTATTTTTTGAGGCAGATTTTCATTCGAGTGTGAGAAATCCAGTGTAGTTTAGTCACTACATAGGTTGAAATTACTGATCAGCCATGAAGCTCACTGCATGATACTGGACTACTAACACTCTCTACTTCATAGTACTTTTTATAAAAAGGGGTGGAGAAACCATGTATATACCACCCTGAGCTCCTTGGAGGAAGGGGGGCCATGGCACAGTGGTAGAAATCTACAGTGCATGCAATTGGTCCCAGGTTCAGTCCCCATCTCCCTTTGAAAGGATCAGGTAGCAGATGATGTGAAAGATGTCTTCCTGGGACTCTGGGTGAGCTGGCTCTAGTCAGAGTAAACAATACGACCTTGGGGGTTACCGCATTATGTATTCCCAGCGATGTATTAAGAGTTTGAAAATGTTATAAAAAAACATCACTTTAAAAGGGTTTTTGGATGCCACGGCTAAAAAATGGTTGGAAGACGTCTTCACAGCTAAAGGGGCCAAACAAAGTGCGAACAGTATTTTTTATAACAGTTTGAAACTCTTAATACATCACTGGGAATACATAATGTGGTAACCCCTCTTGATAGACCAATGGGCCTGATGCAGTATAGGGCAGCTCCACGAAATATGATCAAGAAATAATAGCTGAGCTGAGTAATTTTCAGACTCTGGTTAAAATGGCCATTCTGTAACCTTCCTCCATTATCATCTTTGTAGGACTTCCCAGAATTCTTTTTGGAACTAGTTACACAATCAGCTGTTGTAAGATGATTGTCCCTTAAGTAATTTCATCATCTAATTTCTGTTTGTGATAACGGGGTTATTCAGAGACTGAAACTGAGAGGTCATTTATGCATGGGTTGGGGTCGCTGCTCTGCAGATGCACAGTTTTCTAAACCGAATTTTAAAAACCCTAAGCATACCAGGAGTAAATGTCTGCAATGAAGAAATCACTGCAAAAAAGCAGAAGGTCTCAGTCCCTCCCCGCTGAAAACAGTACTTTGTGATTGGATGTGGGCTTTGAAGGGAGGGGGGAGAAACAGGCGAGGGCTGGGGGAGGTTGATGTTGCAAACAAACCAAACCAAAGGAGACTTTGCCTTTCCCGGGCATGGCAGGGAGAGATCTCCCACCCACCCAAAAAACCACCAGAGTGAAAAAAGGAGCCCTTTTAAAATCTGCCGTTCAACACCCAATGGTTTTTGTGGTTGTTTGTGATCTGCAACAGCCTGACGATCACCATTCTCCAGCCTTCCCCCCCCCCCCCCATGCCGCCTTTTTGGTTTGTTTGAGGGATTCACTTCATCAACAAAATGATACGTGCACAATTAGAAATGAAGAGCAGGTGAAAGAAAGACCCAGCAATCCCCAACCCAACCCACTTTCAGGTTACTCGGCAGTAAATTGAAGGGGGGGGGAACGCTGAGTCTCTCTCTTACCCGCTCTTCATTTCTATTTGTGTATTCATCGTTTTATCGATGAAGTGAATCCTTCAAACAAAACAAAAAGGTGTGTGTGGGGGGGGGGGAAGGCTGGAGAAGGGTGATTGTCACGCTCCTGCAGAACTAAGAGGCCATTCTCCCTTCTCGTTTGGCTTCCGGGAGCTCCCGTGGCCTTGCAGGAAGGCTGAGTTACAGTTCTTCACACAATTTTCCTCTATTACCTTCACTTTGGAATTGCGGCTAGCTTAAAATTCAGTAGCCGGATAGCCAGGGACCACCAGCAAGTTGTTCTCAGCCAAGTGTAATGCTCTCTGGGGGTATAATGGGAGAGACAGTCCCACAGATACGCTTGTCCCAGACCGTTCAGGGCTTTAAAAGTGAGTACCATAACCTTGAATCTGATCCAGTACTCAATCTGGAGCCAGTGCAGCTGGCAGAGCACAGGCTGAATATGTATTCTTAGAGGGGTCCCTGTGAGGACCCATGCCACCGTATTCTGGACCAGTTGAAGTTTCTGGAGCAGCCTCAAGGGTAGCCCAGCGTAGTTCACTGAAAGCACTCAGTGACAGGAGAGTGACGCTTGCAGTTAATAAAATTGGTTAGAAGAGCTTTGGAATCTTATACGAAGAAAAGAATCACTCTTTCAGAAGAAGGATGCTGAGCTCACAGATGCTGAAGGTGCTTTACGCATCTCTGACAAGCCCTCTTTTCTGGAGGAACTATAATTTGGGATGACTAACAGTGAAGCCCGTTTCAGAGGTTGTGCAGGCTGGGTCCATATTAAAAAGGTAAAGGTCCCCTGTGCAAGTACCGGGTCCTTCCTGACCAATGGAGTGACGTCACATCCCGACGTTTACTAGGCAGACTATGTTTATGGGCTGGTTTGCCAGTGCCTTCCCCAGTCATCTTCCCTTTACCCCCAGCAAGCTGGGTACTCATTTTACCGACCTCGAAAGGAGGGTCCATATTGCCCCCAGTTTATTCCAAATCTCAAAGAGATGTGAGGGGGCGGGGAGCTCAAATATTTTGCAGGGTAAACAAACACAGAGACCATGAACTGGTTCTCAAATTCAAGGCATTTCTATGGAACTTTCAAAGAGCCATATTATTATTTCTCATTTTATCCCCTCTGGATAGCTGCCTCATCTCCTTTTTTATGTACTACAACTGTGTAAATTAGATTATTGAAACATATTGAGAAAAGTGTTTTCTTACATGTAAAGCAATGAGCCATGCCAATTTCCTCCTGAAGGAGAGACGCAAGGAGCTGTGCCTAACCTGAGGGTGCATTGGTGCATTATGAGAATGTTCATATAATGGGGATGGTGGAATTTATTTTTTATTTAAAACACTTCTTTGTTGCATTTCTGCCCAAATACGGTTTCCTGAGCAGTCGATGACCTGCCTTACACTGGTAGATGTCTGCACAATTTCCTTGGGCGTTTCTTTGCCCAACAGTGCCTGTCCACACCCTCACAGCTGAAACCGTTTCTTTGTTTTTCATGAAGGTTTATGGAAAGCCACTGGTTTGTTTGGGTCACACAGATGAATCACATTCCGATGGAAATTGACAGTGAGAAGCACAGAGACTGGCTTAGCGCTCAGGTAAATTTCCAGTCTAAGTTATTAAGGTTGCACTCTTATGCACAATTGCTTGGGAGTAAATCCCCCTGCATAAATGTCATGCTGCTCTGTACTAAAAATTTTAGGACAGAAAATCACTTGAATGGAATAATTGTGAATTATTGGTATCCTTAGTTTCCTTCCAACAGAAGATAATGTTTAATGTTTCTACAGGACAATAGGTTAAGTACCTGTATTGAACCAGGGGGCTAGAAAGCCTGATCTTTGACATAACTGCTACAATTACATTTCCACAGACAACAAGCTGCTTTATAAACCCATGGGAATCTTTTAGTATCTTTTGATGCAGTAAAAAGACTCTAACTGGCAATGGTAGGATGAAACACCCACATGTGCACAAGACCTCTTTGGGTTGTATCCTTACAATAGCAGATTGCAGAGTGTGGGGCTAGATCAGCAGACATTGCCTGAAAAGTAAAGTTTAATTCCATTCCATCTGTTTCCAAGACTGGTCATCATTAAAAGCCTCCACCGTCTTCTTGTCTTTTGCAGTTGGCAGCTACCTGCAATATCGAGCAGTCCTTTTTCAATGACTGGTTCAGTGGGCATCTGAACTTCCAAATTGAGCACCAGTAAGTATGCAACGCTTGGATCAAAAGCAGTTTTGTCTCAGCAGGTGAGAGAGTAATTCTCTAGGGAAACCACAGTGACTTATGGAAAAAGAAGAGTAAGAAGACAGCATAGTCCTGAAGTTTGCCATAAAAAGAGAAAAGAGCAACTTGGGATGTTATGGTTGTTAATATCGCAACACTAGCATCCCTTCACTGATGACCCTTTCTTAGCCATGCTTCATTTGAGTCTATCCATACCAGCTTGGTGGTTGACAAGTGCTGCAGAATAAGATGGCATCGTCAGGAGGTGATACAGAGGGCTCTTCTGTTTCAGTCTGCAGGAGGGCAATTCCATTTTCTGGATACTCGTCCATGTTTGTTTGTTTTTTAAAATTCCTTACAAGTAAAAAAAAAAAACCTAGCAAATGAAAGAGATTCTAGCTCAGCTTATTACTTACTTGCTTGAGCAGGTTTTCTACCAGGAGGAAGTGTTGTTGTTTTTTAAAAAAGGAGAACATTTAAAAATGCGATCACCCATCTGCAATCTGAAGTTGCACAGTCTGTTGTACCACCTTAGGACTCTGTTTTTTTAATTTCCTGTATGTGCAGACCAAACTGTATTCTTGTTAAGAGATGTAAAAGAAGTGTGTTTCCAATTAAGACTGCTGCTACTACAGTTCCTTTGTTTTCTGCTTAAGTTTGTTCCCTACAATGCCACGCCATAACTACTGCAAGATTGCCCCACTAGTGAAGTCACTTTGTGCGAAGTATGGAGTCGCTTATGAAGAAAAACCTCTAATGAGAGCTTTTGCAGACATCGTTGGGTAAGAGATTTGATAAAGATTGGCAGTCTGTTCACCTGTGCTAGGAAAGCCAGAGGAGATAGCAAGCATCCGTAAGCCCTGCAGGCCATTGTCCAACCCATTAAGGACCTTCTCCACACACAGTAGCATCTTGGACAGTTGACTTTACTGACCTGAGCCTCCGCTGCGGGTGATTGGGGTAGCATGCCTGCCTGCACTATGCTGCCCTAAAATGCAATATGGACAATGGACAAACGCATCTGCCTGCCCAAAATGGAATATTGGGGGTATGTTGGGAGGGCTTGCTGAATCTCAAGCAGGTCTAGTGGTAGCCATTGCTTTCATGGGAGACCTCCTACATATACTTTGAGTTCTATAATGGAAGAAAAATAGGATGAAATACAGCGTATAAGTATCTGTCCTTCCTAGCAGAAGAAACATAACACATAGTTGATATCTGTGAAAGCACATTCTGCTTAGTGCTTACGTCAGGCGTCACTTGTTTGCATGTGGCAGGAGGTGTGCACACAGCACAGATGGCCCTAAGACATTCATGAGCCAGGTATGGCCTGTGATTTGTATGCTTCCCATCCCTTAAAAGGACCATCACCGTTCAGCTTGCCGTTGTGTATCCAACCACATAGTTCATCCAATGGAATGTCATCTGTTTGCAGAAATGAGGGGAGCCATTCGTCCCTCCAACTGTAAACTCCCACTTTGACCTTATGCTGTTCTGAGGGTCTGCTGAATTCCAGAAAAAAGTTTTGGAAGGGCACAGTGGGCAACAGCAGGAGGGGGAAATGGGAAGGTCTCACTCTGAAAAGTCCACAGTTGGTTGAATATACACTACTGTCTCTCAATCCAATCTATCTCCCTGTGTTGGTGTGAAGATCATATGAAAGAACGTGTGCTCCATGCCAGAGTCCTTGGAGGTGAGGCAGGATACATCCCTGACAAAATAAGTAACAGAGGGACCCTATGCCGGACCCAAGTATAGCCTTTTAGAATACATGGGCTCGCAGAAAAGTTTAGTGCTGGCTTTGTATGGGGATGTTCCAGCATACAGACTATGTTGTAACTAATCTCATGCTTCTGTTCTTATTCTGTAGGTCCCTCAAGAAATCTGGAGCACTCTGGTTGGATGCCTACCTCCATAAATGAAGCTGGATTTCAGTGGGGGGGTGCTAGCAAAGGGGAGGGCTAGGGGTTCATATGTGTATTCTTAATGTCCAATTTCAGTCTGTATCTGTGTGCACAGTTTGAGGGGGAGTTTCCTGTCTTGTGAAAGTGGTGCTGGGGTGGGTTCAGGGGACCAGTTTAAAGCCAGAGAGGGTTTCAGATATGTCTTTAGAGGATTAATTGAAAACACTGATCTTAACATTTGGAGGCTGACAATTATTCCAGTGGTTTGGGGGTCTTCTGTGTTTGTGGAGGGCAGATGAGGGAGTGAAGGAGCAGGAGGCCAGAGTGATTTTCCCATTCCTCTTCTTAAGACTCATGGCAGTGGCCCCATCCCAGTCTCTAAGGCACTCGGTTCGCATGCACAGATACACAAGGGACAGGCCCATTTCAGGCAATGGCTCCACGCGTCTGAACTGGAGGAAAGCACAAGGAGCATCTCCATGTCCTTTAAAAAACACTCAACTTAAATCAGCTGTCCTCCCTCCCGTAATAATGTTGGTACAAGAGGGGAAAGGACAAGACAAGGTACATTTAATCATACTCATAGAATATTTATTATTTGTGGAACACCTTTTAAAAACCCATGCTGTATGAAACATGCGACAAACAGACCATGCCCAAAGGGCATAGAACGTAATTGAGGAAACGCTGGGAATGCTGCTGGAGCTGTTGTATTCATGTGTGTATGTGTATCCTCTCTGTCTCGCTGCCCCTTCGTTCATCTTGGATCAGGTGCCCTAGTCCTGCTAGGGTCGAGACATGTGTGGAAGCAGGCTTTCATATTCATGTCTCTTACTGAATGGGGGAACTGTGTGGACCAATGGCTGTTGCATACATGAATCACCAGCCAGGCAGCGCATGTGCTGCCTCTTTTTAGACTGTTGTTATTCACAACCAGCTGTTCAGGATGTGGCGCAGGGGACCAAATGTGGTTCTTCTCCACTCTCACTTGCCTGAACAGTTGACTGATGCTTTATAGAATCCTTAATCAGGGCTGTGTAGCTGTAGGTTCAGATTGGGGTCACTGAGGTAATTTGGGAGCCCGGGTCAATGTTCATCTGTAGCCCCAAATTATAAAGGCCTGGAATGAATCAGAATGTGATCTTTGCTGCAGTGAGGGACTTGCTTTAAAGATTGAGAATTGTTTCTGGAACCATTAATAGTATTAGGATTTTTAGTAAATCATGTACAGCATTCTCATAATGAGTTAAGATCAAACTACTGTAGGTGAATAGCTCGAGCCTACATTACTAACGGATGCTCTCCTTTCGTGTTCTGTTAAAATTACTTTTCAGGGATCATTGCAGTGATTGTATTTCCTTGACTTGCAAGGGTTTTCGCTACGAAGCAACCACTCCCTTGTCTAGTTCTGCTCCAAGTCTGTTACATAAGCAGCTACTAATGTTCTCTGAATTTATTCCTGGTGTGAAATTCCACAGACATCAAAGAAATATTTTCAACATCTGGTTCATTTGATATAATAACGATAAGCTCAAACAGTTGATAGAAGCTCTGTACATGTGACTCCTCTGCAGGTTGACTGAATGCGAGAAGGGGAGCAGGGGGACATGCATTGGCCCCGCCTTTGTGTGACTGCCAGCTTGTGAGCATGGCACCTGTACTTGGAGGAAGTATCTGCATATACACTCCCTCTCCATGATTGGCAGTGCTCAGAAAGCAGCACCATGCAGATAACCCCTGTGAAGGGGAGGGGGCAGAGCCAGCATGCTCATGCCCCCTCCCCCTCACTGTACATTCAGTCAACACCCAGAGGGGTCATGTGTAGAGGAATTGTGATGAGTAGCATTGTTATTTGCAAGGTATGTGGCTCACCTGACACAAAATTTGCTAAATTTGTGCCAAGATGGAAATGACCATAGCAGGCTAGGCCATCTGTTCCATCTAGCTGGCATTCTACTGCTTAGAATAATCAGAGCCAGAATTCCAGTGGAAGATATTCAATTGAACCAGCTCACTAGCAGACAAAAAGTGGGCAAAATAAGCAGCTGTCAGGAAGAGCTTGCTCTTTTTGGTCACAACAGCAAGGCTTCTCTTTCTAGTCGTTGCATTCTTTTTGAGTCTTGCTGAGTTTTTTATCTTAATCTGACAGCGTCATTCAAAGCAGAATTACACCTTTCTAAGTTTATTAAAGTCAATGAGCTTAGAAAAATGTAATTATGCTTAGGATTGTACTATTAGAGTGTCTTTATTCCTGAGGCTTAATAGCCTTTAGGTCTCTCTTGTACTGTTTATGTTAATATGTTGTAACTATAGAAGAAAAACTGGAGAATTAGCATTTGTAAAGCAGACAAATCTATTAACCAGTGTTCGTTTTACATTCTCATTTCAGAATTTAGTAATGAAAAAATGGTTTTCATCTAACCAACCCAACTACATGTCATTTGAAAAAGTAGTTCCTCGGGCCACTTTTAAATGAAAATGGACCATGTGGTTTACTCAAATATCCTTGAAAGGCTCCTTTCAGTCTACCCCACTGTAAAAAGGAGAACTATATATCTAGTGCATTTTTATCCTGTCTTTCTCCAAGATGTTCAGGGTGGCATGCATGGTTTTCTCTTGCACAGTATATCTTCAATGACACTAAGAGGTGGGTTAGGTTGAGATTATGTTACTGGTAGGGATTTGAACTCAGGTCTCTCATATCCTAGTCTGACACTTCTATATATTATACCACATTGACCTGGTTCACTAGTGCTGCTTCTGATAACATATTTCCCTTTAAACAGGAAAGCTGTCCAGAAATGGCTGAGAATGTGCTTCTTCAGGCCATTTCACATAATATATTTTTGTACATAGAATCCCAGCCTTTTGGAGTACAAACGTGGGCAAAATGTGTGGTTGTGGTGATCACAAGTAGGGCTAGCAGCAATTTCTGTGACAGCGATGAGTGGATAAAGTTATTGTACTATCACAGACATTGCTGCTGGGCATGCCTATAGTTGCCCAGATCAAGCACGATGAATGCTGATCTTGAACCAGAGCTGACCTGGGTTCAAATCCTCCTCAGCTGTGCAACTTCTGGGTGATCTTGACCTTATTACCTACCATGGTTGTTCTGATGGGAAAAATAGATTAATCTTATGTATACTAACCTGAGCTCCTTGGAGAAGGGCAGGATACAAATGAAATGAATATGCTTATGAGAGCATGCTGGGACTGCTCATGCGGACAAAAAATATATACCCTATGAGACAGACCTTTGGTGTGTAAAAACATAAGACCATAAGAAAGGCCCTGCTGGATCAGACCAAGGCCCATCAGCAGTCTGTTCACACAGTGGCCAACCAGGTGCCTCCAGGAAGCCCCCAAACAAGACGAGTGCAGCAGCACCATCCTGCCTGTGTTCCACCGCACCCAAAATAATAGGCATGTTCCTCTGATACTAGAGAGAATAGGTATGCAGCATGACCAGTATCCATTCTAACTAATAACCATGAATACCCCTCTCCTCCATGAATATAAGAACAGTTAGATTATGCTTGAGACATGCAGTTTACAAGGTTTCTGGGACCTTCTCTGGGTGTCGTTTACTTCTGTCTGACTGCTTGAAGGCTATAAAATCTAACATACATCCATAATTACTAAGCTGAAGGCCCCCGGTAGACTATGAATGCAATGCAGTTTTGGATCATTGACATCTAGGTGTTAATAAATGAGATTACTATTGAATTTGCTACTAATGCCTATTCAGTGCCTGAATATTTGACAGGTAATTATAAATATTACTTGCCACTGTATACCTTGATATCACAGTGGAGCTTTTTGATCACACTTTTCCCTCACATTGTTCCTACTGCAGCTTGTGGACCTCTGGTTGCAGAATTAATAGGATCATTCCATATTTGGTAACCTACTTAGACAACACAGAAAATGACCTGTTGACATGACATTGCAGTTAACACAATTACGTATTGCCTTAATCTTTCTCGGCATGACCCAGCCAAAACTAAGTACTGAAAAATCCAATTGATTTAAATGCAAAAGGTGTACAATACAATCCTGAAGAGACTTGTGCTCTTGTAAATCCATTGAAATCAATAAGTTTAGAAAGGTGTAACTCTTGTTTAGGATTGCACTGTTAAATACATATGATTGATTGAATCCAACCAGCTTTTCCACTGGTGAAAAAGGGAGATGGAAATTCTCTTTAACCACCAAAAGGCTGTGCTGGTAGCAATCATGTGACCTGCACAGACAAAAGACACGTGAGATAAGACTATAATGAGGGGAGTGGAGAGGACTGAGCAAAACAAAAACCCAGGTGGGATCCAACCCATGAATACCTACTCCATTGAAACCAATGGGATATACAAGCACTTAATTTTGGCCAAGTCATGCCTTCGGTCTGTCTCTCTGCTTCTGTGAATGTATTTCAGTTTCTCTGCTCAGCAGGGAAGGAGCACAAAAAAAAGTACTGTAGCATCTCCTATGCAGTCTTCCAAGGAGGCAGCTCACATTCTAAAGTCTTTTGATATTTCTCCCATTTCTTCTAAATAGTGGTTCCTGAACAAATTATTGTGGTTGCAGCTTTATATCAGGTTTTGGGGCCACCCCAGGCATCCAACTTCCTTGCAGTCCATCTCGTTGGGATTTTTAATATTTGCTTAGGTATGCTCCAAAGACACCCCCCCCCGAAAACTTGGGATTCAGCCAGTCCTCCTCCAATCAGTAGCCTTATTTTCATCAGTTCATGGAAAGGTTTACAATGAGTGTACCATAAAAGTTTTTCATGTCCATAGGAGACTGTGAACTACCACGGATTCCAGGAAGTGACTGTTGATCTCCTGGTAGCTGTAGAAACTCCAGGCATTACTATTTGACACAAACAACTATGTTGCTGGGACAATCCATACAACTAGGGGCCAGTACGTAGCTATACTAAGCAGTTCTTTTTAGTGAAATGTGTCCTAAAGGGGCCAGTCTGTAGCTGTACTAAGCAGTTCTTTTAGTGAAATGTGTCCTAAAGGGAACAATATGGGGATAAGAAAGTGACTCAGAAAAACTCTTCCTCCCTCAACTAAGACAACTCCAATGGCTGTTTTTTCCTCAAACTGCAGATATATTCTTGTTCAATGGGGGGGTAGATCTCAGTAATTGAAATAAATGTTAGTTTTTGCATTTAGGAGGTATCTGAGTGTTCTGTTTCTTTTCTTTCTTCCTAGGAGAGAAAATCACTGCCTCTGTATTTTTGTTGATGTATTTGTTGTTAAATTTAAATACAGTTGTGTGGATTATGCATTTTTATACCAGGTTCACCTTTCAAATGGCTCCCAATGAAATTACGCTTTGAAAGCATAAAAAGTTCTTGTCCATGCTCACCTACAGGTATACAAATTATACCTGTTTGGAGGAACCTGGTGAATTTTATTATCCCCAGTGAAATACATATGTGTACTTTCTCTCATTTCAAAGCCCACCACTAGGACAAAATGGCATTCTGAGGAGCAGTAGTTCAGTGGACTAATATATGTTCCACATTGAATTTCACATTGTAACCAGAATGTTTGCCAGTATTATTGGGCTAATATGATTAGGCAGTTTTTGGTACCAATATAGGGGTGTGGAGGGGGGAGGTACCGTAGTTGTGAATTTCCTGCATTGTGCATGCGGTTGGACTTGATGGCCCTGGTGGTCCCTTCCAACTCTATGATTCTAACCCTATTTAGAAAGTAAGAGCTTTTATGTGGCTTTGCCATTAAGATTTCAGCTAAGTTAGATAACACATTTATAAACACTGGCATTCTGTGCACTTCAAAGTGTTTACATAGAGGCAAAATACATGTGCCTGAGAAATTTCATTTTCCCCACTCAAGGTATACCGTGTTACATTAAATACTTTCCTTTAAACCCGTTTTAAAGGAAAAATAAGTAGAATATAATGCTAGCCATTTTGTTAGACAGTGAAGGGTTCCAGGTTATATCCTAATAGCAAAATAAAGGACATATTTTGGGAACTGTAGCAGTTGGAGAGTGTAAAAGCTAAGTGGAAGCAAGTGCCAAGAGAGACTTTGGAACACTCACAAAACCAAGAAAAGGGAAGTGTGGGGAAATGGGGCTAAGGGAAAGCTTGATGAGATGCTGGAAGATCTGTGAATGGATCTTCCCAATGTTTTCTACAGGAAATAGAAACACAGGGCCCCAAACTGGGGCTACAGTGTAGGGAGAGGGGGATTGATTCCTTTCCCACTACAGTTTCACCGAACAAAAGTGACCTCCCAAACTATTCCAAGACCAATTACTGCTAATCTGGGTCAGTTTCAAGAGGCATAACCATACTGGAGAGGGTCAAATGCCTTTGTCTACTCTTGTCATGGCCCTGATCTGAATCAGAGCCCCACACAACTGCCATTTACTTTGAAAACATTGGGAAGATCCATTTATGGGATCCTACCAATGTAATCTTCCTCATGTCACAAGCCCGTGAGGGGGAAACTGTTAAAAGATGTGATGTGAGTGAGAAGGAAACAGAAGGAAAATATCTACAGACACAAGAGAGAAAATGGATGGAGAAAATCACCCAAGAACCAACCGCTTCACATTCTGGCCTAACAAGGTCATTTCAATAATATTTGAATTGTAAATAACACTGTAAGGATGCACCAGGAGATATACTCTCAAAAATGAAGAGAAATCTTAACAATATAAGATTATAGTTGTGTCATACTCTGGCCTAAATGCAGAGATAATTTAATGGAAAAGCATAGCAGGTGCACACTCCCACCAATAAGTAAATTAGCTCAATTCCTTCGGCAACCCCAAAATGGAGTAGCATTATCAGACCTGTGCAGCATCCTATTTTGTCAATAAAATTTGTGATGACATCAAGGGACAGTGTTTCTGAAGGAACATACCAGTGCAAAAGCTCTCTTTGATTGATGTATTTGCATTGATTGTGCAGATGTGATGCTCTAAAAATGTGATCCACAGTTGGAATCTGAAGAAGCTTAACAGGCTGCAAATGTAGCATGTGAGATGATATATATGATAAACGGTTTTGGTGCTCAAATTCCTCTCAGCTTTCAGTACCAAATTTCCAGGTTTGCATCAGCTTTCAGTGGGGAAATCGCCAAAATTTTAAGCATCTGCCTTGACAGATACTGAAAGGGGTGTTGAACTTTAGCAGTACAATCCTAAACAGAGTTACACCCTTCTAAATCCATTGAATGTGTAAGATTACACTGTAAAATTAGTTTCACCTTCTCTGTTCTCTACCAGCTCTATAGAAGCTAAGGCAAAGGAGCTCCTGATTCTGTAGAAATTGGCCACTACACCCTGTATGTGGCAACTTTAAAAGAAAGAAAATAATGAAGCCTTAATGCAGGCCAACCTAAAAGGAGATTTTTGTATCCGTAAAAGGCTTCAAGTTGTCTCAGTCTTTAATTAAACTTGCCTTGAGGGAAACAAGTGGCCTATTTTCTTAGTGTCAATATTTTCTTAGTTCAATAAAATCATAACTGTTCATTCAATGTAACGTGTTTTGCGTCTTAAATTGCCCACATTAAAATACATAATGCCCACACTGAAGTACACGTTCGAAAAACATTCTCTGCTCTATAAAAGGCTTCTATTAGTGGAAGTTGTAATAAGCATTAACTACTTCAAAATAAGAGATCCTTGTTTATAGTTTAATTAATTGTAAGAGTGTGGGCTTCTGTCATCTTATTTGCTATTAGTCTCCGATGTGTACTAAAAAAAACTGGCCATTTTAAAGATCCTATCAAAATGTATTAGAAAGAGAAGTGTGTGCGTGTCTCATCTGGATTTTCTGCTTCAGGCAGTAAAATGCTTTGGGCCATCCCTATCCAAAAGCACCCTATGTATGCTGTGCCTATATTAGAAACAAATATGGCAACAGATTGCAGAATTTCCCCAATAATTAATTGCAATTAACCATCAGGCAAGAATAAACACAATTCACTTAACTAAGTAAAATAAATAAGTAAATCCACACCAAGCCCTACCATTCAAATTATTTGGGGGGATCAAATATAGTTGGTCATCTAGTTCTGTATGTTTTCCACCATTCCACTAATGAACCCAACAGATGTTTCTTCAAAGACCTTTAGCCTACAACTTGTGGAGAAGAACCACTCTCTGATTGGCTGCTTCTTATAACAAGATGTAGGGTCAAGGTCCTGACAGATGTTTGCCCTTCATGTCCTTTGTGAAGTTATCCAACGTGGTGAATGTGATGAGATGTAGCAAAACAAAGCTTCAGAAAGAGCAATATTCACCAATGTAACTAAATATTTCACAGGCATGTAACGAAGTTAGAAAATTAACAGAAGGTTATGTTTAATCTACTGAACAGGACAATTCACTGGATCTCTAATGATGAGCTATATGGAGCGAACAGAGCAATCTATTTGGGTTCTCAAAACCTCTTTTAAAGAGCAACATATTAAATGGATGTCTAGTTTAAAGGGCTGTCTCTTGGTTTAAATAGCTGCTCATACTACAACATCAGTCTCATAAGATAATCACCTCACTACACATTGACCCTTTTATTGTATTATTTTAAATCTGTATTAAAGTCACAGAAACAGTTCTCACACAAGCACGTCACACTGTATCATGGCTTTGTAGTATTAAAATACCGGAAGCAGGATCTAGTGATTCATCAGAAGAAAGATGTCTCATGGATATTCCCTACTTTATGCTCCCCCCTTGCAATCCCTTTGATCCTGGATAAGTTAACTCATAGGTTTGCAGGACCTGAGTGGAGGGGTAGCTTTGTGTAGTGGTTAAAGAGTTGGACTAGGCTCTGCCCTGAAGTTCAATGGGTTGCGATCCTAAACAAAGTTACACTCTTCCAAGGCCAATGAAATCAATAGGTGTAGACATGTGTAACTATACCTAAAATGGTACTTATTTGTCTCTTAGCCTAACCTACCTCACAGCACGGACCTGACAGAGGGCAAACCAAGGACAGGAGACTGGTGTATGTTGCCCTGAACTTCTTGAGGAAATGATGGAATTAAAATATACTAAATAATAAGTGATAGCCATGTGAGTCAGTGGGCTTCAATGAGTAGGGGGCATTAAAGAGGGAGGGATGACCAGTTTCGTCCCCTTCCAGCATGGTGTAGTGGTTAAGAGCAGCGGTTTGGAGCGGTGGACTCTAATCTGGTAACCGGGTTGGTTTCCCCACTCCTGCACATGAAGCCAGCTGAGTGACCTTGGGCTAGTCACAGCTCTCACAGAACTCTCTCAGCCCCACCTACCTCACAGGGTGTGTGTTGTGGGGAGAGGAAGGTGATTGTAAGCCGCTTTGATTCTTCCTTAAATGGGTAGAGAAAGTCGGCATATAAAAATCAACTCCTCTTCTTCTCTTCTTCCTCCTCACTACAGCCATTATTACTCCACAGTACAGCTTATTACTCCACAGGAAATCCATTTTCCCAGTGCCAGAAGGGGCTGTGGGGGCTGGGAGATGTGTGAGCCTTGCACAAGTAGATCACTGAGTCCAACCCCGTCCTTCTTACATTCTTATATTTGCTCGTTTTGCCCCATCACTCTTGATAATTGCAAGAGTTTGGTAAGATTATCATAGAGCGTTCAATGCAAAAGGGCTACAATATTTTACGGAAGCTGATGTTGCAATTATATATAAGCAGGGACCCAGGAGAAACTCGTGGGGAAATTATCTCATTGGTACCTGCTTAGCCTGCTTCCCCTTCACAATTAAAAAGTGACACAAGATTTTAAATGATATTGTTCACTGAAAACCTGGGGTTTTTCAAAATGCCACCCTTTCCTCCTGCATTAGACGTTTTTTTTAATGGTGATACCTGATTGGTATGTATGAATGAATGAATAATTTTATTTGTATAGGGCAATAGGCCATTACAAAACACCATCAACAAATAAGACACATTGTAACATGAATATGCATAATAAAATCAAGCTATAAAATTGGAATTACAATAATATAAACTACCTTAAAATAATTAATTTGATAGAACAATACAGACAACAACCACAGACAAAAACAGTTTTACATAACTGCTCTCGAAGAGACAGTCTTGGCCCTTATTTTCTTTGCTCCCAGGGCGTACAGTGCCATTCTGTAAGATATATGATCATCAACGTCTGATAGTAGAAATATTATTTTCTTTTTATCAAAATAAATGCTTAGGCTAGCTAATAACCCAGCGAGAAACTTGCTCCTGGGTTGTACATACATTGGGCATTCAAGTACATAATGAGCTCAATCCTCCAGCGCTGGCATACCACAAATACATAAGCGTTGGTCCTTCGGCTTTTGTTTATAATGTCTGTTGAAGACGGCGTAGGCAGAGTTTCAAAGCACAATGACATGAAAGCTGCTCTGAGGTTATGATTTAAGATCTTAACTAGGTAGGTAGATCTAAAGTGATTGCATTTAAATATTTTAAACCACGATGCAGACTGTGATTTCAAGATTATCGCTCTATCTGTCAAGGCATCGCAATTATATACCCAGTCTCTAAACTGAGAATTATCTAATGAAGGGCCAAAAAATAATCTGGGATGGAATATAGTGACAATAAACTATTAAGGAAACCAGATCGTGCTGGATCTTTAGAAAGCATGGAAACAAACGATAATTGACTAAACGAACTAGATTTATCCATTCTGGTTTTGATTGGTATGTAAGCAATAGTCTTACAGTGCAACCTTATGCAGAGTTACTCCTGTCTAAGCACACTGACATCTTTGGAACATGGATATCCATTTTTGTACAATATTAAAATGGGTCCAACATTATAGCAAAATGAAACAAAAGTCCTGAAATGCTACATTTATTTCACAGCTCACTTCCGCAGACATGTGGAGGGAAATCAAACTTCACACTTTCTGGTGGCTGCTGCAGACTGAGAGGACATGGCATAACCAACACATTACCCTATGTACACTGGGAAGGCAGGCCAGAGAGATTTCCCACTGGCCTACCTCCTCGGTTCTTTGTGGAGATCAACAGTGCAGCTAGGTCTGGCAGTGAACCATAAGCTATATTTACGCACACATACCACTGGACTCTACTATAAGTTTCAAATTATGTCATAGTGAAGGAGTGTTTTGTCACTTATGTCAACAACAGTTAAAGTGTTAAATCATATCCACACCAAAAATGTATCCAATTTACTGCAATATACATGTACATACTAATTTTATTTAGCTTCACAGTTGGAATGGTCCCTGTCGGGAACAGTGGATATACTTGGCATGCTGATGGAGGGAGGTTAGGGTTGGCAAAATCCTAACTGACATTTCCACTGAAAAGGAATCTCAAGGTGAACATGATAATATGATTAAGGTAGATTATCTCTCTGTAAAGAAGGGAACTGAAAGACAAAGAAGGCTGTTCCTGAGCTACATTACCACTGGCCTTTCAGGAAGGAAATTTATAGCTGTAAGTGGCTTGGAAGCATATAAGAGCTACAGGAAATATCAACCCAGAATTAGGCAGATACTCTACAAACATTTGTAGTGCAGAATAATAATAATAATTTGCCCATTTTCAATGCTGCAAAGTGTGTAAGGGAGTGCAAGGACAGGCGATGTGGCTTTGATCACAACCTCTTAGATAAAGATTTCTTGTGGGCCCCCACCACATTATTTATTTCCATTATTCAGTTATACCTTTTATACATTTCTCTCTGAGATTCAAGGCAAGTTGTAATTAAAAACAATGCAGTAATCACAGTATAGTACATACAACCAATAAAATCAGAGAACAACTTACTAAATATCACAGATCAATACAGGCAATGAAACAGGAGTAAAATATTGGAGAACAGTACCATGAATCATTATATTACATACAATAAATAATTAAATAAATCTGAATTACAAAATTATATAAAAATGCACTAAATGCAGCATCATATATACAATTAAGACTGCTTGGAATTCCACACATTAGCTACAACCTTATTAATTTTACAAAAGCGCCCTCTTGAAACACTTCATTTTACTCATTATGTGGAACAATAGGAGGGGGAGAGCCTTCCTAACCTTATGAGGCAAGCCCTTATTTAATTTTTTCCTTATTTTGCTACTATACACTGCTGGATCTTATCAGTTAAGTTCTTTTGAAGGAGAACAGTAACCTCAAGTGCATTAACAAATTCAGGACAATGTCCCTCCAGAGTTTAACAGGGACTTTGGATCCCTAACTCACTATGAATTCAAGTAGTTCCCGTCTCCCACCCTTACAGACTCTAATTTGTCCCACTGCTGCTGTTTTATTGGCTGTATTGTTTTCTTTTGTGAGTGTAATTTACTTTTATCTCTCATCTGAGAACAGAAGTTACATGGAAAGAGCAAATCCCAAATTCCCCAATTCTTGGAAAAAAGCCGTCAGCAGGTGGGTTATTTGCAGCAATGTAAAGATTATCTTGATGTGAAGGTTACTATGGCTCAAGGTTTTTTTCCCCTTCCAAGGGTGCTGTTGGCTGGTTTTGGTGGAGTGACTACACATTTACATAAATCCCTGTTCAACTTTAACCATCGACTTCGGCCTTTTAGAGAACTGTTATGTGACAACCCAAAGTCCAGAAGCCTTGATAGCTAGGATGACCTCTCCATTTCAGTGGTGTCTTATCTGTCTTTTATCAGCTAGATAAATAACTCAATAGCTCTTGTTTAAACACCTAACAACTCAAAGTATGTCTAATCACAAGCAGGGAAAACTGATCTCTTGCTCCAGCAGATGATGGTACAAGGAATAGTAGTGCTAGAATACCCTGGCAATGGCCTAGACCATGGCGCGAAAAGACTGTCCTTAAGTCTAGGTAAAGCAATTCAGCCTTGCTCGCCTCTGTAGGTTAGTCATGCACAGTCAGTCCGGCTCAGTCCATGAGTTGGTCATGCGCAGTATGATGAAATCAACCGGAGAAAAATAATATGAAGAAAAATAATAATACAATTTGTGCCATGTAGAAGACTATGAGAGTGCAAATGAGAGTCCACAAATGAATTGGATGAATTTCCACTAACAGAATAGGAAAGTGGGATCTAGATATATTCTTGCACATTTCGCAGACCAAGGGCTTCATCAGCCTAAAGAGTAAGGAGTAAGACAAAACCAAACAATTCTTACTATATTCATATGACAAATCCAAATCAATATATATTATAAATTCAGGATAAATTCAATGAATGAGAACATATGCCAACAATCCTCATGAATTTACCTAGTACTTAGTCAAATAATTCATAGTATATTATAGACAATGCTGTATTCCATTAGACCCGTTGGTTCAAGTCTCCATAGTAGGATCTCTAAAGGGTAATGGTGAGCAACAGAAAGTTAAATGAAACCAAGGAGAATTTCCAGGTGTAAGAAATTTGGAGAGCTTCATTGAAGTAGCTTATGATTAAAGGAACATGAAACTATCTCAAACTAAAGGTAACATGACAGGTCGAATTCAGTGTTGAGCCCATACGGAGCTAATGTTTTTAAAAGAAATATACCGGTAAACTTACATTCCTGTTGTAAAAGGCAGTGTTGTGCATCAACTTGATTATACGGATGTGGTTTGAATTGCCATACAACAAAAAAGGAAAGATTGTTTTCACTATGTTTTTTTCCCCTTAAATATTTGACAGTAGAGGAGCCTCTTTGATCCTGGCCCTGATCTGTGATCGGTGTTCACCTATGCGTAGCCTGACCGGGCGTATAGTAGACCTGATGTACAAGATGCTTCTGGTACCTGAGAGCACACCTGTCTGGAGAACAGAGCAGATTGTGAGGAGATAATGAATGGGCATTTCTGTTCCATAGGTCTTTCTAGGAAAAACAAGCACCACATTTTCTCTACAATCATTAATTTAAGTTCTAAACTGTGATGGCTTATAATATATTCCTAAACTTTTCAAAAAAGTTTACACTTTTCAAAATCTTTTGAAGTAATGGTAATGGGTTTTCAAGGCTGTGACTTTACACAGGATTGCATGGTTAATGTAAAGAATACTGATTTTTCGAACTTTAAAACAAATATAGCACCTGGACTTCATGTTTAGCAACAGCAAATGCTACTAACCCGTCCCATTCCTCTTTCTGGTTATTCCCACTTTTACTGTACATTAAATCCCAAGCTTTTCTGTAACACAAATCCCTGGTCTGCATCTCCAGGGACAACCTGACCTACTTAATAGTGCTTGCCTGCTTTAGAATCTATTCAAATCTTCAGCATCATTGAGAGGAGGCAGCCTGGGCAGCGGAGGATTAGTGTCAGCTACCAGCTACTCCTTTCAGACCTGAAATTCCACTTCTGTTTCTCCCACAAAAATAAAAACATTATACATTTAATAATGTACATATGTACACATTAAGCGTCCTGATACTGAACAGGGTTGCCAGTTTCGAGATGGTCCAACAAAATTAGTTACCTGTGCTGGGAAAAGTGTTAGCTGAAATCAAAATAGCAGCACGAAGGACCATCCAGTGTATATCAATGTATTAAACAATGCTATGTAACCTATAGAGCCCTGTGGCGCAGAGTGGTAAGCTGCAGTACTGCAGTCCAAGCTCTGCTCATGACCTGAGTTCGATCCCAACGGAAGTCGGTTTCAGGCAGCCGGCTCAAGGTTGACTCAGCCTTCCATCCTTCTGAGGTCAATAAAATGAGTACCCAGCTTGCTGGGGGCAAAGGGAAGATGACTGGGGAAGGCACTGGCAAACTACCCCGTAAAAACAAAGTCTGCTTAGTAAACGTCGGGATGTGATGTCACCCCATGGGTCAAGAATGACCCGGTGCTTGCACAGGGGACCATTACCTTTACCTTGTATGTAACCTATACACACGCAATATATAACACTACTATGTAACCTACACCTCAGACTAACACCTAAACCTGAGTATTACAATGAACATGGTTACATTACTTATCAAACATCCACTCTCAATGTCGTATAATACAATCCCTCACAGGAAAATGAAGCCCACAATATCGCCAAATTTCTTGCCTTTTGCCATGTCCATAATGAAGCCCAGTTAACCGTTGTGGATTTACCTACAAGTTCATATCTTTCACCGCAGCTTTAAGGGAGCAGCCTCCATAGTGCACAGCAAGAAATTCAGCTTCATTATGGACGTGGCACACGGCCAGACATTTGGCGATATTTTGGACTTTCTTTCCCTGTGAGGGATTGTATTATACGACCTTGACAGATCTGAAGACCTTGTGCCCTGCCTAGCTTTTCAAAAGTGGCTGCGGCCTGATTGCAAGCAAGCACCAGCATCTGTAATGGAAACTGCAGAAGACCATTGTAATTATGAGGAGGTAGATGGTGATCTATGCAGCCCTTCCCCATGTGAGAGCAATCTCAGGTCATTAGGGAGTTAACTTTCACACAGCACTGTAAATGATGAGCACCTGGTGATGGGGGAAAAGGTTAGTTTTCACTCTGTTAAAAGAAGGGGAGAGCTTCAGATAAGGAGCCAGCCAGCCAGGAGGAGGGCGTCTGGATGGATGCCAGAGAAGAAGCGGCTTGCTTGCCTCCCAGGAGACAACTTCCCATCCTTATTTCAGATTCAGCCTGGATAAAGGGTATTTTTTGTTAAAAGATTACTTAGCCTGGGTAAAAGGGTGCATTTTTTGTTTAATAAAACTGCATACTTTGTTTTCCCCCAACACTTGCCTGTTGGAATCATTTCTTTACCTAACCATGGGTAATACAGCATCTACCCCTGGCATACTTTCCCACAGGCAGGTTGTATACAGCATTATCTCTAACTATCCACTAATTGACAGTGCAGGCCTGAAGCTTGGGATAGAGTGAAAGAAGGCAAACAGAGAGAATTCATGGGGGTTTGTACAGATTCACCATTTTCTTGACCTTCAGTGGTCTTCTGCATGTTGACCTGCTACAGTAACATACCATTAACGAGTGGCAATCAGAAAAATTGCGCTCTATGTCTACCTCTGCCAATGACCTCTTCTATGAACTTAGAAAAGCCACTGAGGAGATCATTGTCTTGATCTCCTCATTTATAGATGTAGCCACCCACTGATACTACCTAACACCTATAAATTTCTTGAGAGGTAGATTTAGACAACAGTCTCAGAACCAAGGATCATACCACCAAGCTGTCTTAAATCGGAAATTCGACGTTGGTGTTCAGTGCTGCCTGGACACTAAGCAATGTGAAAATCTGAAACTCTTACCCTAAACCATGCTATAAACTAGACAGAAGCTGAGAAATAATATAAGATGAAAAGCACAATGCAGCTAAGTCATTTGCTTGTTTTCAAATGCTATCTCAGCCACCATGAGGACTAGAACAGTACTCTTTGAAAAATCAAAGGCATGATTATACAATTCTAAAAAGAGCCCATTGGGCTGCATAAAAGTACATTAACAGTTGCACATGGTTCAGGACATGTAGGTTGCCCATAGACTGTTGGTTTGTTCACTGTGGCTTAAAAGGACTAAAGGTTCGATATTATTATTCTGCTCATGAGACTGCTATACAAAAAGATGTCTTTATCTCAATGCTGTCTCGCAGTTCACCCAACTATGCCAGTTCTTGAATTCTAAGATCTCATTTCTAATGTTTGCCGTTTACTATTGTGAACACTTTTTTAAAATTCTACTGAATTCTTGAGTTTAATTAACCATACAAAACATTGGTTTATTCCAGTGGTTCCCAGCACAGAACTAGAACAAACCTGTCCAATGCTTGGTCTCAATTTACTATTCTCATGCCATTTAAGGACACTAAACAGGCATGCCACAAGACAGGTATTTCTTTTTCTTTTTTTATAAATATTTTTATTGATTTTTAATATTAAATGGGAATACAGGAAAGGAAAAAAGGGTAAGGGAAAACATTAGCAATTTTTTTTTTTTTGCAAGACAGGTATTTCAAAGCTGGTTATACCTGACAGGAGAGATGACCTTAGAGAGTACAAATCGGGAGCTGGTAAGGAATCACAAGGGAGGTAAATAAAGGAGAAATTGTCTGTAAAGCAAACTGGATGAGATTCCTGTGCTCTAGGCTAGATGGCTAGTTCCCTGATCAGCAGCAATTCCCCAACAGGTAAACAGGAAGGAGCTCACCTAGACCCAAAGAGAAAACTGGGGTTTTCATGCCCAGCTTGTAGGCTTTCTGGGGCATCTGGTTGGCTACACTGTGAAACTGGATTCTGGATACGGTTGCCACCCTCCAGGTACTAGCTGGAGATCTGCTATAACAACTGATCTCCAGCCGATAGAGATCAGTTCACCTGGAGAAAATGGCCGCTTTGGCAATTGGACTCTATGGCATTGAAGTCCCTCCCCTCCCCAAACCCCACCCTCCTCAGGCTCGGCCCCAAGAATCCCCAGGTATTTCCCAACCTGGAGCTGCCAATCCTAATTCTGGACTAGATGAACTGATCCATCCAGAATAGCTGATCTTGTGTTCTTACCATAGGGCTCAGACTACTGGAAAGTTCTCTTGAATAGGTTCTATTGAACTGAAGGGGATTTGAGAGCCAGCGTGGTATAGTGGTTAAGAGCAGTGGTTTGGAGCGGTGGGCTCTGATCTGGAAAACCGGGTTTGATTCCACACTCCTCCACATGAGCAGCGGAAGCTAATCTGGTGAACTGGATTTGTTCCCCCACTCCTACACACAAAGCCAGCTGAGTGACCTTGGGCAGGTTACAGCTGGGCTAGAGCTCTCTCAGCCCCACCTACCTCACAAGATGTCTGTTGTGGGGAGGGGAAGGGAAGGTGATTGTAAGCCGGTTTGAGTCTCCCTTAAGTGGTAGAGAAAGTTGGCATATAAAAACCAACTCCTCTTCTTCTGCAAGAGCACAGTAAGGCTTAGTTACCATTTCATCCTACCTTAGCATCACACAGCAAGATTTAATACTAGGGACATAGGTTGGACATCTGAGCAATTTCATAAAAATTATGATGACTTGAATACATTGATTTGATTTGCAGTCTTTATCCTAGTGTACAGGGCATAAGGATGATAACTGGGGGCCATGGGGAGAAACGGTGAGCAATGGTGCCAAACAAGTGCTCTAACACTTGAAGCTGCTCTAGAATTCTTCAAGATCCTTAGAAGGAATAGCTTATAGAGTGAAAGGATTTTCTTCATAGCCAAGAAAGCTAACAGTACATTCCTGACCTTCAAGGGCGAAAGGAAGCCAGGAAGGGGCCGTGCCGGGGGGACTTTCTGCCAACGTCCCGCCGGCATAAAGGCCCACGCCGGCGTTCCAGGGGGGCGTCCCGGGAGGTGTTCCCAGGGCATTCCAGGGGGAGGAGCTGCTGTTAGACAGCCTCCTGTCCCCTTTCAGCTCCGGATGCTGGCACCGAGAATGATGTTGCTGTGCCTGTTTTTTGCAGGTGCGGCCTCACTATTCTCGAATAAAGTGTTAATGAGAGAAATCCTAAACAAGTCAACTCAGAGTCCTAATCAGGTCTGTTCAGTGGGGCTTACTCCCCGGAAGATGTTCTTAGGATTTCCCTGAACAGATGATAATAGCTGCATATAGAGGTGAGGAAAAAGGACAGTAACACAGAACTAACTTCTTCTGGATTGTGGCTTTCTGCATAGTTAGCATGCTAATCTTGCTGCAGCTTAATCAGCAAATACTAACTCTGAAGTTACTTATTTAGAACAGCATATTCAAAGCTAAAGATGTAATGATTATATTTTAAATTTGCTTCTGTTCCATAAAAGCAATTTGCAGGATGTTTAAAAAAAATCACATTAAAATTGTCTTTCTGCATGAAGATTTTTTTAAAAAAAAACAACAACATTATTTGCGCTTTTTAAAAGAAAAGCCATTAGTTGAAAACAAATCTCTTTTTGTGGAAAGAAACTGCACTGGTAATAAACTAGCAGCAACCCAGGGTGGCCATTTGGCAAATGAATCACCGTCTTGAGATCAGAAGAAGACTGAAAAGAGGAGCCTGGTTATTGTTTTGCATTAATTCTGTCGAAAGTGCTGGATTCCCACAAGAAAGAGAAAGGGTTTTCTGCTTGCAAATCACATGTGGGGGAAGAGGAAAACACTAACAAGCGGGATCATTGCCTCCAGACCGAAATACTAATCATGGTTAACACTATAATTAGCTTGCAAATCAGGAGATAACAAAAATAGCAGACAGCAGGAACTGGAAACCCCTGTGAGAAACCGGCAGCCCAACAGGGCCATTTAGGGTCAGGGCAGATATTTTACAAAGAATGAATGGTACTTTCTTTTGGGTGAAATCTGCTCCTTACTCATTTCAAAATAAAATCTGCATGTGTTTAACAGGGGCAAGTGTCAGAAATTACTCTGTCACAACATTATCGACTTATGAAAAATCAATAATATAGTGCCCTGAATAAAAATGGGTAAAGTAAAAACAATCTAAATCATTCTGAAATCTACACATGAGCCTGCCTGATACCAATTGAAACTACAGCTCTGTTTTGAACTGTATTCTGATTGGCAGCAATGCTGAAAAATGTCAGGTAAAAATCTCTCCTCTCCCACCCCTTCCCCCTCCCCCCGCAAAAGATCCTTCAACAAGAGATCCCAGGGACTTGACTGATGGCGCTCATTGTATAAAATATTTATTTTTTTGTTTATTTAATAAAAGTTATACCCCACTTTTCTGCCTTCGTTAGGGTCACCAGAGCCGCTAACAAACTAAAACCTACACAATAAAATATCTTTAAAACCATTAAAACCAACAAAACCACATCATAAAACCATTAAAAACAGAGCTAAAATGCACACCGAAACATAAAATTAACTGTTAATTTTTTAACAGGAAGGGAGATCTCTGAGGGAATGCCAAACAAACAAAAAAGTCTTTGCACACTGGCAGGAGAGGGTTACATAAGAACATAAGAAAGGCCCTGCTGGATCAGACCAAGGCCCATCAAGTCCAGCAGTCTGTTCACACAGTGGCCAACCAGGTGATCTGGTTGATACTGGTAGCAAACCTTGTATGGAAGGCTAACACAGCCCAGAAAACAACAAGCAGAAAGTATTCCACAGCAGTGGGCTCTTTGAATTTTATAAATTTTATAGACTATATTGAGCATAAATTGGAATACATCCCTACATTCATACCTGGGTGGTTGCTATTATTTTGCTATAATACTGGTGTGGGAGCTGGACAATGAAGGAAGCTGGTAGGAAGAAAGTAGATTCCTTTGAAATGTGGTGTTGGAGGAGAGGGTTACGGATACCGGGGACGGCCAAAAAAAAACAAATCAGTGGGTTTTGGACCAAATCAAGCCTGAACTGACCCTAGAAGCTAAAATGACTAAACTGAGGCTGTCGTACTTTGGACACATTATGAGAAGACAAGAGTCACTGGAAAAGACAATAATGCTAGGAAAAGTTGAAGGCAGCAGGAAAAAAGGAAGACCCAACAAGAGATGGATTGACTCTATAAAGGAAGCCAGGGCCCTCAGTTTGCAAGATCTGAGCAATGCTGTTAAGGATAGGACACTTTGGAGGACATTGATTCATAGGGTCGCCATGGGTCAGAAGTGACTTGGTGGCACTTAACACACACACACATACACACATACATACACACACACTGGTATACAGTTGTAATATGCATTGGTGTGCACCATAAGTGATGTCATTAGACCACTGATGAAGGCCAGGGGGCCAAAACGTGTTTGGATTGTAGTTTGTTTATCAACCTGTATTCGTTGCCATTGTGCTTTCTTTTAATATTTTTAAATATATATATCAGCACCTTAAAAGAAATATATTTCTATACATAATTGAGTCTTTGTCCACCCAGCCTTTGGGTACCCAGTCCTCATAGAAGGACATGTGATTCCGTTACAGGGGTCCATCATAAATTCTGTCAGTAAAGAAAGAGGGAATACTTTAATTATTTTGTTAAGAAGATTATTATTGTTAAATCGCATCGTCAGCTTTCTGCTTAATAGGCTCTGTGCTGGGCCGTGCAGGTAGTAGAAGACATGATTTATAGTAAGAATAAGTCCAATCTTAATGAGAAATCTTGATAAGAATGTTCTTTATGGTCGGGAAAGAGGATTAGTTGACTAGTGCTGAAGAAAACAAAGCAGCTGTGTGTCTTAGGTTTTGCCTGCTGGCCAGTGAGCAAAGCAAACAAACACTAGAGCACTTCCCACACTTCTGATATCTCTGGCGCATGTTCTTTTCCAAGTTAAACTCAGACACACTCGTACGCCCCATGATGATGATTTTATAGTGAAAGTAGGCTTGACATTTGCAGACCAGTGTATTTAAATATCGTTCTGCAGACAAATGGAAACAGAGACCCGTTTTGAGCTGCAAAAGGGGTATGCAGATGGATGATTTCAGAACCCGCGTCTACATGCCCCAAGGGCCTTTCTCTAAGATAAGTACAATTCTCTAATCAAAGCTCATCTAAGAAGAAAAAGCATGGTGGGCGGGGTAGATTGGAAGGAAGCACATTATAGAAACTGGGAAGGTTCCTCATTCTCCATTTGTGCATCCCTTTTGGCATTAAAAACAGACTCTTTTATGATTTCACAGATGACTTCCTCTGGAAAGAAAGGCGTTTGCTGGAAATGTCAAGATACGGATGGTTCCTACTTTCATGTTTGGTGGACATGTCCTAAATTGCAAATGTTCTGGAAAAAGATCCATCGAGAACTACAGACAATAACAAAAACGAAGATAACACTAGACCCCAAATACTACTTGCTTAGTATGGTCCCTTCAAACTTGCCTTTGAGATTTCATGATGTTTTTAAGTATGCCACAACGGCAGCCAGAACGGTTCTGGCAAGAACTTGGAAGCAAACGCAAATACCCAAAATAGAAGATTGGAAAGAAAAAATGTTGGACTATGCCAGTATGGCCAAAATGACTTTTATGTTAAATCCAAACTTTAACGAACATATAGAACAATTTGATGAAAAGTGGGAATCATTTTACATTTACATGACCTCCAGTTAATCAAATGAATGACACATACTGACTAGTACGAAAAAGAATAATAGGCAATGCTTTACTTAACATGTCTAATATGTTTCAGCTGCTTGCTAAGTAAATGCTGGGCTTTAATATGCTATATTTTTAATGTCTCAGAGTTAGATCGTTTGAACGATTTTTATACTTTTATAATCACTTTTATAGATATATTATACTGCATTCGATCAGTATTTAGGCTTGTTATATGTTATTGTAATTCACCAAGTTTATCTCTCAATTGAAATTGCTATATTGTTTTTGTATATCAAACGGTTTACCCTTCCCTTTTTTCCTTTTTGTATCCCCTTAATTATAAAATAATAAAAAAAACAGACTCTTTTCACATGATGCCTGTTCAGGGCCGGATTTAGGTTTGATGAGGTCCTAAGCTATTGAAGGTAATGGGGTCCTTTATATGTCCAGCTGTCCTTTGTCAACAACAAATTGTCACTGTTTTTTGTGTTGAATATATGCCATATGGTAATTTATGGACCTAATAGGTATCTAAAGCCATTTGCACATAACAAAATATGTTTTTTATCAAAGTAATTGTTGAACTTAAATACAATTTGTTTTTTATCTTATATTTTGGAAATGTACATCTAGGTTTTTTTCCTTTAAATTTTTTTGGGGGGCCCAAGAGCGTGGGGCCCTAAGCTATAGCTCGTTTAGCTTATACATAAATCCGGCACTGTTCCTGTTCTACTGCTGTTGTTTCTTCCATGTGAGCCACAGTTCTGAACAGATCCCCTATGAGGACAGGTAATTCTGCTATGCTACATCTCTGCATCAAAAGAGTTTTAACAATCCAGTGAATTCAAAGATGCGGCAGAATCACAGTAATCTATCACAGCATACTAACAGTTTTCAGTAGTCAGCTCTGGCACACATTTTGGTAATTATGGACTGCTAAACTCCTGGGGGTTGAATCAAGCTTGTAATCAGGTATTTTGGTTTGGGAGACTTCAGCGGGGGTGAGGGAGTCATCCTCATACGTTTTTGTTTAACTGGCTCTTCTTCGGTGCCATTAACAGCAGCCTGATGTTTTGGCAGGTAAAGCATTTCCTGGCATGGAGATGAGGTGCTGGGAGGTTTTGCCTCCACTGGCAGGTTGATGTTAAAGGGAAACGATACATGCAAGTATCGTGATGCACACTTTGGATCCAGAAAAAAGTGTTAGCAATTTTTTGTGGCTAATGGTGATATATTTATACCCCTAAATGTAGCTGGAGGCTATATCTCACTGCACATGGCAACGTCTGGGAATACCCGGTCATTGCCAGAGACAAAGGCTTGATTGCTCTAGACTGGATTAGGAGGGTGCAGTAGAACCGATCCAGGAGGTAAGGCTGATCAGAAACAATGTCTGGGTACTTGGGGCTGAGTACTGGAGCATAGGGCTATAGAGCTGGAAATAAAGGTGAGACTGGAAATATTCTGGCAGTCAGAAGGCTTGGTTGGCTCCTTGGGGAGATTACTGTGTCCATCTGAATGGAGTTGACGCGATTTGGCTAGGTGTGTCTGGTCTACTGCAGAATAGCTATAGGATTGCTAAAAAGTCCTTTGTCTTTGTCTTCTGTGCACCATCAATGTTCCTTTCAGGGGAGAGCATGGTCAAACAAGTCTGAACATTGCCCAGTTGGCTTTTGCAGCACTGGCACAAACAAGATGGGATGCCAGGAGACCCCTGTTTGTCTCTGGCTATACAGCAGTGTTCCATCCTCACACACTAGCTCCAGTACTGAACACCTTGCTGGGTGCACCAGTGTATCTTAGGGCAGTGAGAATACCATAACAGAGGTACCTGGGGAGGGTGGAGTTTGGAGACTGAATTTAGAGGGGATGGGATGCCATAGAGTATACTCTCTGAAGCTACCATTTCCTCCAGAGGAACTGATTGCTGTAGTTAGAGGTCAATTGTAATCCCAGGAGAACTCCAGGCTCCACCTGGAGATTGATACCCTTATGGACAAACATAACAGTGCCCCCCCCCCCCCTAGACTCATAAATCCATACAAGTTGAAGTTGACAGATGTGGCTGTTTAGGTGTTACACCAATGGTTCTATTCAGCATTCTCCTTTAGGCTTTAGTTTGAGATTGGGTACGTTACATGGTGTGTTCTCCCATTACTTGACTCCTGGGACTTTCACCGGGACTGCCAATGAAAGCACCATGCAGTACATTTCTATGCCTGCTTAACTGGAGTGAAACCCCACTGTGTTAGTTGTTACTAAGTCCTTAGCAACTGTGCCAGCTCTGGATTGGGAAATTTTGGGGATGGAGATTTTGGGGATGGAGCCTGAGGAGGGCGGGGTTTGGGGTGCGGAGGGGCTTTAATGAGGTATAATGTCAGACACACACACACACATCTTCTTAAAGGCATAAAACCCTTTTTCCGTTTGCGAGTGATTGCTAACCAAAAAAACCCCAATGGGGTGGGCAGATGGGATATGGGTGGGGCATGGAGCGCCATTTGACAGCCAAAGCAGAGAAGGAACCCCCTCCCCACCAATTTGTTTCTGGTTATCTCATAGCAGGGGTCTAGCGCCAGCAAACTTTAAAGAACTCTGGCTGCTGAAACTGACCAGACTTGTGGGGCAAGCGTGGGGTGGCTGCTGAGTGACCCCCGATGGAGGCAAAATGCATTAATAACTAAAAAAAAAGCTGCAGGTCGGTTCTGCTGGGACTGTTCTGCTTATTACCAAGCATAAATGGCCTTAGTGGGACTTCTGGATTTAAGGTGGAATGAACACTGAAGAACACAGTGGGGTGAGCCCATGGCACAGCCATTGCTTCTTATCTCTAACCCAGTCCAGTTTTTGCTGCAGTAGTCCCTTTTCCCAGCAGTGGTTCTTGCCTGAGTACCTACCAAATATGCACTCATAATAAAAATCCCTGTTGGTACTGGAAAAGAGGGGAGAATGTATTTGAGGCTACTATAGGTCACAACACCCGCTTCTTTGGCTTTCTGTTAATGAAATCGGTGCCAGTGGTCCATGACTCTTTCATCTGGATCCAGCCCACACATTTGAGGAATGCTTCATGAGCAGGTTAGCTGTCTTTCAAATCTGCCATCCCTCGCAAAGTTGTCGGCACTTGTAATTAATACTATTTCCTTGGCTTTCAAACTGTCCGCTGAGGATCCATTTTCTGGAATGGAGACTTGGGCTCATTGAATTATGAGCATTATTCTACTACTCAGGAGGTTTAAGTTTTGCATTCTGTATCTGTTTCCCCCAATTAGAAAATGCATTGCATGAAGGGTAACTTTACATGGCAGAGGGGATCTTCCTTGATTAAAAAGAATCCCCCAGAACTGTTTTCAGTATATTAAATAGCCTTCCCAAAGGAGCCCCGTGGCGCAGTGTGGTAAGCTGCAGTACTGCAGTCCAAGCTCTGCTCACAACCTGAGTTCGATCCCGACGGAAGTTGGTTTCAGGTAGCCGGCTCAAGGATTGACTCAGCCTTCCATCCTTCCGAGGTCGGTAAAATGAGTACCCAGCTTGCTGGGGGTAAAGGGAAGATGACTGGGGAAGGCACTGGCAAACCAACCCGCAAACAAAATGTCTGGATGTCACATCACCCCATGGGTCAGGAATGACCCGGTGCTTGCACAGGGGACCTTTACCTTTTTTTTTACCCAATGGCTCACCATCAGATGTGTTTTCAGGCAGCCATTTCTTCGATTGCCACTCCATCCTCAGTGCATATTTGCTCAGAAGTATGTCCCACTGCTTTATTCTTTGCAAGATTGCTTAGAATTCCACCGAGTCCCCCTGAGATTTACCTCCAAGCAAGTGCGTTTAGGATTGCATTCTCACAACTCAGTCCTGTGTACTCATTTATGCAGAAATGTCCCACTGAGTTCAATGGGAATTATTCCCAAGTATCCAGCATTAGTGGGATATTCTCATAAATTACAATCCTATGGAGGGTTACCAGCCTCCAGGTGGGACCTGGGGACTCCCCAGAATTACTGCTCACCTCCAGACTACAGACATCAGTTCCCCTGGATAAAATGGATGCTTTGGAGGGTGGACTCCATGGCATTGTTCCCCTGAAGCCCCTGTCCTCCCCAGGTTCCATCCAGGAGTTTCCCAACTTGGATCTGGCAACTCTACACCCCCATCCCCCATTAGCAACAAGGGGGGACCTGGCAACCCTAACCCTATGTCAACATTGCAACATCCTGTCTCCATGTAATTGAAGTTGGAGGCAGATCGTTTTGCTGCAGGAGGGGGAAATCTGCCATTTGGCCTTGGATGGCAGGGACACCATTACAGATTCTGAAATGGGGAGAGGTTGAACAAGGTCCTGACACTTGCATACGACCATATGAGAGAGCCAGCACAGTGTAGTGTTTAAGAGCAGCAGACTCTAATCTGGAGAACCGCGTTTGATTCCACACTCCTTCACATGAGAACCAGACTCTAATCTGGTGAACTGGGTTGGTTTCCCTGGCACTACTCCACATGAAGCCGGCTGGGTCACCTCGGGCTAGTCACAGTTCTCTCAGAACTCTCTCAGTCCCACCTACCTTACAAGGTGTCTGTTGCGGAGAGAGGAAGGGAAAGTGATTGTAAACTGGTTTGAGCCTCCTTAAAAAGGTAGAGATAATCGGCATATTAAAAACCAACTCTTCTTCTTCTATATATGAGGTTAAATAAGTTGTATCTTTTAGGAGCATGTGATTGTTTTCATTTTTATGCTAAGGTTTGCCAGCTTTTTAACTGGTTCTGTTTCTTCACCATTTACTGTATCACAATACAGAGAAGTTCAGCATGTAAAGCTTTTCTCGGTCTGGGGATGAAGCAATAGGGCAAATTTCAGTTGCTGGTATTGCATCCTCTTGCGCTGCTGAGGGAGGCCAGCGGCACCAGCACAGTGGCCCTACTGCTTCTAATAACTGCAGGATTTCGGTGGACTCCACATAAGGCAGGTTGCTGTTGGCATTTTAAATAAAAGGGATTTCAAAGGGGACTTAGCCCTTTAGCGTCTCCTTCAGCCACTGAAGGGATAAAAAGTAAAACTGTTTAACTTGGCTTCAATACCAAGACAACAAAGACGAGAACTGAGTTTTAAAGAATCAAGGCAGATCAGAACTCTACACACTTCATATACCATACATCAATAAAGCAAAACTATCCTTTCTGTTCTTAGTTCGGGATCTGCAGGGCCATCCCAATGCAGCCAGCTATATCTCATCCATATTGATCTCATCTATGTTGATCTTTTCACGTGGCATAAATGATAGGAGCGATGTTGCCAATGACATCTTTTGTCCATCTTGGGCCATGACCGCACTAATGACACACCTCCCATTTTCCTTGTTTTCAGTCCCCAAGACTTGAAAACGAATGCTAATTTTCTGATCGCACTTGCACTTTTTGAAAATGTCCTGGAAGGGGGGCAGGTGAGCTCATCTGGGGCACCCAAATCATCATTGCCTTCTCTCCAGCAAGTTTCTTTGCATTCAGATGATCGGCTAAAGGGTTGAAATCCCTGCTGGGATTCCGCTCCTTGCTTTTGTCCTGGATGGGGAGGAGAGCTCATTTGGACCTCAAAGGTCACTGCTGTTTTTTGTTTTTTTTAATTGAGCATTAGGTCTAACGAAGCATGGTAGGAGTGTTATGTCTTAAAATCAGCTGCAGTTGTTTGCCGGTGATCGGAAATGGATGGCAGGGAGGAGAGGGGAGGGAGGGAGAAATGAATAACACGCCTCTAAATGATCGCACCAAGGGTGAAGTCGCCTTTAAAACGGAGAAAGGAAAAACTGCGTCACATAAGCGTATGCGCAAAGCATGGACAATCTGCCCTCTGAAATCCTTTTCAAAATCCAAGGCTTGTGGTGCGATGAAACAAAGATAAAGCGTTTCATTAAACGTTGAAAATGAGTCGTGCGGTCATGGCCTTTTTTCCCCCAAATTCTAACAATGTCGGGGGGTCGATTTCAATTGCGAACACCATGGAGGGGGGAACGAGTTCACCCCCCTCACCCAGAATCAGTGCCTTGTACAGCTGCTATTTCTATTTTTAAAATGCTGGGAAAGATCTGGTCCCAGCTCTCCCAGTGTTTAGTTAAGGATGGATTAAATGGCTAAATCCATTTCTGAGAAATGGCCCTAATAGATTTGGGAAACAGTGATGTGGTTGGTACACATTCTCACGCTGACTATACTTCCCCCTGCTGGCTTCCCCTATTCACTGGAGTTCCTCTCCTGCTTATTGTTTGTGAAAACTCTTTGACCCTTTCCAAATATCTCTTTCCAAATATCTCTTTCCAAGACCTCATCTTTGACCTTGTGTTTTATTTTATCCAGAGACATGAGTTTTTGCTTCAGGGGAGGAATGCACGAAGATAGAATATCCCCAAGCTCTATAAAAACGATTAAATCTCTTTGAAGTCACCTTGAAAGGGTTTTCTTCTGGCAAGGGGATAACATTCCGAAAATTTCTCATTAGGATCCAGCAAATAAAAGAAAGGCAGCTGGGAGAAAGCCTCAGACCTTGCAAGGCCTTCAGAGGCTTTGGGGGGGGGACTTATGGATGACAGGGCACAACACTGTGGTAAGTCAGAAAAGCTGGCTCCATTGGGATGGTCCTGCAGATCCCGAACTAAGAACAGAAAGGATAGGAAATTTGCTTTATTGATGTATGTATATGAAGTGTGTAGAGAGTTCGGATTCTGCCTTGATTCCTTAAAACTCAGTTCTCCTCTTGGCTGTCTTGCTGTGAGTTTGTGCTGGCGAAGTGAGCTTTGACTCATCTCAACTGGAACATTTTGTTGGTCTCTAAGGTAGTAGTAGACTTGAATTTTGTTGGCCGCATGGTATAGACCGATCTTGTCAGATATTGGAAGCTAAGCAGGGTCAATACTGGGATGGCAGAGGAAGGCAATGGCAAACCACCTCTGCTTAATCACTTGTCTTGAAAGCCTCTTGCTGGGGTCACTGTAAGTAGGGTTGCCAGCTCTGGGTGGGAAAATACCTGGAGATTTTGGGGGGTGAAGCCTGAGGGGGGCCGGGTTTGAGGAGGGGAGGAACTTCAATGGGATATAATGCCATAGAGTTCGCCTTCCAAAGTGGCCATTTTTCTCCAGGTGAACTGATTTCTGTCACCTGGAGATCAGTTGTAATAGCAGGAGTTCTCCAGCCACCACCTGGAGGCTGGCAGCCCTAACCATAAGCCAGCTGAAACTTGACGGCACTTTACACACATAGACAAACTACAAATACAGCCACCCACCTGAAACTATCTACAGAGTAGGTTTCTAAAACATGTCTCCCTTAACAATGAGCACTGATATACCATATAGTTTAGTTTTTAACCATTCTAATGGGAAAATACTCTCTCCCTAGTCCACACATGCAAGCTGGAGTGGTTTTTGTCAAGGCAGAAGCCATCTTTTTTTTTTTAATAAATATTTTTTATTAGTTTTTAATAGTAAATGGGATACAGAAGGAAAAAAGGGTAGTGGGTGGGGGAAAGAAAAAAGGATATATACATATATAAGTAAGTAAATACATAGATATTGTACAGCGTTAATATCTCTAGTAGTACTACTCCTTTGTAAAGTGTCATAATACCTTACATTATTAGCTGATTAAGTTTGATCTCAAGTATGAGTCTGCTGGGTCTCAAAAGGTGATATTATTTTTGGTTTTTTATATATTCATAGAAGGGTTTCCATTTGTCTCTATTTCGTTGTTGAATATCTTTCTGTAATGTTTCAGTTAACTGTGCCATTGTTATGTACTCATATGCTTTATCAATCCAAATCTCGATTCGTGGTATTCTATTTGTTTTCCATAGAGATGCTAAAACTACTCTTGCAGCTGTAATTAAGTATTTTAGCATATCTTGTTGATCCTTGTCAATGTTATCCGGAGTTTTACTCAATAGATATAGTTTAGGATCATATATTATCTTTTGGTCGATAATGCCTTCTACGTTCTTATGTATTTTCTTCCAATATTTCTGGACCGATTTACACGTCCACCAACAATGATAGAAAGTGCCTCTGACTTTGTGGCATTTCCAGAAGCCATCTTAAAGGAAGTTTCCAGTTAGTTCCTGCTAAGTTCTTATGGAAAGAGGTATTCATGGCTATTAGTTAAAATGGATACTAGTCATGCTGCATACCTATTCTCTCTAGTATCAGAGGAGCATGCCTATTATCTTAGGTGCTGCTGCAGTCGTCTTGTTTGTGGGCTTCCTAGAGGCACCTGGTTGGCCACTGTGTGAACAGACTCCTGGACTTGATGGGCCTTGGTCTGATCCAGCAGGGCCTTTCTTATGTTCTTATGACTTGATGGGCCTTGGTCTGATCCAGCAGGGCCTTCCTTGTGTTCTTAAGTTCACAATTCTCTGCAGATGTTAGCCACCCCCATCCGTCACACTCTTCAAGGCCATCTATTCAGACCTATGAATTAGCTCACACAGTTCAGCTGTGGATCTGGTAGGGGAGGGGGAACTCACTTTCACCCTGGAAAGTACCATGGATATAGCCCAGTGATCGGTTAAGAAGGTCAGGAGGTTATAGCCAGCATTTTTCTATAAGTATCATTAAAGAGAGGAATCCTGATCTCTTTACCCTTTCCTCCCTATCCCTCCTTGCTGCCAAGAAGATATTTGTATTATGCTCTGGAACACTTTACTATAAGAACCAACTGCGCTGAGTTAGGACTGCAGAAAGTAAGATAGCAAGTCAGTTTTTTTACAGAATCATAGAGTTGGAAGGGTCCACCAGGGTCATCTAGTCTAACCCCCTGTGCAACACAGGAAATTTTTGTGTATCTTACTGCCATTGAACTATATGCCTTGTTTTAATATCTTTTCTTCAGTTTCTTCAACAAAGCCTTCTTTTGCTTTATGGTGTGTGTTGCTCAGGGAGTTACTAAGACCACGACCAGGTAAAGCATGGCTACATTACTGCACCAAGGCACAGTCCGCCTTGACAGCTTTGCCCTTCCTGCTTTAGGAGGAAGGAAGCACAAAGCTCCAAGGACAGGTTGCTGAGGCAGAAAGCCTTCTTCACCCCATGAAGAGATGGAGGATGTTGAATTTAATCCCAAACCGAAGAGGTTGAGCTGAAAAATTACAAATATATAAATTTGAATAAGGTACACATTCAAGTTAAAAACATAGGGCTCTAGCATAGGTAAGACTTTCACATTCAATGTATACAAACATGAACACCTGCAATGTACAATCTTATATTGATCAAAGTAGGATCCAAAAAAGGACCAGACGCGTTTCGGCCTAAGAAGGCCTTCCTCAGTGGTCAGTAATATAGTTATAATTTAGCACACATCCTGATAATATAGTTACATCACAAAGAACAGTAAAAAAAAATGTATAAAAAGCCCTTCTAGTATAGTGAAGCCCCCTGTATGTTTATTTCTTATATACTAGAAATGTCTCACCTTCTGTTGCATGTCGGGCTCCTAAGGATGTGTATACATCAAGCAGAGAGAGAGGGGCTGTGGCTCAGCGGTAAAGCCTCTGCTTTGTGTGCAGGAGGTCCCAGGTTCAATCCCCGGCATCTCCAGTTAAAGGGATTAGGCAGGTAGGTGATGTGAAAGACCTCTACCTGAGACCCTGGAGAGCCGCTGCCGGTCAGAGTAGACAAATACTGACTTTGATGGACTGAAGGTCTGATTCAGTATAAGGCAGCTCCATGTGTTCAATTAAGCAGTGTGATAGGTCAAGTGAATTTAGATATAACACAGCAGACGTTTCACTGTGGCACTCAGCTTCCAGGAGATCTGGAAGATCTGGAGATCTTCTGGGATTACAACAGATCTCCAGGCATCAGAGATCAGTTCACCTGGAGAAAATGGTCACTCTGGAAAGTGGACTCTATGGTGTTATACCCTATTGAGGTCATTCCCTTCTCCAAAACCCTGCCCTCCTCAGGCTCCACCCCCAAAATCTCCAGATATTTCCCAACCTGGAGCTGGCAACCTTAACTAGCTGGCTGCCTTGGGAGATGAGTTTTTCTGATGCCATTCCCTCAGTGAGACCTTTATGCAACCTGCCCTGTCACTACCCATGGTGGTGGTGGTGGGGAGAGTGCTTCTTGTTCCTTCCTTTGGCTGGAACTGTGTGGGCTGTGAGTGAAAGTGTTTCAAAGTGAGGACCCTGAGCTATCCAAAAGCTGATGGAATGGTTGCCTAAACCTGCATCTGATTGACTCAAAGAAAGAAAAGTGATGGGGACTGTCTTGAAGCCAGGCAATATTACTGAATGTTACGGCTGACCAGTCTGGGGGGTGGTCATCACATTTCTGGGCCTTCTCAGAGCAGCCTTGGCTGGGCAGGCAACGAAAGGTGAGGTGTGGATTTGCCTGGATGCTGGAGACTGCTAGTCTCCCAGGCTACCTGAAGTAAACAGTAATCTCCACTGAGCAAAAGGAGAGAAGTTCTTTAGCAACAATTAGTTGCTGCCCATCTGCTGTTCAGTTAAGTTCATCTTAGTTTAACCTAACAATGTGCATCTTGTGTCTTAACGGAGTTCATGCTGAGTTGAAAGTCACTGGCTGGATAAGGCTTGCATGAATTCTCCTCCCCTGGTCACCCCCTGTCACCCTGTCTCCTTTGCCCCAGATGCCAGCTCACTTTCTCAACTCAGCTCCTCTGCTATCTTAATTTAAGTATTATGGAGGGACTGCCATTGATAAGGGAATGCTGTTATCTGGGCAGCTTGGAAATAGATGCTGTTATAAAACACACAGTCAATATGAGTTAATTTTGCATTTCATGATCTCTGAATACACGCTCATCCGTGTAATCTATCCCAGCAATTTGCCCATGAGATAACATAAGTAAACATTACAGAGAGGGAAACTGCGGCCATGTACATTTCAGTTTCTAAAGGTTAAAAGTTAGAAACAGAATGTAGAGATTGCAGCTGTGAATTTCTTGGACTACTAAAATTTTAAAAACAATGACGCTAAGATTAGACCTAAAATTGAGTTTAAAATAATCCAACCAAAACCTGAACCAATGATTATTGTTCATTTATTCTCGATACTGATGCAGTTATTAACCCACATTGTATTCAATCCTCAGCACTTCAAGCTGGCTTTCCCCATCCAAGTAATGGTATCTGGACTCGGACCAATCTTGCTTATATCCGTATTCGCCTTTCATACTCATCTCACCAATGCAGGTAATCAGCACATTGCATTATTACAGCAACTGAGCTCTTTGGTGTCATGTTTGGAGGAAGAGGAACACTATCCCTGTACTCTGCTGCACAAGGAGATGGGCTAATGAAAAATCAGCCTGATGTGCCCATGATGCAGGAGCATTCTGGTAGAAAGCAACCTAGAGGAGTGGCACAGTTATGTTCTAGTAGCCACTAATGGGGCATTTCTATGTCCTCTATTATATACTGGAGATTCCAGGATGAAATAATTTAAGAGCAAACTTGAGAGCTTTTCAGCACCAAAGTTTGTTTGTTTTTTTCAAACTTCCTACTGTCAAATAACTCTTTCCATGCGCTGCCCAAAAACCTCTGTTCATCTGCCATGGAACATTACAGAGGGTTCACAGGAACATTTTAGGGCACACCCCCACGTTCAAGCCTGACACTGAGCAACCTTATTGGGCCTCACAACAACCCTTTGCTGGGCGATCCATGATCGAATCTTCTCAGTTACTGGAAGAAAACGTAGTTGTGTGGCCCCCTGCAGCGCTGGCTTGTAGCACCACAGCGGCCACTCAGCTTGGCTTGCTCTAGGGCCTTTCTCATTTCTCAGTCTAATCCTGACAGATAACCATTTTTTGTCCATCTGTGTTGCTTCCAAGGCTATTAACTGTGTGTGTGTGTGTGGCTTGATAAAATGATGCAGGGTTGGAACTAAACCCCTCTCCCTCTTTGCACGGCACAGATTTGAATTGGGGCCAAAGACAACTACCCTTTACTTTTAAAAAACGCTGGGAAGAATCATGAAGGATCACCCAGCATCTTTTCGACTTTGAAGAGTATCCCTAGAACACACCAAATGCTCCCTGTACAGTGAGTGATCAGATCCAAGGAACTGAAATGAAGATCAGATTTCAGGGAAGCTTATCTACTGAAGTTTGCTTATTTCTTGTGTTATTTTGGTTGGCCTTAATAAAGAGATTGCTTGGCTTTTATGTTTGGCTTGCACTATGACTGATGTTATCACTGACAAAGCTCTGATAGTCCTGTTTTCTGGAACACAGCTTGAAAACCACTTTCCTAGGCTGTGCCACAGTTTGTTCTGGTGTCTGGCCACACCAAGAGACATCAACAGATGCCAGAGTGATATATTAATCTTTACCCAAAGCCAAATGTCTTGTACTTTCTTCAGATGCTTATGTTAGCTAATCTGTACGTTTAGGTGGTTGATAACCCTGCAAATTAGGACATGGATCCCTGTATTTCTTTGCTTTCTGTTGACTACTCTCTTTTACCCAGCCTCAGAAAATGACAACCACTGTGAAAGCTCATTGGTGAAGGAGGCCCTGGAACGGGCAAAGCAACTAGTCTCTTGGGCTTACTACCGCTCTAGAAACAGGTACCAGCCTCCTGGGATCGAAGCAACTGTGAGCCAGTTCTTTTTCTACTCCTCCCCCATGCCCCTGTCTAAGAATCCCAGAGAAGTAGCAGTGTCAGTCTGATACTGCAAGATTGAACTGTAGCCCCTTAAAATTTATTCCAGCAAGTCAGAGCTCGCTTCATTCCTTTCCAATGCAAAGTGAGCTCTGACAGATGAAAGGTTGTACTGGAATACATTTTGTTAGCCTTGAAGCCCCCCCCCCCCCCCGGGACGTTCATGCCCTTGTTTCGTTGTACTGCCTGCTTACCCATCCACTCCATGGAGCCTACGTCCCAGGAGTTTTCAGCCTGCTCAACCTTTGATTCTGTAATCACAGGGGGAAAGCAGCACTGGCCAAAGGATCACTGAGCGCCAGCGACCTGCTGAGCCTCTTTAAGCACCCAGAGGCTGAGACCAACGTGGCCGTTCAGGCAGCCGAGCTGATGGACACAGCCGTGGAGCTCATTCGGCAGCTTGTTTACACTCAGGAGAAGCGGAACCGCAATGTAACAGGTGTGCGCTCCATTCTTTTCCTGACAATGCCCGAAGCACCAGCTCATGGCTCTCTGGAGTAGCTCCTTTCTCCCTTTTCTTCTGCAAGGGATCCTAAGTGGCCGTGATCTCTCCACCTTGGCGAAAGTGACTGGCTGTGCTGCCCAGCTCCGGCCCATCAAGTGCTCAAACTCCTGTTTAGCTGATAAGTACAGATCCATAGATGGAACCTGCAACAACAGGTAAAACTGGCTCAGATCTACAAGTTAAGGCGGTTCCACATATGCTGAATAATGCACTTTCAATCCACTTTCAATGCACTTTAACAATTGTTTACAAGTGGGTTTTGCTGTTTCACACAGTAAAATCCATCTGCAAAGTGTATTGAAAGTGCATTTTTTGGCATGTGTGAAAGCACCCTTAGACTTGTAACTGGCAAAAAAACCATTGGCCAAATTATAACCATAGAGAGAAACTCATCAGCACTGGCTTTGTAACTAATTGAGTAGATATGCAGAGTGGTAACTGAGGCATAAAAGCTGTTTCACACACCTTGTTTTCCACGAGTGGTTGCGATATGCCAGAGCACTTTATATATAGTGTCATTTGAAAAGAGAATACTGAAGAGTCATGGCTACTTTATTTACCAACATACAAACTGGGCGGGGAGCGAGCAGCCCAGAAGATATTGATACTCAGATTCAGATTCAGACACCTTTATTGGCATAGAAAGGACACTGATATAAAATAACAATGGTACAAAGATTTATAAAAACACTCCATCCTACAAACATAACAATACATATATCCAACAGGTGACTATGAGCTACAATAGACCCCGGCACTCTATCTGATGATGGAGCCCCGTGCTTTCAAATAACCTAGGTTAATTTTATACCATTTACTTAATCGTTATTCTTTTGTTTTGTTTTGATGACAGCCATCAGAAACTCTGCCACATGTTCAGTGACAGAGAAGAAAATAGACACCACTGTACAATTATCAACAGATTTGGAAATTAGTACAGGAGCGAAACACTACTTAAACAAAGTGCAAATTATTTTATAAATAGCTACATGCAATTACATACAATATGAGACATTATTTACAAAAGGACCTACAAAAAGTCATTCATAAATATTCATATTTTCAAATGTCCCAAAACCGAGTACAAATTCTTCTTCGGCAGACTAATGTCATGTAGTACAATGGATGCCAATAATAATGGGATACGGCCGTTTCAAATTCTTGGCTATTTAACCATTCTTCTTCAGTCCTTCCTATTCATATAAATAATTTAAAAATTCAAATCACAATCATGTTATCAGTCATAAATAGTGTTAATCAATAAATATTCAAATAAATATTCCAATAAAATTGCTTACAGAAGGCATCTTGCAAAATTTTCTACCTATTTTTCACTTCCAGATTGTAGGTTATAATATATGTCCCGCCACGGGTAACATTCTGATGCCGGTCCCAAAAAGGGTAAAGAAGCTCAGTGTGGAAATACCAGTAGTATGATTTACTTGTTGCTAAATAGCTAACCGGTGTGTGGAAAAAAAGGGGGGGGAATTCCCGTATGTATCAGCTGTTTGAGAGACGTTCTTCCTGTCCGGTATTTAAAGAAAACATGATAAATAATTGTTAATTGTTAAATAGCCAAGAATTTGAAACGGCCGTATCCTCCATTATTATTGGCATCCATTGTACTACGTGACATTAGTCTGCGGAAGAAGAATTTGTACTCGGTTTTGGGACATTTGAAAATATGAATACTTATGAATGACTTTTTGTAGGTCCTTTTGTAAATAATGTCTCATATTGTATGTAATTGCACATGTTCAGTGACAGCAGGAATCTTGTCCTCAAGTAAAAATTTAATGATATAACGCGTTGTATTTTCTGAAGGTGTAATATGGGGATTTATTAATTCTAGACTATAATTATGGTACAGGGGACAATGCAGAAGAATACGTTCAACTGGTTCTGGTTTTGCCATCTGGCAGGTACAAACTCTTTTATTCCAGGGTATGCCCCTGTATCTGCCAGAAACTATAGCAGATGGGAATATATTTAATCTAGCTAGCATGAAGGCCCTTCGCTGGAATGGGTGAGTTTATTGATAGTCATAAAGCAGTAATATTCCCCCACCCCCAGGAACAGCAGTAACTTTGCAGGCCCAGCAACTCCCCCCCGACCCCGCTCAAGCTGAAGATAGTGAGGCCAAAGAGACCCATAGCGTATATTTAGGTCCCTAAAACAATCCCACAGAAGATACAACATGGAGTGGAGAAGAGAGAAATGTCAGTACAGCCCTTCAAGAAGTACTTAAACTGATTATGTGTTTGTTAACAGCTTCCATGTGTGCAATAAATGCTTCCAGATGATTCAATAGTTTCACACTAGACCCTAAAGTATGGGGTATTGCCATCAGAGGAAAAAAATGCACACAGCAAAAAAAAAAAAAAAGAGCCTCTTTTTAGGATACACAGACCAAGCTTACGTAGACAGGAACCACATAAATGCCTATGGATACAGTGAGAAAGTAAAGGGAAAGGAATGAGAGGCTGCAGGTGGATATTGCACAATTGAGAGCTTTCCCATTAAGAAAAAAAAATCCCTGCACCTACAAAGCTAACATATTGGAGGCAAGGCTAGGCCTAGGCAAGAATTTTCCTTCTTGGTATTTTACATTTTTTATGAATGGGGGGTGTATTCAGTCATGTGATCCTCCAGCTATACTTTTAAGTAGGGTTGCCAACTCTGGTTTGGAAAGTTCTTGGAGATGAGGGGAAGGAACTCAGCAGGGATGTCCCATAGAGTCCACCCTCTGCAGCTGCCATTTTCTCCAGGGTAACTGATCTCTGTAGTCTGGAGATCAGTTGTAATTCCAGGAGAACTCCAGCTCCCAGTTGGAGATTGTCAATCCTACTTTCCAGTGGTACAGTCAAGCAATGGTTTTACCATACCTTCTATGTATGCAAATTAAATTGCCGTAATACCATTTTCTGGAATTTGGATAATGAGATCATATTTTTCCCTCTCCCTTACAGGAAGAACCCTCTTTGGGGAGCAGCAAACACAGCTTATGCCCGCTGGCTCCCGGCAGACTATGAAGATGGGTTCTCTGTACCAAAAGGGTGGAATAAACCAAAGGTCTATAACGGCTTCCCGTTACCTTTGGTATGTGGACCATGGATTCTCCTGTGAATGGTGTTGATGGTTTTAAATGAAAAGGAAACACATTTTTAAAAAAACAGAAAACCTGAAAACTCACTTTCCCTTTCATCGCTTATCTCTGTTCTTTAAGGTGCGTCAGGTATCCCATGAAATCTTGCATACACAGAATGAGAACATCTCCCTGGACAGTTCCTATACACACATGCTGGTGGAATGGGGCCAGTGGATCGATCATGACATGGATCTCACACCCCAGAGTGCCAGCACAGTCTCTTTCATGGATGGAGTAGATTGCTCCCATGCTTGCATTAACCGGAATCCATGTTTCCCTATCCAGGTAACAAAACAAGGCAACATGGGGCCAAACAGCAGAACCTGCCATATTCCTCCTGTTTCATAGTTAGGGTTGCCAGCTCTGGGTTGGGAAATATCTGGAGATTTTGGAGGTGGAGTTTGAGGAGGGTGGGGTTTGGAGAGGGGAGGGACTTCAATGCCATAGAGTCCAGTTGCTAAAGCGGCCATTTTCTCCAGGGGAACTGATCTCTGTCGCCTAGAGATCAGTTGTAATAGCAGGAGATCTCCTGCCACCACCTGGAGGTTGAGCAAAACAAAAACAAAGGCACCTCCGTGCCTATACCAAATAGGTTTGGAAATTAGCACGGGAAAGTGGTACACAAATGCACATAAACAGGTTGCAAAAAACACGTCTATAATGAGTAATGAAGATGGAAAGAACAAAACAAGTGTACAACATGAAAGTTTAGCAACTAAGTGATTGGTTATATACAAATGTACAAGTAAGCATGAAACAGTCTATTGGTGTGTATCTGGAGGCAAAAAGTCCTCTTCTGAGTTTCAAAATTAATCAGTTCAGCAGGATATCCAATAGTAGGTATAAATCCAAAAGCTAGGGGATGGTCGTTTCACATTCGTTTCTTCAGCCCCACATTGCATCATTCATTTTGTAGTAAGTCAATTACATATACAAGTCCATTTCAATTCAACATTCTGCAGCAGCACTGTCAACAGGTTCCCAATGGGATACTAGTGTAGTAAACTAGTATCTTTACCACACTAGTATCCCATTGGGAACCTGTTGACAGTGCTGCTGCAGAATGTTGAATTGAAATGGACTTGTATATGTAATTGACTTACTACAAAATGAATGATGCAATGTGGGGCTGAAGAAACGAATGTGAAACGACCATCCCCTAGCTTTTGGATTTATACCTACTATTGGATATCCTGCTGAACTGATTAATTTTGAAACTCAGAAGAGGACTTTTTGCCTCCAGATACACACCAATAGACTGTTTCATGCTTACGTGTACATTTGTATATAACCAATCACTTAGTTGCTAAGCTTTCATGTTGTACACTTGTTTTGTTCTTACCACCTGGAGGTTGGCAACCCCATTCATAGTAAGCATCTCTTTGTACTGGTAGGCAACAGGGCATTCACCACTGTGCTTCCCTTGTACCAGATCCCTGCCGGCGACTTGCGTCTGGGTGAGGGGGAAATGGAGTGCCTGCCCTTTATTCGCTCCTCCCCGGCTTGCGGCAGTGGTGAATCCAGCTTCCTCGTGGGACCGCTGCAGCCTCGAGAGCAACTGAACAGCCTCACCTCCTTTGTAGACGGCAGCATGATATACGGCAGCTCGGCCTCACTGGCCAGCAAGCTCCGCAATCGCTCCCAGGAGCTGGGTCTCCTAGCTGTCAACCAGGAGTTCTCCGATGGCGGCCTCCCTCTTTTGCCTTTTGCCAAGAGGAAATTCCCAAACCCTTGTGCCTTGACGCGGAACTCCTGTCTTGCCAATGTGTCTGACATACCCTGCTTCATAGCGGGTAAGCAAGAGGCACCTGCATTGTTGTTGCTTGCTACTCCTTACAGGGTGGCTAGATGAGGTCTCCTGGTCCTTCCATGGTTGCGGAGGAGACTTTGGCAGGTCCCGTTTTTCTCAGCCCTGCTTGGCAAGCTGCACCTACCGACTTTACCTCTTCAACTGTAATGCCTGAAATTATTATATACTATGGGAAATATATTTAAACGTATGTTCTCATGTTCAGTCTGCACATTTGCAGTTATGAAAATACTAAGCCCAAAATGTAAGGGCTGGTTTAAAATGCTGTGTATTCATATGCACACACACCTGAGGACTCTTTGAAAATGGTGGCATCCACAACTAAGAGACCAAGCAAGCACTGTAATCCGTTGGTGCTTGCTTGGTACGGCCTATTACCAATAGAGCTTCAGAGTTACCTATTACTTAAGGAATGTGTTTTGTACAAGACCTAGCATCTGCTTAGAGACAGCTTCTACCAATCTCTATACACTATGTTAATTAAAGTAAAAAAAAAAATAACCAATGTCTAGCAAGTCTAAGTAATTGGAACATCCCTAACCAAAAGTTATAATTGGGGTTGCAATCCTTTGTTCGGGGTGCGAGCTGTCCTCCGCTTTTGGGAAGCTCCCACCCGGTATGTATTGTTAAGCTTAATAAACTGTTCTAAATTATCAACCTCTTCCTGTGTTATGGTTATTAGGACTTAAAACCATTTCACAGTCATAACACAACACCATTGTGAAAAGTGCCGGCCTCTCCTTTTCTGCCTCTGCATCCTAGGCTGTGCAATGCCAAGCAGCGCTAGGGCAGGCCCTTTGACCGTCTATGGGTCTGTGGCGACGGTGTGCAGAATGGTTGTAGGAAGCTTGTATGTTTGATGCTGCAATAAGTTCAACAGCACCGACTGCTGGCCAGAACGGCTTCTTTCCCCAGAATGGATTCTGCTGGGTCCATAACAGAGCTCTGTCGGAGGCTCTTCAGAAAGCCAGTTGTTAATGTTGGGGGGAATGAGGAGGCTGAGAAGCATGGCTTCGGTCCTGCTTAAAGCTTGCAAGGGGCATGCAGTGTTTTTCCCCTTATTTGCCGTGTACATTAAAATGAAGTCTCTTTGTTTCCAGGAGATTCGCGGTCCAATGAGCATTTAGGAATGCAAGTCCTACACACAGTGTTTCTGCGGGAGAGCAACAGGATCGCTGCTGCTCTCCACCAGGTCAACCCCCAGTGGAGTGGGGAGATCCTGTATCAGGAGACACGAAAAATCATTGGCGCATACCTCCAGGTTAGAGCATCAAGCATAGCATGGCCTCGTTCTTGCACTAGTGGCCTTTCACGGAGGGCCATATACCTGATGCTAAATAACGGATCCCCAGAGTGGTACCCTTGCTTCTCATGGTGTCCACCAGTGTGCTTCCACATGCCATTTTGTGGTGGTGCTTGCTGCTGTTCTGAAATCTTCAAAAGTGTTCACAGGCTCAACAAGATGGGGGACCATGGTGCTAAAGGTATCTCAGTCACCTAAATGGAGTTTCCAGCAGGCCTGGACAAAAAGGCTCTGTCCCTTTAATAGAGACTTCATATGTGGAAATGGACAGCTGAACCTTTACGCGGCATTCAGTTAAACAACAGTATCTGGTAAATAACATGCCATTAAGCCTCCATTAAAGTGGTAGGACATTTTTCCCCTCCGAGCAGTTGGCAGCCCTGCATGACACAAAATGACATGAATCTGTTTGGCTCCCTGCTGCCATGTCTACTCAATTAGTAAATTGCAACATTACTTTTTGTGAAATATGTATCCTGCCTTTCCATTCATATGCTCGAAGCAAACAATAAAAATCAAAGTTGTATCAGTATCAAATAGCAGGGCCGGATCTGGGAGGGTGAGGGGGGTAGGTGCCCAGGCTGGCAGTAGGAGGTGGGGTAGGCCCAGTTGCCCAGAAAGATGGCTCGTTCTTCAGCATGCGCACTGCATTCCTCCAATTAGGCTGCTGCTGGGAGGTGGTGGGAAGGGAGAAGGAGACCCTCAGAGGGGAGTCACAGCCCTTGATAAGGCAGAAGCTGCAACTGTTAGTTGGGCTAACAGTCATGCTAGGAAAAGTTGAGGGCAGCAGGAAAAGAGGAAGACCCAACAAGAGATGGATTGACTCAATAAAGGAAGCCACAGCCTTCAATTTGCAAGATCTGAGCAAGGCTGTCAAAGACAGGACATTTTGGAGGACTTTCATTCATAGGGTCGCCATGAATCGGAAGTGACTTGACTATGGCGAGCGAAGAGGAGGGGGAGCTAAAGGTTCCTGAAGAGATGTTCAGTGATGTCAAGTTCTATGCATAATGGAGATCAGGTGTAATAGCAGGAGATCTCCAGCTAGTACCTGGAGGTTGGCAACCCTAAGGAACAGGGGAACACTTGATACTGTGATGTCAGGACAAGAGTAAGTTCTGCTTCAACTGATGCATGGAAGGAAGAGTTCAACAGACCGCTGGTATTTTGAGAAGCAGCGTGGCACCCTTCATGTGAGTAAGGCAACCGATTTCAGTTTGGAAAATTCCTGGAGATTAGGGGGAGGGTGGAGTTTGGGCAGGGAGGGCCACACAGTCTGCCCTCCAAAGCTGCCATTTCGTCCAGTGGAACTGGTCTGTGTAGTCTGGAGATCAGGTGTAATTTCAGCAGAACTCCAGAGCCCATCAGGAGGCCGGCCACACTATGGGTGTCATTCTGTTGGGCCTGAGTAATAATGAGAGTCGGGTTTGCCTTGTCCTCTCACTGTTGTTATCTGATAAGAGCTGGTAACACTGGAAACATTCACTCAGGTTAACACACACAGATATGTTTGTATAAAAGCACTTCTAATCTCAAGAGGCCTCTTGTGAAGATATGCAAGAACCGCAAGGCAATGTCTAGGTCAAAGTGCATCTGGCAAGGAAGTGAACACCTGCAAATAATTGAGCTTTCTGTTGGGGCAGAAACTATGCCTTCTATAGTAGGTGCTTAATGTGAGGGATAACAAGAAATATTACCAAGATAATGTTGGGTGAAATGCAATTACACCAAATAGAACAGCCTCCAAGGTTTAACAAACAGATTTGTTAACTGGATATATGCCTCATTTCTCCCTACTTGCACCAAGAAATGTTACCTATGACCTAAGAGTGTAGGTATGTTTGTCAACTAGAGTTAATTTACCCCTCACTAACTGGGATTCTAAGGCTGGATTAAACCCTGGTTAAGATCTTGGTTAGGAGCCCCGTGGCGCAGAGTGTTAAGCTGCAGTACTGCAGTCAAAAGCTCTGCTCATGACCTGAGTTCGATCCCGACGGAAGTTGGTTTCAGGTAGCCGGCTCAAGGTTGACTCAGCCTTCCATCCTTCCGAGGTCGGTGAAATGAGTACCCAGCTTGCTGGGGGTAAAGGGAAGATGACTGGGGAAGGCAATGGCAAACCACCCCGCAAAACAAAGTCTGCCTTGGAAACGTCAGGATGTGACGTCACCCCATAGGTCAGGAATGACCCCATGGGTGCTTGCACAGGGGATCTTTACCTTTTCAAGATCTTGGTTAGTGGAAGGAGGAGTAATTCCAGTTACTCCGTGTGTCTGCATTCGTATGTCATGGGTAACTGGAATTAGTGTTTAACCACAATTCTTGGTGTGACAAGGGAGGCATGAGGTGTATCCAAGAACCTGGTAACCAGCTGGGTTCATCATGTCCATTTTTCCTTCAACACAGTTACATGTGATATTGGAATACAATTTGAGAGAAAATATAGACATTAAACTTCTTGGTTCTCAAAAATGTAGGTGTTTGTCTTTTTAAAAAAATCAGAATCAAGCAGTTAACCTATACAGTATTGTTCTCGTGATGGTGAAGCTTTTGACACTGACTAGCTGAGCCACTATGATAAGGAATGTTCAAGGACACTCCAAGTACACAGGGCAAAAACATTCAGAAAGTTTGCAATCCAGTTGGTTTTAGTTACTTTGTTCGTTCGGTTGGTTGGTTTCGGGAGAAGAGAAAGTTGCCAGCCTGTCTGGGTTTAAAATATCACCCAGTCCCTAGAAAAAGGAATTGTTTTATGGAACAAGTGAGGCTTGAAAAGAGATATAGGGAAACCATGATGATGATGATGAAAATAAGAAGAAGAGCTGGTTTTTATATGCTGATTTTCTCTACCACTTAAGGAAGAATCAAACTGGCTTATAATCACCTTCCCTTCGCCTCCCCACAACAGACACCCTGTGAGGTAGATGGGGCTGAGAGAGCTCTAAGACAACTGTGACTAGTCCAAGGTCACCCAGCTGGCTTCATGTGGAGGAGTGGGGAAACCAACCGGGTTCACCAGATTAGCCTTCGCCGCTCATGTGGAGGAGTGTGGAATCAAACTCGGTTCTCCAGATCAGTGTCCACTGCTCCAAACCACCACACTGGCTCTCATGAGGCTCTCATGAGGCAGATAGATCAAGGGAAGAGAGTTGAGGAAAGGTGCAGAATTATTGATGTACTGTGAAAAAGAATCCTAACAGAAGGGTAGATAGAAACAGAGAACCAAGATAAGGAAGAGGAGGAGGTAGGGGCATAAATGAGACAAAGGAGTAATTTAAGGAAATTATTATTAATTTAACAAGTAAGTAAACGTTTGTGAATGCAAATGTAGGTATTTAATGTATATGTTTCTAACAATTCATAGAAGCTAGAATGCCCAAAGTCATACGACCTATGAATTATTCAGTTTCCTTTCCCTCTTTCTTTCCCTCTATCTTTTCTTTTCTTTTCTTTTCTTTTGAATCCCCATCTGAAAATTTGGCAGTCCCTACTAGTGAAAAAGGCTGGCTACGGCCCTGCACATGTATGTGTGTATAAAGTGCCATTAAGTCACAGCCGTCTTATGGCAACCCAATTGGATTTTCAAGGCAAGAGACTAACAGAGGGGGTTTGCCACTGCCTTCCTCTGCATAGCGATCCTGGTATTCCTTGATGGTCTCCCATCCAAGTACTAACCAGGCTCGACTCTACTTAGCTTCTGAGATTAGACGAGATCAGGCTAACCTGGGCCATCCAGGTCAGGGCAGCACTGCACATACTGGGTGGTAAATTCTCCATAGTGTTTGGCAGGATGATGCTGATGCAAGCAACCAGTTTACAAATTGTGACATGCATGTTTGTGATACATCATCACTTGGCAAATGTTCATCCTTATTTACCCAGAGTGGCAAAGTATCTTTCCCTCTTCCTTTTCATGAAATTTCTCCCTCATTGTCTCCTGTATTTCTTTATTATTAAGGCATTGGCTAGATTAAAAACAAAAATTTCACAGGACATAAGATCACGTTAAGGCATGTATTTTCCTCTTTCTGTTTGATTGCTGTAGATTATAAACTGGAGGGACTATATCCCAAAGATCCTTGGCCCAGAAGCCACCAAGGCCTACCTGCCTCCATACTCTGGTTACAATGAGTCTGTTGACCCCAGCATCTCCAATGTCTTTGCCACCGCTGCATTTCGTTTTGCTCATGTCACCATCAATCCTTTCCTTTCCCGTCTGGATGAAAACTATGAGGAGAATCCCCATCACCCCAGCATTTCTCTTCATCAGTCTTTCTTCTCCCCATGGAGGATCATTGAGGAAGGTACAGAATAACCACCTCTCAGGGGAGGGGGGGAAGACATAATCCCATAGTTAACATCAAAGGATTTGTAGATGGGTGCACACCCAGCAATCCCTGCACACCAAGGCTTGTAGGAACCCACCCAGTAAACCAGTTGATCTCCAATGGCCAACCACACGTGAACCATCAGTTACATAGAAACTGTACAACAATTTTCCAAATGTATGAATTCCAGAAAAATGGCTTTTTGGGGGGGGGGGTCCATGCTGTTGTTCTTGTTGGTGATGCTAAGGCAGGGGTGGGGAACCTTTTTTCCGCCAAGGGCCATTTGGATATTTATAACAGCATTCGCGGGCCATACAAAATTATCAACTTAAAAATTAGCCGACTAAGCCCCAAGCAAGCAGGCAGGCATCCAACCAGTGGCACACTTGCCCACCTGGTGGCACAGGATGGTCTGTTGCACCAGCCGGGCATAGCTATCCAGCCACACGCCAGAGTTGCTCCTGCTCCGCATGGTCGGGGCTGGATTCTACAGCCGGATCCTGCTACCTCTGCCTGCAGGGATGAAATGAGGACACACTGGCTAAGAACACCCCCCCCCCCGCACGCGCATTCTGGCCCTGCCTCCTTTAACCCCTCCATTGTCACCACTTCCGCCCTCTTGTAGTACAGAGGGAATACGTTTCTCCATGGCCCAGGTGGGAAAGGGCTAACACAGTTTCTTGGGCGGTCCTAGCAGCTCCATAGCTAACGACTCTTCTGCAAGGGGAAAAGGTTCCTTTTCTCAGCAAAACAAACTCACATATGCCTTGAATAGAGGCTATTCCTGTCTGCGGGAGGGGGTGGATCACCAGTCTTAGATCCTTCTGAGCTAGAGATCTGCCAGGACCCACGAAGGGCCAGACCAAATGATTTCGCGGGCCTTAAATGGCCCCCGGGCCTGATGTTCCCCACCCCTGTGCTAAGGAGATGAAATACAGTGAGCTAAGAAACCAGTGGGTGTATGATGCTCAGCATGGCAGGATGAGAAGTCCTGAATTACAGCTATACAAGACTCATGGCTCCATGGAGAATGCCAAGAAAGAATTGTTTCCGCTGTGATGACATTCAGAGGTGTGGAGAATGTGTGCTACTTGTGTGAGCCATTAATTTGCTCAGATTCCATTTACAGCTATGCTACTTGTGAATTCTGTGCGTGGCTACAGTCAGTCATTCACATGTTCTCATAATGTACGCTTCTGCTTAGGGGTCCCTCTCGTGTTATTCTAGTATGGTTTCTGCATACATTGTAAAGGTAATGGTCAAAAGCTTTAATAATAATTAAGTCCCCAGTGAGTTGCAACTGACTAATGGCAACCCCACATGAGGCTTTCCAGGCAAGAGATGAGCAGAGGTGGTTTGCCATTGCCTCCCTCTGCAATCTTCCTTGGTGGTCTCCCATCCAAGTACTAACAGTGGCCAACCCTGCTTACCTTCTGAGCTCAGGCTAGTTTGGGCTCCTCAAGCTGCTACAGGCTTTCAGAAAAGGGCCTACACTGCAGCCATGCTGTAGCTCTTCCCTGTACCAAAGTGGTCCATCTGAGGTTTGGAGTGAGGCCAGATGGCAGAAGGGCCATTTGGCCTGGACCTTAAGCTTAAAGGGGGCCTCAAATGTAGACATCTGATATTATTATTTTTTGCATTTGATAAGTTTCACAGCTTGTTTTTACGCACATCATCATGTATTATAATTTTTCATTTTTGTTATGGCTGTGTGTGTGTGTGAAAGTCCTCCAAAATGTCATGTCTTTGATAGCCTTGCTCAGATCTCGCAAATTGAAGGCTGTGGCTTCCTTTATTGAGTCAATCCATCTCTTGTTGGGTCTTCCTCTTTTCCTGCTGCCTTCAACTTGACTGTCTTTTCCAGTGACCTCAAAATCTGGAAGTGTCCTGGGCCTCTCTGGCCCTCTGAGATGGCCTGGTATGCATATGTATTTGATTTGGATGTGAGTATCTATGTGTGTGTGTAAAGTGCCTGCAAGTCGCAGCCGACTTATGGTGACCCCCTTTTTGGGGGGGGGGGTGTTTCATGGCAAGAGACTAACACAGGTGGTTTGCCAGTGCCTTCCTGTGCACAGCAACCCTGGTATTCCTTGGTGGTCTCCCATCCAAATACTAACCAAGGCTGACCCTGCTTAGCTTCTGAGATCTGATGAGATCAGGCTAGCCTGGGCCATCCAGGTCAGGGCATGGGTATCTATACCATGATACAAAATGTGTGAACAGTGAAAAGTCATCCTTGCTCTACATTACAGAGCCTTGTCATGAGGAAGATGTACATAGCTTTGTTTTAACTGAGTTTGAAGTTCCCAATTTTATTTTCAACCTTAGGAGGGATTGATCCTATCCTGAGGGGAGAAATATTCAGCTGTGCAAAGCTCCAAACACCCACTCAGATGATGCCAGAGGAGCTGACTGAGAAGCTGTTTCATCCCAAGAAGGCCCTGTCTCTTGACCTGGCCGCGCTGAACCTGCAAAGAGGCCGGGACCATGGACTGCTAGGTATGTGATATTACCCAGAAGCACCTAAGAGGGGATGGTATCAATGGCAGGTCGGACACCTCCCCTTAGAATTATGATATGAGATTCAAATGCCATCTTCTGGTGCTGCCTGCAGGTTACAACTCCTGGAGGAAATTCTGTGGTCTTCCAGAGGCTCACAGTTTCTCTGACTTACAGCATATCCTCAACAGCAGCTACCTGGCTCACAAACTACTCAAGCTGTATGGGACACCTGAAAACATTGATATCTGGATTGGTGCCATAGCAGAACCTCTCCTCCCTAATGCCCGAGTCGGAGAACTTCTTGCTTGCTTGCTGGGAAGGCAGTTCCAGGCCCTACGAGATGGGGACCGGTAAGGGATAGCACAGCTGCTGTTAGTGGTTCCCCTCAAGTGACTTCCCAGAGGGCTGTGTTCAAATACTGTTTATCTCTTCGCAACACAATGCCGGTTATTTTAAAATGTGCTCCATCCCTGCAGAGGGCAGCAAAAGTGAATCATTCTTCATGGCTAGAGACATTTAGTTAAAGTAAACCCCCCCAAACAAAACACTGGAAAAATAAACCTATTACTTAAACACTTTTGTTACCATGGAGTAGAAGGGAAACTGCTGAAGGCCTGTGGGTATTTCTGGATGCACACAAGAGAGAAGTAGTCTAGAGTACACATCACTTTTCCTTCATAGTGGAGCCAGCACTGGAAATATTTTATATCTGAAAGCAGTCTAGGGATGTTTCTGAGGAGGTTGTCTCAAAAGCAATAAGTGGGATAACAACTTTTCAAGCCCGTCAGGGACTTAGTGAGGATTGCTTTTCTGCAGCTGCAATAAAAGAGTCTCCTCATCATTAGGGTTGCCAGGTCTCTCTTCATCACCAGTGGGAGGTTTTGGGGCGGAGCCTGAGGAGGGCGGTGTTTGGGGAGGGACTTCAATGCCATAGAGTCCGATTGCCAAAGCGGCCATTTTCTCCAGGTGAACTGATCTCTATCGGCTGGAGATCAGTTGTAATAGCAGGAGATCTCCAGCTAGTACCTGGAGGTTAGCAAACCAAAAAACAGCAACAAACTGCAAACAATTCAAATTTATGCTCAATAAAGCATATAAAGATACATCCTGTATCTGGTGCAATAATGGACAATGTCCAAAGGTACATACACGGCCACAATAAGGATAATATACAGTCCTAGAATATTAACTAGGAAAGTGTCCTTCTCTTCAAGAGGTAAGGTGATAAGTCATTTCGACAGAAGTCCGGTTTCCTTTCTGTTTCGGCTTATGCTGACAGCCTTCCTCAGGGGCCAACGCTAGCTGTAAATTACAATGCGGTTTGTTGCTGTTTTTTGGTTTGCTAATTATCTTACAGCACGCTAACTTTGGTTTACCACAGTACCTGGAGGTTGGCAACCCTACTCATCATATCCAAAGGGCCACGTTTTCAAGATCACTCAATAAGGGCTTTAGATACCTTTAGTCACCTCACAGTGTTCCTGGTCCAGATTGCTTGAGAGGATCCCCCACCCCCTACCCTGTCAGTGCAGATTTATGGGTGAAGTGGGAAACTTGCATACCAGGTCAGTGTTGATGTGTAGCAACATAACTAGGGATGATGTTTGCTCTGAATAAATTAATGTTGAGTTCAAATGGGTGATTACCATTAACTTTAAAGGATGTGTCTTGTATAGAGTAGCCTTAGTAGGTTAGTGAAGTATGACCTGCATTTGGACAAGTGGGGCAGAGCATGCTGACATATATTAAACACATTGTTTGTCTTTCGGGGAAATAATAGGCATTGTTTTTGTTATTTATTTTATTCTGCCCCACAGGTGTGCATGGTGCTTCTAAGTATTTTATAGGCTTAAAATAGTTCCTAGCCTTCAATCTAAAATTGTCAGTGGGAACGCAGTAGAGAGAAGGAAGGGAGAGATGAGGGAAGCAAGGGATGAATGTGAAAATATGCAGACCTCGTTGTCTCTGAGTTGATAACGTGTGTCTGGATGGCTTCAGGGAGTAGGTGAGGCTTTACAGGACTGAATGCTCCTTTAAAAAAAAAAAAACCTTCCAGCAGAAGGAAAACTAGCATATCAAAGGGAAAGCTACGGGAGAACCCTTTTGCTTGATATCTAGTTTTCTATGTGTAGGGGTTTTTTTGTGGGTAGACCCATATACAAATTCATCCCAGGTCTAGGAAGCAGCAAGCCAAAGTGGGTGGAATTATGCTTGGGGGATCAGGCATTAACAGGTGCTGTCATTCTGCATCATGCAATACCTGCCACACAGAAGTCCTAATTCTGCTTTTGTCCCTGGCTTGTTTCTGGTAGTCTGCACAAAGGGATTGCAGAATGTGCTGATTTACATTAACATTTTGTGCCCCTATTAGAGAATTGGTGGGCTTCTCAACGTGTAGGCATCATCTGCATGGGGATTTTGAAAGAATCCAGAGATGAAATGCACATGCATGCCATCGCAAGTACTGTTGTGGTTTGCTGGAAGATCCTGGCAAGCCACATAAAAAAGGATCATGTAGGCCTTCGCTGTACAAACTGTGCTTCCCCGTTCCAAAGTGTGGGGAGGTCGCTTCCCTAAGACTCTTGTTTTGATTCTGCTTTAGTGCAGCGGTGCAAAAACCTACCATGAGTGCGACAAATGTATTGACTTCATTTGTAGCCCTCATTTCTCACTTAAACTCACTGAGATAAATGAACTGGCTGCATCCTTATGTACTGATGCAAGGGTTCTGGCTTCCCAGTATGGCTTTGATTTTGCAGATTCTGGTGGGAGAATGAAGGGGTGTTCACTCCTCACCAAAGAGAAGAGCTGGCCAAGGTAACCTTGTTCCAGATCCTCTGCCAGAACACGCACCTCAGCCACCTCCCAGCAGATGTCTTTTCAAGCAGTCACTTTCCGGATGACTTTGTATCCTGCAAAAGCCCTCAGATTTCAAGAGTGAACCTGACAGCATGGAGAGAAGACCCAACAGGTAGAACCTGACAGGGGTGGCTACAGGTCTTAAGACCAATGGGTAGCCAGGAGTGGTCCCAACTTCACAGCTGCACAAATCATAGCAAACTTTCTCTTCCCTATCTAATTCATTCAGCTGTGGCTCTGCTGGCACCCATGGAGCACAACTCTCTGGCACTCATTTTAGCTTCATGGGTGCCAGCAGAGTGTAAAGGGGCCAGGGTTCCATTCTCCCCAGTGCTCTTTCCATCAGGAAGTGACCCCAGTTAATGCCTATGTTGATGCAGGAGCCTCTGGGGCAAACCCCCCCCCCCCATTTCTTGGTAGAAGAGCTCCTAAAGCAGCAGCAAAGTTCAAGATTCTCTTGAGCTCTGCTTTCTCTACTGTCCTCAGACACTTTGGGAGAGGGATCTCATAGTTCCAGTTAGGGCGGGCCTTCTGTTGGGTCCTGATCCTCAGCAAGTGCCTGACCAGGGCATCCCCTGAGGTTGACCCTGGAACCTGAAATGCCAGTTTATGAACTAGAGGGAAAAGCCAATTCTCAGCAATGTGCAGGCTTATGCAAAGCGTCTGGGTTTTGGAGAGATTATCTTTTATGTATTGTGTCACACTGTTTTGGTAGATAGCAACTTAAAAAAAAAACTTTTTACTGGTGCCTACAAACAGAGAGGCAACTATTTTGTGTTCTCCTTCGTACACTCATCTCAATGCAAACACACTACCGTCTCATGAAGACATCATCATCTTTATTTTTTCCTTAACACCCCTTTTTTGTTTTGGAAGATATAATGTATCAAACCTACACCTGAGAAGTACAGTGTGGTCTTTAAAAATTATCCACTTCCTGAGAAAGCCGTTTGTTGCATTCTCTGATCGCCACAGGTACACCATGCGGTCCAGTCCCAATGGTCAAAGATGCCTACTTTGTACGCTGCAAATCACAGGTGTTCTTTGAATGCCAGCAAGGTTACACACTGGAAGGTCCTTCCTCTATCGCCTGCAATGCTGAGGAAAGGGAATGGAGCACCATCTTGCCTATTTGCCAAGGTGAGATCGACTGTAGAAACAGTAACAAGGGGACAATCTGTGGCCTATGTCACACTTTTAAAAACCTTTTGGTCCTCTCATTTTCACTTCTTGTCATGACTTTGCTGTGTTTTAACTAATGGTCCTTTCCTTGTCCCGTTATTGCTTCACTGTCCACTCTCCTCCACACTTTGATTGCAGTTCACGGTCTCAGTATATTTTAAGCATGTTTTTAAGGGTGGTAGAGACCTTGTGCCAGTTTGGGAACAAAGAAGGCTCTTTTTTTTTTTTGTCCCATCTCCTCCTCCTGCCTTTCAGCCTCTCTTTTCATTGGTGGGCAATGCTCTAAGAGTTCTTTTCTTTTTCTCTACCTTCCCCAATGTCGTTTAGACATCAATGAATGTGAGCCCAGCCGGATGAATCCATGCCCCTCCTCGCTGGTTTGTGTGAACACCCCAGGGGGCTTCAAGTGTGTCTGTGAGGGTTCCCTGGCTCTGTCTCAAGATGGCACCACTTGCATCAGTAGGTTTGAGGTCAAGCGGGCGTGGGGTATGCAAGCTGGCAGTTTCGCAAATGGTGGGCTGAAGGATAAGCAATGACCTAATTTCTACTCTCTCCTCCTGAGGGGTTAGAAGGAACCTAGGAGTCTCAGTGAATAACAAAATAACCGTGAGTCCATGCCACCTTAAAAGGCTGACAAATTTATTGTGAGGTAAGCTTCTGTGAGAGCCAGAGGCCGCTTCGATAGATGCATAAAGTGGGTGAGAGTACCTCATTCAAGTGCCTTTCCTTCCAACTTCTCCTGTGTGGCAGAACATGCAATGTCACCATTTCACAGGACAACAATATACTATAATATATAAGAGCATCACTGGTTGGCTGTTCCCTGACTGTTCTTCTAGGGGAAAGTTGCAAGGGCTACCTTGCTGCAATTGCTAACCTACTTAGTTGAGCAGGACCCAGTATTGGGGTTGCTTTATGCCAAGGGTGGGGAACCTTTTTTCCGCCAAGGGCCATTTGGATATTTATAACATCATTTGGATATTTATAACACCAAGGGCCATAGAAAATTATCAGCTTAAAAATTCGCTGACCAAGCCCCAAGCAGGCAGCTGCCCCAGATGACCCCCCCAGTGCAGGCAAGCAGGCAGGCATCCAACCAGGGGTGCACTCACCCACCTGGTGGCACAGGGTGGTCTGTTGCACCAGCTGGGCGTAGCAGTCCAGCCACACACCGTAGTTGCTCCTGCTCCGCATGGTCGGGGCCGGATTCTACAGCCGGCTCCTGCTACCTCTGCCTGCAGGGATGAAATTAGGACACACTGGCAAAGAACTCACACACACCCTGCACATTCTGGCTCTCCCCCCTTTAACTGCTCCATTGTTGCCACTTCCGCCCCCAGCCCTCTTGTAGTACAGAGGGAATACGTTTCTCCATGGCCCAGGTGGGAAAGGGTTAACACAGTTTCTTGGGCGGTCCTAGCAGCTCCATAGCTAACCACTCTTCTGCAAGGGGGAAAAGGTTCCTTTTCTCAGCAAAACAAACTCACATCTGCCTTGATTAGAGGCTATTCCTGTCCAAGGGAGGGGGCGGATCACCAGTCTTAGATCCCTCTGAGCTAGAGATCTGCCAGGACCCATGGAGGGCCAGACCAAATGATTTCACGGGCCTTAAACGGCCCCCGGGCCTGACGTTCCCCACCCCTGCTTTATGCATTCATTTTGGAAGAGAGTAGCCAACTCCAAACATGGCTGGGAGCAAATCTGCAAAGCCAGATACACTTTTAAAAAAATCATTACATTTATTTTAACAGCGCCAGCATAAAACAGCTGTGGGGCCATTTCAAGCTGATATGTTATGCAGAACTGGGTTGGAAAAAACAGACATGCTATCCTGTTCCACACAATCTTCTCTCTTAGTGGTGAACACAGAGACAAAGAAGCCCCAAAGTTGCCTTTGGACACTGTAAATGACGAATGGTTTTGTTCAGAGTTCCTATCAACCACTCCACTGTCTTTCCTGCACTAGCAACAGAAACCCTAGCAATACAATAGCACATGGGGGACCTAGTTTTCCAGGCGTCTGTCTTTTTGGTGGGCTTGTGGAAGGTATGTGGGATCCACACTAAATTCTTTGTTTCCTGTTCTAGAGGCTCCAGGTTCTACTGCCACTACAGTGGCTATAGCAACAGCTGGTATTGCTGGAGCAGCCTCTTTTATCACTGTAGTCGTGACGCTACACAGAAGGTATGTTTGAATTAACTGGTGATAAGGTCTTCTCTCGCTTTCCTTCACATCTGCTTCTGTGGCTTTCCCTTGGAAATAAATGGATTTCATCCCAGCATTTTTGCACTTCCTAGCCCAACACTCTCGGGTTTCATGCAAAGGGTTCTTGCTTATTCTCTCTCCTTGTGTTGAAATTCAGAGGCATGAGAAAAGGAAGTATAGATCACCCAAAGTTTTGTCAACACTTCCTTAGAATGGGCCAAAACTGCTTCCAGGTGTGAAGCAAATAATACTGTTGCTACCTATGTTCTATCCAATAAGTCTGCTTACAATGACATTGATTTCGGTGGAGGTTATTTTTGGTGTGTGTGTTCAGCCTTTAGATACTTAATGATCTTATGGGAGGCTCTCCCTAGTGTAGGATCCAGCCACTAACTGACTGTTGTTTTATGATCTGCAAGCCTGGGCCCACTTACTCTGAAGTAAGTCCGCTTGGACTTACAGAGGCTTATTTATTTATACATAAAACAGCACTGACTGGGGAAAATGTGACCCTTAGAAGATTGGAGAAATCAGAGCAACGCAATGAAGAATATAGATGCCTGCTGTCTGTCTATGTAAATAGGGGCTCTTTAGATATGTAAAGTATATACTTAAGGGGTCTGTAATCCAGAATCCCATTTCCAAATGTTTCCTTCAACACTACTATTTAAGCAGGTTTGGGATGTTGCTGGATGTTACAGGGCTGTGTGTGTGACTTAGGGTTGCCAGCTCTGGGTTGGGAAATACCTGGAGATATTGGGGGCTGGATCCTGAGGAGGGCAGGGCTTGGGGAGGGGAGGGACTTCAATGGGGTATAATGCCAGCGTTCAGCTTCCAAAGCAGCCATTTTCTCCAAGTGAAGTTATCTCTGTCTCCCGGAGATCAGATGTAATAGTGGGAAATCTCCAGTCACCACCTGGAGGATGGCCACCCTAGTGTGACTGCTTTTCCCCAGACACAGCTTTCTCTTTCCCTGTTACAGTGCAATCCTGGGCATATCTTCTCAGAGGAAAGCTGCATTTTGTTGAGTAGGGCTTAGTGCCGGGTAAATGGGCAGGGGAAGAACTATTAGTTGACTCCCTCCTACTGCTTCTGCTGTTGCACACGCCATTCTTTGCTCCTATCTATTCTTTGCCTGCTATGCTTCCTCCTCCTCCTCATTTTAATGCAAAATATGGAGTGCCACAGTGAATAAAATATAGCCCTGACCTGGCTAGCCCAGGCTAGTCCGATCTCTTCATATTTCAGAAGCTAAGTAGGGTTGACCTTGGCAAGGGTGGTGACGTGGAGGCAGGCAATGGCAAACCACCTCTGAACCTCTGTCACCTTGAAACCCCCACCAGAGGTCACCATAAGTCCGATGTGACTTGAGGAGCCACCCAAACACACACAAAAAGGGGCAGGAGTCGCAAGGCTGCATTTGGGGCTCCCCGGCGGGCTGAGTTGCCAGGTGGGGCTTCAGCCTTGCTCCTTGAGGTCTGGCCCTGATGGTGCCTCTGCTTAGCACCTTCCACATGTTCCTCAGCATGTGCAGTTTGCACCTAATAGGGACGAGGCGTATTCAGAAACCTTTTGCAGGGTACATCGGGAAGATCTGCTTGGTCTCTGGACTGGTAGAACTGTGTATCATGTTGGTTCTATTTCAGACACAATGGACTGTCTTTGTACCACTGCAGTGTGCTGTGCATGGAAGAAATGTTAAAGACCAAAGCCATTCATTCTTCTTTCATTAAAACTGCATGACATAATATGACTGAAGATCATGGCTCAATGTCAAAAAATTCTTTGCTGTTGCACAAATCCTTTTTTTAATTTACAAAGAGAATACTCACATTGACATCTGTTTATTTCCTTTTTATTAAATGCTTTCCTTAATAAATAATACAAGTGGGACCTGCAAGAAACTTGCAGAGAGGGTGGATCCTTCTCCCCCGCCCTTTACTTCCTTCCCTCTTCCCCTTTCTCTAACAATCTTCCCTCTCTTTCTCCATCTCCCCTTATCTATCAACCTACCCCCATCTCTTTTGCCCCCCCCCACCCCTTCTCCATCATTCTACCCCTCCCTTGCTGCTTTCCACACCTACCCCCCCCCCACCCTTGGCATGCCATTCACTCCCCACATTTGCTGCTCTCCCCACCTCCTTCCAGCGGGCAGGTGGTGGTCTTGCTGGCTTGGGGGAAGAGGGGCAGTGAGGACTTCCTTCCTGGCTCAGTAGGGGAGGGCTTGGGAGACTTGCAGAAGGTAGAATTTTGGGGGGATTCAAACCCCCCAGTATATTTTTTTATTATTTCAGATTTTTCTGAAAGCCTGGGGGTCCCTCAAGTTTGCAGAAACATCTGTTTAGTACAAGTGTGGCCACGATCCATGGTTTTAGATATCCAAAGATGGGGGCACACCTTTGAAACAGTATATAATTGAACTAGAGGGACTAATGGTCTGACTATATAAGGGAGCTTCATATTCCATGTATGCCATAAAGAGCTTTATGCTTATGAAATGCTTTACAAGTTGTAAATTCCATTGAGTTCAATGGGACTTATTCCGTGGTAAACCTACATAGGATTAAACAAGTGCAGTGGGTGGCTAGCCCGATCTTGTCAGATCTCAGAAGCTAAGTAGGGTCAGCCCTGGTTAGTATTTGGATGGGAGACAGCCAAGGAACACAGAGGTTGTGACACAGAGCCAGGCAAGTGCAAACCATCTCCTAATTTCTCTTGGCATGAAAACCCTGCGGGGTCACCATAAATCAGCTGTGACTTGATGGCACACAAAAAAATGGCTGGATTAAATTTTGTCAGTCTTTAGTGGGGTTACTGGACTTGTACTGAAAATCAAACCAGCTTACAATCACCTTCCCCTCCCCACAACAGACACCCTATGAGGTAGGTGGGGCTGAGAGAGTGTGACTAGACCAAGGTCACCCAGCTGGTTTCATGTGTAGGAGTGGGGAAACAAATCCAGTTCACCAGATGTTCTTGCTGCAACAGACTATTGTGGCTACTCTTTTAGAACTGTTATGCATGGGATTGCAATCTTAGATTTATTTGTCCCTGTGACAAACCTGTGAAGCAGCTCACTATTATTCTCACATTCCCTAGGAGAACAGATGTCCAATTCTCTCTCTCTCTCTCTCTCTCTCTCACACACACACACACAATAAGACGTACACAAGGAAACCAGCCTAGGTCAGCTTCAGCATGGGTCACTGAGCTCTATGCTTGGGGATCAGATTTCACATAGGAACTTTCTCTCTAGACCAGCGTTTCTCCGGACCAGTGAGTCTTTTTACAGTCATCTTTCCGCAGAGCAAATGCATTTCACAGCAACCTGCTGCAATTGTCTCAGATGTACCAGTGAGTCGGCAAGTGAACTGATGCATCCCTATTTCTCCAACTACCAGCGTGGTGTAGGGATTAAGAGTGGTGGTTTGGAGCAGTGGACTCTGATCTGGAGAACCAGGTTTGATTCCCCACCCCTCCACATGAGCAGAGGACGCTAATCTGGAGAACCGGATTTGTTTCCCCACTCCTACACAGGACGCCAGCTGAGTGACCTTGGGCTAGTCACACTCTCTCAGCCCCACCTACCTCATAGGGTGTCTGTTGTGGGGAGGGGAAGGTGATTGTAAGCTGGTTTGATTCTTCCTTAAGTGGTAGAGAAAGTCAGCATATAAAAATGAGCTCTTCTTCTTCTACTCGAGCATCCATCCCCTCTGTGCCCCTTCAGCATGGATGACTTTGCAATTTGTTTCCTAGATGGCTCCGGAGCAAGAAGAAAGTGTCCATTTCCAGCTGTCCTCTGGGCTGCTCCAAGGAAGCCCCGAAGCCTGACACAAGTTGACTCAAACCACACTATCCTTCAGCCCAGGCATCTCAGGAATCCTAGGCACGGTGGCTTTCCATGTACGGCATCATTTTGTGGGTAAAAAATAAAATCTTGTCATAGTACAGTGAATGGGGTCCCACTAAAGGAAATGTCTATGTTTAGAGCCAACAAATCTGTGATTTCTGGCAGAGGGGGAGACCATCCGGTGAAGGCCTTAGCCTCAGTGAGCTCGTTGGTAATGCTTCAGAACAAACTGGTGAGCAATTGTGTGAAACAGGATGCTGGACTGGGCTGAACTTTAGCTTGACCCACTGGAGATACTGTCATATTCGTGTTTCCATACAGCTAGACAAAAACAGGGTTTGTTCTCTAAGGGGTATATCCTGTGACATAAATATATTTAATATCTGACTTACCATACACAAAGGAAACTTTCCAGCTGGCCCTCTGCTCCAAAGAAGGAACATACAGCAGCAGCGGAGCCCTGTAGTCTACTGTGGTTGTTCCCATGAACAATGGCAATGCCCAGCTACCAAAACCTAGTTTGTGAGTGCCACTTTGCAGCCCTTTCGCATGAACACATGGGGGAAAGATTTGGTTTCCCATCCAAGTTGCAGCCCCGCTTAGCTTCTGGGATCTGACTCTATCATGACCCCTTCCCTAACTTCTATTTTCCCCCTTCACAATTTATCTTACCTTGAACTAAGCGAGGAGGAAGGATGTCTTGGCTTGCCAACCCTGGACACACATGCCTTTGATTTCAGTGGCTGAGTTTAACACAGCTTCGGTCTGTGGCTAATTACTGCTTAATCGAATCAAGCCCCAGCTGAGAGATAATCCCGACACTACCACCCCTACGGATCAAGTGCACTCTTTACTGGAGTTCAATCTTGGCACACTTCAGCACTACAGGAAGCTAATTTCTCTCTCCCTTTTCTCAAATTTAATAACTAATCCTTGCATGGAACAACAACAAAAAAAAAGAGCCACCAAAAAATCTGCTTTGAAAATGTGCTATTTATTTTACAGCTGAAATACATGCAGGTTGGAAAAGGACTAAGACAACCTAAAGGCAGTAAAAACCAGCCTAACTCTGTACTGGAGTCTATTTATTAAATAGAGATCAGCATATTTTATTAAAATAGGAACACAAGTAAGAGGAGATAGCAATGCATCCAAGAGAACTGCACAACCATTGCCCCTTTCACCTCAGAAAATGTTTCTTAGTGGTCTGCGGAGGGTAGCGGGAGTGTGTCTTACAAGAAAGGAAGGGTGTCGATTTTTTGCAAAAACCGTGTCTGTTTACAGCATCTAACTCATTAAACTGAGACCGAAGGGCAGAAACCCCACTGCAATTTTCATTCTTCATCACGAACCCAATCACAAACCTTACAAAACATGGGATGTTCTCTACAATCACTAGAATTCTAGACTGAAGGAGATTCCACATTCCCTGCCATTGGATATTACCCCATTCCACAAGGACCTGAACAGCTGCTATTAAAAAGCAACCATATTCTACACAGGCAGGCAATTGAATAGAAAGAGCCTATCGCCACCAAGAAGCCTCTTTTGGTTTCTTCCTGCAGTGGACTGTTATATATGGATGTTATGGGACACCATGAACGAGTCAGTTCCTATGCTAGCCTGCAGGCATCAGAGTGGAGAAAGTCAGGGGGTTTCAGGGCAAGTACTGCAGGAAGAAATTACATATCTCATTTGAGCCCCACACAAAGCTATCATATGGGGCGTGTTCACACACAATAGTGTTATAATAACTTTTAAAGCACCGAAGAGAATTTAACCTTGCAGTATGCATGTTGGAGCTGGGGTAGGGGGTGCATTTGTCTCCTACACTGCTGATTTATACACACATAGACCTCAGCCTCAGCTGTCTGGACTGGAACTTAGAGAAATTATAGAGGATGGGCGTCAGTATTACTGTCTTATGAACACTTGCTTGGGGCTTAGACCACTAAACACTGACTTTGTTAAAGCAAGTATACAGAGGGTCAGGCTATAAATGAAGCAATTATGGAGTAGCTATAATTTAATTTCCCAGTTTAGTTAACTGGTGGAGAGGCACCCCTGAATTCAGACAAGGTGATTCAGATACAATACCTTTTCTGTGGGGTGGATCCTATGAGCCATGAGCAAGGATTTTGAAACACACTTTCCTTCTCTTCCCCTCAGTATGATCATGACTGCTGAGAAGTCAGTTGGCTGGATCCTATCAAAAAGGTCCGTGTATGCAAAGGGGTAATTTTTTCCTCCCTCCTGCGTTATGCCCCCAACTCCTCATGCTGCTCCAGCGAGGGTCTCCTGTCTCCCCAGAACAGTATTTGAGGAGGGAAGGGGAAGTCATACTACTATGCACAGACATTTCATTTGGGATGCAATCCAGTGCGCACAAAGCTCTCCCAGCCCTCGGCACTGGCTTTTGGGGGTGGGGCACGGGGGATGCCAGAGAAGGGAAGAGCTCCTTGTGCTTGCAGTTTGGGGATCCAACCTGATTTGATGGAGAAGAATCCTTTTGGCCCTTTGCCATCCCTGCAGGCAGAAGGAATGGAACTGGAGTTGCCCAGGATTGGAGTGAGGCAAAGAGGGTCCATTAGGGTGCTCTTGTCCTTTTGCTGAAAGCAAGGCTTGCCCAAAGCAGGAAGGGATGATTGTTGTTGCCACCTGTCCTCTTGGAAGCACAGTTCCATTAATATTTTCTCCCAGATACGTCCTTGGGGAGAACTTTTATTTTGTGTATGAATACATACATATATTTTTACTATAATCCTTAGCATGCATATGCTACTAGAAACTGTCAAGATGACATCAGGTCCTGGTACGACCTGTGCAGAAAGCATCAGGGACCACAAAACAGGACACTTACTTATCTGCAAAGCTAAGGAAAGACTATCCCAAAAGCTTTCCATACAGCCATAGCTTTCCATACAGCCAAACAGCCTTCTCCATTGCACACAGTCCCAATGTAGTACCAAAGATGGGCAATTATTTCTTTCCAAAGCTCATACAAGGCCACTCCACCAGGGAGAGGAATTGAGAGTGCCAGCAGTTACGTGGAACCAGGCAGATGTGATGGACATAAAGAGTCAAGGGGCAGCAATGCTGTACTCAAAGCATTTTGCTACCAACAGGGTCTTTATGCCCAACAGAATATGAGATGATGCAACCAAGCATTATGGCAGTTGAGATGATTTAATTCCAGGCAACCAAATATTCATTTAATCGAAGGTTGTGGACATCAGTGCAGCAGCATTCTTGGTGTGTAGTCAGTGCCAGCATTTAAACTTGAATCTCCATTCTCAATGTCCGAGATCATCCATGGAATGTGAAAAAAAGAGTGCATTTGAACATGTGCTGAGTGCCTTCTCCAATTAATAAACCATTGACCGGTCCCTATACATCTGAGGATAAGGGGAAAGGACTTCAGGAGGCAGCTTGCAGATAGAAGAGAATGCCAGCAATGCTGGCCTTAAAAATCAAGCATCCTCTTCTCAAGAGAAGTTTCAAATGGTTTAGCATCCAAATCAAAAGCTAGGAGAGATTTTCCGCATTGCTATCATTTAACAGGCCTTCCACCATTTCTCTGTGGTTTTCAAATTCAATATCAAGTCTACCTGCTGTTTATAAAGTTAAAACTAAATTTTGGTTCCATAATCTATTGTGGAGCCCCGTGGCGCAGAGTGTTAAGCTGCAGTACTGCAGTCAAAAGCTCTGCTCATGACCTGAGTTCAATCCCAATGGAAGTCGGTTTCAGGTAGTCAGCTCAAGGTTGACTCAGCCTTCCATCCTTCCGAGGTCGGTAAAATAAGTACCCAGCTTGCTGGGGGTAAAGGGAAGATGACTGGGAAAGGCACTGGCAAATCACCCTGCAAACAAAGTCTGCCTTGGAAACGTTGGGATGTGACGTCACCCCATGGGTCAGGAATGACCCAGTGCTTGCACAGGGGACCTTTACCTTTTTAATCTATTGTACCCACTCTCCCATTCCTTAAAAAAAGAGCAGAAGTAACACCCCCACACACACAATCTTCCAAAAAATTCTGGAGTGAAAGTCAAGATGAACTCAATTTGTTATGCTCCATATTAATTTTTACCTTTTACATTAATAAAACGCCATTAGACAGATATAGCCATCCGATGGGAAATCTGCACAGAGGCAAAGTGTCTTACATAAGATTCTGCAGTAACGTAGTAGAAGTGAATCTTCAGCTGGTGTTTAGATGGTAACAAAGTACAATGAAAGAATTAAAGTGAGACATATGGTGATGTCAGTAGATGGGAGCTGTTCGTTGAAGAACCAATATGGCAGCCAAGTCTCCCCACTCAACAGTGGGGGGTGGGAAATCCACAGCCTTAGGCCACTGACCTCCACATAGTTGCGGGACACCAGTTGTTATGCAACTTCCTCATACTTGCATCATGACTGAGCCTCCAGTCAGAGGTTTGGTCTAGAATACACGCCTGCCTTCACAGGGTCAAGTATGGAATCTGTTATGCAACCAAAAATGCAAACCCTGAGTTATAAACAAAATCAAAAGCATTCTTTGTGCCTCAGCCTCTCCAGCCTGAATCTTGCAGACTTCTCAGAAGACAGAGGTTTGGGAAACACTGGAAGAACACCCACTTTGTGGCTATCAAGCAAGGTCATTGTGTGATGCCAGCATTTGGAGAGCACCCCCCCCCACCCGCCCCCGCAACAGCCGGAGCAACAAGCTGGCCTTTACAGCTCAAACCTTTCCTTCTTTCATGTGGGGATTCCCAGTCACATCTGCAACTCCAAGCAACAGGCAGGATCAACAAGAGCCTAGTTCAGAGTATGGCTCTTACAACTACTGAATCAAATACTTCAAGAACAGTAGACATAAGCTGGAAGCAGAATGCACAGAGAAAGAATTCCATGGGTAATCTCACTTGATTGTGCCAAAGATCCAGGAGTTGATGGGCAAGTCTGAAGGCGTACTCAGAAAGCAGCAAATGATCTCACAGGGAAAATTGGTGCTCCTTTGGTCTTCTGGTTGCATCTGCCGGCTTCCATTCCAAACGGAGATGCTACACCATGCCATCTGTCTGCCTGGTGGTGTATCTGTATGGCGACACCTTTATGACTGGCAGTACCAAGCTACATCTCACTGGAATAGAACCCCAGCTTGGCAAGCGACATTTCTTTCCTGAGCCGCATGATTTCCCAGTACATCAATTCCGCTGCAAGGCAAAAGCAAAAGGGGAAGCAAATAAGAAGCCTATGCAGCTTGTTCGGTATCCCACCCTAGAAATGCCACCTTGGGATCCAGAGTTTTTTGGGCTAGAGGAGCTACAGGGCAGGCAGGCCCTTCAGCTAGTCTTCTCCCACTGGAGCACTCCATTAACATGGGAGGCAGCTTCTGTCAAAGACACATGCTCGACAAGCTAATTTAAGGTACTGTCACACCTAGGGGTATGCAACCGGCAAAGCCAAGCCGACCCCCACCCCGAAAAATACCTTATCACCCAGTGAGCTTCATGGGGCTGAGTGGGGGTTGTGAGTAGAGGAGCTGATTCAGCTTGTGAGATGAGCCTAATACTGGAGCCAGCATCACTTGTTGGGAAACTGCCTAAATAAGCCTGCAGTGAGGTTGGAGTCAGTGTGTGATCAATTTGTCCGCAACCTTACTAAATATCCTATCATTTGTGTTGCCAGCTCTCTGAACCTTGTTGCCTGAGCCCTGGACTTGCTTTTGGGCCTTGCTCTGGACTACACCGCCTGACTGTGGACTTGACTTTGGACTGTGACCCCTTGGTCCTGATCCTGAACCCTGACTTGCAGGTCCTGTTGCTGCCCAGGGCTTTGGAGAGCAGGACACCCTAGACAGCAGGACACCCAAATTCAAACATTACAGTCCAACCCAGACTTCTAACTAGCCAACCTTCACTTGCTTCTTTAGTGTCTCAACTCAACCCACCTATCCCTTAATGCACAATGTGTCGTTCCCCAACCCGTGGTTATTCATTCAGATAAGGCAGGAACATCACTCTTGGTAATCTCTCTTCCAGCAATATTTCAAAAAGGAAGAAGTTATTCCGCTGCTAGGGAGGAAAGGTCAAGCGCAGGGTTAATTCAGCTGATCCCATTACAGGAAACAGGCTGGCTGAATCGCCTAACCAACAGAGAGCAGCAAGGCCTCCACAGTTAAAGAGGGAGAATGGGAGAGAAAATGGTTACTTACCATCCTGTCTTACCAGTCCCTGCTGGATATAGCGAACGTAGGTGAAGAAGTTGCAAACTGCTGTAATCTGGAAGAAAGAAAAACTTTCTAGGATTTAACAGACCCCATTTTACCCATCGCACAATTACACAGTCCTGGTCTACATGTGCAGCAGAGTAGGATCACGGGAGTCCTAAAGTGGCAGATTAGACTGTACCACTTCAGACCGCAGTTGGGACATGCCATTTCAACAGTATAAGTATGTCCCATGTGTTAAAAAAAAGACCCAACGTGTTGGGGAAAGTGATGTTAGTTCAGTCCACTCCTTACTGTGCTACGTCCAAAGACCTTTTTATTCAAGGGTGCATTCAACAGTGTGTTGTATTTAGAGGGCTCCCATAATCTGAGGCTCTAAACTGTAGTTTGCTTAGTTTATGCAGAAATCCAACTCTGCTATTACCCTCTAGGCAGATGGTCTCAGGACTTACCCTGGCCCTGCAGGAAGGAGAAATGTAGTAATAATTCCCGGAGTCCCCCAGTTTGATGCGATGTCTGCATGCTCGGGAAAGGCCACTCAGAGCACATTTCCTGTAAAGGGGGAGGCAAGGAAAAAAACAGTTCAGCGAAAGGCTCTTCTTCAAAGTAAGAGCACACCCAGCTCGGCAAGCTGCTATAAGCCAAACCAGAAGCAGAGGCTTTAACTTTCAAGTAAAGAATTTTAGTACTGTGTTCTTGAGGATTGGTGGACTTGTGATTTTTGAGAGGCCCTGACCTGGATGGCCCAGGCTAGCCTGATCTTGTCAGATCTCAGAAGCTAAGCAGGGTCAGCCCTGGTTAGTATTTGGATGGGAGACCACCAAGGAAGTCCAGGGTTGCTGTGCACAGGAAGGCACTGGCAAACCACCTCCGTTAGTCTCTTGCCATGAAAACCCCCCCAAAGGGGTCGCCATAAGTCAGCTGCGACTTGAAGGCACTTTGCACACACACACATAATTTTTGAGAGATGCTGTCAAGGTATACTCTATTCTGCCATCATCTCTTTCCATTATTCTTTGCAATGTTAGAATAGTAGTTCCCCTCCCCAAGAAGAATAAGAAATATTATTAAATGACAGGAAGGCTTTCCAGGCTATCTATGAGCAGTTTCCTTTGTCAAGGTCTGATACTGGAAAATACCAGTAAAGCATTAGCTTTGGTTAAGGAGTGACCAGCAGCTCTAAAAGCAAAGGGAACTAGGTGTTAGTAACTTATTAGTGGAGCAAACATCTGTTAATCATTCGCTTTAAAAAACCCACTTACGTTACAATTTGGGACCGGAACCCACTGTGAGAAGAGACAGAAAAAAGAAAAAGAAAAAAGGGAGGAGCCAAAATCAGGATAAAAATATATAATTCATAACATGGGCTTGATATGCATGAAAACAGCAAGGAGGATATGGGGGGAAAGGGAGGGAAAAAAAACCCAAAGACTTGCTGTCATGGGCCTGCCTTGTGACATTGTGAAAAGTGGCTTTTGACTGGCAATAGACCAGGGGTGGGGAACCTTTTTTCCACCAATTTGGATAATTATAACATCATTCGCTGGCCATACAAAATTACCAACTTAAAAAATAGCCGACCAAGCCCCAAGCAGGCAGCTGCCCCAGATGACCCTCCCCCCGTGGGCGCACATGGGCAAGCAGGCAGGCATTCAACTAGTGGCACACTCGCCAACAGATTGGCTGCCTGATGACCACCGTTGGTGCATAGGGACTTATGGAAAGAGACAGTCCTTCAAATATATGGGTCTCAGGTCCTGAAGGGCTTTGAAGGTCATACTAGCACCTTGAATTGAACACAGAAACAGACTGGCCACCAGCGTATATGTTTAAAAATGTTCCCAGTGGCTAGCCCCTGACGATAGTAGTAATGCCACATTCTGGACCAGCTATAGTTTCCGGGTTGTCTTTGAGGCCTGCCCCACGTGAAGCATGTTGCAGTAATCCAGCCATGAGGTTACAGAAGTATGGATCAGTGTGACCAAATTGGCTGAGAGACAAGGCTGCCTCAGCATGTTTCTTGAAATCCCCAAGCACAATCATCCTGAGGGTCCTCAACACCAACTCCAACACCATCTCTGTCAACTCAGGCAAAGACCCTGCCAGTAAACTAGGTGGATGGCACACTGGCAGGATCACTAATCTGTCCCTGGTGCCCAACACAAGGTACAGACAATCAAAGCCAGCCTCTGTTTGCACCAGGTACCCAGTGATGGAAAAAGACTCACAGGGAAAAGATGCTATCCCCTCCCCCGTCCTCCAGTTCGAGGTTGGTGAAGAAGGACTTTACACTCAGCTGGTGTGAGCTGTGTCAAAGTAACCAGATCAGAGTCATCCAGCCAGGTTTCAGTCAAGCAAGCCAGGTCGACCTGTTCCTCATGCAACAGGTCAGGTATTGTTGCGATCTTATTTTTCACAGAGCTGGCATCGCACCACAACAAGGTCGAAGTGGAGCCACCCAACAGAGCCTTCCCACCCACATTTTGAGGGATTGGATGGAGATTAGACATGCAGAGAGCGCCATTACATCTCCCCTTGTGTCTTCCTGCACCAACACTCCTCCCACTGCCATATCTTCCCACCCCAAGAGATGCTGCTGTTTTATACAGAGTCAGATCCATTCAGCTCTGCATTGCTTGCAGGAACCTGGCAGACCCTTAAACTGAAGGTGCCAGGCACTGAACCTGGGACAAAAACAGGCACTCCACCACTGGCACACAGCTCCATGGACATCTGGCATGCCACATAGTTCAAGGTGACTCGGTTTTTTTAACAAATCTAAAGAAAGATTTTAAAGAAAAACACTGAAGGAGGCAGCCAATTTCATGCTAGGCCTTATTTCTTGAAAGAAATCAGTTTGCTAGAATTATCAAAAAGCAGGAAAGAAAAGTGAAAAATCACTCTTAAAGTTGTTGTTACTAGGATTTCATTATCAAAGAGATGCAGGACTAAGAAATAGAAACCGGGAAGGGGGTCATTTCTTTGAAAAAGGAAAATGTGTTTTGCTCCATAACAAAAGACCATTTTAAAATCCTGGATATTACAGAGTCCAAGAACAGGAGAGCTGAAATCGTATAAATAATCTAAGCCTAGCATGAGAAGCTCTCTACGAAAGCCCCTTCTGTGGATTAATTATCACCAGACAATCACTTTATTATATCATCTGGAAATGGGGGTGGGGGGACTCCTAGGCACACAAATATATGGTAGACAAGCATCTATAAGCCCAAAGACACACCATTTGGAAACATACCAAAAAAAAAAAGTTGGTCATGAGGCTCTTGAAGATTTACACTCTTTAATCTATATCCATCTTTCACTGTTTGTGTTACATTGTAAATCAGATGTGGAACAGAGAATGAAGGAACTCACTGAGCAGTAGTAGCTAGAAGAGGATCCCTGGGAAAGGAATGACTAGAGAACAGGGAAAGAAACATGTCCGCATCACACAGACACAAACGTTGGCTGCTTTCAGATGCTACATGTAAGCATGGCTGAGGAAAAGTGCACACAAACCCAGGCACCCACCCCTTGCTCTTCCCTTCTCACACTGAGAATTGTGTTTAAACTTTTTCCAGCTAGGTGAACCAGAATTACTTCCCTCCCCACACTAACTGGTATTCTAAGCCTATACACCTGCATTTATTTGTCAGGGTAACCAGAATCAGGGTTCCTGTGATGGGGGAGGAATAAGGTTGCAGGGTTGTACACATTTCCCCTAAACTGCTGTTACATTCAACGCAGTTGGCTTCCATTCAGGGACTGTCTGCAGAACAAAGGCCTGAGACCCAAGGCATGGTCTTCTCCCATGCAAGTTATCAATGCATGTAGGTCAACTTATAGGACTAGACTCCAAGGCCGCACCTTCTAAAGCTGTGCAACTGGCCTCAAAGAATAGAGCTTCATTTGCTGGGGTCACCACCCTTTGAAACTTCCTCCCTTGCGAAGCTCACTACTGGCTTTTAGAAGACTAGTGAAGATTTACTTTGAAAAGTCTTTAGGTGAGCAGATGTGTTGGGCTTATGTCAGTACTGATTTCACCACCACTTTAACTACTATGTTGTTCAGTTTCATTATTACAGTTTTCGTGGCAGTCAATCTAAGCTGAAAGGTCCAAGGTACTGACTGAAAGCAAGAATATAAATAAATGAGCTGAATTCCATGTGCATTTAAGCAGAAGGTTCTGACTCATAAAAGAAACTTCTGATGCAGCAGTGAAGGAAGCCAGATATGCAACTGAGAAAGTTTCTTACTTTGGTCCACCACACTCAATGGCTGACACCTTCACCACAGGGAGAGCCTGGACAGCCGCTGGTTCAATGGTGAGTGTGTTCTGCTCCACGGCTGCCTGAACCAACTCTGACAGCTGCAGCAAGAGAAACAAAAGGCAGGATATTCGAATCAGCAGGTGGTAAACAGGGAGCTGTTTTTAGAAGTTACCCTAGTAGAAGAACATGGGGGAGAAAAAAATATCAGCAAAACTCTTTTTGAACTCACCTCACGTTTGGTGAAGTCCAGACAAGGCCCCACATCTTCCTGATATATCCTCTCAAGAAAGGGACATGATTTATCCAAAGACGGAGACTCCTTCCAAGCCTGGAATTCTGCAAACAAGATGGAATCCACCTGCAGTGACAGAGATGCATGGAATGGAAGGCAGAAGACAACCACACCAGACAAGACAACAAGTTATTAGTACACAAGAGCCAAGAAGTTACCTCAGAATAGATGGTATTCATTGTGCAACCCATGAGGTGAACAAGCAGACTGTGACATGTGAACCAGAGAGTGAACTCCAATGCCTTGGAATCTAAGTCTCCAGACACATAGCAGTAACCACACAAAGAAGAGAAGCCCATGCCAAGGAAACATCAGCAAGAGGGCATCTTTCATCAACCATGGCACATTAAACAAACAAGGGCACCTTTAGTCATAAGCCTGTGAAAAGCCCACAGTTTTGGGACACTACATGCCACTGGATGTACAGAAGATTAATTCCCCTCTATTGTTTACCTTCAGTATGAACTCATAATGAGAGAAAGACAGAACAGCGACAGCCACAAAGTGAGTGAATCCCACTGATATCTCAGAAAAGGAAGGAGAACATTAATCCATTGTGAATTTAGCTGCCACCCTGCTAAACCAGAGAAAATCCAGTTCCAACCCTACAAACAAGGATCATCAAAATCCAGGGGGGAGACAAATTCAAGAAAAATAATTTTAATATCTGCTCTGCTGCTTTTTGGCCCAGTATCAGAAGATTTGGGACCATGATGATTATGGGACAAATATGCTGGGAGAAGAAAGAAGGATGCAAGGAGTCCCTCACTAAAGGCCTTTTCAGTGAGGGAAAATGTCTACAAATAATAGATTCACAAAACCAAACAGATCCATGGCTTTAACTTGGGAGAGAAGGAGACAAGACACTCTCGCTTGCCTTCTTGTGGAAGAACTTCTCTCTGCATTCCCTTTCTAGTTTCCAAACACCTTAGGTCATAGAATAGAATCATAGAGTTGGAAGGACCACCAAGGTCCTCTAGTCCAACCCCCTGCACAATGCAGGAAACTCACAACTACCTCCCCCACACACCCCCAGTGACCCCTACTCCATGCCCAGAAGATGGCCAAGATGCCCTCCCTCTCATGAACTGCCTAAGGTCGTAGAATCAGGCTAAGGTCTTCAGCAGCAGAACTGTGAAGTTTATGGGCAGGAGCCTCTTTTTGAGAACTCAACTTCTCTTCCAAAATCCAGAAGATACTCCCGTTGTTTTTTTTCCCACCATCCTACTGCTCCAACCATTCCCAGCATGCCCTTCAGGCTTAGGAAATCCCAGAATGCCTCAAATATGAGGCATACTGCTGAGCGACAGAAGCCGCGACTACATGGATCTTCCAGAAGTGCATATTTGAAGGAGTTTTGCTCCTCCCTGCCATTATTATTAAAGCCAATATTTAATTATTAAAAAAACAGACATGAGAAGAACATAGGAAGTGAATGAAGCTGCCCAGCACCCCCATAGAAAGGTCTGAACTGACAGCATGGAAGCCCGGTGCTACAATCTGCTCACCTGATGCCAGGAGACAACTTCAGAGCCACAATATGGAAAAACAATTAGAGAAACAAAACAAAAAAAGATGGGTGTTAGTATGAAAAAAAAGAACCAAAAAGGGGTGGGAGATGTAAGAGGCGGTTGTGGCCAAACTTTACTGCCTTTCCCCAACATCAGTACCTTGTTCCCATTCAGGGTGACCCAATATGAAGCAGAACCAGGCTTTGGCCTTTTATACTTGCAAAAAAAGAAGGATTTTCAGTAAGCGTAATTCTTATCATACTTGCATAACAAGGTTTACCTGCCAAAGTGACCATCCCCCCCACACACACACAACCACAGGAGACCAATCCTCCTATGCACTGGGTCACCCGACTGCAGCCCCAAGTTGAGAGAGATTACCTGCCATGAAGGAGCAGAAGAGAAGGAAGAGTCTGTTGCCAGGGACTGCCAGCCTGGCTCATAGGTGATGTGGATAGCCTTCGCAGGGACGATACAGAGAAGCAGGGAGAGCAGAGTGGGCACCCCAGACTTTGAGGAACGGGACAGACAGATGGGCAGACAGGGAAGAAAGAGACAGGAAGAGAAGGGGAGAGAGCAAAACGGCATGAGAGGGAGAGGAAGACCCTGTTTGTAAAGGTGCTGAGCACCTCACAAGAAACACCAGTTGGCCACAGTACCGAGGGAGATCTTTCAGTGGTGACCTGTGCTTGGATTTAGAGAACCCCAAAACACTCCTAGCAGCCTTGCATTACTGAGCCTTGCCAGGTTCACACAGTCACTGCAAATGACTTACTTGGTCACTTGCTTTAATGGAGCAAAGGACTATGGACATATGACCTTTCTCTCCAACCCCTGTGGAAAGTATGCAGCAAGCAGTGCCATGGTAAGGTTGCCAAGAAGCCTGGTGAAAACTGTCCTGTCCCTTTAATAGAGGCTTAATGTGTGGAAATGGGCAATAGGATCTTTTTATGGCATGGAAGTAAACATCACCTGGTAATAGGGTTGCCAACCTCCAAGTACTGCAAAACAGTTCACAGTGCGATACAAGTTGGCTAAGCAAAAATAATCAACACTAGGCTCAGTTCTACACATATATTCTAAGTGAGAAGTCAATACAAAAAGTAGTGCAAGCAATATCTACAAGTGAGCGATAGTCAAACAAGAGAACATAGTACAACAAATAACAATGAACAAGGTCAAGGAACATATATACAAAAATCTATGTCTAATGTTTCTCTCTGAGTCTAAAGACTTTCCAGTTGTAATATCAGTCTTTGTAAGAGCTGGTCCAAATGGTGAAGAGGATTCCTGTAGATTTTTTTTTTATATATAATTGTTTTATTTATATAATTGGAGGGTACAAAAAGGCAAAAAAGGGAAGGGGTAAATGTTATTTTTGTAAAAACAATACAGTATTATAAAATATTTCTGAATAAAACATAATTACAGAGTATCTTTAATTTGTTAAGATTGAGTCTGATTGATTTCTAGTCTTTAAAAATTTATATTCTACTTAGCAGTTGATTAAGGTATTAGCTACCTTTTATGTAAGTATAAAAAGACGCCCACTTCTCCTTAAATTGCTCAATAGGTTCACTAGGTTTAGGATTTAATTCAAAAGTCATTTTGGCCATACTTGCATATTCCAAAAGTTTTTCTTTCCAGGCGTCAATTTCAGGTATATGAGTTTGTTTCCAGGTTCTTGCTAACACTGTTCTGGCAGCTGTTGTAGCATATTTGAAAACGTCATGCGATTTCGAAGGTAAGTTTGGCGGCACTATACTGAGTAGATAAAATTTGGGATCAAGTGTAAACTTCATATCTAACATCAACTGTAATTCTCGATGAATTCTTTTCCAGTATAGTTGTAATTTTGGACATGTCCACCAGACATGAAAGTAAGAACCGTCTGTCACTTGACATTTCCAACATGCACCTTTTTCCCCTGGAATTGTCATCTGGGAAAGCATATTTGGAGTCAGATACCATCTGTAAAAAGTTTTATACCAATTTTCTTTCACTTCTTGACAGTATATTTCAATTCAGTAGTGCAAAGTTTTTCCCATATGTCCATACTGATCATTTCTCCAAAATTTTGCATCCACTTTATCATATTTGTTTTCACTTGTTCTTCTGTATCGTATTTCAGGAGGAGCTTATAAATTTTCCCTAATACGTGTGAATCATTTTTAAATATAAACTGCTCAAATTCTGCTAATTCGCGAAATGGTTGAGGGTATAGACAGTCTTTTTGCAGATTGGACCTCAATTGTAGATAAGTTAACCAGTTCAGCTTTTGAAATTTTTCTTGAAGTTTGATCATAGTCTTAATTTCTCCCGTAGATTCTATCATATCATTGTAAGTGAAGTGGACACCCGGTTTCAGTTTAACATTGTCGTGATAAGCTTCGGTTGGAGACATTATGGATGGCGGAGAAAGGATTCCTGTAGATTTTTGATGAGGTCCGTATATGGAATCAGACTCTATAATCCGCTGGCCATGTGCTGTGGGTAATTCAAACGAGGACCAAGCTGACACTTAATATCAAAAGGAAACGTCTTCCAGGTAATAGACACTTTCACCAAAGATGGCTTCTTCAGCCTTGTTATTTTCTTAATGCTACATAGTAGTCTAGAAGTTGATTCTTGTCTGTGTAATGGTCACAGTGAAAGTCTTTAGACTCCTTTCCTTTCCTTTTATTCCTTAGAAGCTCCTTGATCAATTGATCTTGAGCAGCATATATCTAGTGTTGGAGGGATATAAGGACTGAAACACATCTTGCCACTGACAATGTAGCCTTGGGGTCCCTATCACTTAGTAAAAAAGGCATTATGTCAGTCAAGTCTTTAGACTCAGAGAGAAACATTAGACATAGATTTTTTGTATATATGTTCCTTGACCTTGTTCATTGATATTTGTTGTACTATGTTCTCTTGTTTGACTATCGCTCACTTGTAGATATTGCTTGCACTACTTTTTGTATTGACTTCTCACTTAGAATATATGTGTAGAACTGGGCCTAGTGTTGATTATTTTTGCTTAACCTCCAGGTACTAGCTGGAGATCTCCTGCTATTACAACTGATCTCCAGCCGATAAAGATCAGTACTCCTGGAGAAAATGGCCGCTTTGGCAATTGGACTCTATGGCATTGAAGTCCCTCCCCTCCCCAAACTCCGCCCTCCCCAAGCTCCACCCCAAAAACCTCCTGCTGGTGGCAAAGAGGGACCTGGCAACCCTACCTGGTAAACCACATCCCATTAAGCCTCTATGAGAAGGGTTTTTTCTCAATTTTTCTCCAGAATTGGTAGTAGCCCTCTACCTCCCCCCTCTTCCCAAGACTTCAAGCACTCATGCTGGCAAATCAACTGGACCCACCTCTTTGAACTCACTGCCGGCTGGCTCTGAAGGTGTGCCCTGGCTTGTGGCCGTGACAACAGTGCTGCTGGTGCTTTTGTTGCGCCCATGCCCTTTCCTGAAGGCTGTTTTCGAGGGGCTTTGGAGCTGGGGGTGCAGCTCCCGGTTTGGAGAGGAAGGGGTGGATGTTATCACCAGAGTCTTCAAGGCTGTCACCTCTGCCTGCAGCATGTCAATCTGGGTGTCAGAATGGAAAGGATTAGGAGTCACCAACACCCTGCTTTCTGGTGAGGAGAGGACAAGTTCCTGCAAAGGCAGCAGATGCTCTGAAGAAAATCCAGAGTACCAACTGGCCACTGTCTCATCCTGGAGAACATTCAAGGGTTCACTCAAGCCCACTAAGTCCCAGTAACTTCAGAAGATTCTAGAGGGGTCACAGAGTACCCACTTGTGTTTCAAGACCTTTTAGCCCCCCTGTTGTACAAACATAAAGGCCCAGACAAAAACGTTTCCCCCCTTTTTCCAATGGCTTATTTTTAGTTTCCCAACAGAAAAAAATGGGGAAATTTTTTTTTGGGGGGGGGGGGATGCTAGCAAAAATGCTACCAAGTATTTTCTTTTGGGATGGGTGAAGTGCTTTTAAGGCAAGGTTTTACTCACTCAAAATGTACAGCATGGATGAATATTTTTATATAAAGATCTACAACATTAGATAGTGACAAGAGTGGGCCCGTGAGACTCATGAGGGGAATCCCATCTCACACACACACACACACACACACGTTCTTGCCAGGCCCGCTGCAGCTTTTGGGCTCTCCTGTAGCTGCCACTGCACCCAGGCAGCTTTGCCTTTGCCAGGCCCACCACAGCTCCGGGGTTCCAAGGCAGATGCAGCACTCAGGCTTCACCACGCTGAATGTAGGGAAGAGCGTTCTCTGCACTTGCACAGAGAACGCTATTTCACTTTTGGAGGAATTTTAAAAAAAACCAGTGTATTTTTTTTAATGATTTTAGATTTTTCTGCAAACTTGGGAAGTCACCTAAGTTTGCAGAAAAATCTGTTTAGTGTAACAGTGGCCCTGATCCATGGATTTAGATATCTGTAGATGGGGGCTGCACTTGAGAAACAGCTATATAGATGTTGTCGAAGGCTTTCACGGTCAGAGTTCATTGGTTCTCGTAGGTTATCCGGGCTGTGTAACCGTGGTCTTGGTATTTTCTTTCCTGACGTTTCGCCAGCAGCTGTGGCCGGCATCTTCAGAGGAGTAACACTGAAGGGCAGTGTCTCTCAATGTCAAGTGTGTAGGAAGAGTAATATATAGTCAGAAAGGGGTTGGGTTTGAGCTGAATCGTTGTCCTGCAAAAAATAACAAAGGTAATGTGCTAACCATTGTCCTGTAAGTATCAAGCTAATGTGCTAATGAGGGTGTTGTATGTTAATATGGAACCATATGAATAAGGCTTGGCTTCCTGTCTTGAAAACCTCCAGACTAACAAAGACTACAGTCAACAATAGCCATGCAGATTAGCTTTGGTTTTCACACATTAACAGATCACTTCAGGATACAATGGTTCCATATTAACATACCACACCCTCATTAGCACATTATCTTGATACTTACAGGACAATGATTGGCACATTACCTTTGTTATTTTTTGCAGGACAATGATTCAGCTCAAACCCAACCCCTTTCTGACTATATATTACTCTTCCTACACACTTGACACTGAGAGACACTGTCCTTCAGTGTTACTCCTCTGAAGATGCCTGCCACAGCTGCTGGCGAAATGTCAGGAAAGAAAATACCAAGACCACATTTACACAGCCCGGATAACCTACGAGAGCTATATAGATGATTCCTACGTATACTGTAGGCATATACATTTTTCAAGGATATGTTTATTGTTTAGATGTGAATAATTTTTTGCAACAATTAATATGCTAAAATGTGTTTGATATTATTAAAGAGTTTCGGGTTTCCAACACTATAAAGTTTTAATTTGATATCCAAATGGAATGCTAGTCCTATTGTGACTTCGTTTTTTTTGTCCAAATGCACACTATTTTTATTAATCTTGTGCTCTGTATTTTAAATTTTTATCCCTTTCCTGCCTCTCAGATGGCTGAGATACATGTTCTAAGGCAGCATAGCGTACGTTTTTCGTAGCAAGCTCTGTCTCAGCAGTAGTGTGAATATATTCGTAGTTTTGCTTATAGAAAATGATTATGTACTGCATTTATACACACACATTCTCCCCTCCGGAGCCCCAAACGGCTTGCATCATTCTTCTCTTCTTCATTTTATCTTCACAACAACCCTGTGAGGTAGGTAAGGCTGAGAGTGTGTGACTGGCCCAAGGTCACCCAACAAGCTTCCGTGGGAGAGAGGTGACCCAAACCTGAGTCTCCCAGACCCAAGTCCAGCACTCTAACCGCTACACCACACTAGCTCTAAACTATGAATGGAAGCATCTGTATTTCAAAGTTTCCTAAATATGCAAATAGTACAACTGTACATGCTAACTAAGTTTTTCATGATGGGGTTTATGGTGATACTACATTTCCTGAGATTGTCAGTAATTTGATGTCCCAAATCGCTCTTTTCTCCACTACTACAAGAAACAAAATAAACTATGGAAAGTGATACAAATATGCCTTATACACACGGGTTGCAGGATTCAACTCTTCTTGGTACATTTAAAAATATATATTTGTAACTCTATGCATTCACAGACCTGCCAAAATACACACCTCCCTCCCTCCCGTTCCCAAGAGATTAAACAGTTGCTCTTCTCTCAGTGGAAACAGCTTGGTCAGACAGTTCAACTCCTCTCCTCAAGTTTTCTGGCCTCAGTGCCTACACAAAGCAAGCTACCTGGGCAGAACATACTCAAATGAGATGCAGCCTTCCTCAGGGTCATCCCTGTCTGCAGAGGCAGAAAATGGCACCTTTAAGCTTAACCAAAGTAGCTTACAAAATGTCACAGAGTAGCCAGATAAGTCTCAAAGGCTGCACTCCTACGAACACTTTCCTGGGAGCAAGTCCTACTGAACAAAATGGGACTTACTTCTGAGTAGACCAGCTTAGGACTGCTCTCTAAAAGGTGCTGAAGCCCAAGTTGCCTCCCATTTTCACTCATATTGGCATCTTGTAGTGAATATGGAGGTTTCTGCCTGGGTGAAACATCCACAGAACTTTGAGGGAAGGAAAAAAGAATTTATGTAAGGCTTGTGAAATTTCTTAAAGAGGCTTCCAGGCATCCCTACGCCAGGACTGAAAAATAATGCAAGTTGCGAGACCAGCTGTGCTGTGGAAAGCATTTGACCCTCATTAGCACTGGCTGACTTGGTAAGAGTCAAGGATGGGTTAAGAAGGTCTCCACGCAGCGGGCAAAGTTGACGTGGCCCAAGATGAGAGCTGGCTCCAATTTTGCCAATTTTAAAGTGAACTTTTGCAGTGATATTACACAGGGAAACCGTCAGAAGAAAGCTGAGACAAGCAGCAATAACAAAATGTCAGTAATACTAGCAGGAATTATTTGACGGGGGGGTGTCCATATATTTCTGGTTGCATCACTTAAAAATCTGGCCAGCTAACCTTGTTTCTCCCCTCCCACCCCCCTTTGCTTCTCCCACAGTCAGAGCTGGAAAAGGTAAAATGTCAAAATCCCCAGGACCATGAATTCAGCAGTTCTCATTTATCTGACGGATGAGCAACTGAATACACACAAGAATCCAGTTGCGTGAAGAGACAGAAAGTGTTCAGGTGCTTTGCTTTCACCCTGCCAGCAGATGGTGGTGCAGCCACATTACAATAGGATCCTTTGCCTACATTTCGCAACAACTATCTGTGGATTCCTTTCAAAAACCTTTAGGCGTTTCCTCTGGGTTTGGGGTATGCTAGAGATGCTGGACAAACTGGTTCTAACTGCTTTCAAATCCCCATGGCAAAAAATCTTAGATGAGAAACTGGCGTTGTTGGGCTTCTCGCAGGATATGTTATCAGATCTCGGGAAAACTGAAGCTTTTGCCAAAATTAAAAAGCACATTAAAGAGCTCGATTATAACAGCACTACTTTTCGTGCTCGTCGTGTCTGTTCATCCCAGTTCTTCAGAATACCCCCTCCACGTGGTCTGCCTGCCTATACATATTATCTGACAACTCCTCGTCTCTGTAGAGCTTTTTGCTTGGCTAGATTGAATGCTAACCCTTCTATGGTAATGCAGGGCAGAATTCTGAATATACCATACTCAGACAGGATCTGCCCTTGCTCTTCTGGCTCTGTTGACTCATGAGCCCGTGCCCTTTTGCAATGCCGCTTTTACGAGGAACTTCGATCGCACTATATTTCCCCCCTTTTAATATACAAATCCAATGCCTCTGTGACTGACATAATGCCTTTTTTACTAAGCGACAGGGACCCCAAGGCTACACTGTCAGTGGCAAGATTTGTTTCAGTCCTTATATCCCTCCAACACTAGATATATGCTGCTCAAGATCAATTGATCAAGGAGCTTCTAAGGGATAAAAGGAAAAGGAAACAAGTAACACCTAGTTAATACAGTCCTCGATCCCCTTTCTGAAGTCCCCTTTCACAGACTGGTTGACCAAGACCTCTACCATCATGTCCACTTGTTATGTAGGTTTTTCTTATGATGGAGGACCTAAGGTGAATTTACCTGCCTGGAAGCTGTATGTTCCAGACTCAAAAGGTCTAGAAGAAAAGATGGCCCTCTAATTCCCCCTTCTTCCATTTCTGAGAGGGGGGGAACGGAGAAGCCTGTCAAGCAAAGACACAGGACCTGGAAGTATGGGAGGGGTCAGGGGTGGTTCAGTCACAGATAAAACCAAAATTGCTTTTTCATTGTGCTTTCTCTCTCACACACACATATATGCATACAGACACACCGTTTATGATGGCTATCAGCACTTTGTCAACCTACTGTCTAAGCAAAGTTATTTTAAAATAGTATGGAGGAAGAAGCTTTTCACGGTTTCAGGTTTTTTTAAAGAACCAGACCTGGTGCAGTAACAACGATGTCTGCACAATGATATTTAACAACAGGCTATTCAAAATAGAAATTACAGGCTAAGGTATTGGAAATATGAACATTGCTGTAAAGAAACCTAAGCAGTTTGGGACTCAGATAATGCAAACTATTCGCTCTATTTTAAAACCAGATGTACCCTTTGTCATCTTGAAATTGGTTTGTTAACCTACAAGAAAGGAACTCTCCCCAAAACAGGAGATACCACACCTTATATCTGCAAGTAGATTAAGCTATTCTAAATATCAGAAGCCCTCAGATATTCCCAGATTTTATGGATGGGGTGTTAAAATTTGGGACCTAGCTCTAATGGACAAGATTACCTCTTGCATCCAGGCTAGAGAAAACTGGCACCAATTTAGGATATTTTGAAATGCTAAACAAACAAACAAACAAACAAACAAAGAGAGCCCCATGGCGCAGAGTGGTAAGCTGCAGTACTGCAGTCAAAGCTCTGCTCATGACCTGAGTTCGATCCCAACGGGAGTCAGTTTCAAATCGCCGGCTCAAGGTCGACTCAGCCTTCATCCTTCCAAGGTCGGTAAAATGAGTACCCAGCTTGCTGGGGGTAAAGGGAAGATGACTGGGGAAGGCAATGGCAAACCACCCCGTAAACACAGTCTGCCTAGTAAAAGTTGTGATGTAACATCACCCCATGGGTCAGGAATGACCCAGTGCTTGCACAGGGGACTATATATACCATGTTTAACAAACAAAGGCTGACGTCATTCTATTTTCATGATATGAATCTGCTAGAGAGTCAGTGTGGTGTAGTGGTTAGAGTGAGGACTAGAATCCAGGAGATATAGGGTCAGATCCCTACCTGCTGTAAAATTCAGTGGGTGACCTTGGACCAGTCATTCTCTTTCAGGATTGTTGTGAGGATAAAATGGAGGAGGAAAGGACTCCTTGGAGGAAGCGTAATATATTTTTATAGTAGCATATATAATTTTTAAACATTTATATATATAATAAAAACAAAACATAAAAGAAGAAGCCAGGATTAATACAGGAAAAAAACCATATCAGTATCTCATTTACAATTAAAATAGTTCAGTCGATTATACAAAAGGAAAGGAAAGATATATCAATAATATTACTAGACTTAAAGGCAGTAGAAAGCAATATGTAATAAGATAATAGACAGAATTAATTAATAATTATCTTAATATTTCATCATAAATCATAAAATTCTTTGTTTTACACTTACTAACTGCAATATTTATATTCACTAGTGTATTAAAATAAATTTGGAAATAATATAGCTAAGAATAGATCATGTTAGTTATTATATTATACTTCTAATAAAAGTTAATCATTGTTTTATATGCCTAATAATTCTTCTCAGCAGTGAAATTTTTCCCACCATATTTGACATATTCAATACAATATATCGAAGAGATGTTTTTAAAAAAATTCAATATCATATTCAATCGATAGAATCTTTTCTTTTTAGGGATAACATAAATAGTATGTTTTCTGCATATATAATTGTTATACTTAATACCATATTTATACAATTTAAGAAGAGGGTTTTTTTTTTAAAAGGGTACCATATGTAGCTAATTTAAGCCTTGAATCTAATAAGGTCGATTGATAGAACTCACTTTCCCTCGTGCTTCCCTCAGCTGTTTCTCTGATGCTGCCTGTTTGGTATTTGCTTCCCGGACCATCTTATGTGCCTCCTGTAACAATGCAAGAAATAGGAAGAATGATGACAGTAAACAACACAGTCAGATATTCAACACGATACAGTGAACCACTCTGAGTGCTTGAATCATACTACAAAAGTTACGCTCTTTTTTGCCATCAGGTCACAGCAGACTTATGGCAACTCCGTAGGGTTTTCAAGACAAGAGAGGTTCAGAGATGTTTTGCCATTGCCTGCCTCTGTGTCATGACCCTGGCATTCCTTGGTGGTCTTTCATCCAAATACTGACCAGGGCCAACCCTGCTTAGCCTCTGAGATTTAACAAGATCAGGCTAGGCTCGGCTATCTAAGTCAGGGCAAAGGTTACAAACCACCATTTTTTAAAAGTAGCATAAGTTTGATTAAGTCTGAGACATTTTTAAAAATTTAAACTTTCACTGATGTGGAACTGTGAGGCAGGTGAACACCAAAAACAAGGCTCTCAACTATGACCATGGCATCACAGGGTATCACCCTTCCAAGGGATAAGGGGAATTTTACTACACATCAGGTGACAGGTGGTAACAGTGTCATATATTCTCACCTACTGTGTCCTGCAGAGCACAGAACATTTTTGCTCTCAAGGTTATTAGGGGTCATGCTTAAAGAACTATGGAACCCCTTCAACTGATGGCTGTGGGAATTTACCATTATCATCACCTGGAGAAGGCTAGCGCATAGCCACTCTCATAACAATTGGGGATCACCAAGTAATGAACAGTCCTAGAGCTCTATATTTGAGCGCTATATATTTAAGGAAAGGAACAGCGGACACAGTAGCATCAGTAGTCAGCACTGAGCTGTGTGATCAAGGAGAATTACAGCCCTTGTGGCCCCTTGGTTCTCTGCCTTTCAGATGGGGGTAAATCATTCATTTCACTGTTCCCCAGTACTCTCTGAACATAGAAACCTATTGTGCCAAGAAGGAGGCTAGGCCAGAACTTTTCTCCCTAACAAAGTGGTTTTCTCCCTGCAGGGAATTTATTCTGAGTACTCAAACAAGTAGCTCTCTCACCTACAGTCTGAAGCAGTACAGCATGGCTTGCAGAAACAATTTGGCTATTTATATAAATTTGATTCTCCACAATCAGTTCCAGCATAGCTGGAGAATGAGACGTGATCTGTATTGGTGTATGTACATGTGTTCGCATATACTCATAAAGTCCATGTATAGTGCTTGAATTTGGTTCTGGAAGAGTAGGAGCATCCCCTTGGGGTCCAGGCACTGATCTCAGTTTAAGTATGGGGCAATACCTCAAATAAACTTGCTGTTAACTCTTCCAGTTCTTGCTCCAACTGTTCTCTCACTTTGGAAAGTCTTTCACATTCTTCATCTTTCAACTTCAGCTCCTGCAGAGGAGAAACACATGAGAAACCAAGGCCTTTTATGCAGGGGTTGTTCCTGGCATGGTCACCCCCCAACTACTTCAGGGCTTCGTTTTAATTATGCATGTATTTTCCAACCTTCAGAAATCACCTTACTCTCCCCTTGCATTTCCGCCATGTTTTCAGGATGCGGTTTTACCCCGAGTTTAAAGTCTGTCTTGATCCCAAATTGAAAGCTGGTCCTGTGCATACTTGTCACTTAGAGATTTTCTCCCCATGCCCATTCTTGCTTCCTCCACCCACATTCTCCCCGCATCCATCCCCTCCCCTCGAAGCCATTAACAAGTGCACTAAAAAGAGAATACCATGAGGCTGCTTTTTGGTCAGTTTCACAATAATGAGTGTGGGTCAGTTTCAGATCCAACAGCTGAGAGAAAGCTGAAATACAGGTAATCACAAACTATGTATGAGGCTGCTTATTTGGCCAGTTTCACAGCGAGTGTGGGTCAATTTCAGTTCTGGGCAGGATGGAACAGAGCCAGGCTGATTTGCTGTCCTCCTCTTATATGCGTCCTCTTATAGGCATGAAACCCTTTTTGTGCGCATGAATGCAAGAGTACTGATTGAACAACGAAATGGTCACAAGTGATTGTGTGAGTGTTTTTATGTTCTTATGACCCCTTCATTGAGATAGCCAGAAACGAATTGGTTGGGGGGGTTGTCCGAACCCTTCTCTGCTTAGGCTGTAAATGGCCTCTCGGTTCAGAACAAATGAAAGCATCCCATTGCTGGGATGGAAGGGGCTGGTGATGTAGTTAAAAATAATATCACAGCCAATTACAAAGCAGTGTTTTCAAGGAGGAGGGACTCACTCGTGGTTCAGAAGCTCTACATTTTTGCTGGGGATACATAATTGATCACAAGGTACCCCTGGAATTTCTTTGGGAGGGGGGGAAAGCCCCTGTGCATCGTCTTTTGAGAATTCAACTGCAAATACTGTGCAGTTAGACAGCAGCAGATCCAGCACAAACCGACCCTGCATAAAAGGCCAAAAACTGTAGGCATGGGGCAAGGACTCCCCATAAGCACATAGGACTGCCCTCACAGATGCTTTTAAGAATTTAAGCAGTTGCCTTACACGACTTGCCCACCTATGCCAATACTATCTAAACTAACTGGCAGTTTTTTTAAGGGCCTAGGCCAAAGGTTTTCCACATCCCTGACTCTGGAGACCTTTTTAACAGGGGAAACCACGATACAACCTAGAGCTACTAGAAGCTACTGCTTCTCTTCCCTACAGCTGCTGATTCTCCTTTTCTTTGTCGCTGTCAAGTTGCAGTCAACTTATAGCAACCTCACAGGGTTTTCAAGGCAAGAGACATTCAGAGATGGTTTGCCATTGCCTGCCTGTGTAGCAACCCTGGACTTCCTTGCTGGTCTCTCCTCCAAGTACTAACCAGGGCTGACCCTGCTTAGCTTCTGACATCTGATGAGATCAGGATAGCCCGGGGTATCCAGGTCAGGGTTCGAATCTTCATTAGGTGTTCCAAAATTATATCAGGAAAGTAGAGATGGTAGGGGAGAGTCATACATTTGGGCTTCTTGAAATATAACCAAGAACAACACATAGAAATGTTCAGCTAGCCATGTTGCCAGGCCTAGAGAATGACCAATCATAACAGGCTGGAGGCAGACTGAAGTATGTCCAAGCTGGGGGAGTAGGAAGGTTAGCCCAGAGTTCACCTCTCCTTTAGCGCATCTTGTACTTCCTTAGGGGAGGACAGCGTACTCTGAAAACTACAGTACTAGGTTAACACTCTTGCAAACATATGTTTATGCCAGTGCGATGTACTGGTTAGTGTCAGACTAGAATCTGGGAGATCCAGGTTCAAATCTCTACACTGCTGCGGAGTTTGGTGGGTGGCCTTAGGCCAGTCACACACGTTCTGCCAAGCCTACCTCACAGGATTGTTGTGAAGGTAAAATGGAGGAGAGGAGAAAGATGTAACCCGCTGTGTGTCTCCACTGGGGAGAAAGGCAGAATATCCCATAAATGAATAAAGTAAATAAATAATGAAAGTATCAGTGTCATGGTCTATTAGCATTAAAACCTTCTTGAGGCAGATCAGAAATGTGAGGCGGGTAGCTATTAGAGTCAGGGCATTTTCTGTGGTGGCACCTCCCTTTTGGAACGCTCCCTTCCCTCCCCTTGACACTTGCATGACATCTACTTTACTGTCTTTTAGACGCCAGGCCAAAATATATCTTTTTACCTTGGTTTTCAATTCAGGGCTTTATTTTTCCAGCTTTTTAATGGACTGCTTCAGGACTAAGGTCTTTTTTTATATATATATATTCCTGGGTTTGTTTCAACGGCTTGGTTTTATAGTACTAATTATTTTAATTGTAAGCTGCCTCGAGCAGGACTCTGACAAGGCCACACAGAAATCTCTTAAATAAATAAATAAATACATACATACATAATTAATATAATAAAAATCCAACCATAATATTATCAGCAGTAAAACCAACCACAAGAACAAGCCAAAAGCTCGCCAGCATACAAATAACATTAAACAACTTAAAATTATATTAACAAAACAGAATAGAAGCAGGCCATAAAAATTACAGCTAAAATATGGCACCCTTCCCAGAAAAACCTGGGTAACGATACATGTCAAAGGCAGTACAGTAGGTGCAAGGCAAGCCTTAAGGAAAGGAGATTTCACAGGTGGCCACCTCTGAAAAGGCCCTGTTCCCCAGTTGCCACTCACCCCACCTCTGAAGGCTGGAACACAGAGGTCAGGGCTTAAGAAGCAGGGCCGCTTAACTGGCAGGCAGGACAGTATAGGGAAAGGTGGTCCTTCAGGTACCCCAAGTGCCAAGTCATTTTGGGACCTTCAATTTAAAAACTAGCACTCTGGATTGTGTCCAAAAACAAATATATGTAGATTCCAAGGATCTGAAAATCAGAAATATTCTGCCTCTGTGGAGGTTTCGTTTTTAGAATAACTAATAGATATCGAGGGAACATAAACTTACCTAATCCTTTGTTACGCATCAAACACATGTGGTACGAAACCATACCATTTTAACAAGAAACAATAAAATAATTAAAGGAATGTTCAGGCAGAAAGGTTAGCAATACACATTTGCCAAGAGTATAGAAACACAAAACCACCAATGATTTGAAGTGTAAAGCGCACTTATGGGGGGGGGGGGGACAGTTCATATAATGCTTATGAACACATAAAATGTTAGGCAATAATATTCAAAAGGGCAAGAGTCCAATAGCACCTTAAAGACTAACAAAAATATTTTCTGGTAGGGTATGAGCTTTCGTGAGCCACAGCTCACTTCTTCAGCTGTATCTGAAGAAGTGAGCTGTGGCTCACGAAAGCTCATACCCTACCAGAAAATATTTTTGTTAGTCTTTAAGGTGCTACTGGACTCTTGCCCTTTTTGACCACTGCAGACAGACTAACACGGCTACCCACTGTGAATTATAGGCAATAATATGTTTGACAAAAGGAAAATTAAATACACAAAATACTAAAAGATGGTTTGTGTGGCCTTTATCCTCCAGTGGGTTTCCGGTTTCTTCTGCACTCAGTAATGACCTTATCCATGAATAGACATAAACTTAACTGAGGAAAATCAGTGCAGCGCACAAGAACTGGAGAGCAAATCAGGCAGCACACACTGGTGAGCAATTCAGAAGAAGCTCACACCGATTCAGGTACATGAGCTTCTTCTCACAACTTGGCCATCCTCACTTCTTTGCAAAAACTTACCTTCTGAGCTCTGTGAAGCTCCTCTTTCAGGAACTCTGAGCCCTTCTCACGGATCTCCACAGAGGAACTGCGCAAGCGGGAGACGTTGAGTTGAGCCACGGACTGGTTCTCATCCCCACTGCCGCAGTCCTGAGCAGGAGGCTCTGGCTGGTGCAGCTCCTGTTCTCTCATGGCTGAGGCAAGTGGCTTCCATTGTCTCACGACTGGCTGCTTTTGGACCTGATGCCGGGGCTCCTCAAACTGGGCCTGGCTGTAGGAGAAGACCCATTAGATCTGGATTGATAAAGAGGACATGGAAAATATGTTCTCACTTTCTGCACTCTGTGCTGCGTTCTACTTCCACAGACTTCTGTACTGGTTTGATTTCATCTCACGGCAACTTTAAACACCTGATTTTTTCCAAGATTTGTTCAGAGATGGTCAAGGACGGAAGTGAGGCACATTAAAAGTGTGTCCACAACAGGGAAGGAAGATCGATTAGAAACAGAACGTTATGCAGGTCAAAGAAGCTCTTTCGCTTGATGAATTGGGTTTCTGACAGGGCTGCCAGCTTCAGGTTGGGAAATTTCAGGAGGTTTGTGGGTGGAGGGGCTTTGGGAAGGGGAGCGGCTTCAGGAGTGTGTAATGCCATAGAGTCCACCCTCCAAAGCAGCCATTTTTTTCCAGGGGAACTCTGGTTTTTCCAAGATGAGTTCTGTAAGGATCTCTGTAGCTCGGAGATCAGTTGTAATTCTAGGAGATCTCCAGGCCCCACCTGGAGGTTAGCAAACAAAGAAACAGCTTCAAACTGCAAAACAATACAAGTTTGTATTAAACAACAAATAATCATGCACCATACATATGTTACAACAAACATGGACAATGTCCAGCCAAGTAAATTCTATATACAATTGAAGCCACCGCAGGGAATATTTACAGTCCTGGGCTTGAGAGCATCTTTTCTCTTCAAGAGGTAAGGTAATAAGTCAATGCTACAGAAGTCCGGTTCACTTTCTGTTTCGGCTTATGAGGAAGGCTGACATAAGCCGAAACAGAAAGTGAACCGGACTTCTGTAGCATTGACTTATTACCTTACCTCTTGAAGAGAAAAGATGCTCTCAAGCCCAGGACTGTAAATATTCCCTGCGGTGGCTTCAATTGTATATAAAATTTACTTGGCTGGACATTGTCCATGTTTGTCATATGTATGGTGCATGATTATTTGTTGTTTAATACAAACTTGTATTGTTTTGCAGTTTGAAGCTGTTTCTTTGTTTGCTAACTAACTTACAGCTTGCGAATTTGTGTGTGCCCACCTGGAGGTGGCAATCCTAGTTTCTGAGCTCACTACTCATGTTCTTTTTTTCAAAACTGATCCCTGAATTTAGGGATGTTAGGAACATACTCCCTCAACAAAAGGGGTAGTGCATAGGAGTTGTACAGATTAGACAGACATCAAAATTTTCCTGTCGTTATACATGAGATGTTTTGACAACAAAAAGAGAGGCCCCTGAAAAACCAAAACATTGTAAGACTATTCTTCCCCAGCAGCGCCACCAGGTGTCTTCCTAACAGGTACTGATCGCAGCCAGATCTGTGTAGCTTCATCAGGGTTACTTGATCATGTGCCCTTCATCCAAACCCTGGGAAACAGGCCTTTCCCCCAACCATGCTCTGCAAGCCTGTCCCCAAAAGAGCACCCTGCCCCACGCCATTCGATTTGTGTCCCACTGTTGTTACCAAGAACTGAACTTCTGCTGCCCAGGAGAGAAGAAATCGCTCCATAAAAATGGAGAAGTCAAATTCCATTCGTCTTTGGATTTTACCGTACAGCGCATATGTGCTCAGAATACCTGTGCGCTCAACAGACACAGTATTGCTAGATGCACATGGTCTCCCACAGGACAGTAATCAACCCACTATTATTCCTCACCCCATGAGCTGTGTCCCGGAGTCAGCAGCTGCAAACAACCTGTCCATATTTAAGAGCCATACCGTGAAAAAACACAGCTTCCCCCTGAACTGTGAATGGTGCAATCTGACATTGGAGAACTTTGTATTGAAAGTGTTCCACACATGCATGCACAGCTGGACAGGATGGGTGGTTCCTTGGCAGTTTCTAGTGCTTTATGCAGGCAAGCATCCAAATTTGGGAGAGTTTGCAGCTCCAAATGAGCACTAAAGTATATTAACAAACCCTGGAAGGACAACAAATTGGGTAGAGCCACCACTTCCTCCTTTCTAGGGAATTAGGAATGCTGTGTAGTTAGAGAATGCTGTGTAGTTAGAGAGGTAAGAAGAGGAAGTCTAAGTATAACTTATCTGTGGAAAGAAATTGATATAAAAGCCAATCAGGAGTGAATCACTAGACAATGTTCAGCATTACTTAGTCCTGGGATAAATATCTCAGCTGTCCAACAGGCAGGACATCTATGACCCAAATGGGCTTCAGATACACTTCTCTGCATATTTATGATAAAGCCTTTTTGCCCTCATTGAGTAAATAAGCATTGGATTGGGCTGCATGAAGTTATCCCGACAGGATGAGGCCCAAAGGTCATAAGGAGTCTATGGAAGAAAGGTTGTAGACATCCATCAGCAACACTGATTTGGTGTTCTGCATCCCAGAATTGGGAAGGACTGCTGTTCTCTCCTCACAGTAAAGCAAAAACCCTTTGATGCCTCAACTGTAAAACTATTACTGAGAAGTTCCCCCCAATCGCTTGTAAATTCTCACAAAAGCAGAGGGGATGATACAGCTTTGTCTGGAATTATTCCACCATATGCAGGGGTCTATATGCCTGAATGCCTCTCCATACAAAACGATATCCCTCCACACAGAAAACTAGAATGTCAACAGTTATCACCTTGCCTTCTCCATGATATGCTACTTTTCCATGTGAAAGTATGTGGAGGAGCATTCAGACATATGATCCTCACCTGCAGCCTGTGGTACAACTCCAGAAGCAGGTTTACCATCCCAGCACCCTGTTTGTGAGAATCTGGCTTGACAGCTTCAGAAGAGCTATGGAAAGAATGGACTGGATGGAAGGGAAAAACAAATTACCAAAAATATAGAGAAAAAATATGAGTGAGAAAGCAGAGAAGACAGGGAAAAGCCCAAATAGCTCTGAAAATTACATGAGTTGATAAACAGCTAACCTGAATCCTACTTTTTAAGAAGAAATACAGACCATGTGGTGTGCAGATATGGGGGAAGAGAGAAGCAGATGATTAACACATGGCCTTTGCCTGGTTTGTGAGCAGCAGATAAAAGGCTGTCAAAATACAAAAGTAAGTTTCAAGTGAGAGAAGCAGGGTTTGGACATCCAAAACCTGACCTTGGTGCTATCGATTCCCAAAGAACATATTGGTCCCATTCTGGGTGTGTATTTTATGCACAGATAACAATAACAACCCTTTGTCTAAATAAGGAAAAAGAAAACTGAGCAGCGAAGCAAAGAGGCAGAGATGGCATGCTGAACTTGGCTAGAGAGATCTAAAATGAATTTCCATCTTGGATGACAGCCTCTCTCGGCGTCAGATTTCCAAGTACAGAAGAAGGCATAACCATGGTCTCATTTCACATGATTCATGCACAGGCAACTATGAGAAAAGCTGTAAAGCTCTTTATTTGTTAAAAGGGACACACAAATAATTAACAGAAATACACTTATTGCAAAGAAAATAGACAACAGCAGGGGGGAGAGGAGAAATCCTACAGGAAAGAGAACTGAAGAACAAGAAGAGGGGATGGCTGGTATCCAGAGAGCCATATGTACAGTTCAGCTGCTGTGTTACCTACAGGAAGCACACCATTCATTAGCCACCTATAAGAAAGCTCAGGCTGCATTTTCAGCCTTGGTCACCAGATTGACCGAAGATCCGTATTTTGCGAAGCAGCATAGTGTGCACAAGCACAGTAGAAAGCACACAAAAATGATATTGTGTACATCTGGAGTGTAATATATATACTCTCTCGTGCGCGCACATGCACACAAACAGTAAGCAGCAGAGTATCTTTATGACTTAGCTTTTGCATTCAGATTCAAATGGCCTACAGTTTTTTCAAAGAAGTGGAATTCGCTCAATTTGCTTAGAAAAGAAAGTCGACAAGGAACCAGTTCTGCAAAAAAGGAAGACGTTGCTCTACAAATCCAAATTCAATTCCAGGCAAAATATCACCAAGGCAGGCAAAGAATATGAGCGGTGAATAGATGAAAAATGACCAAATCACATCAAAATGTTTACTTTGTAGCTTGGAGTCCATTAGCAAAAAGGAAAAAGATTTGCTACATTGTCTGTAGCATACCTTGCCTTAAGCAGTTTGCTGTTTGCATAGTGAACATAAGAACATAAGAAAGGCCCTGCTGGATCAGACCACCACCCATCAAGTCCAGCAGTCTGTTCACACAGTGGCCAACCAGGTGCCTCTAGGAAGCCACTAACAAGATGACTGCAGCAGCACCATCCTGTGCTTTAATTTAATTTAATTTTAGTACAGTGCTTTAATTCTGTACTATTGCATTGTCCATTGGATGCCTTATGCTGTATGAGTACTTTTTATTCTGTAACTCACCTTGAGTCTCTGCAAAAAGTGGATTATAACTAAATAAATATATTGAGGTATCACTAACAGCATCTAAAAAGAAAGGTAAAGGTCCCCTGTGCAAGCACCGGGTCATTCCCATGTCACCATGGGGTGACATCACATCCCGATGTTTACTAGGCAGACTTTGTTTTTATGGGGTGGTTTGCCAGTGCCTTCCCCAGTCGTCTTCCCTTTACCCCCAGCAAGCTGGGTACTCATTTTACCGACCTCGGAAGGATGGAAGGCTGAGTCAACCTTGAGCTAGCTACCTGAAACCAACTTCCGTCAGGATCGAAGAAGGTAAATGTAACCAGAGAAAGAAGGGGCGTATTCAAAGATATGTGGTACTGTGGTCTTAGGTTGATCTTTCCCAGCTAATGGGGGGGGGGGGCTGAGGCTGAGAAAAAGCATGGCATGGAGGTGAGATTTCACATGACACATCAACTCTGAGCCTCAACTCTATGAGGCCACAAAGGTTGTACCTGTTTATGAACGCACTGTAAGGGGGTTACCGCATTATGTATTCCCAGCAATGTATTAAGAGTTTGAAAACGTTATAAAAAATACTTTTCGCACTTTGTTTGGCCTCTTTAGCTGTGAAGACGTTTTCCAACCATTTTTTTTAGCTGTAGTATCCAAAAACCCTTTTAAAGCGATGTTTTTTATAACATTTTCAAACTCTTAATACATCGGTGGGAATACATAATGCGGTAACCCCCTAAGAGTCTGCCATACTTGGATTCTTTTGCAGTGATGGATGGGCTGTGGCTCAGTGGCAGAGCATCTGCTTTGCATGCAGACAGTCCAAGGTTTAATCTCTGGAATCTCCATTTCAAAGGAATAGGTAGCAGGTGACTTAGAAAAACCTCAACCTGAGGCCTTGAAGGGCTACTGCCAATCAGAATCAACAACAGTGACCATTGATAGACCAATGGTTTTATTCAGTAAGAGGCAGTTTTATGCAAGGGAGAAAACTTAGTCTGGGTGAAAGTTATAGGAAGACCATCTCTTAGCAATATCGTCTCCCCCAATCCTGTGGCCTTAAAAACTAACAATTTGTATTTCCGCTTAGGCTTTTGTGGACTAGTTTTGTGGACTAGTTTTGTGGACTAGTTGGAATAAAAATTATTAGCTTTTAACATGCCTCAGGACTCCGAAATGCATTTGCTGCAGCAAACAAGTACACCCCTTTGAAATTTTTTGACTTTTTTTTGTAAAGCCAATTTGATAAATTAAATAATAGAAACTGCAAGAAATCTCCATATAAGAAAATTTAACACTTTTTAATAATATCCGAAGTGGCAAGCCCCCCCTTCTCTTCCTCCCATCCCAACTTATGTTTTATCTCCAGTGAAGCATTTCGATATAACAGTATTCCATCTTGCTCTCACCTTTGGCTAACTCATCCCCAAAAGCACAACTTGAGTATACAAAACAGAGCTAAGAATTCCAGACAAAACTAGCTGACCACTGCCAATAAGCCCATTAGTACTCTCCCTTTCTCTGCAAATAAAGTAAAATTGGAAACTGTTGAAAACATCAGCTAAAGAAGCAAATCAGGGGAGAAAGGCCAAGAAACAAACATCAAGTTTGCCAGGAAGTGCAAAAACTAATATCACCGAGTAAGACTAAACCAAACATAAATAGAAGTTGGATATTTGGAAAGCAAGGTTTCAGATCAGAGGTAAGGATGGTATGAAACTAGACATAACTTGATTGCATAGTAACAGCATTTAGGGCTGAATTCAAAGACCCCGTTCTCACTGAGGTTAAACACTGCAGGTGGGAGCTCACAAAACTTAAGTGTTTCTCCATACCACCCCCCTCCAAAATCACTGCATGTAGAAGCACATGCTCACACTTACTGGGAGCTCCCCGTTCACCAGTGTCAGGCTTCAGCAAATGCAAGGCGTTTCAGGCAATAGAACTCAAATCCAGACAGAGCAGCGATTCAAGGATTTATTCCGAAAGTCAGTGATTTCAGTAGAGAGATGAGCAAGGCTGGAATACATGACTGGGGGAGTACGGATACATATATAGGGCTGATACAATAGGGTTACAAGAACAAAGAGGCAATGTAGTCGTTTCCTGCCGGTAACGACTTAAGTAAAACTGAAACAGAAACAATTGTGAGCAATCAGTGGAGGAGATGGCCGGGCTCTCGGCTTTGTGCGCGGGACCCGATATCAGATCGGAGATTCACACGGGCGGGTCCCAATTTAATTATAAATCCCTGGCCGGAGCTCGTGTGCAAAACGGGGGGGAAGGAGTGCACGGAGAACTCCATCTTGTTCGCGGGGAAACCATCTTGTTTGGGGACGGAGCTGTTAGAAGCCCTATCTGACAACCAGCCTGCACTGGGGAGGGGACAAGAGAGGATGCCAGGCAAGGCAGGGTCTGCCCAGCCAGCCCCAACCCTCACGAAGGCTGCGGGGGCCCGGCCAGGCCTTATGAGTAGTGACACATAATGGCTGCTGGCAGGAAGGCTTGCTGGAGCCTCAGCTTGGCTATGGTGGGAACTTTTCCTGCCAGGCTGCTCACACACCCCAGGCCCGCCCCAGGTTTCAAACAGGCCAATCAGGCCCTGGCTCATCCGGGGGCAGGACCCGGACGGCAGGGGGCAACCTGAATTTTCACTCAGGTCCTGTTCTGGTTAATGCTATAAAAATGAATTCATTCATTCACTCAATCACTCAGGTCCACTGGCCAGGTATTTAGAGAGCCCTCTCCCTGCTCACCCGGCAATTGCTTCCGGATTGTCCCGCCTCCCTCCCTATGTCTTGGCTGCTGTTTAGGTTATGCTCAATGTTTCTTCTGTGTTCAATGTTTCTTATGATTTCATCACAACTCTAGTGGTGTTTGCATGGGGCTGGATCCAGTTTGGGGGGAAGGTAGGGTTGCCCATGTCCCTCTTCGCCACCAGCGGGAGGTTTTTGGGGTGGAGCCTGAGGAGGTCAGGTTTGGGGAGGGACTTCAATGCCATAGAGTTCAATTGCCAACGTGGAGGTTTGCAACCCTAGTGAAAAGGCAACCTGCGTGCCCCGTTTTCCCCACTCGGGGAACCCTAATAAGGGATTTGGGGGGAAGCCTGGATTGAGACATGCCCAGCTTGGGGGCTGTCAGGGTGGACTCCCTCCAAGTGGCAGGGGAACCATACAGCAGACTCCCATCCTAGTGGGTCCCGCACACTGCCATCCCAGGCTGGCAGAAGGAGATACTTCGGTTGGCAGGCAGGTTGTCCAGTGCCCTGGATCCAGCCTCTCTGTTACACCACTTGTGGCTGTTTTCATGCCAGAAAATAGTCCCTGTGTATTGCATGTTGGGACCATTCTAGCAATTTGGCTCATGTCTGTAAATTGCATGCCAGGGGTTTGCTGGGTGGGGGTTATGTTCTATGTAGCCAGCTCCAGTCTCTTCCCCAATTAAGCGCTGGGCCAGCAAATGTAACATGACTGGGAAAGGCTAGAATCTTTTCTGATGACATACCAGTTTTCCACGCGAATGGAATCTCCCCTTTATCTGATTGTATGGAGGCAAATTCAGTCAGGTAGCAGGTGAGGCTTTGCATGAAGTGATGCATTCCAGACACACCTGAGAATCAAGGCAAAGAACCACCACTGTCTTCTAAACAAGGGAAGTAGTGGTTCTTTGGCTGGGTAGCATCAAACACACCTTGCACATTATACCTTCCCATTCATCTCTTGATTGCTTGAATAGCTATGATGACAGGGACGGAAGTATAAATTGAGATGATCCAAGGCATTATAAAAAGAATGCTTCTCCTCCATCTTTGATTAACAGGGGTATGCTAAAAGAGTGGTGGAAGATAATAAACACGTCTATTCATAAAGGAGGAAAACACTCAGAGCAGACCATCAGCTCAAGCATAATTGGGGATAAGCAATCCCAAACCTTATGCCGCTCCATAAATCTGTCCAGTAGCATGATTCAACACCCAGTCTGAAGTGAGTAAAGAAAGCCCTCGATACAGATCAGAGCAACAAGATACTAAAACATTATTAGGAAGCCCTGTACAACAGGGAATACAGGAAAGTTAATTGCATCTCAATTTACAAAACTACAGGTTCTTTAGCACAGGTATTTCTGTACTGACTTCAGCCCTCCACTAGATCTAACCCTGATCAACAATTAGGCTCTTCTAAAATATGACTGACAGAACTGAAGGTTTTGCCTGTATTGGGAGGCTAATGTATTCTAACAACGTTTAGGCCAGAAACTGGAAATTAAGCATGTCCATAAACCAAGGAGTAGCTTGATTTTAGTTTGGCAGTCTTTCCATTCCAGCAGCCTAACATATACATAAAATCTGGCAAGGTTTGCAGAGTATTGGTAAGTGGTTTATGGTCATATTCCAAATCAGACATTTAATATTTTATAACTTTTCTTTGTTTAATATTTTATAACTGTTCTTTGTGTTTGTCATGCTGCTTGAAGAGTACAGAACCAAAGTGAGCATAAATCAGGTTTCAGCCTTCAGTCCCCTGTGGCAGAGATCCCTGAGAGAGTCAACTCCTAATTCAGGGCTCAAGCTGCCAAGACTAGCTGCCACTCCACATTCTGTACATCATGTCTAAGAAAATCCGGCAAGGTAATGAGTGATCCAAAAGAGGCAAGGAAACCCTTAAAGCTTGATTTAGCCATGAAACACATCCCTTATAGCTTACCCAGGTACAAAACCACACCCAGCAGGATCACCTATTCAAAAAGAAACTAGAATGGCTGAACAGTAATTTTCTTAGCCTAGGCTAAGAAGGCCTCAGTCGGCAACAGCTCCCTTCACTGCACTGCCAGCTGAGCAAAATAGCAGAGGTCCCACTCACTTCCTAGAGCTTGGGAATGGGTAGCTCGTGTTGAAAGTTTTCCCTTTTATTCCTACAGGAATTCCATTGGCTTTTGTGCATGCATATATCCATTCTCACAAATGGAAATCAGACGTTGCATTGCAAATGTGCAGAGGATGGACTTTTCTTGGCACCAGATCTGTCTAACCAATGTAGCAAAAGTAGCACACAAAGTCACTGCCTGCCTCTTTCAAGTTAAGGGGTAAAATCTGAGATTTTCCTCAAGGGTTACAAAAAACACTGTAAGAACTGTATTATTCACATGGGGATGGTGAATATTTAACTTTCTTTCCCGTCACTTGTTCATAAGAACCCTTTGCATGGTAAACACAAAAGTGCAACTTCCACAGGGAGACAGAAGCTCTTTAGGCAATTAGGAGTAGTCCTAGTGATAATGGGAAGAAATGCCCCTTTGCATTTAGAAATGTTTCCTTTCTTTCCTTCTCTTCTTTCAAGCCTCCCATTTTCCCTCCCTGCTTTTCTCCCTTCACTTACCTACTTAGTATATTTATTTCTTCTTTTCTCTCCAGAGCAACCCAAAGTGACTCACAACATTAATAAAACACAATAGAAAAGCATATAATTTAAATAAAACAAACAGAAAGTAGCCAACTATAATATCGACCAGTCTTGAATCCATGGACATTCAATGCCACAGGGCAAGAGCTACAAGCCAAGAGTTGCTTGGCTTCTGTCCAAGGACTCATGCTTCTGGCCATGCCCAAGCTTATACAGAAAGAGCAGGGGGGAAAGCTCATCATGAAAACGTTGCTGCTGGCAGCCATGATGTTCCTTTTACTCTGCCCTCCCTGCTCCTTCAGTGTTACATCTTCTGCAAAGACCATCTTATCCTCTGGAAGCATGGAGCACCAATAAAATATATGACGGTGCAAAAACACATGCCATGCAGTGGAGGTAGTGTTCAGATCCTGGCTGCTTTTCCATTTATGTGAGAACTCTCCTCTATGTTAGAAATTGCTGTTTTGTCAGTTGCTGTTTCTGCCCTGGAAAGTGGGGAAACTTTCCATATGTTCTGCATCCAGAAAAAAAATCAGTTGTCTGCCCTCCCCGTATACTTTCAAAAGCTTCCTCAAAAGAGAGCTCACAAGGAAACTGCTTGAAGTAACTGGAAAAATAGTTATGATCAAAATGAAAGCAAAATAAGTTTTCAGACTTTGGTGTTTTACATTAACTTTTGTTAATGTACTAAAGTAGACTATGCAGGCTCAAATATTTGTGCTGTTAGTCTGTGGACTCCAGATTCTCCAGATCTAGTTAAGGAAACCATAGTGAAACATAAATGTTATTTGCAAAGGGATGTGTTAGCTAGATTTTATTTTATTTAAAAAAAAAATCAAATTCTGCCACAAAAGGAGAAAAATGTGCAGGATCTGCACTTTTACCAGCAGGCCCTGCCAATTTCCTGTGGAGTCAATTTGACGGGGCTGTTTCCTGTATGAACCGCCTGCGGGTCTCTTTCAGCAGAATTCTGTGGGGAATCTACAGAACAAAGAATGCTTCAGCCTCATCATTTCTCCAGAAATCAGCCTCGAATCCACATCAGCACAGTTGGGTCAAGGAAAGAAACATTCACAGTAATTAAAAAAACAAACCTATCCTTGCCATTTTGCTAGCATTCGCACCCAGAACATCTGATGCTATCAACAGAGCAGCTTTCCTTTGTTCCATTGCTGGGACAGAATCATCATCCTTCTTATACGAAGTTCCCAACATTAACTGAAGCCCTCTGAACAGAGAATGTATTGCAGCAGCAAAAATGTTTTTAGTAGAATAATTCTCCTTAGTGACGTACCTAGAAATTTTTATTTAAGATCAGATTGTTTTTTGCCCATCAGTAATTTTGCTTGATTTTTTAAGTGCACAATGACACATTCAGGGTGATCAAGTCAGTAGTCATTCCCGTTGGTTTGAACGGAAAACACAACTCTGCAAGTTAAAACTCCCTTAAGAATTGTATTCATCACCCATAGAACCCTTCTTCCCAAATTTCAGATAAATAAGAAAAAGCATCCTTGATCTAGATGCAATGGACGATGACATTTTTGGCTCTAACTCTCTCTCCACCTCATCCAAGTGACATGAAATTATCAAGGATTGTTGTCCTATCCCAGGGAATCCTCCTGCCAAATTAGAGCAAAAAGAGAGCAATTCCATTTTCCAGACCATTACAGTTCTTCCTTACACAGGTGGCCTTCTGCCACTAGGATCCTGGTGTGGACAAGCAAGCAGGACCTACTGAGTGCTGAACCCTGTACAAAGTTCATTCATTTCAGCATGTTTTTGCCAGACCCTCCTTAACTTACTCTCTGGTATCCTCCAAGAAACTGGCAAGCTTGCATGGAAAAAATTAAATGTTTGGAAAGTACTGTCTGAAATATGGAAAGGCTCTCCTTCCCTTCACCAGCATGCTCTATTTGGGGGAAGCACCTTTCTTAACCCCCTACTTTACATCTAAATGGGTGGACTTAAGCATTATAAGGTTGCAGCAAGGATGCTTCTCTCATTGGACCTTTCGTGTTTCTTTTTTAAACTGTTAAAAGAGTAGAAGCCTTATTTGCCATTATGCAAAGCAAGTGGACCTGATATGGTGAGCGGGAGAAGGGGGCACATGAGGACCTGCTTCTGGATCTTTAGTTGTCCTCCTGGTGGCACAGCAGTCCTTCCAACCTTACAGAGTACATAAACAAAACCTTTGCCACTTTTCCTGGAAGTGCTAGGCTTGGGGTGGTGGTAGGTTTCCTAACACTGCCTAGGTAAATACTGGGATAATTGGGGCGGTGCCTAGGGAGGATGGAGTTTGTAGGAATTCCCCCCTATCTCTATGTAAGAACAACAGAGACAAGATCACCTAGAGCATCACTGTGGAGGCCATTTTTTCTCTCCCGCTCCTCAATTTCTGGAGGATGGGAGACTGGGAGCGGAGGATTCCCCACTGGGCCAGGCAACTGGGAAGCATGGTGGAGGAAACGGAACACATCCTATACTTCTGCCTCTGTTCCAGCTTGGGAAATTCCTGGAGATTTGGGGGCAATGCCTGGGGAGGGTGGAGTTTGGGGACAGGAGGGGGCTTAGCAGGGATGTGCTGCCATAGAATATACCCTCTAAATATGCCAGTCCCTTCAGGAGGACTGGTCTCTGTGGTCTGAGATCAGTTACAATTCCAGGAAAATTCCAGACCCCACCTGACGGTCGGCAGCCCTAGCTTCTGTCCTTTTATTTCTACTAGCAGATACAAGCAAGGCATTTACTCAGTCCTGCAATCAGGGCAAGGCTAGCACCAGGTACCTGAAATAGCTCTGGCAAAGAATGCTTCTGTCTATGTAGGAAGAACATTTTCTCCCACCCAGTGAACCAGCAGTTTTTTTTGGGCAATGCCAGATCTCACCTAGTCAATTTGAATCTAAAAGTCAAATTCCATTCGGAATAGTTACCATTTGTAGGCTAATGAGATGAATATTAATGTCAGGTTTTGATTTGTTATGTTCTGTAAGTATTGAACTAATGCTTATATAGTTATACTCCAAAGGATGTCTTCTGTCCTTCTATCAGGCTCTCTTGCAAATTCATTCTACACATCTGCAAATCACTACAAGACCAGAAACAGTAAATCAACAAGGCTTAGAATAGAAATCCACTGGCAACCCAGTGCAATTTTAGAATGAATGGACACAGACTGTGAACTGAGACCCTCACCAACACATGGTATGCAGAAGGTCCCAGATTCAATCCCCGGCATCTCCAGTTAAAGGGACTAGGCAAGTAAGTGATGTGAAAGACCCCTGCCTGAGACCCTGGAGAGCTGCTGCCGGTCTGAGTAGACAATACTGACTTTGATGGACCACGGGTCTGATTCAGTCTAAGGCAGCTTCATGTGTTCATGGTGACAAACCCAGGTCACCTCATGGTTTTGATGTATCTTTTTGCCTAAGATATGGTCCAAGCACTGCTGCTGATTTTTCTGTAGCAAATCTGATACTAGCAACCTCTTTCCTATTAAGAAAATTCTTGTAGGTGTACATAGTTCACCTGGTCTCCTTTTCCTCCACTTCATCCTCTCAGCAGCCTGTGAAGACAGTTAGGATGAGAGAAAATGACTACCCCAAAAGAAGTGAGCTTGATAACTAAGTGAGGATTTGAACCACTGTCACCACAGCCCTAGTCTGACACCCCGGTATTCCACAATTGGTTTTAAAGCACAAAAATGTATCGAAATCCCCTAAGGCAAAATTGGTAACATAATCAGTCATTTAATTTTCTTTGGATCACAGATGACCCATTTCCTCACATCTAGGGCCTAGAACAGCTGAAGAGCTACTACTATCCAGCACATGGTGATAAACTTGGGCCACTAGAGCATGAGAGACTTCTTGGGTTGGTTTGCCTAACAGACACCGGCCTTTCCAGACCCCCGTTTTGCCATTTGATTTTCTCATCCTTTTTCCCCTTAAAAAACCCTCCCATTTAAAAAAAGACAAAAGGGAAATGATGACAACATTAGGGCAGAAGACCAGTCATGACAGGATACCTACCAAGACACCTTAAAAAGGGATAGTCAGACCAGTCTGTTAACAACAACAAAAAGAGTTTCATTGGCAGAGATGGAAAATTCTGTGGAAAAGAATTTGGGGGGGGGGTGGAAATTTTGGGGGAAAGAGAATGTAAATTTATGCAATACTATCTTGTATTGTATTATAGTGTCCGAATCGGGCTGCTGTGCCCCCTAGAATTCAGTTCAGAGCATGAAATTCCAAGAGGTGAAGTGATAACCACGTTCGGGTATTTGAAGGGCTGTCATAGAGAGGATGGCCCAGGCTAGCCTGATCTCGTCAGAGCTCAGGGAGACCACCGAGGAATACCAGGGTTGCTTTGCAGAGGAAGGCACTGGCAAACCACCTCTGATAGTCTCTTGCCATGAAAACCCCAAAAGGGGTCGCCATAAGTTGGCTGCGACTTGAAGGCACTTTACACACACACACATCTTATCAAACTTATCTTACAGCTTTAACAAAGCAACATCACATGCATCATTTATATCACAGATGAAATTGTAATATTTGGCATATTTATGAAATTAAATGTACGGCTGTGGCTCCATGGTGGAGCATCTGCTTGGCATGCAGAAGGTCCCAGGTTTATTTTTTGGCATCTCCAGTTAAAAGGATTAGGTGATGTGAAAGACCTCCGCTTGAGACCCTGGAGAGCCACTGCTAGTCTGAGTAGTTGATACTGACTTTGAGGGACCAGAGGTTTGATTCAGTATATTGAAGCTTATTGTGTATGTGCTCATGTGTAAATGCCTTAGTTTTCTATAAGCAAAATGATTAATATAACCAATAGCACAGAGAGGCAGCATGCTGCTTAAGGATATGTATCTCTGACACTGAGAAAGTAGGAAAAATAAAAGTTTAAAATAGAAAAGGCAAATTTTGTAGTAAACAAAAGAAATTGCATTTCTTTATTTGGACAGAAACATACAGTCACGACAGAACTAGCAGCACACCTGGATATCGTTAAATTTTATAACATTGAATTCACCCCACCACTACATTATCATCATCATACATACTGCAGAAAATAACTTGGCAGAATTAGTCACATATAAATGTACAACTTACTTTTAAGGATACACTTATTGTATCTCCACAGATATATACAGAAACAATAATTCCTTTTTCTAATGCTACAGATTGTTTTAGCTACAAATCTTTATAATACACATTTTAAGGAGTAAAACCTTGTCATTAACAGAATTTCACTCACCCCAAGAGAGAACATATTTTTATTGTGTGTTTTTTTCCAATGAGCCTTCAAATTTCCATCAGAAAAATGCGAAGGGGGTTCAGAAAAAAAAAATTACAGGATAAGACACCAGGTTTGTTTTTTCCCTTAGACATTCACATCTTTACTCATAGCAGCTTCAAGACTAGCAGATATACTTCTGAAGTGGGCTCTTGCCCATCAAAGTTTATGCAAGCATAAATCTGTCATCTTTAAGCTATCGCCACATTCATTGTTGCCTGACAGATGCCCTTGAGTCCTTTAAGAAAAATACATATGCCACAGCAGATTATGGGAATCCTGAAGATCAGGTCAATTTCCCAGTTCTCAGGGACACATACTCAGGAAGCAGATTTAGACTGAGTCAAACATGGGTCTCCTGAGGTCACTATTGTCCACTCTGAATTATGGTGGCTCTCAGGGTGAAATCACTGCTGGGGACTGAGCCTAGATAGAGCCTTCTACATGCTTTACCAATGAGCCATACCCCCTCACACCTCATCCACTGTTGAAATTAAACCAAAGTGCATTGCATACAACCATCACATTTTGTCCACACTCATGCACCGGGATCCTTGCATCTCCCATCCCTCTGTTTTCTACCTCTTCCCCACTGTTGAGAGTCAGAGTGCAAGCTTCTTGGGCCAGATACCAGGAATTTCTACACATTTTCCTCAGGAAGATAGTTCTACAACTGTTCTTATGATGATTTCCCCCTTAATGCGTGATAATAGCTGCAGCTCCCAGTAGTTAATGTCTCCAATCCTTTCCTCAGTGTTCCCAAATGAACAGCTGCTGGGACTTCAGTTCAGACAAGGATCCACTTGGTCACCTTTGTCTCAGTTACATGGTTCATCTTTATAAAATGGGGATAATACAAGCCCACCTCTCAGGGTTGTTTGGAGGTATTAAAGCTACTGGAAAACCAGACTGTCAATTATAGAATGATAGAATCATAGAGTTGGAAGGGACCACCAGGGTCATCTAGTCCAACCCCCTGCACAATGCAGGAAACTCACAACTACCTCCCCAACACACACCCAGTGACCCCTACTCCATTTCCAGAAGATGGCCAAGATGCCCTCCCTCTCACGAACTGCCTACAGTCATAGAATCAGCATTGCAATCCTTGCTAATGGTATCCTGGTACTAGAAGGCAATGACTCTACCACAGCATTTTGTTTTTTCAACCCTGTGCCGACTCCCCCCTCCCCCAAATCTCTGGCCAGCAACATCACAAGCCCTGGAGAAAGTTTGTGGGTCAGGCTGGTGTGCGATGGAGAGGCGGAAGCAGGGTTGGGGGGAGAGAAGAGACAAGGGGCGAGAGCGCAGGGAAGGTTTCGCCTGGGATTTGCTGCTCTTTAAATGCACATTTCCCCCAGCCAAATTCTCAGAACTCAGGCCATTTATGCCTGGGAGGTTTTGCCTTGGATTTGCCACTTTCTATGGCCATTTATGCATGAGAGGTTCTGTCTTGGATTTGCCACTCTTTAGATGCATGTTTTTCCCATCCATATTCTCCAATCTCAACAATCAGCCCCCATGCAGAGTTTTGAGAATTCAGATGGGGAAAATGTGCATCTAGAGAGTGGCAAATCCAAGACAGAACCTCATGCATAAATGGCCATAGAGAGTAGCAAATCAAAGGCAAAACCTCCCAGGCATAAATGGCCTAGATGCACCTTTTCCCCATCTGAATTCTTAAAACTCTGCCTGGGGGCTTATTGTTGAGTTCTGAGAATTCGGATGGCGGGGGGGGGGGGGAATGTGCATCTACAGAGCGGCAAATCCAAGACAGAACCTCATGCATAAATGGCCATAGAGAGTAGCAAATCCAAGGCGCAACCTCCCAGGCATAAATGGCCTAGACGCACCTTTTCCCCATCTCAATTCTCAAAACTCTGCCTGGGGGCTTATTGTTGAGTTCTGAGAATTCGGATGGGGCGGGGGAAATGTGCATCTACAGAGCGGCAAATCCAAGACAGAACCTCATGCATAAATGGCCATAGAGAGTAGCAAATCCAAGGCGCAACCTCCCAGGCATAAATGGCCTAGACGCACCTTTTCCCCATCTGAATTCTCAAAACTCTGCCTGGGGGCTTATTGTTGAGTTCTGAGAATTCGGATGGGGCGGGGGAAATGTGCATCTACAGAGCGGCAAATCCAAGACAGAACCTCATGCATAAATGGCCATAGAGAGTAGCAAATCCAAGGCGCAACCTCCCAGTCATAAATGGCCTAGACGCACCTTTTCCCCATCTCAATTCTCAAAACTCTGCCTGGGGGCTTATTGTTGAGTTCTGAGAATTGGGATGGGGGGGGGGGGAAATGTGCATCTACAGAGCGGCAAATCCAAGGCGCAACCTCCCATGAGTTCTGGCCCCAAGGCGCGCAAAGCTCCGCTCTCAGGGCTCTGCGGCATCCCCAGGCGCCCTTCTCCGGCCTCCCCTCGCCTCCCGCAGAGGCGCAACGCGGCTTTTCGGGTGCGTGTGGATTGCGCTCAGCCCACCGCTCCCAGATCAAAGCCAGAGAGGGCTGTGCTGAAAGGAATGCCAAGTCAGCCCCTTGGAAGCAATGGGAGAGGCTGCCCAGCCCATTGAAGATCATGGGAGAAGAGAACACTTCTGGGGGTGCCAGGGGCTGTCATCCCCACCCTAGAACACCTCCGGGGGTCTCCGGGGCTTTCAATCCCCTCCAGGGGTTGTCAGCACCAACTCAGAGCACTTCTGGGGGTGCCAGGGGCTGTCATCCCCGCCCTAGAACACCTCTGGGGGTCCCCGGGGCTTTCAATCCCCTCCAGGGGTTGCCAGCACCAACTCAGAGCACTTCTGGGGGTGCCAGGGGCTGTCATCCCCACCCTAGAACACCTCTGGGGGTCTCCGGGGCTTTCAATCCCCTTGGGGGTCTGTCACCCCCCCCCCCCCCAGGACGGTTGAGAAACCTGACCGGGAAATCCATCCCACGTCTTCTCTGTGCCGGAATGTCTTTCAACGGAGCCAGCGCAAGCCAACCGACCCTCTCTCCTCCCATGCTCTTCAACGGGCTGGGCAGCCTCCTCCATTGCTTCCAAGGGGCTGACTTGTCATGCGTTTTAGGACATCCGAGTCAGAGGTCCACAGTCTCGCTTCCCACACCCGAAGAACGCAAACCCTCAAACGAAGAGGCAAAACCCAATCGCAGGCATTAATCAACGCATCCCAATCATACCCTTAATGCCCCATTGAGTGCCGTCACGAGTCCCCATTGAGAGGAAAAGTCCGCACCCGTTTGGCCTTCCCGACGCGCCTCACCAGTCTGCAGAGCCCGGCGCCCTGTTCATGGTATGCCTGGGGACGCATCCCTAAGAAGCAGCTGGACTCTGCCTGCAAGCGGAGCGAGGCCGAGGGCCGGGGAGACCCCCGCGCCCACCCGGCGGGGCTGCCTCCCCGGGGCACGACCTACCCCCACATGCTGGCTCCAACGCGGTTCCCAGGGGGCGGCCCCGAGAGGCCGGGGCGAGCCCTCCAGCTCCTGCCCGGCTCCTCTGCGGCGGAGCCTCCCGGCCAGCTGCTCGCCTCCCTCCGCAGCTGGAGGGGACAGGGGGGGGTCACGTGACCTCTCGGAAGCCTCGTCTCCTCCTCCCCCCCCTCTCGGGGACGCACGTGCGCGCCCGGCTCAGCCATGAGTCACGTGACGTCCCATTCACTTCAATTGAGTGGGGGTGGGGGGTGGGAGGCGGTCGTTTCGGGTCTCTTTTGCGCGCGCGCTCCGGCCGCATCCTCCAGTTGCGCAAAAGGAGCTGGAGCGACTCGAGGAGCGGGTGCGGGGCTCCCATCCAGTGGCGGGCTGGGTCTAAACCAGTGGTTCCCAACCTTTTTTTGACCAGGGACCACTAGGACTTTTTTGCTCGGTGCAGGGACCCCAAGGTTCAAAATTAAAATTCCGAGAATTTGAAAATAAACTTTAATCATCACTGTTAGTTAAACTTTAAGCTTAGAATAATATTTGAATATATATATTTTATAATAGAGAACTTTTAATTGAAAATATTAATTTATTGTGGGTTTATAACTTTGTTTCGCGGACCTTAATTTAGTTCTCGTGGACCCCTGGGGGTCCACGGACCCCTGGTTGGGAACCAGGGGTCTAAACAAATGGGTTGCCCGGAGACAAAGGGGGCTCGCCCACCGCGATAAGGCTAACATTTAAATTTTTTTATTAATTTTTATTTTTAACATCTCGTCTAAATGTCGAAGCCAACACAATGGCCAGTCCGCCACTGCTCTAATCAGTGGGATCCGAGGTAGATTCTTCTCCCGCCTTTGCTCAGTAAGGCATACCTCTTCATTTAATTTTTATGTCGTTATTTTGAAATGTCATGAACGGTGCAGTAAGGACTGGTGCAGAAGAATTAAACAAACAAACAAACAAAAAAGCCTGCAAATAACTTTTCAAAAGGTTCTCGTAGGTTATCCGGGCTGTGTAACCGTGGTCTTGGTGTTTTCTTTCCTGACGTTTCGCCAGCAGCTGTGGCCGGCATCTTCAGAGGAGTAACAGAGGAGTAACTTTTCAAAATTTCAAATGGCTAAAATACCTAAATGCCCTGACCTGGGTGGCCCAGGCTAGCCTGATCTCATCAGATCTCAGAAGCTAAGTAGGGTCAGCCCTGGTTAGTATTTGGATGGGAGACCACCAAGGAATACCAGGCTTGCTGTGCAGAGGAAGGCACTGGCAAACCACCTCTGTTAGTCTCTTGCCATGAAAACCCCAAAAGGGGTCGCCATAAGTCGGCTGTGCCTTGAAGGCACTTTACACACACACACACACACAAAATACCTACACAACATTATCAGACAAAGTCTTTATCAATTCTATGCAATGATTAAGTGGAGCGTTCTCCAGCTTCCCCTACAACCCTGTTAGCATTGGCTACGTTAGTATAAAAATCATCATTGCATCTCAATAGTAAATTACTTCAAGACACATTTCTTTTTTTAATCAGACTAACCTCACCGAGCCATTCAGCAGTAATTTCACAGTCAGAAGAAGTAAACACCATTATCTGGTCCTTGACCTCCATTTCTTGCTGTCATTTTTCAAAAAATGAGGAGGGGAGTGATTTCATTGTGTCTTTCCAGGTGTCAAAAGGTTGAAAGCTGGCCAGGTGTGAGGGGATTGGCAGAATTCTTTTATGTTTTGTTCTTTCTCACATGTTATGCTAATTCTTGTAAAACCCAAAGTTCCAGCCATGCTCATGATAACATTACTGCATTGGAGGGACCCCAGCTTGTCATGTAGTTCAATTTCTTGTCCAGAAAGCATTTCCTATCACAGTAGTCCTCAAGTGAGTAAAGGCACTCCCTTTGCTAGGTCACAGGCACCTGAATAGCTGCCATATTTGATGCCTTTTAAGAAGGACCTGCTACTTAGAGAGCAAGGTGTCATGCTTTGTGCCTCTTTTTGCCCTCATGCAGACAAGAGCAGCAAAACAGTGAGGTGAGGGGACTTATGGAGAGTATTCTTCCATGGCTCTGACCACTGGCTTGTTCCTCCTAGATCCTGGCTTTGTGTTCCTGTCCCCCTGCTCCTTCGGTCTGCTGCCCATGGTTCTGGGCCTTGATACTGTCTCCCAATTATAAGACTCTCATATCACATGATTTCCTGTCACATGATTGCAGCTCAATGTGCCTTGGGGTCTGGAGACACTGAAGACCACTGCTCCACCATGTACTGGGGAGGATGTATAGAACCAATGTCAAACCAGATAAACCCAGCACGTTTTTTTTTAAATAACCAAGGGCAATCCCTACAAGCCCAGCACAACAATCTTAAGTATGAGGGGGCACTTGAAAAAAGTCCAGCATGGAAGTCCATCAGAGCCATCTTAAGCACAGAGGGGTGTTTTTGCAAGCCCAGAGAATCAATGCCAAACCAGAGAATCCCAGCAGGGTTTTTTTTGGGGGGGGGGGTTCTTTTTGAAGAACCAAGGGCAACCCACAGAAACCCAATAGAACCATCTTAAGCTCAGGGGGGCACTTTGCAAGCCTAGTAGAACCAATGTAAAACCAGAGAATCTCAGCAGGGATACTGTAAGATTTTGCGGGGGGGGGGGATTTTTCGTCTTCGATATACCAAATGCACATCCCTATATAGAACTGTAACACAGTAAACAAATCTTCTCTAAGCAGGAAAACCAGGTGGTGTTAGCTTAAAAAAAAAAAAGGACATTTTTGATGGCCAAAATCAGAAGGGGAAAGGGGAAGGCCTTTTATTGTGGAAATAATTTGCAAAAGCCAGAGCAGTTAAAACTGCACAGCTGGAGGAGGCCATCAATTGCAATAACATATGGCTAGGGGGTTAAATTGGCACCACCTAATGCTGCTCCCCCACACACACACACACACACATGAATACATCATGGTGTGGAATGTAGGAGCTTCTCAGCCTAATGTTGAGACAGCTTGAACTGGTTCAGCGGGAAAGACTGGAGTTTGGATAATACACAGTGGTGAAAGCTATGGTTGAGGGCAGGAATCTTCACAAAGAGGCGTAAAGGTTAGGTGGTCATGATTTGTATCACTCTGGACAACTGAGGCTTTATAGAAACCTAGAAAGCCGGCAGGGAAGAGGTAGAGGAATGGTGGATGCAATAAGATGGCAGATGTGGCTGGGATATTTAGGCTGAGTTTTCTTTTTACATGAGAGAAGGGCTTAAACTGTGCCATGGCTTAGAGAAATGGTCTGTAGCCACAAGATAAGGTTCAGTTGCTGGAACTATCTGGCAAGTCTAAGGGAGTTGTCAAGCCTGGATGGGAGACTGCCTGTGAAGCCTTATGTAGGCCTAAGGTTGCCAACCTCCAGGTGGGGCCTGAAGATCTCTTGTTCCCCTGAAGAAAACAGCCACTTTGGCCATTGGACTCTATGGCATTGAAGTCCCTCCCCTCTCCAAACCTCACTCTCCTCAGGCTCCACCTGAGGCATGGAGTATCTGCTGGGGTCACCTGGATGGGGGAGCCTGGTATGGCCACCTTGCTAATTGGGCTGACAGGGTCTTTCATGGATGTGGGCCATGATGCTTTCAGGGGATCTGTGGCATGGCCTCCATGGGCTGGTGGGGTAGGGGTTGACCAAGCAGCAAGCTGCCCCCCCCCTTGTGGCAGTAGCAGTGTGGGTCACATTGCTTGAATGGTACGCTGTACTGTTATGGGGAATGCTGGGGTCTCCAACTTTTATTGGGGGAATTAGTCAGTTTGGAGACAAATTTAGAGCACTAACGAGAGGCTTTAGCGGGGTCTATTCCTGTGTCTATGCAAGGTGAGCAAAACCAGTAACAAACAAATAGCTAAAGAGATTGAATGCAGTCAAAACAGGGTGCACTTTATTTAGGGGGAAAGAGGGTACAAATCACACAAATGCAATTGCACGCAATATTCACACACACAAGAGTTCTAAAAGGGATAGCAATAAGGGGAGTCAATAGCTACCTGTCCTGCGAGGTTCCAAGGAGGGAAGCTGTTGAGGGGGGGCTATTACACGAACCAGCGTGTTATAGCCAAGAAGCCGTGCAGAGACACGGGGCGGTCTTTTTGGATCCAAAGGAGAAGGCACGGACATGTGCCAGGGTTCTTTGCTTTATAGTAAAATTCTGCCCTCGGGGCAGACTGACTCACAGGGCATGTGAGCAGTGGGGCACAAAGGTAACATTGCTTTAAAATTGGAGAAAGATTGAGAGTGAAAGAGGTGTGGGCCAGGGTGATTGGAGTATGAGGGGGATATTGATGACTGTCAATCACTCACTGATTGCATTTTGACAGCTGGCAGGAAATTGATATTCTAGTTGATACCAACTATCTGAAGAAGTGAGCTGTGGTTCACGAAAGCTCATACCCTACCAGAAAATATTTTTGTTAGTCTTTAAGGTGCTACTGGACTCTTGCCCTTTTCTACTACTGCAGACAGACTAACACAGCTACCCACTGTGAATAGTTGATACCAAGTAGTGTTGTCTCACAACCATTCTTTCAGGCTGAGCACCAGTGCCCTATCAATGATTGTCATTACGTATGCTTACGAGTAAATGCAGATGTCACACACATCACCGAAGGACAGTTAAATTTGAGTCCAGTGGCATTTTAGAGACCAACAAGAGTTTCAGGGTATAAGCTTTTGAGAATCAAAGCTCATAAGAATATAAGAAAAGCCATGCTGGATCAGATCCAGGCCCATCAAGTCCAGCAGTCTGTTCACACAGTGGCCAACCAGGTGCCTCTAGGGAGCCCCCAAACAAGACAATTTGTCCCTTTGACCCAGATTGCATTCTAAGAACTCGCTTTGTCAGAATATCTCGAATCTAACTAAGGAGCATAAGGACAGCAACAGCTGGAAGATAAAATGGGCCAGCTTTATTCAGTTATTTATTTACATTGATAAAAAGGGATCTGCAATGCCTGCAAACCAAAAACCCCTTCTGAACCCATTTGCAGTGGAGGTGATTGATGGGATGCAGAAGAGTCGGGCCTCCTCTTGTTTGTGCATCCCTGAATTTTGAGTGAGGCCACCCCAGCTTTGAGCCATGAGCTGTCACATACTCATGGCTCAGGTTCCTCCTTGCCAAGCCTTCGTGATGCTTGATGGAGGTGTGCCACTACCTGTTCCTCTAGCCGCATGGCATATGGGTCAAGGATAATGATACCACTCAAAGGTTTCTGTCCCAGGTCCATGAAGGCACCAAGGCCCCAGGCTTGGTCTGAGGGTTAACCCAGCTCACTTCTTCAGATAGTTGGTATCAACTAGAATATCAGTTTCAGGACTGTCATCAGGTTATGGCCAGAGGGTGTGTAAACAGCAGAGCGGAGAGGCCAGGAAATTCAAGAGACAGCCCACATATTTAAAAAAAACACTGCAGCCAATTACAAAGCAGTATTTGTGGGGGGAGGGGGTCTCACGCATTGCTGAACACTCCCCCCTTGGTTCTAATGCTCTGCATTTTCACTAGCACAAGTAGAAATCTATTCCAAGTAATCCCAAGTGGTCTGGGAATTTTTTTGGGGGGAAACCCCTGTACAGAGTGATTTGAGAATTCGACTGCAAATACTGTGCATCGAGAGAGCACCATATCCAAGAGAAACAACCCATGTATAAAAGGCCTTGTATATATTTGTTCACACAGAAATTATGTGGGATGTCTCTTGAATTTCCTGGCCTCTCCGCTCTGCTGTTTACAATTTGTTTTCTCTATATTGTTGGACTTAATTATCTGCTAATTGAGGATGCACTTGTTGCATCTGATGAAGTGTGCTCTGGTCCACAACAGTTTGTGCCATAATAAATCCATTAATTTGCTGCAGCCATTAATTTGCACTGAAAGGAGATGCACCTCTCCATCTGCATCAAGAGTTGCGTCCAAGTTCAATGGGACGCAGATGAGCATTATGATATTGATGAGAATTTAGATGTGCGCCTGCATCACAGCTGCACACATGTGCACCTGCTGCCTCACAATGGATCTCCCTGAGTGGATTGTGGCACACAACCCCAAACTACCTTCCAGGAAAAGCAGAAAAGAAGGGAAATGAATCATCACCACAGAAAGTAACACTGTAACTAATTAGTCCTGTGTAATAATTAACTCCCAAGACTTAGTTGTCAGAGTGGAGGATCCTGGGATTTGGGAGTGTGGAAAACTAACAGTTGGCAAAGAGAGGAGAAAGAGAGTGTGCTTTAGGTATGAGCAGTTCTGCAGTCCCCAAAAACATTAAAAAGGTAAGGTAAAGGTCCCCTGTGCAAGCACTGGGTCATTCCTGACCCATGGGGTGACATCACATCCCGACTTTTACTTGGCGGACTTTGTTTGCCGGGTGGTTTGCCAGTGCCTTCCCCAGTCATCTTCCTTTTACCCCCAGCAAGCTGGGTACTCATTTTACCGACCTCGGAAGGATGGAAGGCTGCGTCAACCTTGAGCCGGCTACCTGAAACCAACTTCCATTGGGATCGAACTCAGGTCGTGAGCCGAGCTTGGACTGCAGTACTGCAGCTTACCACTCTGCGCCACGGGGCTCCAAAAACATTAGTGATGACCAAAGCTCCAGTTGCATGGTTAAAGGATATAGGGTGGGCACAATGTGAAAATAATGGCATCCAAGTAAGTTTGGTGGGAAACCCATAGGACAGAACTGGTATTCAGTGTCTTGCAGCACTCAGAAAAAGATTGCACAATACTGCCCTGACCATTGCTTATTTATAAATAATCCAAGTGGCATCCCACACCTGAGATTAAAATGCAAATGTTAACCTAAGCATAACTTTGGTTTGCATTTGAGTTGCAATCTGTTTTTCCCCCTGTCAGAAACTCTGTGCCGTTACTTCACAGGGTTGTTGTGAGGATGAAGTGGAGACGGCGAGAACCACGTACTCCACTTTGAGCTCCTTGGATGAAAAATGAAAGGTGGAAGGAAGGGATAGCTGAATGTCTGGCAGAAAACCAAGAAGTTCAGCTTTCTCCCTTTGCTACATCCCCATGTGCTTATGATATTAACAATGAATGTGATCATCAGAGAAGGACAAAGAGCCAAGTGTAAATAAAGTGGGCGGATTACATTTGCTTTGGAGAAAATATGGAACAGAGTAATTGAACCATCTGGCCACAGTCTCAGCGCCAGAGTCATAGGGAGAGTGGGAAGAGATGGGTTCAGATCCCATCCTTGGACTCTCTGTGGCCTCGCCTAGGCAAGGCAGCATCCCTGAGTCTGAGAGCTGCACTGGATGTTCCAAAGTAACATCACTCTGAGGAGAGGAGCCAAGCCGTAATCCTACTGCCTCTCTCGCCGTGGCAGGAGACGCCAGAAGTGACTTTCAGAGCCTTGTGTGTGTGTGTGTGTGTGTGTAAAGTGCCGTCAAGTCGCAGCCGACTTATGGCGACCCCTTATGGGGTTTTCAAGGCAAGAGACTAACAGAGGTGGTTTGCCAGTGCCTTCCTCTGTATAGCAACCCTGGACTTCCTTGGTGGTCTCCCATCCAAATGCTAACCAGGGCTGACCCTGCTTAGCTTCTGAGATCTGACGAGATCAGGCTAGCCTGGGCCATCCAGGTCAGGGTATTCAGAGCCTTTCTGTGCATTACTGAGAATACAGTGGTAGAATTCCAGACCAGACTTTTTCAGCCTGCATTTAGGAGCTATATTTTTAAATATTCTCCCATGCCATGTCTACCCTACATCTAACTGATTCGCATCATATGGGCCCTGCTTGCAAACATCTTGCAATCACCCACTCGGCTTGGATTTAATAATGTACGATGGCACAAATAAATATGATGAAAATCACAGATACCTGTCTTAAAAGGGTGAGCTTCAGATGCACCCCACAGCCGCGAGCAAAGGGAAAGGGAGTTTAACCTTTCAAGACCCATAGTCAATCAAACCATTCCTCTCCTCACTGTGTGGCCATTCCTCTCCCCACTGTGTGGCCTATCCCTAACCCTAACCTTTTATGCTTGGGTTGTTTCTGTGGCGATCACTTTGCTCTCTCCCTGTGTTTTCTGGATGCTGCCAGAAACAGCATCCAGAAAACGCAGGGTGAGAGTGAAGTGACTTCTAAAGGTCGGAAAAGGCGTAATGAAAAAGAAGCCCCGAAGTAGTCGTGGAGGGGGGTGCTCGCCACAGAAACAGCCCATGCATAAAAGGCCTGTTAGTACTTTCAAGAGGAAAAGACAGAGTTAAAAGTGCCAATAACAGCAGAAAGATGAAGGGCTGGTTCTGATTCGTGAACCGCACAGGGTTGACATGTCAAATACCCTTTCCCTTCCCCATGCAGGATGCTGCTGCAGTCGTCTTGTTTGTGGCTTCCCAGAGGCACCTGGTTGGCCACTGCGTGAACAGACTGCTGGACTTGATGGGCCTTGGTCTGATCCAACATGGCCTTTCTTATGTCCTTATGTCCATGTGGCCCTGATCTGAATCAGAGCTAGGGTTGCCAACTCTGGGTTGGAAATTCCTGGGGATTTTGGGGGGGGGTGCCTGGGGAGGTTGGGGCCCTCAGCGAGATATGCCACCCTTCAAAGCAGCCTCCCTCCCATTATAGACCCTCATGTTGCACCCCACACTGTCTCCAAGTGTTCACTCATGCACACACATCTGTTTGCACTTTGGGGACCACAATAAGTTAGAGCAGGGTAGGGAGAGCCAACCAAAAGTCACCCACATCCACCATGCAACACTGATCTATCCAAACATTACTGCCTGCATCATGTAAAGAACCAGCCCTCATGAAAACAGTAGTAAATTTTCAATGTATTTTCAAATGCGATAACTAATGTAATAACCTAATAGGCAGGAGAGAATTGGTGTGCAGGACGACATTATTTAATGCATCCTAAGCATGATGATTCTCCCCTGCAAATGCCTCCTGACCATTTCCCATCTGTTCCCTCCCTGTGGAGTGGGAGTTCAGCTGGGGGGGGGGAAGCACCCTGGGGAACATTTGCAGGGGGGCATCAACAGATTGGGGAAGGTTGAGCTCCCCTCTTCTGCTAGTTGCTTGCCCCCTGATGAGTACTGTGAGGCTAACACAGGATTAGGAACCCGGGGCTCGCTTCCTCGTGTGCAGTTCAGCTTTGCGAGGCTGTGCAGGCACACACGTACCCAAGCAAGGCGTGGAAACAGCTGATGGAAAACAGAACCTTGGCACCTTCTGAGTTGTTTCTTCTCATTTTCCAGATTTCAGCTCTGAAATATCACACGCACGAGTCTGCAGCCAGTGTTTATAAAATGTGCTTACTCCCATTCCCCTGTAATACACCATGAGCCATCCAACTTACTTGCTGGAGAAGTCAACCAGAGACCCTGTGCTGAGCCAGGAAGTATTACCTGACACACCAGCCACTGATCTGAAGCCAGTCAGAGCTTGGCCTTCAGAACTTGCTATGTTTTTTTCCCTGCCACATGACAACCATTATCCTTTCATACTGAAACTTTAGGCTCAAGGAATGCAGCAGTGCTGTGTGGATCCTGTAGCTGTACAGCCCCTTATTTGTGTCAGGAGATGCAAATGGTCTCCTCAAATTTAAAAACTCACAAAGTGCACAACTGCCAAAAAAAAGAGAGAGAGAATAAAAACAAGGCTCTTGGAAACACAAGTTCCTACCGCCCACATGTTCCCCTCATCCAGCTGTGTGGAATGTTTGCACAACTGGCTTGAATGTTTTTACTGAGAATCCTCAAGGGATCCCTGCATCTAAAGATCTCCAGTTTCAAAGAGGGGGTACAAGGGAAGGAATACAGCATTATGTCATAGTCAGCATGAAATAATTTACTTTCACTACCAAATAACTCAAGGGAAAGGGACTGGCTAAAACTAGGGAGGGGGAAGAGAGAAAAACACAAAGCCAGATTGGCCATGGTTCAATCTGATCCTGCAAATCTATTTGGGAAGAGGAGGGGGAGACATGATGACTTTGGGGCTAGAGAGAGAGGACTGCTTTTCAGAGAGCTGAAAATGATTTGATAGAGGCATCTTTATTATTAGTGTACATATACATTCCATGTATCTCTGGTCAAACAAGGTCAGTGTGTTTTTGAAACTCAATAAAAACAGCAATAGTGACAGGACTGTATCCATTATCTTGGACAGCAATGCTTTTCTCATGCCATCTTCAGTGTTCAGGGGGGAGGAGACTGCCTCCAGTCTAAATTATACCATCCCCTGGCCTCACATGATAGTCTTCTTGGTTTTTGCCATAGTGCCAAACTCAAAGTTAGCTTGGATTTTCCCATCTTTCTTTACAGGTCATGTGGCTTCACCAGCAGCTACAACTAACCAAGTAAGTCTTTCCCCATCATGTAGAAGTCTTTCACTCACCTAATTAACCAAGGTAGAGTATAGAGCAGTGAATGGCCCTTTCAGTGTGCTGGTGGGCAGGAGTAATGGAGGTAATTATATATATTGCAAGAATATACATGTTTTTTTTTCTGAAGGGCTCCTTTATAGTAACATGACTTGTGTTTTGCCATCTGAGAGGTAATTTAGGCAAAGATGTAGCTGTATTTTTCCTACTTATTTTCATAAAATATATACATGGAACTGAATAAGAAATACCCAGATAGTTTTTTTGTAAGATCTGGATGGAAATTAGGTATGAGTCTGAACATCACATTTGGCAAACATTTCTAAAGCTGACTCACCAAGCCTTTGTCTTGGACAGGCTTTTGACTCTGTGTACCTAACACACTGTGACCATTTCCCAGCCACTTTTTAACTCAAGTCTTTTGACCCCTTAATGACTAACAGGTTTACATTGCAGACCTAAGCAGAGCTATACTTTTCTGTGGAAGACAATGGGTTCAGAAGGGTGTAACTCTACTTAGAATTGCACTGTTCTTGTGATATATAAGCTTTTTTATATATAAATGTTTTTATTAGTTTTCAGTGCAAGCTTTTGTTGATTAGGGTCCATTTCATAATACGCATGAAGTGCCACACATAGGATGGGCATATGGAAAGAGGGCCAACTCAAGGTATTTTGCCACCCCAAGCAGTGTGGGTGATAACAGATGTATGCAAGCTGTGTCTATTGCCACTTCCCAGCCCCCACATCACGATCAGCTGGGAGCAAGATGAGCTGCCAGGACCTCTGGAGTTCAGTTTTGGACTCGGAGGTGGCCGCATGGTTGTGAAAGGGCAATACAAGGGGATAGCCAAGCCCAGCATCTCGTCCCACTCCACCTGTAGCCAAGATCAAGATGAAGCCCCAACAGAATATTTTGTTGAACTGCAGGGCCACTTGGGTTGCTCAAGAGGTGAACCAGCCTTATACAAAGAACAAAATTGTCAACAGTGGAGCCAAGAGGCCAATAAAATGTAAGAGACAGATCTGGAGACAGATCTGTACACAGAAATACCACAGACTGTGACCCCACTTAACATTTTTTCTCTATACGTGCGTTTGTGTACCAACTGAGGATAATTCTTTGTGCAACTGATGAAGTAAGCTCTATAGCCAATCATCATGTCACTAAAAAACAAATTCTTTGTTGGTTTTGTTGCAACAAGCTGACATGGCTGCTCCTCTGGAATTTACAGCTTGGAAACTGGTTGTAAGAGTTGTAAGATAACTTCCCCAAGGCTACCCAGTGAATCCCATGGCAGAGCAGGAATTGATAAGGAAGGATCCCTATCTCCTCAGCTCACTGTCCTAGTCTGTCCAGAGAAGTGAAGTCAGGAAGGGACAGCTGCCTCAGTTCAGGCAGGTGCTTGTTTGCTGAACCCCTTCGCACAGCAGGGAGCCCATGGAGTTTCTGGAGAAAATAGCAGTGCAGCAATAAGGCATGTTGAGAAATATAATATGGTTATTCCTCCCACAGAATTATGTGAAGAAGGAGCAAAAAAAATAAAAAAAGGAAAAAAAAAAGGAAGGCATCCAATGGAAAATAGTCGAAAACTGTGCCACTTCATCATTCAGATGGGGGAAATTCTATTTCGGGTGCTTCTCCCATTCTCTACATAAGAAAAGGTAGCATGTCAGGGAAAACAAATAATCTCCTCAAATAATTCAGAGAAGATTTTAAAGAGTTATGGTAGTGCTGGACGGTCTATGCATTCGTAGAACTTTACATGTGTGTTAAAGTATGTGCAGTTTATAGCTTGAAAGTTTTTGGGTTTTTTTAAACTGGTTGGTTCAAGAAACTAGGCCATGCAAAATGGTGTCTATAGCTTTGCATAGTTGTGTCCGTCCTGGCCCCCATATAAGATTTATTTAGACATTTATACCTAGGGTTGCCAGCTGACCTGGAGAAAAATGTCCTCTCACTTTAATAGAGGCTTAATAGTCAGTTAAAGCTCTTCATGGCATAGTCGTTAATAATATCACTTAATAAATAACATCCCATTAATTAATAAATATTGTTAATAAATAACATCCCATTAAGCCTTTATTAAAGGGACAGGGCATTTTTCTCTCTCCAGGCAGTTGGCAACCCTATTTATACTCCGCTTTTCTTCCCATTGGGGAACCACCGTGTTCTCTCAGCCCCCCTTTTATCCCCTCAACAACCATTTTGTGAGGTAGGTTAGGCTGACAGAGAAAGTGACGTGCCCAAGGTCACCCAGCGAGCTTCCGTGGCAAATTGGAGAGTCAGTCCTGGTTTTCCAGCCAAGACCCTAGTTCAGCAGACTAACCACTACACAATACTGCAGCCAGATGTTTAGGTAGTTGTTCCAGTTTCCCTAAAGACTATGATACATGGTGGGGGAGCATTTTGTGGACATTCTGGCTTGAGGATGAGATTGTTCTACCTGAAGATACCATCTTTCTCACATAAATCTCTTTCTTTTGAAGCATCTTTCCAGAGCTAAAAACCCAACAGAGCGAGAAGCCATGACAAGGAGATTTTGTTTCCCCTCACCTCTTTTCATCCCATCCCATCCCAGTACCATCACCCCACCAGGGAAGAAAGCTAACCTGAATCTTCTGTATCATATCAATTACAGGTGGCCACACTGGTCCTTAGCAAACATTTTTTTTAAAGCTATGGAATACCTTTCATTAAGTCCAAGCAAAATAACCCAGTGCCACACGCATGCTTTCAAAACTACTCATCCTGCTGCATGTTCAAAAGCAAAGGGTGGGGGGAGATCTTCAGGACTGTCTGCATCTTGGGTAGAATGCTCTACTGACTTTATTAGGTAGAAGGTGTGTACAGTATCACCCAGAGCTAGTGTGGTGTGGTGGTTAAGAGTGGTGGTTTGGAGTGGTGGAGTCTGATCTGGAGAACCGGGTTAGATTCCCCACTCCTCCACTTGAGCGGTGGAGGCGAATCTGGTGCATTGGATTTGTTTCCCCACTCCTCCACATGAAGCCAGCTGGGTAACCTTGGGCAAGCCACAGCTGCGTTAGAGCTCTCTCAGCCCCACCTACCTCACAGGGTGTCTGTTTTGGGGAGGGGAAGGGAAGGTGATTGCAGGCTGGTTTGAGTCTCCCTTAAGTGGTAGAGAAAGTCGGCATATAAAAAACCCAACTCTTCTGCTTTTTCTTCTTCTTCTTCTTATGGGACGAAGGAGCAAAAAATTGAAGGCATCCAATGGAAAAATATTAAAATCAGCACTTAATCAATAATATTAATATACAGTATTGAATATGAATACAATAACATTAATATACAATCACAGGCCTCTCCTTTTGAGCTCAAAGTAGCGTATCCTGGTCATCCGGAAAATGCTTGTATTAGCCAGGCTAGTCTCATCCTCTCCTATAGTGTGCCGCAATGAGACTGAAAATAGACAGCCAGTTGTTACAACCAACTTAGTGCACGCATTGGAGCCCCCTAGCGGTACACCCACTTGATGCAGCCTAAAGTGTGGGATGCTTTAAAAACGTGTTCAGACTATTGCTCTCTGAAGCAATTGCAGCCTGCTTTCGTGGAACCAACTCACTCGATAACGTTGTTTTATTTTGTTTGATTATTTACTTCATTTATAGCTAAGCCTTTCTTGCTGAGATTCAAGGTCTCAGAATATAAAATAATCAGAGAACTCCGATTCATTGTACAATCGGACTAAGGTTACAGAATGGGATAACAACACAAACAAAAAGGAAAAAACAGGCATGACATACCATGATACACAAAGTAAGTAGGAAAGGCAGAAGACCATGGAGAAAAGGGAGGATGATATATACAAAAAACATTGCAATAGACTATGACCTTTTCCCTTATAGAGCAACTTCTTGTGTTGTTCCATGATGCTACAATTCCAGCCCCTTTACAAAAACAAAAAAGCCCCCTGAAGGGATTTAATCCTGAAGGAGCAAACTGACCTTGCACGTATTACGGAGACCTGGTAGAATAAAACTAGGGATGTAAATCTGACCCAGCTTTGCCCTCCCGGTTTCTCTGTACAGCAGCATGTTAGACCAGAGGATGGAGCGGTGGGGTCATGGTGGTCTATTGGAATTCCACCCATCTATCAAGATGTCTCATCTAGCAGTCTACCAATTTTGAGTGTGTGCTCCTGAAGGTCATAGAATAGAATCATAGAGTTGGAAGGGACCACCAGGGTCATCTAGTCCAACCCCCTGCACAATGCAGGAAATTCACAACTACCTCCCCCCCAAACCCCCAGTGACCCCTACTACATGCCCAGAAGATGGCCAAGATGCCTTCCCTCTCATGAACTGCCTAAGGTCATAGAATCAGCATTGCTGATGGCCATCTAACCTCTTCTTTAAAATCTCCAGGGAAGGAGAGCTTACCACCTCCCGAGGAAGCCTGTTCCACTGAGGAACTGCTCTGACTGTTAGAAAATTCTTCCTAATGTCTAGATGGAAACTCTTTTGATTTAATTTCAACCCGCTGTTTCTGGAACAACCTTCTGGGGCAACAGAAAACAACTCTATATGACAGCCCTTCAAGTACTTGAAGATGGTTATCATATCCCCTCTCAGTCTTCTCCTCTTCAGGCTAAACATACCCAGCTCCTCCAACCTTTCCTCATAGGACTTGGTCTTCAGACCCCTCACCATCTTTGTTGCCCTCCTCTGGACAGGTGAATGACCAGGACAGGGTAGGGATTCTGCTGGTGTATGTCCACCCTGATGCCCAAATATTTCTCTTCCTGAGCTGGCCAGTCTGGTCTCAGGCATTTTGGTGGAGACCCCAAGACTATTGGTCCTAGGTGACTTCAACATCCATGCCAAGACCAAGCTGTCAGTAGTGCCTCAGGATTTCATAGCATCCATGATGACCATGGGCCTGTCCCAAGTAATTACTGGCCTCGTATATTTAACAGGGCACATGCTGCATTTGGTCTACTGTGCTGCTAGAGAGGGAGATCTGGAGGTGGGGGAGTTAAAAGTAACTCCCTTGTCATGGATCGGACTCGGAGGGTTGCTATTGGAAACCAGTTATCATCACTGTGGACCTAATCTATGGCATTTCACAGGGCACAATTCTATCCCCCATGCTTTTCAATCTCTGTGTAAAGTCCTCAGGACAAATCATTCGTAGCTTTGGGGTTGGTTGTCATCAATATGCGTATGATAGCCAGCTCTATATATCCTTATCCAAGTCTCCTGGTGATGTGGTAGTGGTCCTAAATCACTAGACAGAAGTAATGCTGGTTGTTCAAATGGAGATCTTGAAGGACATTGTGCTCCCCACTTTTGATGGAATTCAGCTGACCCTTGCGAACTGGGTTAAGAGCCTTGGGGTTATACTGGACCCAATGTTATTGATGGAGAAGCAAGTTAATGCAGCTGCAAAAAATGCATTCTTCCAACTTAGTCTAGCCCACAAGATGGCTTCCTACCTTGACAAGGCCAAACTGGCCACCTGGATCCATATCACAGTAACATCGAGACTAGACTATATAGAGCTCTCCTTGAAGTCAGAGGCTTCAGTTGGTGCAGAATGCTACAGCTTGGCTATTATCAGGAGCATGCATATTACTTCCATTCTACAGTCAATTCATTGGTTGCTTATCAGTTATCAGGTTCAGTTCAAAGTATTGGCTATTACATACAAAGCCCTTCATGGCCATGGTCCCTCATATCTACAGGAGCGCCTCTCCCCCAGTGCCCCACCATGAAAGCTTCCCTCATCTTTTCAGGGCCTTCTGCAGATGCCAACCTGCAAATAGGCAAAATAAGCAACTGCCCATACATGTGCCTAGTCCATTGTGGCCCCCATCATGTGGAATGGTCTGCCTGAAGATGTCAGGAAGATTCAAACTATCCTAGCTTTCACAAACTGTACAAAACTGAAGTATTCAAAAGGGCTTTTCTACACAGGCAATAGAGTCACACTGTACCAAATATTTTACAAAAATACTTGGATGAATTATTACAGACTGTGGTCTATACTACTGTGTTTAGTTTGCTGAAACTAGGATCCTATTATGCAATTTTTGTATCATTGAATGTATCATGTTAATACTTATGCTTTGCTTCAGTTCTGTTTTTAGATTTCTGATTGGTTCTACAATCCTAATCCTATTGTATTACCTATTGAATGTCCTATCCTGTCAATTATATTGGCTCACTCTATGTAATCTGCCTTGAGTCCAGGAGACAAAGGCAGACTATAAATAACATATGTAAATAAAAAGAATAAAATGGACAGATTGTTACCTGATATAGTTTAGATTCACTGCTTCCTCTTCCCTCCATGGGGTGGTGGACCCATTAAGATGGTCCATCCCAGCCAGTTGATGGATCATGACGGATTCCTGACTGCGCCTGGGAATTTCCCCACCTCAGCTGATGATGATTCTGTCAAGGCTCTGGCTGCTCTCTGGAATATCGAAATGGCCCAGGCTGATGCCACAATTGCCCCCAATAACACTCTCCTCCTTCAGCAGACTCCCTAGTTTACAAGGCAACTGATAGCAATGAAATGGGAGGGACAACAGCTAGAACATTGCTGGGGGAGAACAAAGTGAGGCAAATGGAATGTGGCTTAGTCCATATTAGAGCCTATTCTGTAGTGCTGGTGGCGGCAAAAAAAAAAAAAAGCAATATGTGTGTGTGTGTGTGTGTGTGTGTGTTAAGTCCTGTCAAGTCGCTTCCGACTCATGGCGATCCTATGAATCAATGTCCTCCAAAATGTCCCATCTTTGACAGCCTCGCTCAGATCTTGCAAATTGAGGGCTGTGGCTTCCTTTATTGAGTCCATCCATCTCCTGTTGGGTCTTCCTCTTTTCCTGTTGCCCTCAACTTTTCCTAGCATGACTGTCTTTTCTAGTGACTCTTGTCTTCTCAAAATGTGACCAAAATACGATAGCCTCAGTTTAGTCATTTGAGCTTCTAGGGACAGTTCAGGCTTGATTTGATCTATAACCCACTGGCTTGGTTTTTTGGCAGTCAACGGTATCCATAACACTCTCCTCCAACACCACATTTCAAATGAATCAACTTTCTCCCTATCAGCTTTCTTCAACGTCCAGCTTTCACACCCATACATAGTAATAGGGAATACTATGGCATGAATTAACTTAATCTTGGTGGCCAGTGACACATCCTTACACTTCAGAATCTTTTCTAGCTCCTTCATGGCTGCCCTTCTCAGTCTCAATCTCCATCTGATTTCTTGGCTGCAGTCTCCCTTTTGGTTGATGATGGAGCCAAGTAAGTCTTCAACAATTTCTACTTCCTCATTGTCAACCTTAAATTGTGTAATTCTCCTGTAGTCATAACTTCTGTCTTCTTGATGTTCAGCTGTAGTCCTGCTTTGGCACATTACATTATATCACCATGGTATTGGACTCTGACCACATGATGGCCCTCTGTGATCAATTTGCTACTTATTTTGCACTCATTTACCTAGATCCACTCTTGGTTAGATGCTGGCATGGATACATGTTCAGACAATGTACCTTTGGCATCTGCTTGTCCGATTTATAAGGATGCCTTTCAGCATGTGGCACCTGAGAATGTGGACAGTATCCTTGGAGAGGTGAGGCCTACTACCTGTGTCCTTGATCCTAGTCCTTCCTAGCTGATAAAAGCAGCCAGAGGGGGGCTGGCAAAGTGGGGAAGAGGAGCTGTAAATGCTTCCTTGAGAGCAGGAGTTGTGCTGCATCTATGCTGACAAGACAGAGGTGCTCTGGGTTAGTGGAAAGGTAGACCAGGAACTTGAAATCTTATCTGTCTTGGATGGGGTTACACTACCCTTGAAAAGCCAGGTTTGCATCTTGGGAGTGCTTCTTGACACAGCATCACCTCATAAAATCAGATGACTGCTGTGGTTCAGAATGCTTTCATTCAGCTTTGGCTGGTGCACCAGCTGCACCCATTCCTGGCTCAGTCTGATCTAGCCACAGTGATCAGTGCCTCAGTTACATCAAGACTGAATGTGCTCTACTTGGGGCTCCCTTTGAAAAGTATCCAGAAGCTGCAGCTAGTGCAGAATGCTGTAACTAGACTGCTGGTTGAGGCCAACTACCAGGAGCATGTGACCCTGATCCTACAGCTATTACACTGGCTACCAATAAGCTCCTGAGCCCAATTCAAAGCATTGGTTTTGGAGATATAAACGGCAAAAAAAACAAGTATTTTTCAGATCAGGATATCAGGGAGCTTAAAAATATCAGTATTCCCGGTTATTCCGGTTCCAAATATTGGTTTATTATTATTCAAAAACATTATTTGAGGGGTGGGGGTTGTAGGGGCTGTTTTAAAAGTTAATAGTACCAAAATTGCCAAGCAGCTGTTGGTGCATGTCCTCTGTTGAACTCCCAAGTTTCAAGAACATTGGGTCAAGGGGTGCAATTCTATGGGTCCCTGAACAAGGTGCCCTCAGCCATCCTCCACTGTTTTCAGTGGGGGAGGGATTTCATGCTTTCTCCAGGGCAAAAGCCAATAGCAAAACACACTCGAGCATTCAGCAGCAGCCACTGGTCAAATGCCTCCCATGAAAACAGAACCAACAAGCCTAACAGAACCAATGCAGAACCAGGGAATCTTAGCAGACTCACAAGCCAATGTGGCAAGCCCAATGGAACCAATGTCAAACCAGAGATTCCCAGAAGAACAACCTTAAGCAAGGGGGCACTTTTGCAAGTCCAGCAGAACCCATGTCAATCCACAGAAACCCAGAAGAACCTCAAGCCAATGTGGCATGCCCAACAGGCTTTGGCGGTGATTCTTTGATATGTATTTGGATCCAGATATACCCCAAAAATACTGATAAGGAATGGGGTTGTATATTTTTGGATCAGATATATCCAAGTATACATCCCTAATTGGCTTTGTCCTTTAAAACCCTACATGGCTTGGGACCGGGGTATCTGAAGAACTGTCTTCTCTCATACGTTCTGGCCTTGGAATTAAGATTACAGGGAGAGGCCCTTCTGACTTTCCCACCAATCAAAGAAGCTCATTTGGTGGGTACATGAGAGAGGGTCCTTTTGATGACAGTCTCACAGTTATGGAACAACCTCTCCAGGAAGGTACACCTGGCCCCCTCACTTTCAATCTTTAGGAGGCAGTTGAAGACGGTTGTATTTAGGTCTGTATTTGACTAATTTCGTTTTTTCTTTTTTGGCAGACCTAATTGAGATTTTAAATTGTGGTCTTTTATGCATTTTTTATTATTGTATTATTAGTTACATTGTAAGCCACCTTGAGTTCCACAAGGTAGACTAATAAATTTGCAGCATGGCTGCAAGGGACTCTCCTTAGACGGTCACCGAAGTTTGGTGAACTTTGGAACAGGGGGTCCAATTTTATGGACCAGCAAAGGGGTCACCCCATCCTCCAGGCATTTGCTTTGCTGAGCTGTCCGTCGGTTTTCAGATTCAGAAGTTAAGTATCGCCGAGGACTGGCGAAAAGAGCTGATTGGCAGGCTGGCGTCTCAAAGTCTGGGGGCTCCACTCGTATCTGGGGTACATAGCATGATGTACTTGCAAATTAGCTTCCAAACTGAGGAAAACAGCTTAAATGCAAGAAAAATAAGGCACAAAAACATTTATTTTGGTGGCAAATGACATCCTGTGAACAGTCCTTTATTGTGGTCATCAAAAATCTGATTTCAAGAGATGGTCATGGTGCGGGAAAACAAAGCCTCTACTCAGGACAACCTTCAGTTTGACAACAGGTTTTCGGGGGAAGGGGATATTGGAGCCAGCCAAAGTCTTGACCACGGGGGCTGTCTGAAGGAGACTGCTCCTTCAAGGAAGCCTGGTGGTGTGAGCAGCTGTTGAAGCTGGTTCTTTTTAGTCAGAGGGTATATCCCTCCAGACAGGACTTGGTGAGCCCCATCTTTTTTTAAAAAACCTTTTGCTTGATCCATATCAACCCACTGAATGATTGGTCACACCAAGTTATCTCCGATTACACAACCCTGACCTCAAAAGGGCCCCAGCTATGGAGCCCTAACAAAACCAGTCAACAAAAGAGAGGAAAATGGGAGAAAGCATAGAGCCATGCATCTGAGCAAAGGTGACTAGCCAAACCCAAAAAAGCCGAATAATTATTAAAGCTGAATAATTATTATAGGTGATTTGGGAATCACCTATTCGGCTTTGGGGAGAGTCCCAGGTTTTGGTGTTTGGTAAACCCAAAACATGAATATTGCCGAAACGGCTAATTTCGTGTTTATTTTTGGTTCAGGTTTATTGATATGCACAACCCTAGTTGGAATATGTCTGTTCCTTTATATTTCCCTCTGTTTGGTTCCTGCAATAGCTTTAGTGTTTACCGTGTATGGTTTAAGGGCGCCTTAGATTTTAAAATTATGTTGTAGTTTTAAACGGTATACTGCGTTTGGTTTTAAATTGTGGGAAACTGTTGTGAGCTGCTCTGAGCCCAACCTGGTCATGAAAGGGTAGCATCACCGTAAAAGGCTAGGGGCCAGGCACAACTGAGACACCATCCCTGAAAAAGCCCTGGCTCTGGTTGCTGCCCACAGCAGCCTGAATAGCCCAGCTCAGACTGCGCTTATCCGAACTTGGAAGCTAAGAAGGGTCAGACACAGGTAGTACTTGGAGGAGAGACAACCAAGGAAGACAGGGGTTGCTGTATGGAGGAAGGCAACGGCAAACCACCTCTGCTTGTCTCTTGCTTGTAACACCCCATGAATGAGGTCACAACGAGACATCTGTGATTTGAAGACATGTTCTTCTGGTTGATGCCCACTTCCTTCCAAAAGTGGGGCACACAGAGCAGGGCCTTTGGTGCTGACTGCAGGTCCACATGGCCCTTGTTGCCCAAGCCCAGGAACCAGAGGTCACAACATCCCAACTCATGCCAAGGAATCGTTGGGCCACAGAAGGCCTGTGGGGATTGTGTTCAGGCTAGCATGACAAACTCCTCAGAGAGTTGGTGGAAAATTCCAGCTCCACTTAATCCCTGGGCCTTCTGAAAAACCGTGACATTAAGCATAGATCCAAACAGGAAAGAATTAGCAGGAGAAATGCCTTTCTTCTTGCAACCGCCACGGCTGTGCCAGGAGTAAGCAGCAGCAGCAGCAGCTGAGGGTCCACCCCTGCTTCCCCTCCCCGGACTGCCTCTCTAAACACACAAGGCTTACTGGGAAGATTAAGAGAGAACAGAGCAAAAGACGACAGAGTCCCTTTTGTAATGGGAATGGGATTAAGGAATCAAGTGACCGGTTGCAACTCCCAAGTGGTTTTCAGGCTTCTTAGAGCCCCGTGCCACTGTCAGGTTCATTCCCTCACAGGCCACAGAGGTGGCAGAAGGTAGGGTGTGGAGCGTGCAGCCACAAAACCCAACCAGGACTCATGCCAGGCCAGTCTTTGCACGTCCCGGAGCCTTCTTCTGTAAGTACCAGTCTACCACTGCTGAGGGATCCTGTGCGAGGTTTCTTGCTAAGTTAGATACTTGTGTTTCTGCCTTTTGTGTCAGGGTATCTTTTTCAGTTTGGTGGCTACCAGTTCCAAATACTCAATAAGCTCAGGGAGCATAACTTGAAAAACAATGTTCATAACGGAAAGTTTCTTCAGACTTCCATTTTGTGAGGCAGGTATGCATTTAAGTTGTCTTCCATACCCAGAAGGTAACAGGATGCAAATGACATCAACGGTGGGGGGGGGGGGATCTTTGACTTGTGTGTGTGTGAAGTGCCTTCAAGCCGCAGCCGACTTATGGCGACCCCTTTTGGGGGTTTTCATGGCAAGAGACTACCAGAGGTGGTTTGCCAGTGCCTTCCTCTGCACAGCAACCCTGGACTTCCTTGGTGGTCTCCCATCCAAATACTAACCAGGGCTGACCCTGCTTAGCTTCTGAGATCTGACGGGATCAGGCTAGCCTGGGCCATCCAGGTCAGGGAATCTTTGACTTACCTTAAGTGAATTTGGATATATATATTTACAGTGTACACCACATTGAGGTTAGCTTCCTATATTATGGAATTGCTCAGTGCCCATTATGTTTGCCAGCATTAATCAGAGTAGGGTTGTGTGCCTTAACATCTGAGTGAGAGGAAGCCATTTGTCAGGAGAAATTATGCACTTTGCTACAGCACTGTATATATTCTGCATTTCAGTTGCATAAGAAAAATATCTACTAGGTGCTGTGCAGAAACCAAAGTTGTTTCGATTATAAAGAACTTAGTAATATCTTCACATGGTGTGTGCATGTGTGCATTTCTGATCTGTTCCATTCTTGAGGAAGAGTTAAACCACAGTTCCCCAGTTCATCCTTTGTCACAAAATGCCAATATATAGAAGCTGACAGGTATAATGGGTGTGATGGGGGGGAAAGTGTCCTGCCCTGGTTAACTTTCATTTGGACTCAAACACAAGCCTCTTCCAGGCTCTGACACCACAGCTAATCTCACTGCCTTTCTTCTTAACATTTGACAAGTTGGGGCCCACAGTCACTGCTTTTTTCTGGGGGGGGGGGGGACAAATGATTAAGAAATTCTTTTGTGCAATACTTCTGAACCTCAGGGCTAGATAAGTAGTTTTCTGCTCACCTTGATTGGAACCGCAGCAGTCTTGCTCTCTAGTGCACCTGCCCAGGAACAGGTGAGCTGGAAAATGCCCCAATCTCAAGTTTTTAATGCAGGAGGGTGTGGTTTTGAACTCTCTCTCACCATGCTGTATGGAAGTGGGGGGCCCTGATTTTATCTCCCATTCCAACATACTAAGTTGTTAGGGGTTCCAACTAGTGATGCCAGCCTCCAGGTGGGCCCTTGGGATATTCTGGAATTACAGCTCATTTCCAGACCACAGAGATCAGTTCCCATGGAGAAAAAGGCTATTTTGGAGGGTGGATTCTATGGCATCGTACCCCACTGATCTCCCTGTCCTCCCCTGGCTCCATCCTCAAATCTCCAGGAGTTTCCCAACCTGGATCTGGCAACCCTACCCCCCATCCCCCACCAGGGGAGGGGATAGGGCTGCCAACCTCCAGGTACTAGCTGGAGATCTCCTGCTATTACAACTGATCTCCAGCCAATAAAGATCAGTCCACCTGGAGAAAAGGGCCACTTTGGCCATTGGCGTCTATGGCACTGAAGTAGGGTTGCCAACCTCCAGGTACTAGCTAGAGATCTCCTGCTATTACAACTGATCTCCAGCTGATAGAGATTAGTTTACCAGGAGAAAATGGCCACTTTGGCAATTGGACTCTATGGCATTAAAGTCCCTCCCCCAACCCTGCCCTTCTCAGGCTCCACCCCAAACATCTCCCACAGGTGGTGAAGAGGGACCTGGCAACCCTAGTTCTAACACATCTTAAAAGAGTTATGGGGGGGGGGGATTCAATTTGACTGGAAGAAGCACTTTTCCTTCAACCCCCCCTACTATTTTAAACCGTTAGAGCCTTTTAAAGCATGTCACATTCTAGAGTGAGCTTGCAGAGGAGAACATGATTTGGGATCTGGGTATATGCACCTCATAGCAAGTATCTCTCCCTTCAGGAAAATATAAGTTTCCCATTACCCCACTAGTTTATTTTCTTCATTCAACCGCCTCAATATTTTGTTGCTCAGCGCCCACTGGGCGATTTCAGTGGGTGGGGGTGTTTTATTTACAGACTTTCCTATGAACATTTGTATTGTTTCCTGCATAGGATAGTAAATACAACCACAAACCAACCCCATGTAATCCTACAACTACCCTTTTCCTCAACACAGTCCATCAGCAAGAGAAGAAGTAAAAGACAGGGCTGATACCCAGTTGGCTGAGAGTAGAGATTTAAAAATCAGAGGGTGAGAGAACGGCGGGGGAGCGGAGGGGAGAGGTAGCAACATGGAAGCAGCTAAACAAAGAATGAAAGTGAAGCATCACTGCTCAAAGAGATAAAAGAAATCTTGCCAAATGCAGGTGAAGATCTGATGAGCTTGGTCTGCGTTGTATGCCCTTATACTAAGATATAACATATCACTGACCCAATCATCCACAAAAGGAGGAATATGAAAGTTCAGGTTAGGGTTGCCAACCTCCAGGTGATGGCTGGAGAGCTCCTGCTATTACAACTGATCTCCGGCCAGTAGAGATCGGTTCACCTGGAGAAAATGGCCGCTTTGGCAATTGGGCTCTATGGCATTGAAGTCCCTCCCCTCCCCAAACCCTGCCCTCCTCAGGCTCCGCCCCAAAATCCTCCCACCGGTGGTGAAGAGGGACCTGGCAGACCTAGTTCAGGTACTGGAAGATAATTCACTTGGCGACCAGTATTGCCCTTTGAATCCATAACACGTAGGGTTGCCACCTCCAAGTCCAGAAATTACTTGAGAGCTGGGGGTGGAGCCTGGGAAGAGCAGCGTTTGGAGAGTGGAGGGACTGCAGTGGGCTATAATGCCATAGAGTCCACCTTCCAAAGCAGCCATTATCTCCAGGGGAACTGAACTCTGTGGTTTGGAGAGCAGTTGTAAATCTTGGAGATCTCCAGGCCCCACCTGGTGTTTGGCAACCCTAGTAGCACATGATATTTGGGAGATGTGTTTCATTTACCGACTTGTATTTTCTACATACCCAGGAAGGCCCTAGAGCAGTGGTTCCCAACCTTTTTTTGACCAGGGACCACTAGGACTTTTTTATTCGGTGCAGGGACCCCAAGGTTCAAAATAAAAATTCTGAGAATTTGAAAATAAACTTTAATCATAACTGTTAGTTAAACATTAAACTTAGAATAATATTTGAATATATATTTTATAATAGAGAACTTTTAATTGAAAATATTAATTTATTATGGGTTTATAACTTTGTTTCGCAGACCTTAATTTAGTTCTCACGGACCCCTGGGGGTCCATGGACCCCTGGTTGGGAACCAGTGCCCTAGAGTATGCACAATCCTCTGCTTTGTCTGCGGATTGCCCAGTTTGGCTGCCATACGGTGAGGCACAGGACCATCAAGTTTGCTAACAGAAAGAATGGTTTTTTGTAGTTGTAAAAGGCACAGTAAGAGATGCTGAGTATCTGTGTGGCTGCAAATATGATACAGGACTTCTCAGAAAAAGTTACTAATTGTTTGAAAAGGAAACGAGTCCTCCCACATTGAAATTAGCTTGTCAACAATTGTCAACAAGAAGGTCCTGAATCTGCTCTAGCCGTTCTCTTCAGCTAGAGATATTTCCTGGCATGGTCAGGTCTGCAGTTTCCCAGCATTATTTCCCCGGTGTCCTGTAAGGAGAGGTTCTGTCCTTGCTGCTATGGATGCTGGGCGTGTGCACAGGTTGTTTGACAGCCATTCAAGGAGATGCCAGGAGAACTCAATTAGCTCCGAATAGACCCAAATGTTGGGGCCCCTCTCCTAGACCCTGGGAAAGAGAACCCAATCCAAGAGTAAAACGATTATTAAGAAGGGCTGAGCTGTTTGCAACAGGGATGTGTATTAGATTATTAACTCATGGAAAACACAATGAAAAGGTCACTATTATTACAAAAAACAAATGCAAAGACCATTGACCTGATACCTAGCTGTCCGGTTTAGAGTTTAAGGAGGTCATAGGTAAGGGCAGGGGTAGTACTTAATAATGGCAAGGACTACATTGCCCAGGGTGCATCAGATGTATCCGACCAAGCATCCAGGAGAAGGAGGAAAGAAGGAGCAGAGATTCTCCTCCCATGCAAGCCTGTCGGTCCTTGTCTGGATGGTCTAGGCTAGGCTAGCAACTGCATCAAGAACCTGGCCTCAGCCACTGGCCTGCCTGCACATTGGGGAGGAGGGGAGGAGGGGAGGAGGAGGAAGCCGATGGCGAGGGAGACGAAAAACAAATAGGCTTAATAACAACAATAACTAACAGTTAATAACAACAATAACTAACAATAACTAAGTGGCTGCACAATGAAGACCAGAAAGAGTCCAAAGAATAAATGCTGCAACTACCTAAATAATACAGGGGTCAGTCTTTATGCCCACCTAGGTGTCTGTGCATTGCAGTGTCTCATCACTTCAGTACCCAACACTTGATTGGTCACAACTGAAAATGGGACCTGCTCCACTGTTGGAGAAACTGATTGAGAGCCAGCGTTACGTAGTGGTAGAGGGTTGGACTAGGATCTGGGAGACCAAGGTTCATAATCCCCACTCTACCATGGCAGCTTGCTTGGTTACCTTGAGCCAGAGTTGTTGTGAAGACAAAATGGAGGAGAGGAGAATGATGTAAACCGCTTTGGGTCTCCACTAGGGAGAAAGGTGGGGTATAAGTGAAGTGAATAAATTAGTTTTTAAAAAATGAACTACGAATACAATTCCCATACCTGGATCTCAGTTGCCTGGATCCTGCAAAAAATATCTGTGCGCATCAGCATTTGTGTGTGTGTGTGTGTGTGTGTGTGTGTGTGTGTGTGTGTGTGTGTGAGAGAGAGAGAGAGAGAGAGAGAGAGAGAGAGTTGTAAGTGCAGGTGCGCATCTGGCTGCCCATCCCCATCCACGTATCTTTTGATATATATGATGAATATCTGGTACCACCCTATGATCAACTGCCTGCAACTAGAGTTGCAGGGAGGGGCTGTGGCTCAGAGGAAGAGCCTCTGCTCTGCATGCAGAACATCCCTAGTTCAATCCCCAGCATCTCCAGTTAAAAGGATCAGGTAGAAGGTGAAGTGAAAGACCCCTGCCTGAGACCCTGGAGAGCCGCTGTCTGTCTGAGTAGACAGTACTGACCTTGATGGACCAAGGGTCTGATTCACCATAAAGCAGCTTCATGTGTCAATATGTTTACTGGAGTACGATGACAATGCAGAATGTTTGTAATTTTTATCTCCGAATCCAAGAACTGATGTCAATTGTCAATCCAAACAGGCTTTTTTCTTTTACCAAATACAGCCTTTTGGGCTGCCAATTCAAGGAAGAGGCCAATATATTGGGGATAAAGCCGTTTGAACTCTTTCCTCTGCTGTTTTCCCATTAATCATCCCAAGTTGCTGTTATCCTTACTGTGGAAAACATATGGAAGAGGTAAGCAGTGTGGTTTAGATTAAGCATTGAAATTAATATAGCTGATCCGATTGGCATGATTGCCATCTACACAGGAAGAGAAGGAGACTACTGTTCATTTTGATATTCATTCATGCAAATTGTTACAAGTGTTAACATTCCCATTCATTAGCCTGAGGACAAGTATTTTTTAAAAACCAGGTTGCAAAATTACCAAATGGCAGCCTCAGATAATGCTGGCCATTGTCTTCCTCTTAGTTCAGTCTAGGGTTGCCAGTTCCCTCACTGCTACCAGCAAGAAATTTTGGGGGGCGGAGCCTGAAGAGGGCAGAGTTTGGGAAGGGGAGGGGAGGGACTTCAATGCCATAGAGTCCAATTGCAAAAGCGGCCATTTTCTCCAGGTGAACTTATCTCTATCAGCTGGAGATCAGTTGTAATAGTGGGAGATCTCCAGCTAGTACCTGGAGGTTGGCAACCCTAGTTCAGTGAGATACGCAGGAACCACTTCTGGCCATGAAAGGAACAAATGGTTCAGTATACAGCCTGCTTGGTCATGTCTTGAGCCATCCATCTCTGATTCTATATTCTTTCTTTCTCTTTCTTTCTTTCTTTCTTTCTTTCTTTCTTTCTTTCTTTCTTTCTTTCTTTCTTTCTTTCTTTCCTTCCTTCTTTCTTTTCTCCCTTCCTTCCTTCCTCCCTCCCTCCCTCCATCATTGGAACAAGCTTCCTTTAGCAAATACATGGGCAGAAATACAGTGCAAAAAAAATCAGGATTTTGTGAGGACTATCTATCATGTTGAGCAACCCCAGGCGGTGACATGACTGAGCCAGGAAATTCACCTTATACAGACCTTATGAAACCTGCATGATCAGAAATGTGCCCAAGTGTCCCATTGTGTTTCAGCCACAGTGCTTGCTCCTTGGACATTCCATTCTGGGGGGAGTACGCCATGCATCAGAAAGCATGGACAGAAGATGTAGAAAGTCTCTCATCCCCTGCTATGCCTGACTCCTTCTCCCTTTGGCATTAGCACTCCCAGTCACACTGTCTAAGCACACAATTGTTGATGATTTTGTGCAACATGGAGACAAGGTCCTTCTGAGGATCAACTTTGCTTTCATGTTCCCTTTAATGTGTAAACTATATCCTGGGCAGCAGCCCAAACCAGAGTTGCGGTATTTAACAAATTACGTTTATGGCATCTCACCCCCACTCCCTTCTTCTTGCCATTCTTTTTCCTGCTTTAAACTTTCCCCATGATTCCTTCTCCCAGATCGTTTTACCTGTCTGTTATTATACTTGTCTCCAAAATTATTCTGAAATCTTGTTCCTGTCTACATGTACTCTTACCATGAGTTCGCTCTGTGTGCCATCCACAATATTAGCAGCTTTGGGTTTCTGAAGTAGTACAAGAAAACTAAAGTGTGACTGTTTGAGGGTTCATTTGTAAATGCTCAGAAGTTGTTTATCTGTGCATTTATAATGTAGATTTCCTTCATTTTCTGGAATAGACTGTGTTTGTGTCAATAGGATGGAAACCTCCTGGGGGTCTCTTGAAACTCTTCCCCCCCCCCCAGCATAGTACTTCCATAGTTTCCTCTGAGTCCTTCCATTCCACAAGGTCTGGCTCTAGTTTTGCTTCTATACAGGTCCCCTGCCTCCTTAAGAGCACCTTGGTCCTTATCATGCTGTTTGTTTCTAGCAGGACTTGTGATGACAGTGACCTACACCTACCGTGTAGCTGATGCACACCTAGGCACCTTTTCACAGCTCCTGCTCCGATGGAAAGGGAGCATCTACAAACTCCTCTATTGCGAGTTCTTAATCTTTATCTCTTTCTACTTCGGCATCAGCATTGTCTACAGGTGAGCGTCTCCTGAGCCTGGCATCTATCTTTAGGGCCTTTCTGTATAATCACTAAAATTCTGTCGCAAGTAGGGTTGCCAGGTCCCTCTTCGCCACCGGCGGGAGGTTTTTGGTGTGGAACCTGAGGAGGGCGGAGTATGGGGAGGGACTTCAATGCCATAGAGTCCAATGGCCAAAGCAGCCATTTCTTCCAGGTGATCTGATCTCTATCGGCTGGAGATCAGTTGTAATAGCAGATCTCCAGCTATTACATGGAGGCTGGCAACCCTAGTCACAAGTATATTTTCCACACCGTCTTTCCGCAGGTGACTGTTCAGTGATAATAGCTCAGTATCCCACCCAGATATCATAGATGGAGGTTAAGGCTTGCTGTTGAAGGGGAGCAGGAGATTTATACTTCTGCCCCCTTCTCTAGCTAAATGTGCTTATCTTCAAGAATGACATCTGTGGGCAGCAAGAAGTAGTGGTTGCCTCTCCAAAAATGTTTCCCACTAATATTTGTGCTCCCCTGCCACATGGCAACATAAGCAATATAGTTGCATGAATCACAGGAAATTAATTGTCAAACAATCTTGGTATATTGATGTGTTAGTATGAGTGGTGGTTTTTCCTTTCATTTTTAAAGCCCACATGTGGTTTTAAATAAACATGCTACCCCTTTTCTTTCCCTCAGTTTTCAGTTTAGGAAGCAAGAACAAATGTTAGGGTTGCCAGCCAGGTCTGGGTAAAAATAGAGGCTAAATGGGATGTTATTTACCTCCACACCATGAAAAGCTTTAGCTGCCTATTTCCACACATTAAGCCTTGATTAAAGGGACTGGACATTTTCCTCCAGACCTGGTGGTGACCCTAGTAAAGCTGTGGGAGGGAGAAAATTCTCCAGCAAGCAGCCCTGAATCCAGGCATATTTAGCTTCCCTGCAAAAGACATTGGACCTAGGAGGCTCAGTATAAAGATATGGATGCTGTGTGTGCGCGCGCGCGTATGCACACTTGAACACAGGCTTTTCTAGGTCGAAGCTTCTTAAACTGTGGGGGTCGCGAAAAAATTGACAACAGTAAACGGTAAAATTATATGTATACCAAATAATTGTTTTAAAATAAATTTCTTTATAATTTATTAAATGTCTGATGTGTATACCTATTTTATATACCTATATACCAGGGGTCGTGTAAACATTTCTTGGGCGAAAAGGGGTCGCAAGTGGAAAAGGTTTAAGAAGCTCTGTTCTACGTGACCACCCCCTGCTGGCCTGTTTAGCAACTACACCCTACCCCTCATTTCTCTGCGAACAAACTCAGTTTGGATGACAGAGGAAGCCCGGAGCATCTCATGTATTCCAAAGAACCAAAACAGTACATGAGGAGGGGGACTTGTGCCCCCATATGATTATGTAATCCCTCTACCTATTTTTAAATATAAGTATGTAAAGGTATGTGGGGTTTTCCTAGGAAGCTATCATTGTCTGTGTTAGAACATTTCAGTAAACAAAATGAATCAAAGAAAAGCAAGTACTAAAAAAATCAGATTTACCTTCCAGCTTCCACAGATACTGGCCAAATTTTGGAAACATTAAAAGAAGAGTGCTATAGAGCTAATATCATAGCTTCAGAACTCCCTAACTTAGCTAATGGTGCAAAATATTAGCTTGAATATAAGCCCAGGGAGGGTACATTGTCTCATTGTTTTAACAGTGTCCTCAGATTCCTAATTTACTATAGATGCTAACAGCTGTCCTGGCCCTTACAGATGTTCATTTGCTTCACTGTCTCATTTCACCTGCATTAGGTTTGATGTTTATTCTACTCTGTTATCGTCGGATGGGCGTCTCTTGCACCTGATTCAGGTGCATTGATTTCTCCTTTGACTGGATCTTCTACGCTGGCCTCCCTTTGTAACACCCCCACAATTTAACCAAGCCTTTAGATGTACTTCTGCCTTTGTAATTCCACTGCACCTTACCTAGGCAGCTTCTGGTTTGCATTGTCTTCTAATTCTGTAATCCTAGTCAATTGCATTGTTTATTCGATGTATTATGCTGTAGAATTGCATTTAAAAAAATCTGTAATCCACTTTGAGTCTCAGTGAGAAGGATTAACTGTAAATAAAGTAAATCAATATAATTCTATGTATGTAAGGCAATGAGATCTGATTCACAAAAGCTTGTGGTTCCTTCCAACTCTATGATTCTATGATTCCCTTCCAACTCTATGATGCTATGAAATGAATGTTGTTAGTCTTTAAACTATTACCTGATTCCTCTGTAATTTTTCTATTAGAGACTAACACAGCTAGCCCTCTGGAATTATGATGAGTGGAAGCAATCTCACAAATACTTTGCTTCTAAGCCATTATATTTTAGAAGAGCCAACACAATTCCTTCTCTTTCCCCAACAATAGTCTTTACATATGAATTATCCTAGAGTCTCTCTCTCTACACACAGGAAGTAAAGAAAGGAAAACATCCAAATAGTTTTTTGAAACCTTAAAAATTATAACAAAATATCTGCAAAATTGGGGGAATTGCTAGGATTGCCAGGTCCCTCTTGGCCACTGGCGGGAGGTTTTTGAGGTGGAGCCTGAGGAGGTCATGGTTTGGGGAGGGGACTTCAATGTCATAGAGTCCCATTGTCAACACGGCCATTTTCTCTGGGTGAACTGCTGTCTATCGGCTGGAGATCAGTTGTAACAGCAAGAGAATTCCAGCTAGTACCTGGAGGTTGGCAACCCTAGGACTTGCTGGGGTGAGCCCTTCCTTGCCTTTGAAAGAAACTATATGTGCAATCTTACCTGGGACTTATATAGCAAGGCAGCAAATAGAACCCAACACATTAAAAAAATTAAAATGACAAGTGGCAAGTGAGAGCTCAGTTTGCATGCCACCCACAAACAATTTCCATTATCTGTCTATGCCAACTTTGTTCCACCCAGCAACTAATGAATGTGCTACCTGGGGTAAATGTTGTATTTGTCCCAAGAAGAAAATATTGTGATTTATGTCCAGAAACCGAGACATCCCCAATAACAAAAGTGCTGTATTGAGAGACTGTACACAACAGATGGAAACAAATGTACATTTATTGGGCAAAAACCCTGATTGTGCAGAATGACCTTTGCAGGCAGCCAAGAGTCCAGTATTTCTGATCAATGAGAAATCTTTCTTACAGTTCAGAAACGGGGAATATCTCCCTTTTATTCCAGGTTTATTCTGCGTGAGAGCCAAAGACAGATGTTTGAGAAGCTGGCTCTGTACTGCAATAATTATGCTGAACTGATCCCCGTGTCTTTTGTGCTAGGTAAGGAATGATAAAAATATGAACCTGTATGAGAACTTACCTGTTCTTTTAAAATCTTCCCTGAAGGCTCCACAGCATGTTTCCCTATCATCCGAGCTGCCATAGGTAAATGCATATGGCAGGGCCCTCTTAGTAGGGGCACCAAAATTATGGGATTCCCATACTAGGGAGGTTTGTTCTGTAACATTACTGTTGGCCTTTAGGTGGCAGACTGACAATGTTTTATTCTGGAAGGCATTTACTATATTTGTGGTACAAAGGCCTTTCCTGTTTAGATGCACTGTCAATTTGGCTATAAAACTAACTTCATTATTAACTTGGTTTTATATGATGTTTTCATACCTTTGTAGGCTGCCCTAAAGATCTTGGTTTTGAAAGATGGGACATAAATATTTTACACAAATAAAAATACCAACTAAAACACTCATCTAACCAAAGCACTGTCTCACATCGACATCGAGGGTAACGTCACTTCATAAAATATGTTCCAAGGGAACGCAAACTTTCATCTTGACCCAACTTATTATGCCTTTCCTAATCTCATTATTTAAAAATAATTAATCACTTCTGAGATATTTTTGGGTTCCCTGATGTTTTCAAGGCTGGATTAAGACATGATCAAGCCCTAAATTATGGCCGGTTTAAGAGGCCCTGTAACATTATTTTTAAAAGTGTGTATTAACTGCTATTGAAATTTAGTTTTAAAAATTATATGTAGAGGTCCCTCTTAACCTGAGGCCCAAACCTGTATTTTACTTACCTTTTGTGTAAATCTTGTTGTGGCTGGGTTATTTTGGGTATGTGTGTTCTCTGTTGAGTTATGTTGATTACTTTTCACTGCTGTTACTTGTTTTAACTTGCTGAGCTTGGGTTGTTTTAGGGGTTGGGGTTGGTTATTTAAAATGTTTAGAATGTAATATTGTATTAGCTGCCTTGAGTAGCTTTGAGCTGGAGAGGCAGCAGAGAAATACACTCAATAAAATAGATAATTAAAAACATATGCATGAGTAGGAGAGACAATTATATCCTTTTCTACCTTGTTATAACTAACATGTGATTTCCACTCTAGGCTTTTACGTTACCTTGGTGGTGTCTCGCTGGTGGGGGCAATATGAGAGCATCCCTTGGCCTGATCGCATTATGAACCTGATCTCAAGTAGCGTGGAAGGGAAGGATGAGTATGGGCGCCTCCTACGACGCACCTTGGTACGCTACATCAATCTGCTGAGTGTGCTGATCTTGCGCTCTGTGAGCACTGCCGTCTTCAAGAGATTCCCAAGCATAGAACATGTTGTGAGAGCAGGTATGAGCCACAATTGTGGTGAATGGCTAGGACAAAATACAGACATGCTCCTCCGTGTCACCAACAGAGATAATGCTATGAGTTGGGGAATCCTCAAAGCTTATTGAGAGACCAAGATATGAGGAAGGGGGAATTTATGAAGTCTAAGGGTCCGCTACCTGTGCTGGTGACGATAGTTGTGCCCGCTCTGGATACCTATCAAACCACGTGCAGCCCACCAGCCATGCTTGGTGGCCAGCCAACTGTTGTGAAAGTAGGAAGCTGCCTAACAGCATTGCTCTGCTTTTTTAAGTTAAGAAAATCATATCCCACCTCCCCAGACACTTGCTTGACGTGACTCGCAAAGTACAAACAACACAGTGAATTCATAACAACCAACAACAGTAAATGATCAGCCATAAAACAGCATAACATAAAACAAAATTCAGCAGCCTAAAATGTAGGGTTGACAACGTCCAGGTGGTGGCTGGAGATCTCCTGCTGTTGCAACTGATCTCCAGCCGATAGAGATCAGTTCACCTGGAGAAAATGGTCACTTTGGCAACTGGACTCTACGGCACTGAAGTCCCTCCCCAAACACCGCCCTCCTCAGGCTCCGCCCCCAAAACCTCCCAGTATTTCCCAACCCGGAGCTGGCAACCCTATCCATCTTCTTTTAGGGAAAGCACAACACTGAGCAGCTGATAGCTGAAAAGTCAGGCAAAGAGCACGGATGCGTCATTCTAGTTGCCTTTCAGCTGCATGCTGCAGGGGCTGTACTGGGCCCAGTTCCTGCCTGCCTATGGTTGTGCAGCAGAAGTGTCTCCACATAGCCCTGCTGCATCATATGAGACAGAGGGCAACACCAAGGGATACTCCAGCCTAGGGTGGGGATTTGCCTTGCTCTTGTTATACACTTAAAGCATGAGTTAGATGAGTGCTCCCATACTGGAAGGTGAGTCCACAGCTCCACCTTCTGCTATACACTGGTAGGGCAGAATTCACTGCACAGATGTTGACCCCTGGGTGAGTAATGCCAGACTAGCTCACTAGTTCCAAAGCACAGTCTGTGTCCGTGCAGCAGCCTCTACCTCATAGCTCCTTAAATCTGCACAGCTTGGCCAAGCCACAGCTACCTCCCACCCAGGCTTGTCAGGGAAGGTTCGGGAGAGATGCCGTGAGCGTTGGACTGGCCCCCTTTCTTCCTGCTGGCTTGCAGGAGGAGAACAGGTAGCCAGGACAGACCTGCTCTAGCCCTCGGTATCTCCAAGCTAGGGCTGCCAACCTCCAGGTACTAGCTGGAGTTCTCCTGCTATTGCAACTGATCTCCGGCCAATAGAGATCAGTTCACCTGGAGAAAACGGCCACTTTGGCAATTGGACTCCATGGCATTGAAGTCCCTGCCCTCCCCAAATTCCACCCCAAAAACCTCCCACCAGTTGTGAAGAGGGACCTGGCAACCCTACTCCAAGCCCTCTTCTGAAATCTTTGAACTTCCTAGTTAAATTCCAGACTATTCTCAATAAGCCAGTAGCACTCCAAAAAAGGTTATATACTGTGTGGCTTTAGCAAGCAGATATCCCCTAAAGTTTGTGTGAATTCCACATTACTAAAAATGTACCTCAGTGCTTATAAAGATACAATCATGTGCTGACAACAAATGAGAAAGGTGTGAAATACCTCCTACCAGTGTCTTTTCTAATACAGTGGCTCTATCTAGCGGTCATTTTGTATTCTGTTTTTGGCATCTTTCTTTTTTCCCCTGTAAAGTCAACTAAAAGGGTTTTGGAAATCCCCCCCCCCATGGTGGTTGGCCCTGTGGTAAAAAGCAGCAGCTTAAAACAGAAAAATTGGACAGGCAGCAGCCAACCACAGACACTAACAATTCTGTACTCAAATTTAACTCCATTATAAAGACAGCAATCTACAATTAATTGAGGTTATTCAAAAAGAGGGATGTTCAACAACAGGGAGGACTAAGTAGCTGACCATTGAACAGGAAATCTGCTTCTGCTTTCCTCCCTCTGGGGTCCAGTTCATACCATCACGTTGCACAGGAGTGACTAAGACTGGGAGACAAACAATCGTTTTTAAGAAAGGTAAAAATGGTTTGAAAGAGGTTTTGCTTCCAAGGGCATGCGCTTGTATTTCTGTTGTCCACACAAACCTGTTTGCCACAAGCAATCCCCGCATACACACGCAAAACAGGGAATCCATATACTACCTTCATTCTCTGGAATAAACAAAAAGCGTGGTCCATTCTTAGACGGTGTGAGGTGTGATTTTGCTGTCAAGTCACAGTTGACTTATGGCAACACCATAGGGTTTTCAAGGCAAGAGGCATTCGGAGGTGGTTTGCCATTGCCCGCCTCTGCGTGGGCTGAGAGAGTTCTGAGAGAACTGCGACTGGCCCAAGACTACCAGCAGGCTTCATGTGGAGGAGGGGAGAATTGAACCCGGTTCTCCAGATTCCAGTCCACCGCTCTTAACCACTTCATCACGTTGGCTCTCATTCTTAAAACTATCACAGCACAAACCAATGTGCACGGCACTGTAAAAAGCAGCATATGCTTGCGTGCCTTAGCACCCCGTTTCTTAGATGCATGAAGCCCCAAAGCACCAACAATCTGATCGGTGTGTTGAAGATGCACAAGGGCAGGACATGGACTAGTCATCATTCCTGCTTCCTGCTTTTCCGCAGGTGAATAAACCACATCAGATAGGGGGAAAACAGTTTACAGTGTGGACAAAACATACCTGAGAGGAAAAGATCATCAACAGGGGTTTAGGGGCTTAGATAACTCCGTACGCCTTGTTCATGCATGTAAAGCCTTTTCAATGTATGGTGGTTCACAAAGTAATTAGGTTTCCATGGAGATCTCTATAATTATATGAGGTGGGCCCTTCAAATGCCTCTCGGAAATAGTTAGTCATCCTAAACCAAAAAGATGGGCACTTATTAATACTATTTTGCTCCATTTGAGTAATTACATTGGAAGTAACCTGTTTATTAAAGATCTCTTGAAACTGTCACGCTAAACAGACTTACCAAGAAATTAAGTCATTTTAAACTCAGATGAACTTACTTCTGAGTAAACATTTATAACCGGGTTCCAATGGGCGGCCTCTGTAAAATCCTGACGCCAGTTACTGCCTTCGCCAACATACTTTTGAAATACAGTGAAGCTGTTCCATCTTATTTCAAACTTAATTGAACTCCAGATCAAGTCAGACCTGGTGGACAACCCTAACAAGGATGCCTAGTGGTTCGGTTCAAAGATTTGTGGCACCAACCGCTTACATGCTTGCAATGAGCTTAAAGACAAAAAAGCCAGCACAAAGTTTAGGTTCAGGGCATCAAGACTCCTGTAAAGCAAGATCACTGGGCCCTCCAGGCCAGTTTTGATAACTGACAGCAGACCTTCAAGTGGAAGGTATTTCCCAAACCTGCTCCTGAGAGTCAAATTAAACATATCTTGAAAGATCTGTGAACAGATTCGACCTGGTTTTTAAGGAGGGATGATTGGGGTGGGGGAGAGAGAATCAGATGAAGGCTGTGGCATAGGACAGTTGAACCTTTCCCCCTGTGAGAAAATGGACTTGCAAACGGAGTTCCCTCGGGTTCCAGGAGCTCAGAGGATTCTATGGCCATTGCAGGTCTCCCCCTACCCACCCACTCCTAAAGGGTCTCCAGCTTCTCTCTGGGCATTAGCCACTGCAGTCAATTAATCCTGAAAAGTGTTCGCTTCCAAAGATGGAGGAACTGCTCGACCCAGTCCCTATAAGCCCCTTCCCTTGGGCCCACCCCTCTTCATACGTCAGGCCTGAGGATGAACAAAGACTGGCTCTCCGTTCCCACCACCGGCAGCCAAAATCCGCCCCTCCCATTACTTCTTTGAAGGTGGGATGGGGTGGTCTATTTCCCGTTTCACTCATACTTGCTAAAGCTGGGACAATCTATCGGATGTTCACAAATTTGCACTTTGGTGATGTATGCTCACCCTTGGACCCTTCCCTTTTACAGCCCTTTGTAAAGTATGACTGAAGCAGGTGTGTTATGGGTACAGAGATCAGGCTTTGAGCATTCAGGTTATAAGAATTCAGTAAACAAATAAAAATCCACCTACATGATCAGGTACAAAAATCACAGTGAGTTGGGTTATAAAGAAAAGATGAAACATGGAGTCTTCTAGCCCTAACTCTAGACATACCTTAACAGTGTTGTCTCTAGGACAGGCCATTCACTCTTACAGCTGTTTGACATTCTTCCAGTACCTCTGTTCTCCAGTTTGGGGGGCTCCTCCTCATTGTCCTCATCACATGTTCAAGATGGAGTCCTGGTGTAAAAGCTTGGCTTTCATGGCTTGGCAAGTTGGTGTTCCTAGTATGAGGCAAGCAGAAAAGGAGAGAGAGTTCTCTGGTGTGTGCAAAGAATTTATCATCTCCCTTTTGGGAGCCCATCCCCTCTCTTGGGCATTCCTTTCTTCTTGACCCGAAAGGAAAAGACACAATCTAGCATTTGTATCTGACGAAGGGAGCTTTGACTCTCAAAAGCTTATACCCTGAAAATCTTGTTGACCTCAAAGGTGCTACTGGAGTCGAATCTAGCTGTTTTACTGCAGAACAACATGGCTACCCTCTGAATCCAGTGTTTGGCTTCCCAGTCACTGTCCTTAGGTGTGACATTCTAGCTGAGGGGTTAGATGGTAAATCTTTTGTTCCATTCCATTTGTGTAACTATGTGCTGAAGTGCTCTGTGCTTGAGAGAGCTATGACTCACCCCCTGTAGTTTTTCCTTTTGCCAGTCTTTCACCAGCATTAAACCTTCTGGAGCATGGGTAGAGTGCAGCCCCAGTCATTGAAATTTTATGGGGAATTGTAGGGTAGAGGGCATTTTTTCATATTTCTCATGAAATTTTCCAAATATCACCCACACACACACACACACACGCACACATACACACACACATGCACAGGCATCTGTCTCTTTTGATCTCGGACCCCTTTGACAGATTATAGGCATTGACCTTGGAACTTTCTGCAGGCCAAGCATATGCTTTATCACTCAACCTCTTTAATAAAGCAATGTTAACAGTCTTCCTCACATATGTAATTGTTTCGGGCATTGGAACTCTGGCAACCTTTGAGATAAGAGTGACTTCATGAGATGCCGAGACTTTTACTATGAGCGTGCAACCAGAGAGTATCTGTCAGTGCCCCTAGCTCTGTGCTGTGGTGTACAAGGGACGTGGACTAGAGTGGGATAGTTTGGGCCTGAAATCCCCCGAGTAAACTGCGTACCCAGTCCCTGCCATCAAAAACTGTGCAAAAGATGCACATTCAGGCATAAATTGCTATTATAGCTGATTCTGGTTGAGGAGCAGCTTATGAACAAGGCTGTATTTCACGCTGTTTACATGTACAGAATTTAGCTTTAGTCACATAATCCTGCTGCCCAAGAAACTCAGCTTTCCTTTTAAATAAAATGCAACCTTATAGCCTAGATGGTGGCAAAGCTAGGCTTCAATGTCTGTAGGCAATGCCTAGCAAAATCTTAGAAGTTTGGTGGAAGAGGAATCAAGGAGGATTTCTACTTGTTAGAGACATTTCAGAAGTAGGATTGTGAATTGGCTTGGAGAAGAAGGGTTCGTCCCTTTAACAGAGGCTTACTATAAGGAAATAAGCAGCTGAAGCTTTACATGGGTTGCAAAGGCAGGAAACAGTACAATGGAAAGAAGGTGATACATAAGTAAACAGGGTTGCCAGCTTCCAGGTGGGGTTTGCAGATCTCCCAGAATTACAATTGATCTCCAGACGATAGAGATCAGTTTCCCTGGAGAAAAGAGATGCTCTGTTAGGTAGACTGTATGGCATTTTACCCCACAAAGGCCCCTCCCCAATCTCCACCTTCCACAGGCTCCTTCCCCAAGTCTCCTGAAATTTCCCAACCTTACAATAGAATGCAATCCTGTCCCCTTATTACAGCTACCAATCCAATATGAATGTTTCCTTCGTTTTTGCTTTTTTAAGCCAGCCTCTTTTAACTTCAGTAAATGTCCTACAATGAAGTTTCAGAGTTTGAGACTGGGCCAGATTTTGTTGACAACATTTTCAAACACAGCCTTCTCTCACATGCAATGACATGTGAGCCATCAGAAAAAAATATTTGACATATTGTGCATGAATATGAGTTTCCTCCCCAGTGTGGCTCTTTTCACCAAGTATGTCCCACATTTCAAGCAAGTACATGGGTCCTCCCTAACATGAATGCTTTCTTGTAGTATAAGATTTCTGGACTGATGGAAATGTTTCCCACATTCATAACACTAATAAGGTTTCTCTTTAGTGTGAATTCTTTCATGTACAGTAATGTTGGAGTAATTTGCAAAATCTTTTTGACATACTGAACATCAAAATGATTTTTCTTCATTATGGTTTCAAAGATCTTAAGTTTTGTAGAAGGGTGGAAGCTTTTACCACGTTCAGAACACTTAAACAGTTTCACTCTAGTGTGATTTGTGTGTGTGTATGAGTGTGTGGACCTTAAGTTGGCAACCTATTCCTTGTCCCTGCCACAGCCAACAAAATCAAAAGTCATGTTGGAAAAAATAGCAAAAAATGATCTGTAAGTCTGCATAATTTATGTGGGTGATAGAGTTCTACGTAATGCAAAACAATGCAGAGCAAACACACTTGTTTAATTCTGAGTAATACACAGATCTCCTAAAGAGGGAGCAGTGCTCTTTGCTTGTGCAGCTAGGGCCACCTCTCCAACACTCAGTCCAGACTTTTCATTCACAAGAAAACATATTGAGTGCATGTTTATTCCACACTTCTTTCAGGGACATTTTCATGGTCCTCTGCCCAGGGGTCTTATCAAATGTACCAGATGTCCTCTGTGCTACCCTCATTTTGTTTTCAGTAATAAAATTCAGTCTCTGCTTGTCATGGCTGGGTTCCCTGGGTTTACAAACCCAGGAATCTCAGGTGCAGAATTCAAACACTATTATTTTCTGGTTCCAAAAATTGTTTTGGGGCCTAATAAATGTATATTTTTTCCTGCTAAAATAATTAATTGGGAGGACAGAATTGCCTTTCCTTTCACCACTGTCTGTGTAGGACTGATGACTCCAGAAGAGCACAAGAAATATGATAGCTTGTCCTCACCCCATAACAAGTTCTGGATCCCCTGTGTGTGGTTCTCAAATCTGGCGGTGAAGGCACGCAACGATGGCCGTATCCGTGACAGTGTGCTGCTCCAAGCCATCTTGAACGTGAGTACTAAATATGCTACAGCATATCCAAGGACTGGATATGGTGGTAATTTAGAATGAAGCCAGACCGCTGAAAAGTCAAAGTGATTGATGTTTTCCTTCTAGCTCAAAGGGTGTAATGCACGCATCACTGTCCTATGACCCCAGCTGCACCAGTGGCTGCCAACACCAGCGTAATATTAATATTGTGTTATTGATACCCTGTGTGTTAGCTGGAGCTGGCTGTGTGTAAGTAGAGGGGAGGGTCCTTTAAGATAAGTCCACATAAGGCTTATTGCTTTAAGAAAGGAAAGGCTATTCTTTATTGATAAAGGATCTTGGGGTCTTAGTAGACCGAACACTGAACATGAGTCAGCAGTGTGATGCGGTAGCTAAAAAGGCAAATGTGGTCTTGGGCTGCATCAACAGAAGTATAGTGTCCAGATCACGCGAAGTGATGGTATCACTTTACTCTGCTCTGGTTAGACCTCACCTAGAGTACTTTGTTCAGTTTTGGGCACCACAATTTAAGAAAGATGTAGACAAGCTGGAACGTGTCCAGAGGAGGGCAACAAAGATGGTGAGGGGTCTGGAGACCAAGTCCTATGAGGAAAGGTTGAAGGAGCTGGGTATGTTTAGCCTGAAGAAGAGAAGACTGAGATAACCATCTTCAAGTATTTGAGGGGCTGTCATATAGAGGATGGTGCTGAGTTGTTTTCTGTTGCCCAAGAAGGCTGGACCAGAACCAACGGGTTGAAATTAAATCAAAAGAGTTTCCGTCTAGACATTAGGGAGAATTTTCTAACAGAGCGGTTCCTCAGTGGAACAGGCTTCCTCGGGAGGTGGTAAGCTCTCCTTCCATGGAGGTTTTTAAGAAGAGGTTCGATGGCCATCTGTCAGCAATGCTGATTCTGTGACCTTGGGCAGATGATGAGAGGGAGGGTATCTTGGCCATTTTCTGGTCACTAAGGATGTGGGGGGGGGAGAGGTAGTTGTGAATTTCCTGCATTGTGCAGGGGGTTGGACTTGATGACCCTGGTGGTCCCTTCCAACTCTATGATTCAATGATTCTAAGAAATCCATACTGTGATAGGAAGGATGAGAGAAGCATTCTAGCTAGCCATGCTCCGGTTGCCCTCTTGTAGGTAGAGAGAGAGAGGAGGGGCAGTCAGAAGGAAGGAAGTTCCTAAGATCAGCACTTTAGTCAAGAAAGGGATAACAGCAGAACAGACAGCTGTTATCGCCTCCCATGAGGAGCTGTCTCTTTAAGAGAAGCTCACAAGAACTGATTGAAACCCGTTCTAAAACAGACTTTTCAGTTTTTCAGTTACCAGACTAAAAGCCTCCTGCAAGCTGAAATATAAGTTCACTCTATGAGTACTCTTTTTGATCAAAAGCATAACACTGTCAGAGTATCAAGTTGATTGTAATAATCTGACAGTAACAGCTGTGTGATAGCTGTCAGATCTGAGAGATCTGGGAGGTCAAAGATGATGTAAGCAGAAGCAATAGCCTTGCTGGTACCAAAGGGAACTGCAAGAATCCGGATCTGGGCAGTTTGCTGATGCAATACTTTGGGCAGGTCCACAGGTGGCCTAATTCAGATCAGCTGCAGTGAGTGTATATAAGGCTATGTAACTGTGCTTCTGTAACACCAATTACAGCCTGGAAGTAGTAGTGGAGAAGTGTAGGTGATGGTATGTTTTATCTGTGCACTGTAAATAAAAGACACTGTTTCTTATAAAGCAAGACTGCTGGTGGTTATGTCCTGGAGGAACTCCTAATCCACTTGCTTCCACGTCAAACACCTCCTACGGTATGGGTATGCTTGCTGCAAACAGACACTGCATTGTCCTTCACGTCCAACACTGCGCAGTTCCAACAACGATACTGAAAACAACACATCAAACAACAGGGAATGTAACGATGGCTACAATACCCACCAATCATAGTGCATGGCTTGCTGATGTCACACCCCCACATTAGACATGTATGTATGGAACCATTCCATGCTTAGCAAAATGCAGTGCCTTTATGAAGTCACTCTCTCCCACCACATGGACAAACATAATACCCATAAGTTGCAAAAACAACCCCCAACCATCATGAGTAATGTGAACTGCTGTGGTGTGGACAGGATAGCTGACACACTGTGGACATTCCCAAAGCTGGAGAATTCAGTTCCTTTTTACCACACATACAACCTGTAAACAACCACCGTTTGAAGTGAAAACACACAAGGACACAGAGAAGGAAGGCTGGGAATGTCTGGCCCATCATCCAGCCACTCCCTAGAGAGGGCACATACTCAAAGAGCCTGTCGTTCCCCCTGTTCTAACCTGCCTCGCAGGATTATTATGAGGACACAGTGGAGGAGATCCTTGGAAGGAAGTCAGGTTTAAAATGTGACAGATAAATAGTCAAGCAAGAACAAAGCATTATCTGAGCAATAATCTTTTCCTTGACCCAGGGCAGGCAGATTAAGAGAGAAAGGGGAAAGTAGGATGATGTGAATCCATGAGATGCTTGAGGAACCTCCTAGGAGGAGTCTCAGAGGGAGAACAGGTGACTGCCTGCCTTCTGGCCCAATCAGAGTGGAAGAAAAGTTTGGGGATTAGCTGAGCAACTATTCTGTGTTAGGGACTATAGCCTCACTCAGACGATTCTGACAGTACAGACAGGATATTATACTTGGAACATCAGTAGTCCCATTAGGAATGTGGCAGGAGGGTATATGGAGAAAGAAATATTTAGGGATGATGAAAGAAAAGAAAACAGTTGGGAGAAATATAATGAAAGTGCTCCAAGCTCCAAGTATTAGAAAAATCTCTAGTTGTAATAAAGAAACTTCAGATCTATGTTCTGAATAATACTGCAAATACAATGCATTGAGTAAAATGAGGGATGATTAGAATGTGTGTGTAAAGTGACATCAAGCTGTAGCCGACTTATGGCAACCCAACAAGGGGGCCTAACGCACTCAGTATATACTACATTTAAAAAAACGTGTTATCCAGGTTGGATCACACCTCAGACCTCCCATTTCGGCTTGGAAATGCTTTGGAAGTGCCAGACATCTGTTTTTCCCCCAAATGCCTATACCACGATGTATTTCCTTATGTCGCTTCAAAACCGGCAATCCAAGGGGTGCTTTCAGTTACATACGCTATTCAGTTCTCCTCCCCTCTTTTTGCAACACCCAATGAAAAGCCTTTCTCCTCCCATCCCACCTTCCCCCTCCCCTCCCATTTGCATCCACCAATCATTATTGTTACTTAATTCCCCCCACCCCATAAGTGTGTGTGGTCTTACAAAGGAACACGGGAACGTTGGGACATTAGACCAACCATTTGTATTTGTGCAGGGTCCCAATCAAACATTTCCCTCATATGGAATGTCCTTGAAGTGGATTTTGTAAACCGTTCGTGGGCTTGAGGGGGAAGGAATGCAGAGGAGGGCGAGGGCTGGAAAAGTAGCGAAATTGCTGCGAGCGGCAGATGGGGAAGGAGGAAGCAGGAGGAGGAGGAAGGGAGAGAGACTGAGGGATAGAGAGAGCTCCCGCACACACACACACACACACACACACACACACACACGTTTCTCCTCGCCTGTTCCTCTCTTTCTCCCGCTGCCGGGGTTGAGCGTGCCTCCCTGCTCTCAAAAAAATTTTTTAATGCGCTCGTCCCAACGAATAAATGCAAGATCGTTGGACCAATGCCTGAAAAGACGGCAGCTCTGTGATTAGCACTGTGCAAGGAACAGCTCATTTTGTTTTTGTGTGTGTGTGGGGGGGGAATACCTGTATAGGTTGTGATTAGGGTTTCCCTGCCGTGCAAATGAGGCAATTCTTAATGGCGTACAGCGCTCCTTCAGATCAATAATATTGCGCATGCATAAAAAAGGGGGGAGGCGGGGAAGCATCAGCGATGTAGACATGATGCAGTGCTCCCCCACGCTCCTCCTCTCAACTTTTCGGACTATTACTTTGGAGGTGCAACATGACGATATGGCAATAAACCATCTTGGGAGCAGTCTTAACAGGCAGGTGCGATTGGAAATGAAGAATATGCATCCAAAACACACACAGTGAGCACCATGATAATATGCTGTAAATTGTTGGTGCGATAAGCCTTAAGGTTTTCAAGGCACGAGACTAGCAGAGGTGGTTTGCCATTGCCTTCACCTGCATAACAACCCTGGTATGTCTTGGTAGTCTCCCATCCAAGTACTAACCAGGCCTGTCCCTGCCTAACTTCTGAGATCTGATGAGATCAGGCTAGCCTGGGCCATCCAGGTCAGGGCATATTAGAACATACACACACGTGTGTGTGTGTGTGTGTGTGTGTTAAGTGTCATCAAGTCGCTTCTGACTCGTGGCGACCCTATGAATTAATGACCTCCAAAATGTCCTCTCATTAACAGCCTTGCTCAGGTCTTGCAAACTGATGTCTGTGGCTTCCTTTATAGAACCAATCTGTCTCATTCAGGGTCTTCTTTTCCTGCTGCCTTCCACATTTGCTAGAATTATTGTCTTTTCCAGTGATTCTGGTCTTCTCATAGGGCGAAAATGCACGGTCACTTTATCCTCCTTTAATCCCTATTTTAGCCAGGATTGAACGCACATTAGGCTAAACGCATACGCTCGATCCTGGCTGAATCCTGGTTGAAACAGGGATTAAAGGAGGATAAAGCGACCATGCGTTTTTGCCCATAATGCGAACAAAGTAGGATAGCCTCAGTTTAGTTATTTTAGCTTCTAGGGAGATGCACATATATAGGTTACAGTATTTGGTTTTTGCAAGAGTTCTGATTACTTTGTTAAGGGGAGGGTTGGTGGAAAGAGGGAGGAGATTCAGAAGGTGGGTTGAAATCAGGGCTTAATTTTAGCTAAAACTCAGCCCTGAAGCATGTTTTAATGCAAAGGCTTACAGACCTGGGCCACTGAATAATAATGAGGAGTATGTCTCCGAACATGTACAGAGTTCCTTCATGCAGCGTACAGGATAGGAATGTTGCTTATTGGAAACTTCTTGTTTAGAGTCATCAGTGCTAGAAACTGGTGCAGGCACCTTTAATTGGTTGAAATTTCCAGAAAGGAACTTCTATGTTGTGCAGCCAAAATATCTAAAGTACTCCATAGTAAGTTTGATATAGAGGCATACCATGCCAATAACGCAGGCAGATATAGTAAGGTTGGACCAGAATCAACGGCTTGAAATTAAATCAAAAGAGTTTCCGTCTAGACATTAAGAAGAGTTTTCTAAAAGTTATAGCGGTTCCTCAGTGGAACAGACTTCCTCTGGAGGTGGTAAGCTCTCCTTCCCTGGAGGTTTTTAAGAAGAGGTTAGATGGCCATCTGTCAGCAATGCTGATTCTATAACCTTAAGCAGATGATGAGAGGGAGGGCACCTTGGCCATCTTCTGGGCATGTAGTGGAGGTCACTGGGGGTGGAGGTAGTTGTGAATTTCCTGCATTGTTAAGGGGGTTGGACTAGATTACCCTGGTGGTCCCTTCCAACTCTATGATTCTATTATTCTAAGGCTGAGATCAGGTATTCTCTTAAACAGTGATGGAGACTCTGTAGTCTTTTCGGTCTATAATTGTTCTTTTTTTGTGCCAGGAAATGAACACTTTGCGCAGCCAGTGTGGGCGACTCTATGGATACGACTGGATCAGCATTCCTTTGGTGTACACTCAGGTGAGGACCTTGATAAATGTTTTCCTCCATGACTGCAACCAGAATTATTTTAGTATTTTAGAACAATGGGAGGAAACAAGTAAAATTTATAATCTAGAGAGATCTCAAGTCTGGATGTGACTAAGACGTGGATTAATGTGGCTACATCTGACTGAACCACGGCTGACACACCAGCCAAAACTTGGCAAAAGCATTCCAAAACACCACAGACACCTGGTTTTCTAAGGTGATGCTGTGTCAGGCAGCAGTCTTAAGCTGCGAATGTGGCTTTTCAAGGGAAGTATAACCCTACCCAAGACAGGAGAGGTCCCAAGTTCCTGGTCTACCTTTCTACTAGCCCAGAGCCCCTCTGGCTTGTCAGGATTAAGCTTCAGCTTGTTCACCCTAATTGAGCCCATTACCGACTCCAAGCACTGGCTCAGAAAATCAATATCATCTGTGGAATTAGGTGGAAAAGAAAGGCAGAGCTGGGTATCATCCAAATATTGGTGACACCATAGCTTATACTTCCTGATGACCTCTCCCAGGGACTTCTTATAGATACTAAATAGCATGGTAAATCAGATTGAGCCCTGTGGAGATCCACAGACCAACAGCTATGGGGCAGAGCAGGAATCCCCCAACACTGCCTTCTGAGACGGACACCCCAGGATAGACTTGAACCACCACACCACGGTGCCCGTTAGTCCCAGTGCTGAGAGGCAGTTCAGTAGGTTACTGTGGTTGAAAGTATCAAAGGCTGCTGAGAGGTACAGCAGAACTAGCAGGGTCACGTTCTCCATCTGGTTCTTGATAAACGTCACCAGCCAATGCGACCAAGAAGTCTCTGTTCCAACTCCTGACCTGAAGCCAGACTGAAAGTGGGTCCAGAAAATCACTCTCTTCCAAGACCCCCCGGAGCTGAGAAGAAACCACCCACTATAGTACCTCGCCCAACAATGGACAATTGGAGACTGGCTGGAAGTTCTCCAACATAGTAGGGCTCAGGGAGGGTTCCCCCCCCCCCAAAAAACAGGTGTAATTAGTGCCTTCTTGAACATGGGTGGTATAACTCCTCCTCTCAAGCATTTACCACTCCCCTTACCCTCTCAGTGAGTCCACCTCTGGCAGCTTTTATCATCCAGGAAGGTCAAGAATACAAGTGGTAAGTCTCACCTGTCCACATCATACTGAGAGCCCCCTGGCATTTCGGAGAGCACAGTGGCTGCAACAGGAAGGAAAAGGCAAACAAGGCCCATAACACAAAAAAAACTTTGCTTGTGCTCCGTTGAGTCCATCCCATTATATTCAAATCACAAAATGTACACCTGTCCTCTGTAATTGTAGACATGCTCAAAGCATTCTTTTCTTACACCTACCCTTCCCATACCTAAACAGCATATTTTCATGACCAATGAGATTATTTCCTCTGAGGACATATTTTTGTTCTTCTTTCACTATCAAAGCCTGCTTCTTTAGTATGCACACCAGCCAATTCTCTCCACCTCTTTACAGAGCTGTCTAGTACCTGACATTGCTTCGCAGCTACTGGCAGACTTGGCCCAGCAGTTAGCTGGATGAACTGTTATCTGCATTAGATACCAGACCCCCAAACTACAGTTTCTGGGCAGTCCTTATGGTGCAAGCTTCTTCTTATGCCTTATGCTACCTTATTGCTTAGATAAGCCACTCCACTGTTGCATGGTAAAAGAAGATTCCTGTCCTTGTGGACCGTAATGATAGATTAATTTGGAAACATGGAAAGACCAAAGTCTCCTGCAAGCCAAGAATCAAAGGCAGATGAAAGTAAAGATCATACAGGGTCTGTTTCCATGGGGACATATTTGGTATTAAAAGTCATCGGATGCGGTGCAATACGTAAGTAACACTAGTTTGCACTATCTCTTGCATAGTTTCAGTGTGAAATCGGGTTTGGGATTTATTGTTTGTAGATCTAGGTTATAAAATTGGGGGGAGGGGCTGCAGAAATGGACAAGATGTTACTGGGAGACCACATATAAATTCTAATCTAGCATCTTGTGCTATTCTTCTGACTTTGTGCATGTGAGGGTGGGGGGGTGAAGGATTGTTTCTCTGAGGGCCCAGGATGGCTCTTGGCAGTTCTGTCTGTAGCAATGAGCAGGGGCGGCATGTGGAGTGAGGGCCCAGATTCAAATTGGCAGATGGACTGCATAAAATCTTTTCGCTAACCGGAAGGATCAGAAGTCTGAGGAGGGATTCACCAGTGCGTGCTACCTAATGGTAAACTACCTCTGTGATCCTCAGACTTTTTGAAGCTGAACAGGTATGGTGGATGATTTGCATGTTATGCAGAGGCAAACCCAAATTTGCCATCAACTGCCCAGCAAGAGCAGCAGCCAAGGTTACCTTCCTGATAAGCCTGTTGCCCAACGCTCACATGATCTGTAAGACAGATAGGGTTGAGAGAATATGACCAGAACCAGCCGCCAGGGCACCCCTCAGACCCAGCCATGAACAGTGAGAAGGCAATAGATGAAGGGTAGGAGCAGTCTAGAAATTAGGTAAAGAAATAAAAATACATAAAAACAGAAAAGGCAGTTTTCAAAGTGTGAACGTTAAGATTCTGAGATGTGAAACATAGACAGGAAGTTTTAAATACCAGATTTCTGAAATGACTGAAGGCCAAGCAGGAAGGCAGATATTTCTACCTCCCAATGCTTTATTGCCCATGTGTGATTTTAACCCACGTATGGGTTCAAAATTTCCTGTAGTTATTGGGACTGAAATAACATAAACTGAGATTCAAAGGAGCAAAATGTAGACCTTAACATCTGAAAGATTCAAAGGGAAAGCAATGGCCAGAGTAGCTCTTGTGTGGGGAGAGGGATGGGAAAGTGAATGGAGAACTGAGCTGCTCAAACTCTTAGGATAGTTGCCAGCTGAAATTCCTTTTTCATGGAGGGTAATCTGGCTGTTTCCCACATGGGAACAGGCTTGTATGGTTTCTCCCTTGCTGCTGTGGCTACTAATACAGCACACAGCATTAATGGGGCTTCCACATGGTTGATTACCCCACAAATTCCCTGCTCTACTCCAGTTAGCAGCCATAGCGTCACAAGCACTAGGGCATCTTCATTTTTTAAAAAAATCAGCAGTTGAATATTCTTGTAACAAAGTAGTAATCCGTTTATCAGGTTCTCTGGATCGCCAGCTTTCATTTACAAAGAAAAATAAGTCTCTAGCCCTTTGCATTGTGAAGATACAAGGGACAAGGCACCTCTCTGCAACAAAAGGGACTGAAGGCTTACTTTTTTAAAAAAGAATGAAAGCTGGGAGTTCAGAGAACCTGAGACACAGATTGTTATAACACTATTAACAATATTCAGTTGTCAGTTTATAAAAGCCCTTTGGTGGCTAGGGAAAATATTCCCCAGGATGGGGAAAACAACACCCATGTGGGCAAGATTTGGCCTCTCTTTCACCAAAGTGCCACACCAGCTTTGCCGCACTGTACGTTTTCCCTTTTAATGCCAATAAAGGCTTTCGTATTCAGCTTTGCTGCAATCTTTCCCAAAATATTACTAAAGGAGGTTTGGGGGTGGGGGGAATCACAGAAAAGACAGGGAAAACTTGGAAAGTACCCAGAAGTACCACAATGTTGTGAGTAAGTGGGGGGGGGGACCCACTTTCCAATAGCATTCAAGCCTGGGCAAACAAGGTGTGTAAGTGACCTCTGCTTTAAGCCTGGTTCACAAATGCAGGAAAATGAGGTGGCAGAATGCGGAGGTCCCAGAAAGGATCGCACCATTTCAGGTTGCAGGTGGTAGAGTTCAGCTTTAAATACTCCTCTGCATTTAAAAAAAAAAAAAAAAAATTCCTAGGACTAGAACAGGAAGGAGAAAATACGTTGACAGCTGTGCTAGTTTTCTGTTTGATGGGCATTTTTAACATTCCACCTGCAGAATGAACTGCGGCAATTCATTCTCCAACTCTGGTACTTCATTGCCCTCATTGCAGGCATGAACCAGGCCTCAGCATTTTACTTGTACTAGCCATCTCAAAGCAGTATCTCCATCGCTTCGTAACAGAAAGAAACGGGACTCAGGTTGCTTCAGCAGGAGTTTGTTTGTTTGTTTTAAACTGCATAAAGTGTGCAGTCCAGTAACAGAGGATCTGATTGAACCTTTAAAGCAGGGGTGGGGAACCTTTTTTTTTGCCAAGGGCCATTTGGATATTTATAACATCATTCGCGGGCCATACATTCTGGCCCTGCCCCTTTTAACCTCTCCATTGTCGCCACTTCCGCCCCCAGCCCTCTTGTAATACAGAGGAAATACGTTTCTCCACAGCCCAGGTGGGAAAGGGTTAACACAGTTTCTTGGGTGGTCCTAGCAGCTCCATAGCTAACGACTCTTCTGCAAGGGGGAAAGAAGGTTCCTTTTCTCGGCAAAACAAACTCACATCCGCCTTGAATCGAGGCTATTCCTGGCCGCGGGTGGGGGCGGATCGCCAGTCTTAGATCCTTCTGAGCTAGAGATCTGCCAGGACCCACAAAGGGCCAGACCAAATGATTTTGCGGGCCTTATATGCCCCCCGGGCCTGACGTTCCCCACCCCTGCTTTAAAGGAAGGGGGAGGAAAAGAACCAGGGAAAAGGTTTAGAGTGGCAGTGTATATCTTGGTGTGGGCAGCAAGAGAGGGACACGTGATGCACCTTGCAGTGGTATTACAGACAACATTGGCCTACAGATGAATTAGCAAAAACACTTTTCACACAGCAATAAAGTTATAACCCAAGTGTAGTAGTTGAGGTAGAGAATCAGAGAGTACCATTATTTTTGGCTTAAATTCTGGCAACTGTGATTCTATAGCGACTCAAAGGCTTTTGAATTTAAACTGCGGTTCAGGCATTGCTGTATGGTTCTCCTCCCCATTCCAAGACAACAACAGTGTCTTGAAAGGCCCTAACAATGTTTCTTTCTCCCAGGTGGTAACCGTGGCTGTTTACAGCTTCTTCTTGTCTTGTCTGGTTGGCCGGCAGTTCCTGGACCCAGCAAAGGCATATCCTGGCCATGAGATGGACCTCTTTGTACCGATCTTCACCTTCCTACAATTTTTCTTCTACGCTGGATGGCTAAAGGTCTGTCCAAAAGAAAGAACATTGATCCCCAGGAATTTCTGTTCACCAATACAGATCATGGGAAGTGGGTTTTTGAGCCACCAATTTCAAGCAATATATATAGACACATCTTAAACAAGGGTTAGCTCCTTCACACGTAAAGCCAGGGTTCGGGGTCCTGATCTCAAGGGTCAAAGGGGTGGGGGCTCCTGAACCTTCTGCTGCTCTCTGCCTGGGGTTTTCCTCCCAGCCAGGCTTCTGCACTGGAAGAGAGGAGCTGGGGCTGAGTCATGTGAACAAGCAGCTGCTGTATCTGTGATCTTTCCCGGTCATTTTGCAGGTTGCTGAGCAGCTCATTAATCCATTTGGGGAGGATGATGACGACTTTGAAACCAACTGGCTCATTGACAGGAATCTGCAAGTGAGTTAGAATCACAGAATCATAGAGTTGGAAGGGACCACCAGGGTCATCTAATCCAACCCCTTGCACCATGCAATTATCTCCCCCCCAAACCCCCCAGTGACCCCTACTACATGCCCAGAAGATGGCCAAGATGCCTTCCCTCTCATCATCTGCCTAAGGTTATAGAATCAGCACTGCTGACAGATGGCCATCTAACCTCTTCTTTAAAACCTCCAGGGAAGGAGAGCTTACCACCTCCCGAGGAAGCCTCTTCCACTGAGGAACCGCTCTGTTAGAATACCTAACTGCTCTTCCTAATGCCTAGATGGAAACTCTTTTGATTTAATTTTAACCCGTTGTTTCTGGTACGACCTTCTTGAGCAACAGAAAACAATTCGGCACCCTCCTCTATATGACAGCCCTTCAAGTACTTGCAGATGGTTATCATATCCCCTCTCAGTCTTCTCCTCTTCAGGCTAAACATACCCAGCTCCTTCAACCTTTTCTCATAGGACTTGGTCTCCCAACCCCTCACCATCTTTGTTGCCCTCCTCTGGACATGTTCTAGCTTGTCTACATCTTTCTTAAATTGCGGTGCCCAAAACTGGACACAGTACTCTAGGTGAGGTCTAACCAGAGCAGAGTAGAGTTGGAAGCCTTCCTCAGAAGGTCTTTCTTATGCTTCCTAGGTGGCATCACTGCCCCCTTAGAACCATCAATGACTGTGGCAGCCCTCCATAGTTCTTCTGAGGGAATAAGCAGAGTACATATTAAATACTAAATTTAACCTGGAATAAAAGGGTATGAATTTCTACGTTCCCTGTCAGCAGCTCAGGCACAATTCAGAACATAGCACTGAAAAGGAACTTCATACAGTATTATTAGTCCTGTTAATCAAATTCATGCCTTTCTTGGTGTTCAGCTCCATTATGGTAAAGACTTGTGTGTTTAATAACTTCAATGAAGACTTTTAAGATAACATTTTAATTTGTATGTTTTAATTTGGTGGCCACCTTGATGGCCCTATGAGGGTAGAATGGTGAGGTAAAAATCTTGTTAATAAAGAAATAATAAATATTTCTCGGTGTGACCTTCCTATTTCTTGCACATCAAGATCATTCTTTAATGCTGAGGCTTCCTGTGCTGACCTCTCACTGAGCTTTCCCTCATGCTGTTTTTCTTGCACTTTGATCATCCCCTTGCCATTCATGAGATGATGCTCCGTCCTGTGCCTCAAAGATACTCCTTTTGGCAGGTCTACACAACTTCCGACCCACCATGCTGAGCACAGCCCAGCAGGGTCTCCATAACCACCGTTTTATCCCACCTTTCTGAAATAACAGGGAAAAGGGAGGGGGCACAATACACGGTTATCTTGGTGCGCTGCTCCATTATTGTCATATGCCCTCCTGCATATTCAGTTATTAAATCAAACAAGCCCAACTTTTCAATCAGCTTTTATATTACAACCCTTCCCCAGTTATTAGAAACTAGGATAATATAAGTGTAGTTTTTACCCCCATTGTCTGACATGCATGTCCTCTTGCGACAGGTCTCTCTTATGGCTGTGGATGAAATGCACCAGGATTTGCCAGCTCTGCAGAAAGATCCATACTGGAATGAACCAGACCCCCAGCCACCCTACACAGCAGCTACTGCAGAATATAAGCGGCCATCTTTCCTTGGCTCAACCTTTGACATCAGGCAAGTGAAGTTACCTAAAACAACACTGGCAGTCTGACAAAGTAGATAATAAAAAAAACATCTGATGTTTTTTCTTTCCAATGAATGCTCATCCCACAATATACATTGTTCATATTTAAAGTTCCACAAGGCTTTTGTATGTGTTAAGTGCCGTCAAGTCGTCTCCGACTCATGGCGACCCTATGAATCAATGTCCTCCAAAGTGTCCTATCCTTAACAGCCTTGCTCAGATCTTGCAAACTGAGGGCCATGGCTTCCTTTATAGAGTCAATCCATCTCTTGTTGGGTCTTCCTCTTTTTCTGCTGCCTTCAACTTTTCCTAGCATGATTGTCTTTTCCAGTGACTCTTGTCTTCTCATAATATGTCCAAAGTACGACAGCCTCAGTTTAGTCATTTTAGCTTCTAGGGTCAGTTCAGGCTTGATTTGATCTAAAACCCACTGATTTTAGCTTTTAGCGGTTTGTAAAAATGTACATTCCCTGAAGTGCAGACATTTTTTTAATTTTATTTTTTGCTGAGCATCATATACCCATGTTTTTGGCTGTTTTGATTCACTACAAAGTTGTTATTATGGCTTCCTGTATAACCTTAGTCATCCATCCCTCTCGGCTAAATTGTTTGCAGTACCGAGCCCCACCCTTCTCTTTAGCACTCAGGTGATCACCAAATACTCTGCAGGCAATAAAGTTAGTATAATTGCCCAAGGTAATCAAGGCAGTTGCTGCCAAATAAGCAGTATGTGTACACACAATTTTGTAATCCATGAGGTGTCTCTTTGACTCATGTCTGAAGACATATTACTTCTCACAGAATTCAGCTTTTCGTGATGAGGGACATGGAGATAGAAAGGTATGCTGTAAACACAGAGTCCACGCAGCTAACACTGAAGAGGCAGATAGCAATGCACTCCCCTTCTCTGCTGTGAGGTCTGTGCTGGCAGTGACTGGCTTGGAAAGAGATCTTGGGGTTGTGGTATATAGCTCAATGAAAATGTTGGTGGCAGCAGTGAAAAAGGCAAACTCTACACTGGGAATTATTAGGAAAAGGATTGCAAATACAGTAACAAGTACTGCAATGCCTTTGTAGAGATCTGTTAGAATACTGTATAAGTTCTAGTCCATCTATCTTTTTTAGAAGCCAATGCTATTTTTCAGGTGTCAGGGTTTTGTATTTTAATGACCGTATTTTCTAATTACTGCTACCACAAAATCGATTCCTAACTTCTTAATAGAGTCTCATAATTTTGTTAAAGCTAAGACCAAAGAGTTTTAGTATATAAACAAATACTCGCCCACCTAGTGGCACAGGATGGTCTGTTGCACCAGCCGGGCGTAGCCGTCCAGCCGCACGCCAGAGTTGCTCCTGCTCCGCATGGTCGGGGCGGAATTCTACAGCCAGCTCCTGCTACCTCCGCCTGCAGGGATGAAATGAGGACACACTGGCTAAGAACTCGCTCCCCCCCCCCATGCGCATTCTGGCCCTGTCTCCTTTAACTCCTCCATTGTCACTACTTCCGCCCCCAGCCCTCTTGTAGTACAGAGGGAATACGTTTCTCCATGGCCCAGGTGGGAAAGGGTTAACACAGTTTCTTGGGCGGTCCTAGAAGCTCCATAGCTAACGACTCTTCTGCAAGGGGGAAAAAAGGTTGCTTTTCTCATTAAAACAAATTCACATCTGCCTTGAATAGAGGCTATTCCTGTCTGCAGGAGGGGGCAGATTACCAGTCTTAGATCCTTCTGAGATAGAGATCTGCCAGGACCCACAAAGGGCCAGGCAAAATGATTTCACAGGCCTTAAATGGCCCCCGGGCCTAACATTCCCCACCCCTGCCTTAGGGGGTGGGATAAACATTGAGTAAAATTCCTTTGGTGTATATACATATGTGCTTAGAGCCATGCTATAAGTCTTCTCTTCAGTCAGTATATGTGACTGCCTGCCTCTCTTTTCCAGCATGCAGAAAGAAGAGATGGAATTCCAACCCCTGGAAAAGATTAAAGAAAATGAGGAAGCAAACCATTCAACGCCACTGTTGGGGCACATAAGCCGCTTCCTGAGTGTCCAATCCCCGAGTTTCACCAGAGCATCGTCAAGAATGAATCTGATGCGTCGGAGGAATGAAAATGTGCCTCCTTCCCCTTATTATGTTTATCCAGATGGGAAATCTGGGAGCCCTACTAGTATTAATCCTCAAAAGTTTAACCCAGGTTTCAGTTCACAGGATCCATGGGACAATGAAGACAGCAAACTAAGAGAATTTGATGCCTTCATGTCAACTCCGTTCTATGAGAGGCCTGGTTTCTACAGTGCGCCACAAACACCCATCAGCTCCATTCCAATGATCTTCCCATCCAGACGTCTAGGCCGCAAGAAGCCTCCTGCCCTCTCCAGTATTGTTGCCTGCTCTTTGAGGGACAACTCTGCCAGCCAGTCTCCTTGTAAGGCTAGTGATAAGGATAGAAGTCAGACCTCTCTTGGTTCAGGACCTAAAGAAACTTCTGCTTGGCCAGCAGAAAAAAGCCAAATACCAGACACACTAGCAGTGACGGTAGAAGAGGAGGAAAAATCAACAAGCCATAAATTCAAAGACGTTGTTCCTCTTGGAAGCCCAGGGGCCCTGTCCTCAAGGGACTCAGGAAGTCCCAGTTTTCATTTCTTTCCTGACTCCCCAGACCCTGAGTGGCAAGCTAACAGCAAGAACAGCATGAAAGCCTACCATCATCCATGGCTGACTCCAGATAACACAGCAACTCCAAATCCAGATCACCCTACCTCCCTTCATATCAGTGGCATCAGGACCCCTAGCAGCAATGGCCCTAACTTCTTTTCATTCACACCTTTGACATCCCCAGTGCTTGAGAGATCCCATCTGAACAAGGCAAAAGCTGCCATGGGGCCTAGCTCAGATAACACTCCTGGAATTCCTGAGCAAGATCCTGCAATGGTTTCTGGGCATGCAAAAGACATAGGAAGTGGAGGCACCAATGTTCATCTCACTAAAGATCAGAGAAAGGTAGCCAGCTCTTCACCCAATGATTCCGGCATCTCTCTAGCAGAGGGAGACCTTGTAGGATTAATGGAGGTGATAATGGAAACCAGCGAAAATACAGCTGATGAAGGGATGATGGAGAGGGACAACTAAATGGAACGGGCTCACAGGTTCTTTAGGATGGCGTCATTGTTCTTTAACCAAGCTTCATTGATGCTCAGACTTTTAATAACAGCCAGAGGCACCAGAACCAGGTACTAGGAGCTGAAGAACAATTGAGAACGCTAGCTCCTTAGGTTGAGCGGCTCACGTGTACTTCCATCAACCAGTCTGTTACAAACTCTATACTCATTGCAAGACTACGAAAACAGCTGCAATTCCAGTAAGCAGTTGAGTTGTTTGTTGACCAGTTTGAAAGCACCAAAGAATGGAATCAAGTCACTAACACTGGAACCAGTTTCAGTTGTAGATTGTCAGTTTTGCACAACTACTGTTTCAATCAGTGATTCCTTTCCCACTCATGATGTTTACTTGGTGAGCACCTGTACTAGGGCAACCGACAGGTGAAACTTGTTGGATATGTTCCAAGCTGGAGAGCATATTTCTTCACACAATATCAGGCAACTCCCATGCAATGATTACAGAAGACCACCACACGCTGGACGAGACTTGCCTGAATCAGACAATTTACAAGGGCCCAAATTACAGCAAATACCCATGAGTAGTAGTACATTTATGTTTATCCATTTCAAAAGCACATCAGTCTTCAGGCTCTACAGTACAGAGACTCTATGGCGCCAGTTCCCATGCCATGTACTCCAGGATTAGATTAAATGTACTTTGAAAAACCAGCAGGTTCGGTTGGTTCACCATTCTTTGCCCAGAACAGCCAGGATGACCCATGCAGCATTAATTCCTATCTGCTGCCAAAATATGGGGAGGGATCCTAGAAACATCACTATTGGCCCCAAAATTGGCCCCCTGAGCTAAAAGACTTACTGGATAACAGGAGGGCAGAATAGCAGGCAATTTTGACTGGGCTGTCCTGCAGCAAGGATGCCTGCCTATTGTCCTGGGAACTTACAAGCATATTTTTTCTCAATCTATTCTGCAGTTTAAGAGTGAAGCATGCCTCCAACTGTAATATGGAAAAAAAACTGAGCTCTAGGTGAGGATAAAATGGAGGAGAGAATGATGAAGCCGCTTTGAGTTCCCACTGGAGAGAAAGGTAATATAAATGAAGTAAATAAATGCTTGAGAAACCCTGCTCTACATGTATAACCATCTTTAGAAAATAAACACTACACAGCAGACCGATGGAAGCCACTTTGGGGCCCCTCTGGGGAGAACAGGGTATAAATGAAGTTAAATAAACAAAATGAAGACTCAAAGGATAATATCCTCCAACCCAACAAGCATTTACAATTTAGATGAGCTATCAGTGCAATCTTAAGGAGAGTTACTCCAGTCTAACTCAGTTCATTTCAATGGGCTTAGACTGGAGTAACTCTGCATAGGAATTGCACTGTATAGTACAAATGGTTAGAACAGCTTTCTTACACTATAAGGAGCCCAGATATTGTGCTCTAACCCTTCACTAAGTAAGCAAAAAAGAAAATCATGTCATACTTTGGACTATGCTCCACTTCTAAAAAGCAGGTGACAAAGCCACCTGTGAAGAAAACATTTCACTTCCTAATAACTTAAATAGTATCAGCGAAAGCAGACAGCGCCCTTCCTGTTTTACCAAGCAAAATCAAATGGGCTGTTTGCATTTGCCATAGATAACACCTTGAGCAACTGACAGACCCAACAAACTCTGCCTGCCCAGAAAAAGCTTTTAGTTGCCAAAATTAAATTGAAGCGGATATGAAAAGTACTGTTACAATTTGGGGTAAACACCTGTAACCACTTTTTTTTCCATACTGGAAACCTCAAGAGATGCCACATGAGAACTGTGACCATTCTCACTTCTCTGCTGCCGCCCCCTTACCATCTGGCTTACTGGACTAGTTGCAACACAAGCCAGTGTCTACATAAGGAGGAAATTCCCTTCATAAAAATGAGCTGTACCCTTTTAGACTATAAGAACAGTTAGATTAGCATTAAAGAATCTCCACTATAACCATAACTTAAATGTACTATTTTGACTACAACATATGAAGAGTTGGTTATATGCCAACTTTCTCTTCCACTTAAGGGAGACTCAAACCGGCTTACAATCACCTTCTCCTCCCCTCAACAGACACCCTGTGAGGTAGGTAGGGCTGAGAGAGCTCTATAAGAGCTGTGACTAGCCCAAGGTCACCCAGCTGGCTTTGTGTGTAGGAGTGGGAAACAAATCCAGTTCACCAGATTAGCCTCCACTGCTCTACCAGTTGGTAGTTTCCATCCACAAAGCTGGTATACAAGCATGAGGTTGGGCTATGTACATGCTACACAATCACTGATTTGACATGAGCTATCAACATCAATTTCTCCTTTTCTAGCCTTTCTGCTCATTGTAAGAGGTAGTGTGCTGCAGCTGTTATTCACTGTCGTTATTTTTAGCAGATTTCAATCTATTGCAAACATCTAACAAATGACTGCCCAATTCATTAGTGGAAGCTATGCCACCAGGCAATTATTCATCCATCCTACAGGACTCCTTAGAAATAGTCAAGATGGACTAAAGTAATAGTGTAGACATGTTTTTACCAATTCATGGGATGTTTTGTATATTCCTATTGTCGCCAGTTAAGAGCGTGGGGGGTCCCTAAGCATGATTTATTGGTACTGTACTGGGAGACATGAGAAAGCTTAAAATTGTTGACACCTACATGCTTAATTATCTCAGGATGTACATAAAATGTTGAAGCAGATTAGTAAAGCTTTGCATGGATGTCATCAAAACTCGTATATAATTGGAAAGATGTAGCAGTAATTAAGAAGAGTTGGTTTTTATATGCTGACTTTCCTTTACCACTTGAAACTTAAACCAGCTTACAATCACCTTCCCTTCCTTTGTGAGGTGGGTGGGGCTGAGAGAATGTGACTTGCCCAAGGTCACCCAGCTGGCTTCATCTGGAGGAGTGGGGAATCAAACCCAGTTCTCCAGATCAGACTCCACCACTCCAAACAACTTAACACACTGATTTCTACAGTAGCGTCAGAAGAGATTCAGCTCTTCACTTGCTTTCCCAAGATTAGATTGTCCTTCTAAAGCAACATGATATGAACTGTATCAAAATACTAATGACAACCAGGTTAACCACAGAGAGCCATCCAACTCCACAGTGAAGCATCTTGTTTTGCAGAGAGGAGGTCTCAGGTCCAATGCCAGCATCTCCAGTTGAGATCTGGTAGTAGTTGTGGAAGACCTTGAACTAAGATCCATGGAAGACCGTGAACCGAGATCCTGGAAAGCCATTGTCAGTCCATGTTGACTAAATAGTGACTTTGATAGACAAATGGTCTGACAGCTTCAAGCATATATGTATGTGTAGTTGCTTTTTAAAAATCCAGAAGCATAACCAAGTCCAGCAATTCCAGCAAGAAGTCTTTGAGCACCCTGAAATAGCAACTTTACTGCAACAGATCACATCCTGCAGTGTCTTAATGAACACAAAGATCCTGGCCCACAAAATCATATGCTATAGTAGGTACACTGATTTAGGATGGCCCCTGCACATTTTTACTTCGAACAACGAATATTTAATGGGGGAATCATGGCACTGTGCATTTGCAATGAACAAGCCTAAACATGGGAAGGAAGTTCAAAATGTAGCCCCGCTAACTCCTTGCTTCCTGCCAGTGGGGCAGCTGTTGTGTATGCACCAATGTCCCCAGTGAAGTTACTGGAGAGCACTGGAGACCTAGAAACTGCAGTAACTTTGAAGATAAATACTTTACATCACTTGATATACTTCACTGGCTCCCTACATATGACAGCACAGCTGAAACCAACTGGAACCAAGTCAGTTTATTGGGCATGAGCTACAACAAAAATTGATTTTTTTTTACAGTCATGGACAGTGTTAGGGATAAACCAAAGACACATGCAAGGTCAAACAAAAAACTCGAGTCCCAGTGAGGCATTAATGGCAGGCTTCTAGTTCTCATTGTCACTTTCTCCCAAGGTGTGCTTGTCGAACAGGTACTCTGCCATTCCAGATTGTGGTGCCCCCATCTTGCGCAGATTGGTCACATGATCACCCAGCTCCTTGATGGATTTGACCTGCTCATCCAGATAGTGCGTTTCAATGAAATCACATAACTACAAGGGAAAAAAAAGAGTGTAGGTTAAACACAAGAACACACTTCCAGCCCACAGAAAGCCAAGCGGCCCTCAGGGTATTATGCAAGAATATGACGACCAAAAAAAACCAGTGTGACATCATTAGTCTGGGTTTTCAACTCAGTTGTGCTTCTCTTCCTTCCTCATTCCCCCCTGCCCAGCACAGATGTAGTTTCTAGACTTTACAAACTCCATTAATGGGAACAGTTAAGGAAATGCAAGGATATTATTGTTGACCTCCAGCCTTATGGGTAACTCATGCTGTAGAGTTCTGTGGTGAGGTGGTCTAAGTTCTGCAGCAATAAAAATGCATTCTGCTACATGAATTAGTTACCCTGACCTCTGGATGGCCCAGGGTGGCCCAATCTCGTCAGATCTTGGAAGCGAAGGAGGGTTGGCCCAGGTTAGTATTTAGATGGGACATGGTACAAAGCAGTCGGCCTGTACTATAGGAGCATGGCATTCCCATTAGCTGCAACTTACATGAGGATCATTTTTTTCAGTTGCCAGTTTATGCAGTTCCAGCAGAGACTGGTTCACGTTCTTCTCCAAGTGCAAAGAACACTCCATTGCCGTCAGCCCACTCTCCCAATCATCACGATCTGGCTTCTAACAAAAGCAAGAATACCAATTTTCACATTGGAGATCCAAGCAGATATCCCTGACAACACAGTATGCCCGTCACAAAAGACCTTCTGCTTTAGCGTACACACTCCAAGGTATTCAAAAAAATTTCTCTGACATAGGACACTTGCTTAGTTAGCATCACCTAGGAAACAATGAAGTTACATGCAACGCCTACTTACGTTCAGGCAAGTGTCCCAGTTTATAAGCACAATCACCATCAGATCAGTACACACTATAGTTTCCATGACAGCCAGATTCTCAAATCACATTTTCATTGTACCACAATTCTGGAAGGCCTAGTATTTTACACTGAGATATCAACCTAGTCTTGTGTTTTTTGCACTCTCTACCTTAATGAAACCCTTTCAAGGTAGGACTATCTGCCCATCTTGTAAAGGTATGGGACCACTTCTACATCACACAAAATTCACCAGCCAAGCCCACTGGGTTTACGCAGGGCCGCTATGAGATCAAGTCTATCCCAAACACTTTTCAGCATGCACACCTGTAGAGCAGCAATGGCTGGGATGCTTGTCCCTCAATGCTGTTCTCATGAAAAGACTCCATGAACCCCAGGGCTCCCTGGAACACAGTTTGAAAGCTACTACCTTGAAGTAAAGGCACATGATTACCGCTGAACTGTACCATGGGTGTGTGCAAGTGTGTGTGAATGCTTCTCATTTATAAGAGGTCTTTGTATGTATATGACTACTATGTGAGGAGGATCTAGCTAGGCCCACCTCTACAACATTCTCAGTTGTGTATGCATGAGGTACAACCATAAATTGCATTAGGAGGAAAGGCAGCATAAAACTGTAAAAAAAAAAAAAATACAGCAAGTCCCACACCAGAATACAGCTGCACGATACACCCTTAACTCTCGAGTCTTATTTAGCACAACTGACCTTGATGTCCTGTAGGAAAATACGACCACCCCTCTGGTTCTGCAGCTTCATAAGTTTCTCTGCATGCTCGCGCTCCTCACGGGACTGGTGCAAGAAGTACTTGGCAAAGTTCTTCAGAGCCACGTCATCACGGTCAAAGTAGTAGGACTGAGGGGGGAAATATCCAAATTATTGAATTCAAATTCAAATACCTTTATTGGCATAATACATATTGTAGAAAAATAAATAAATAAAAGATTAAGGATAAAAACTTTAAATAGAGTCTGAATATAATTCAGTCCCCGGTACTGTGGTCCTTCTTCAAACTAAGTGCCCATTGATTGACCACTGTCATCAGGAATCTTGCCACCTTTTCAGTGATCTGTGAATCACAGTCGGCTAGTGGCTTGTGAAGCATCTTGCTGCTGTTTGGAGAGGAGTATGGGACTAAAGGTTTTATGAGATTTTCTCTTGAGATATCGTATAGGTGGCAGTCCAAAAGTATGTGGGACAGAGTCAGGGCATCCTGCGTCACATCTGCAGAAATTGACTTATAGGAGCCAGTATTTCAGCCATTAACACTCAGCCGACTGTTCCTAATTTTGTTATGGAATGAACAGATAGATGTTTGCTGATACGGATTTGATTAACTGCTTGATCTTTATCAAGCCTGGCTGTACTCAGGTTCACAATAACCATCTTAAAATATAATACACAAAATTGAGAATTATTGTAATGTCAGAGCTAATGATGCATCTGATTCCCCATAGCAATGCAGCTGCTTGGGGGGGGGGGGAGGGGAAGCTGACATTTACACAGAAGTCATGGTGGCCCCTTCAAGGAAGAGAAATCTTACTGCTTGGGAACTTCAGCAACTCATTTGCAATTTTAAAAAACACTAGGATGATAAAATCTTGTTTGGAAGAGTCATCATGGCAATGGGGTTTGAGTGCCGGAGGCATACTTTCCCCAATTATACCATTAAGCTACCATCAACTGCACAGCGATTTCTCCACTTGAGCACAATCCCACATAGTGCACACTTTAAACTTTGTGAAGCTGAGGAAAGTTCAGGGACAGAAGGTAAGGTTAACAAGTTGTGGGAGATCTTTTCTTTCTTTAGGAACCAGAGGTCACTAGCAGCAGAAGAGTTGGTTTTTATATGCCGACTTTCTCTACCACTTAAGGGAGACTCAAACCAGCTTACAATCACCTTCCCCGCCGCACAACAGACACCCTGTGAGGTAGGTGAGGCTGAGAGAGTTCTAAACAGCTGTGACTTGCCCAAGGTCACCCAGATGGCTTCGTGTGTAAGAGTGGGGAAACAAATCCAGTTCACCAGATTAGCCTCTGCCTCTTATGAGGAGGAGTGTGGAATCAAACCTGGTTCTCCAGATCAGAGTCCACAGCTCCAAACCACTACACCACGCTGCCAGAATTTACCCCCCCCTCTTGCAGTTTCAATAATGCTATTCATTTTACAGCTGCAACATTGTTTTTTTATAGCTTGCTGTATATGCGCCTTCCTTCAAATCCAGTATATATTGATCAAGGTTATATGACAGCCGACAACCCGATTTCAGCATCCAACAAAGGTCATTCAATGTGGATGAACTGAACACACCCACAATCATCATTACACCATCTTTAACCACAGAAATTCAGACTATCATCTTAAATAAGCTAATGCACTGAGCAGCTTATTGCTTAGTTCTGGAGAAAGTATAGGTTAAGTATTCATCTCACAATACACCCTGGCTGCAGGTTCCGATGAAGACTGGTACACAGAAGAAGTTTTTCAGCAACCCTTTCCCCAGCCTAATCATTGGACACAGTTCTCTGGAAGGAGCCAAAAGGTGCCTCTGTGCTCACACCCTTCAAGCCATGCTGTTGTCAAGCGGATAGGTCTACTGGCAATGCCAGATGCCTGTACACCTACCCCCACCCCCCAGATTATCTACTGGCTCGAAACAAGAGGAAATAATGGTATCTATTTCACCAAGATTTCCGACTCTTCAGTCCAAAGGCTTCAGTAATGCCAGTGCATACAAACAATCATTATCTCAGGCCCAAGGTCAACTGAAGCTCGATTACTCTTTATCAGAAACAAGCTCTGGAGACTTTGCACCCAAACACAGCTCATTTCGCAAATTTGAAACCAACCGCCTGGTGGGCCAAAACCATATAAATCCACCTTGCCAGTTTAATCAGATCCCATGTGATTACATCACTACAATGCTCCTGCGACCCAAAGGCGCAGGGATCAGCAACGAGGAGCTCGTTGCCTGTGGCGCAGCAGCTAAACAGAAGCTTTAAGTCCCCTCTCAGTCAAGGGAGCAGTCGCTGGCCATTTACACATGGGAGGTTTTGCCTTGGATTTGCGGCTCTCTAGATGCACATTTTTCCCCATCCGAATTCTCAAAACTCTGCATGGGGGCTTATTGTTGAGTTGGAGAATTTGGATGGGGGGCAATGTGCATCCAGAGAGCAGCAAATCCCAGGCAAAACCTCCCATGCGTAAATGGAAACTGTCTTTGCAGAGGGGGAGAGCACATTAAGGGCACACATCTCCCTCTTCATCGCTGTCGTGCCCATAGGGAAGAAAAAACATGAAAACAAAAGGAGCCTTTGGATCGACACAAACTGTCACCGAAACCTGCATTTCCTTGCTATAGCTGCCACAGCACTAAATCAGGGCTGTAGGCCGGTTTTTAGGGTCGCCCCCCCCCCCCCACCAATCCTGCATCTAGAACAGGCAGGAAAGAACCAGGGTTACTCTGGGAGAAGATCCAGGAAATGTGCAAAGGGGGCCAGAGAGGCGCGATTGTTTACCACGATCCTGGCACCCGAGAACTCCTCCTTCCCTACCCGCCTGCAGGGAGGTAATCCAGAAGGGAGGCACCGCCCACACCAAGCAGAGGCCTCACTCCTCAAGGACACGCCAAGGCACATAAACATTGAGGCTGTGCTGGCCGTTGCTTCCACGTTCTTCTTCACCCGCACCAGGCAGGGCTGGGGCTACCATTAGGCGAACTAGGCAGTCGCTTAGGGCGCAGACCTCAGAGGGGCACAGAACTGGCCTGAGGGGCACAGTTTTAAACAGATTAGTTTCTTGGGGGGGGGGGAAATGTAACTGACAATTTATATTTCAATTTTTTTTAAGGTTAACTGCCACAACAGTGCTATGGAATATAATTAACTGTGTGTGTGTGTGTGTGTGTAAAGTGCCGTCAAGTCGCAGCCGACTTAAGGTGACCCCTTTTTTGGGGGGGGGGTTTCATGGCAAGAGACGAACAGAGGTGGTTTGCCAGTGCCTTCCTCTGCACAGCAACCCTGGACTTCCTTGGCGGTCTCCCATCCAAATACTAACCAGAGCTGACCCTGCTTAGCTTAAGAACATAAGAAAGGCCCTGCTGGATCAGACCAAGGCCCATCAAGTCCAGCAGTCTGTTCTCACAGCTTCTGAGATCTGAGGAGATCAGGCTAGCCTGGGCCATCCAGGTCAGGGCATAATTAACTATAACGTCTTACAAAAGGTTTTGCAGGAATGCATCAGGCTTTTATTTCATTTTTATTACAAGACATCTGTTTTGTTTTGTTTTAATTGGTTTTTTAAAATTGGTTAGCAGTGGCGGGGGGTTGGACTGGATAAATGAAATGTTGGAACTAGCAGAAATGGCTAAACTTGCGGCATTAGTAAATCAAAAGGCGAACACAGAATTGGTGGGAGAATGGGCGGCATGGACAATATATTGCCAAAATGAGCTTAAATTGGGAAGCATCGAAGGTTATGTTTTACTCTAATTCAAATCGATTAAGGTAGAAATACTATTAAGATCAAAGATTCAGATTTTAAGAAACGTAATTGGATTAATCTATTGTATTGAATTAGCTTTACTGTCACCTTCGCATTTAGTTTCTATCAAAAAGATAAAGAGGAGGAGAGAGGGGAAGTCAACGAGAATATACGAACTAATTAGTTATACAGAATAGAGGAATATTGTTTATATTATGTAATTATCTTAATGAACGATGGAAACTACTGTGCTATAAAAAACAATAAAAAATGTTATATAAAAAAAAAGCAATGGCGGGGTGGGGGGGAGAAAGCACAAGTAGTGAGCCTTGCGTAGGGCACAAAAATAAGGGAGAGACTGGCCCCGGGGCCCTGGCCCAAAGCCCTCCCGCGCCGCTCACCATGCTGAGGTACACGTAGGATGCGTAAAGCTCCAGGTTGATCTGCCGGTTGATGGCCGCCTCGCAGTCCTGGTGGTAGTTCTGGCGCACCTGGGAAGGAGACGAAGCCATGGCGGCGCGGCTGTGAGGCGAGGAAGACGAGGCCGGGCGGGCGGGCGGGGGGGCTGAGGAAGTTCCGTCCAATCACTGTTGAAGCAGGAACCTCCGCCGCTCCGTCTCGCAGGCCGTTCTGAAGGCGGCCTCCTGACGCACCGCCTCTATATAGCTCGGGGTGACGTCATAATCGGGGACGGGGAGCCACGCCCACCGTCGCCAGGGAGGAGGGGAGGGGTCGGTTTGCGAGCGGCTGCGCAGGGAGGGAGTTTTGGCCCCGCCCTCTCGAGGCGGTTGGTGCGGAGCCCGCGTGACTCGGCGGTTCTTCCAGTGGTGTTTTTTTTTATTATTATTATTAGTTTTCAATCTAATTATAATTATTATATTTATAATTTATTATATTATTTATTTTATAAATAATTTATTATATTTATTATTATAGATAATTTATAATTTATATTTATAAATTATTATAAAATAAACAACATAACAAATTATAAATATAATAATTATAATTAGATTGAAAACTAATAATATCTATAATTTGTTATATTGTTTATTTTATAATAATTTATATTTATAAATTATTATAAAATAAACAATATAACAAATTATAAATAAAATAGTTATAATTAGATTGAAAACTAATAATATTTATAATTTGTTATATTGTTTATTTTGTAATAATTTATATTTATAAATTATTATAAAATAAATAATATAACAAATTATACATAAAATAATTATAATTAGATTGAAAACTAACAATATTTATAATTTGTTATATTGTTTATTTTGTAATAATTTATATTTATAAATTATTATAAAATAAATAATATAACAAATTATAAATATAATAATTATAATTATATTGAAAACTAATAATAATAAAAAACACCACACGACCTGGAAGAACCGCCGAGTCATGCAGGCTCCGCACCAGCCGCTAATTTATATTGATAAATTATTAATATAATTTATATTTATAAATTATTTATATTTATAAATTATTAATATATTTTATAAATTATTATAATTTTCAATATATGGATACAGAAAGAAGAAAGGGAAAAGACACTTGTGGGGCGGGGGAAGAAAAACATAATGTACACGCAAGAAAAGAGGAAGGCCCAACAAGTGATGGACGGACTCAATAGAGGAAGCCACAGCAGCCCTCAGTTTGCAAGACCTGAGCAAGGCTGTCAAAGAGAGGACATAAGCCTGACATCAGTAACCACAATATTCAAAAACCAGCGGGAGAACATTTCAACCTTCCAGGACATTCTGTTGCAGATTTAAGAGTAGCAGTTCTCTTACAAAGGAATTTCAAAGGGAGATTGGAAAAAGAAACTGCTGAATTACAGTTGATATTCAAACTAAAGTCAATGCATTTACCTGGGCTGAATAAAGACCTTGCATTCATGGCTCATTACCAATGCTGATTTCTCCACACCCATTTCTCCCCTGGACATCACGGACTCTTCTGCATACCATACCTAATCCCATCAGGCCTGCTATTCACCTTTACATACTGTTAACATTTACATACTAATGCTTGTCTGAATTCACTCTCCGCTACTTAAAGACAGATGGATTCACATTCTAGCTGTATCTGAAGAAGTGAGCTGTGGCTCACGAAAGCTCATACCCTACCAGAAAATATTTTTGTTAGTCTTTGAGGTGCTACTGGACTCTTGCTCTTTTCTACTACTGCAGAAAGATAGGACGTTTTGAAGGACTTTCATTCATAGGGTCGCCATGAGTCGGAAGCGACTTGACGGCACTTAACACACACACACACAAGTTGACTGTGCTCAAGCTTAGCTGATCGTAGCTCGGAAGAACTCAGTATGAGGAAACTAAACTAGTCTAAACCATCATCAGTTTTGATACAATTAATGAAAAGCATTACTAACTAACACTAAGAGGCAGCCAAAAAAAAACAAACCAGTGGATTCTAGATCAAATCAAGCCTGAACTGACCCTAGAAGCTAAAATGACTAAACTGAGGGCTGTCGTACTTTGGTCACATTTTGAGAAGACAAGAGTCACTAGAAAAGACAGTCATGCTAGGAAAGGTTGAGGGCAGCAGGAAAAGAGGCAGACCCAACAAGAGATGGACGGACTCAATAAAGGAAGCCACAGCCTTCAATTTGCAAGATCTGAGCAAAGCTGTCAAAGACGACATTTTGGAGGACTTTGATTCATAGGGTCACCATGAGTCAGAAGCAACTTGATGGCACTTAACACAGAGAGAGGGAATGTACAAGTTGACAGTGCTCAAGCTCAGCTGATCGATCGTACCCCCAAAGACCTCGCTATGAGGAAACTAAACTAGTCTAAACCATGATCATTTTTGATACAATTAATGAAAAGCATTACTAACTGCTAAAGCCGCTTAATTGATATAAACCTTAGTTATCTGCTATGACTGTTATATCCTAGCAATTTGACTGTTTATATCCTAGCAATTTGTTTATATCCTAAGACTGTCTATAACCTCTAACATCCTAAAAATATTGACTGGTTTTAAATCAGTTAAATCTGATTTTAAATCTCTGTATTCGTCTATCAGCTTTCTGTGAAACAGGTTTGTTAGCCTTGACGTTGTCGCAAAGTCAAATAATTTAGCGGTCCATTCAACTGGAGCAGGAATTGTTTTAGCTTTCCGATGGAACATGTATAGAGTTCTGGTAGCTGTAATAGATATTGAAACAATTCTCTATGGATAGGGTCTATCTGGGCTGGTGGTTCTTCCGGTGTTGATGTGCCCCGCTGACCGTCAGGGAAGGAGGCAAGGGTGGAACCGAAGGAATTGTGGCTGGTGAGTCATTTACATTTCAAGCGCAGGAAAGCCTCTTGATGCTCAAGAAGTGGTTTTCTAAGATGACGAAATTCTGGCATTCCTGCCTTGACGGTGGAGAAAGGGTGTGTTTCTTCTTGCTGACTACCCAAACAAACAAACACACACTCTGTGTACAAGGTGAGAAGATCTAAAGAAAAACAGTCAACTGTGAGGCATGCTATTTCTGGCATTCCATATGGAGAAGAACAGCTTTGGGAAATGGTGTAAAAAACAAAAAAAACCCCAAAAGCTAGAACTTTTCACTTTTGTCCACATTGGCCAAATTTTGGTTTCAAAGCTTTCATACTCCTATACTGCCTAAAGTTAGGCGCCAAACAACCCTACATAATTAAGAGATCAGAGTGCTTCATCAGGTAATTCCATGTTACAAGTGATGTGAGTAGAAACTGCTGCCTGGAGGGTGGAAAAATACTGGCGTATTTCACGTCATCCCAACGTGCCAATGTGATCTGTCACTGCTGCAGCCTGTGTACACTTACCTGGAAATAAACCTTATCAAATAAAGTGGGACCTGTGTCTGAGTTAACAGGATTGCTTAAGAGATTGAGCTACAAACGTTCCTGTCGTAAATTTACATGGTAGCCTTAGGCACCCCACTTTACAGTGTAATCCTATGTGGAGTTACTCTAGTCGACTACGTCAATCTTGAGGGCTGCACTGGTGGCCAGCTGCCAGGATAATAGTAGTGCTGCTGGTTGGTTTCCTATGGACATTCGGTGTGGGGTGGGGGATAACTTGAGCTCCCTGGCCAGGCACAGACCCATAGTGAGCATGTAAGGGTCCCTAGCAACCATGTCACTAACCACCAATCATGGAGCGGTGGTTAGTGACATCCTTCTGAGTGGGACAAATGGGTTCAGCCAACCAGCATCTACAAATGGGGCGATGGCTCAAGACCATGCCCCATTCTGCACAGAGCCCATCAATGAGTGTCTGAGTCACAGCATAGAAAAGTTGCCAGCAAAACATTAGGGAAGCTGACCTTGAATCCACAACCCCCACACCCAAGATGTGCCCTAATCATTGGCCAAGCAGACACCTGCAAAGGAGGAGCACCATTGGACATTAGGCATTCCCCTGCAGTGCCGGCATCCCTGTCAACCATATAAGAAGAGCCCTGCTGGATTAGACCAGTGGTCCATATAGTCCAGCATCCTGTCTCAAACAGTGGCCAACCAGTTCCTTTGGAAGTCCAACAACAGGGCATAGAGGCCGAGGCCTTCCCCTGCTGTCCCCTCCTGGCATAGGTATTCAGAGGTTTACTGCCTCTGAACATGGAGGTTCCCTTCAATCACCATGGCTAGCAGCTACTGATAGACCTCTCCTCCATGAATCTAATCCTCTTTTAAAGCCATCTATGCCTGCGGCCATCACTACATCTTCTGGCAGATTTTAATCACTTATTGTGTAAAGAAGTAGTTCCTTTTATCCATCCTGAATCTATTGCCCATCAGCTTCATTGGGTGTCTTCAAGTTCTTGTATTTTGTGAGATGGACAAAAAGTTGGGAGATGGACAAAACGTTGTCAACTCTCTTATCCCCTCTTAGTCATCTGTTTTCTAAACTGAAAACCTTTCCTCATGCAGAAGGTGCTCCAACCCTCTAATCATCTTGGTTGCCCTTTTCTGTACTTTTTCCAGCTCTGTGAGGTCCTTTTTGAGATACAGTGACTAGAACGGCACACAGTATTCCAAATGAGGCCACAACATAGATCTATGTGTATGTATGAAGTGCCATCAAGTCACAGGTTACTCATGGTGATCCCATAGGGTTTCCATGGCAAGTGATCAAGCAGAGGTGGTTGGCCATTGCCTTTTTCTGCAAAGTCATCCGTGGTGAACTCCCTTCCAAGTAGTGACCCTCAGCCTCCGAGATCTGACAAGATCGAGCTATACGATACCATTCCATATCCCCTCTGTACAGGGACATTATAATATCAGTTGTTCCATTTTCAATTCCTTTCCTAATAATCCCATGAAGACTTTCCTAGGTGTATGCCCCATTGCATGCCATGGCACATAGGGATGGGGTGGTCTGCCTCAGGTTGCCCCCTATGCACATACCAGCAGTCTCAGCTGCAGAAACTCGTGTTGTCAAGGTTGGACGTAGGGTGGTGAGAGGGGCAAGGGAACAGTGGGTGCAAATTCCTGGTCCTGGGCTGCTACCCCTGATTACCTGTCAAGGATGCAAGGGGGTGTGGGCTTAACTGTTTGGTGTGTATAGGCAAAGGTAAGGTACCTGTACAAGTTCTGGACAGAGAGACTTGTAAGTTAAACTGCAGCACCTTTTGCTATCCCTCTGGCATGTTAGTGCTAAGAGCCCTCCCTATGCTTTTTCCACAACCAAGGTGCAACACAGCATGATTTAACTATGCTCGTCAGAGGCCTGGGGTTCGGGGTCCCATGCTGCATGCTCCAACATCTGAACTCTGAGCATCCTGGGTGTGGTTTAATGTTGCACTGGGATCCTGTGATTGGGTTCGGAGGGGAGGGTACAACCCTACTGCTGTGGGTATGTGTGGGGAATAACAGGAAGGCCTTTTGTGAATGTTCTGTTGTGTGTCCTTTTGCTGTTATCTAAGTGATTGTGTCCCCTTTTGCCTTGCAAGAACCAGCTCTTCAGAGCGTAATAATCCCCACCTGAGACCTGAGTTGTGGAGGGCACTGGATGGTCTGGTTAGAGCAGTCATGCATCCTTCCCTGTGTCTCTGATGATTGAAGAGGATATTTTCCAAGAGATTTAACACCCCACCCCACCCCCAATCTGCTGGGTTCCTAATGGGCATGCCACAGTCTGTCGTAAAGCAGAGGTTTCTGTGGATCTATTGTTATTTCCCTTGTTTTGCTTGTGGATGAGGACACCCACTGCTGTGAGAACACAGGAAGCTGACCAACTTTGTCAGCACTGCACCAGCACTGGCATTAGGGGAGAGCTGTTTTGCAATATGCTGATGTTTTTTGATGACCTCATTGGTTACTTCATATGTTCTAGACTGACTGGAAATAAGATAAGAGCCCTGCTTGATTCGACCAAAGGTCCATCTAGTCCTGCATCCTGTTTCCCACAGTGGCCGAACAGATGTGTATGTATATAGTTGGGGAGTAAGAAAGGGAGACTAAGGAGCTTGAGTTCTGCATGAAGGATCCTAAACCCTGCTCACCCTATAGGTCAAGCAAACGGACCCCATTGGCTCTAAGCCAATATGTACCATTGGTCACCAGGAGGTTATGTCTCCCTATCACAGATCAAGGGGGGAGTGGCCGCAGGCGGCCAAGGGGGCATATAAACAGGGGTTGCTCATTGTGTTAACCAGTTCTGTTCCTGTAATCAATAAACGCAGTTGTTGTTGAACTCCGTCTCCGACCTCGTGAATCCTTCCCACGCGGACTTAACAAGATGCATTCCAGAAACTCACAAACACGGCATGATCTCAGTTGCTCTCCTCGGCTGCCCTGCGACAGACATTCAGAAGAATCCAGCTCTGAACCTGGAGGTCCTAGTTAGTTATCCTGGCTAACAGTCTTTGCTAGATCTCTTCTCCAGGAATATACTTAACCCCATTTAACAGCCATATAAGCTAGTGGCCATTGTGGTGAAAGGGCATTCCACATTAGATGGAATGCAGAGCCTGCAAAGTCACGCCTACCCCATGCCGGTCGTGAGCCACCTTCCCCCCCTCCACGCATCAAACATTGCCGCGCACACGGCTAAGGATCGCACCCTCGGCTGGGTTCTCAACTGGGTGGGGAAGGGGTGGCTGGCCGCCAAGCCAGACGGGGAATTCAAGCCGTTCGCCACACGCCAACACGAGCTATCACACAACAAGGGGTGCCTGCTCTGGGGGAGCTGCGTGATGATTCCAGCAAAGCTGCGCACAAGGGTCCTGGAGGCTCTACACGTCTGCCACCCGGGAATCGTGCATATGAAGGCCCTGGCTAGGAGCTACATGTGGTGGCTAGGCATCGACGAGGAGTGGGTGAGCCGTTGCCGACCTTGCCAGGAGTCGCGCCCAGAGATGCCGCGCACCCCGACCCAGCACTGGGAGTCCACACACACACCCTGGTCCCGCATCCACATAGACTTTGTGGGACCCTTCCAGGGAAAGATTTTTCTGATTGTCGTGGACTCCTACTTTAAATGGCTGGAGGTGGTCGATGTCGGCTCTATGACCTCATGTACGGTCATCCGGGAGCTGCGCAAGGTCTTCACAACCCACGGCTTGCCGGACACCGTGGTCTCCGACAACGGGGCCCAATTTACGTCCTCTGAGTTCAAGGAGTTCCTGGCCAAGAACTTGATACGCCATGCAACCTCGGCTCTGTTCCACCCCGCCACCAACGGACAGCCGGAACAGATGGTCCAGACTACCAAGGATGCGTTGAGGAGCATCGACCATTGTGACTGGGACAGGGGGCTGGTGGATTTCCTCCTAGCACAGCACACCACAGCCAACTCTGTGACTGGGAAGAGCCCTGCGGAACTCCTCATGGGTCGCTGGCCGAAAACTCTGCTCGACCAGCTGCACCCTGACCTGGCGCCTAAGTACCCGGGCCGCAAGGACTCGACTGCCACTCAAAGGGTCATTGAGCAGGACGACCCCGTGTTCACCCAAAACTACGGAGTGGGCCCCGCCTGGATTCCAGCCACGGTCCAGGACGCCACCGGCCCGGTATCCTATCGGGTCACCATCCCGGAGGGGCGCATCCTGCGGCACCATGTCGATCAGCTACGCCGCCGCCCCGCCGACTTGCCGGAAGCAGCCACGGTGCCAGCGCCACTGCCGATTCCTGTCACCAGGTAGCCGAAACAACCGGATTGACCCGAGCAAACATTGCCGTTGCCAGCGCCGGACTCCTCCAGCAGCCCGAAAGATGACAACTCAGCCACCGAGGGTGAGACTGATCCGGCAACGACTGATCGGCCGATGTCCCCCATCCCAGCGCCACGCCGTTCCCAGCGGAATCGATCGCAGCCAAGCTACCTCCAGGACTTTGTGTGCTCCCAGTGCACAGTGAGGGTCACTCGGACTTAAGGGGGAGGGGTGTTGTATATGTATATAGTTGGGGAGTAAGCAAGGGAGACTAAGGAGCTTGAGTTCTGCACGAAGGATCCTAAACCCTGCTCACCCTATAGGTCAAGCAAACGGACCCCATTGGCTCTAAGCCAATATGTACCATTGGTCACCAGGAGGTTATGTCCCCCTATCACGGATCAAGGGGGGAGTGGCTGCAGGAGGCCAAGGGGGCATATAAACAGGGGTTGCTCATTGTGTTAACCAGTTCTGTTCCTGTAATCAATAAACGCGGTTGTTGTTGAACTCCGTCTCCGACCTCGTGAATCCTTCCCACGCGGACTTAACAAGATGCATTCCAGAAACTCACAAGCACGGCATGATCTCAGTTGCTCTCCTCGGCTGCCCTGCGACAGATATTCAGAAGAATCCAGCTCTGAACCTGGAGGTCCTAGTTAGTTATCCTGGCTAACAGTCTTTGCTAGATCTCTTCTGCAGGAATATACTTAACCCCGTTTAACAGCCATATAAGCTAGTGGCCGTTGTGGTGAAACAGGATTCCACATTAGATGGTCCTTTGGTGTGATCATGCAGGTCTATTCGGGCTTTCGCCCCTTGGCCTCTCCTTTTCTCATCTTTAATCTTTAAGTTCTCTGCTGCCTCTACTTTTGTATGGCAGAAAGAGATAAGCAAAAACGCTTTGGAGGGGAGGGATAGTGCTGGGGGGGAGGGATAGTGAATGAGAGAATTCAAAGCCACAGTTGAGGTAAAAGGCAGAGTTTCAGATGATTTCAGTGAATCTTTGGCTGCAATTCTCTAGCACTAGTAACAGCATTTTAGCTAATACTGAATGGCTTAGAGCAGAACGCTTTGTGGATCTGAGCATATTATGTGTTTCAGATGGAGGGTGGCTTTTCATATTGTACATGATCGTTGTTTTTCTCTAGCAGCTGGTCACTGATGTCACCCACGAGCTTTAAAACTGATGTCACCCACGAGCTTAGAGGCAAACCAGCAGGCAAACACCGGAGTTGCTTCATTCAAACGTAAGACTGCAGTGTGCATTGGCTTAATGGAAATGATGTAAGGCACCGTGAAGTTAGCACAACGAGGAAACGACGAGAAAAAACAAACTGAAAAATGTCACTATGGGATCCTCCTATAGAGCACTTAGGAGCTAGGACAGCATAAACTGGGTTTTGTTATTATTAAGACCAATTATAGTAGAGTGCTAAGTCATGTTGAGGCTTATGTATTAGGCAGTTAGAGGTCAACTGGAAGTGAAACCCCAACACTGACTACTTTATGTGGTCAGTGATTCATCTGACATGACGCAGGGGTGTGTCGGTAAGAATCTGTAACATGTTCCTGTCCCTAGTGCATTGACACACCAAGATTAGGAAAGGTAACACTTGCTACTGTCCCCACTTGTTATGGGGAATGGAGAAGCTTTTGCTGCCAGTTAATACTGCTAAAAGCAGAGGTCAAGATACAGCTCCAAGCCTGTCAAAGGTGAGAAAGAGATTGTGTCATTTGCTGGATGTAGATCCATCATTTCCAAAACCCTTATTAACTTGATGATCAAGTGGGGGCATTTCTGCTTCTCAAAAGCAGGGGTGCTGCTGGAAAGGCTGACCTCGCACTCAAGTAAGGGACAAATTAGCTGGGGCTGGGAGATGCATACAGATTTATTCACATGCCAGGCATCCTTGACATGAGGTGTGGCTTCATTTGGAGTACTGTCTATAGTTCTGGTCACCATATCTCAAAACATCACTGAGCTGGAAAAAGTACAGAAGAGGGAAAGGCTGAAGAGTCTGAGACTTTTCAGTTTAGAAACGAAATGACTAAGGAGGGACTTGATAGAGGTTCATTAAATTATGCATGGGGTAGAGAGAGTTAACAAAGAGAACTTTTTCTCCCTCTCCCAAAACACTAGAACTAGAGGGCATCCAGTGTAGTTGATGGGCGGTAGATTCAGGATGGATAAAAGGAAATACTACTTTACACAGTGAGTCATTAAAATGTGGAATTTGCTGCCAGAGAACTTGGAAGTGCTAGATAACCATCTTAAGTGAAGGTGCATTAAAACTGATTATTCTCTGTCTCTTTTTGCACCAGGAGGCAATGCAAGAAGGGAAGTGTGTGTGAATAGCAGTTCAGATTTTGAGAGGAAGCAGTTGTTCAAATATACCTCTTTCTATCTATCTGCCTCTTTCTGTTATTTGAACATTGAATTAATGCTTTATCATATCATATTTAAAACACCCACTGTGTGGGCATTAGCCCTGACTTGGGTGGTCCAGGCTAGCCTGATCTCGTCAGATCTCAGAAGCTAAGCAGGGTCGGCCCTGGTTAATATTTGGATGGGAGACCACCAAGGAACACCAGAGTCACTATGAAGGGGCAGGCAATGGCGAACCACCTCTGTTAGTCTCTTGCCTTGAAAATCCTATGAGGTTGCCATAAGTCAGCTGCCACTTGGCAGTACTCTCCACCACATGGGCATTGGCTCCTTAAACCTACAGCTCACATTTATGGGTTTTGATACACTCACCTGCAAGAGCATAAAAACTTCAGGACAGAAGAAGAATATCCCACAACAGTTTCTAGTAGCATTTTTAAAAATCAAGTTGCTACACTGGCCCCAGCTTTGACAAAACGGACATATTAGGAATTTCAGACAGGGTGCTAAATCTAATCTGTTTCAGTTGCATTTGCCAAAATGGGCTGTGTGCTCATTCTTGACTTGGATTTGTTACTAACTCATCCAGAATCTTGATGTGAGGAGGGTGTGATTTATAATGTGTTGTTAGTGGTATGTTGTATAACTACTCATTTTGAACATACTTCAGAAGTCCATTCATAAGGAAGGTTACCTCTTATTAATTCAAGTACATTGATCATTTGCATGGGTGAAATGTAATCGCAGATTTCTTTCTATGTCAGTAGATGTGCTGGTTGGTCCCTACAAATAGCTGAACATTTCATTTGGAAATATTGTCTTTGATGCAGGAGGCCCATGTCACTAGGGCAGAACAGAAAATGTGTGATTGTGTTTCCGTAAAACTAGGGTTGCCAGATCCAGTCTCCTAATTTTTGAGCTGCAGAGAAGAGGAAATTCTTCAAGGAGTTGCTTCTCCTAGCACCTCAACACCATGCTGGGGGAGAAGGGGAGCCTTCTGAGGAACCCTCAGAAGGTACAAGAGTCCTCTGGCAACCCTACAATCCCAGACTGTATATGCCTTCAATACTGTGGTCATCTGAGCCCCCTAGTACTCATGACCCTCTTTTGGATTTGCCCTGCTTGAAACTGTAAAGTGCACAAACCACTACTGACTCTTTGGTGCTAACTTTAACTACTGGTGATAAACCCAGCAGAATTCCTGAATGTTCCAGAGGAGATGTTATGAAAGACCACCAGACAGTTGTAAGTACAAGTGGGAACCCACAAGGACTTGTGGGGAAGGGGCAAGTAATTTTGCCCTCCTCCACTATTTCCTCTTTCCCTTTCCTGAAAGTGTCATAGCCTCCCTCTTTCCTGCTTCCTTCTCTGCTTCCCACCCAACAGCCAACCTAGCTTTCCCTCTGTCCCCAGCAGATTCTACCTATGACCCAGTTCTGTGGTGCCGACTGCTGGGATACAGGGGAAAGTGATGTGCCCCCCACAAGTCCTAGAGGGCTTCCTACCATGCAAGTGGGCCTGGCCCACTTGCATGGTAGGAAGCCCTCTAGGACTTGTGGTGGGCACATCACTTTCCCCTGTATCCCTCTCTCCACATTATTTCTCCTTTCCCTCCTCCTGGCAACCCCCATATCCTCTCTCCTTCCCCTGCCTCATTCTCTCCTCAGCTGTTCGCCAACCTATCTTTCAGCAGCCTCCCATCTTCATTATTTATTTACTTCATTTATACCCCACCTTATATCTCCAAAGCAACTGACGTTATTCTCCTCTCCTTTTTATCCACACAACAACCTTGTGAGGTAGGTTAGGCTGAAAGTATGTGACTGGTCCAAAATCAACCAGTGAGTTTCCACTGCAAGATGAGAATTCACACCTGAGTCTCCCAGACCCTATTCTGAGGTTCTAACCGCTATACCACACTGGCTTTCATAGGGTGTCTGCTATTGAAAAGTAGCAAACAGCCAGGTTTAGTTGAGTCATGTCAGGCAGGTGGTATCAAATCACTCAGAAGTTGCTTCCAGGCCTAGGGTTGCCAACCTCCAGGTGGGACCTGGAGATCTTCCACAATTACAACTGAACTCCACATGACAGAGATCTGTCCCCCTGAAGAAGAAAAAAAGGCTGCTTTGGAAGGTGGGCTGGATGGCATTATATCCAGCTGAGGCCTTTTGGAGTGCTACTTGGAAACAGCCAAAAGAGACACAAGAACAGTAATGTTCCAGGTGGGCTCAAGCACTGCACATGATATGAACAATGTATTTGAGAGTGTAGCGTCATCTAGCCATTCATGCAGTCCTTATCCCTCCTTATCTTTCCCACACCATAGGATTCAGCAGTTGGGGGCCATAGTGTCATTGGGCTCACCGGTACTCATCTTTTGTGTTCTCTACAGTTTCTGCTCTGGGGCAGAGTTTCTATCCTAAGCAGTTTACAGGCTAGCTTTCGGAATGTAGTGTTAATTTTGAAGTTGTATGTAAGTGCTGTCATTAGTTATTATCTGTGATTCAATTGTTTTCCGGATTTCTGTTTTTGTCATCTTATATTGTGCTCCGGTAGTTTGAAATCGTGGTGCTTAAAGGTTTTTGTGCAAGCACAGCTTAGCCTTTGAAAATGCCCTACATTCTTGGCTCAAAACACTGTGCCATTCTCCTTACTGCCCACAAACATGAGCCTTCTTTGCCTAACTCATGCTTTGGCCAGTTAAAGGCAATGCCCCAATCTATGCACCATCAGAAACAGCAACTCCTTTATTCTTTTTTTAAACCAGCCATTCCATCTACTTAAAAAGTTGTCAGATCTTCTCTCAGAGGTAGTGTCTGATGCCTTTTAAGCTCCAAGACACTAGGAATGGTTAGGGAGGGAGCATGGCTCAGTGGTAGAGCATCTGCTTGATCTGCAGAAGGTCTCTGGTTTAATCCCTGGCATCTCCAGTTTAAAAGATCGGGTAATAGGTGAAGGGGAAAGACCTCTGCCCAGGATCATAGAGAGCCACTATTAGTCTGACTAAACAATATTGACTGATGGTCTGATTCAGGATAAGTCAGCTTCATGTGTTCAGCTGCACTATCTCCCACTCTGCTGGTACCTTATTCCATCCCCATCTCGTCTAAGGCTGTGGCTTGTGCTATAGCAGAGAAAGAAGGTGAGCATAGAGACAGTGGAACATCAGTGCAGGAGATGCAATGGCTTCAAGTGTATGGCTATTTTTGTGGATTTGTGGTCTAAACTCTGTTTTGTTGTGAATGCCTTACAATGTAAAGTAGAGATGTGTGACTTCTCTAAACATCTTTTGCCTTGAAAACCCTATGGGGGCACCATACGTCAGCTGCAACTTGATGGCACTTCACACACACAAACACATTTTGGAGCATATTGTGGACACAGTCCGGGGAGCTGCAGTTGGCCATTGCTCCATGAGGTGTGTCAACTGCATGTTTGCAAACACAAATTACCCGTTATACTTCACAGGCAGCAAATAGCCTAAGGCATCAAAATAGATGGAGCCCTACATTTGCCTTTAAATTGGCTCTTAACTGTTTCCCATCATCTATAAACACATAACTGGAGACTTCCCAGGTGTCCTTGGGATCATTTGTGAGGACACCCCATTTGTCTGCATGCACTAGTAATAACTGAATTCCAAGAATTTTTCTAGTTTAACAACTCTTCATTGTCAGCACCACGTTATGCAAGGAGCTCAACTGTACGCAGAAATAACATAACAGTTGTCCATCTAATGAAAGCAGGGCAGAGGTGAAGGGAGAGAACAGGGCAATGACTCAGAAGATGTCACATGGATAGGAGAGGTGAATCTTCTTCTGTGTTTTGGTGAGACTTCCTGTACATTGGTCAATCGTGCTCCACAAGACATAACTTCAGAATGACACAATGAAATTGGTTGTTCCTTAAAAAAAAACCTAGTCTAAGATTTCCTTCTACAAACTAATCCAATTTGCATTGCTCCATCTTGATTTATAAAGAAGACAGCACATTTATTTTTTTTTAAATTCTTTGTTGTGTGACAGGATTGGGTTCTAACTAGAAACTCTTATTGGAAGGTTTGAATTTTAGGGGAGTGGGAAGAAGAAGGAGCTCCAAATATGAGCAAGATTAACCATGTTCAAAAGTGTGGGGGAATATGGGAAATGTCGGCATGAACATGATGGTGACGTGTCTATTTCCTTTCCTGTGCTTGTAGCTCATTGAGTCCTTTGCTGCTCGCTGGGATTTAAAGGCAGGTCCTGCGCCAGAAAAAGTGGAAGTGTGCAGTGTTGGAGAAATTTGAGAAGCTAGAACCAACACTCCACTCTTTTCATGATGGCTCATCATGGGCCAGAAAAAAATGTTACTTCTGTGGACTCACAAGTCTGCTTCTCTCTCATTTCCCCGATCAGCCTTATTTTTCACTTTGCTTCACAGAAGCTGTTTTATATAGGAGCTCCTTGTTGGAGTGAGAGCGACTCAGCATGCCTGGACATTGGGGGAGGGGTGCTAATTTTCTCTAAATCTGTGGTTGTTATCTCTTGAATGGGATGTTCCTCTTTGTCTGAACCTGGGGACTGCCCTCTAACCCCTCCTCCTTCTTTCTCAGTACCCATTTTGTCTCTCTCTTTTCCATGTGGTCTGAATGGAGGCAGATGTTTCTACAGGTCTCTCCTGTAAAAAACACACACAATACAATCATACTTGCACTCACATAACACTGGATTAGCTAGCCACTTGTATAGGGAAATGTATTCTTTAGGCCTTCTAACTTTTATCAACTGCAACAAAAATGTTAACAGACTAAATTTGAATAAATGTAAGTTCTACGTTTTTGCAATTTACTTCTTGGGAAGATTGATTTTATTGCACTCAATATAACTCTTCCATGACGGTGCAAACTCTGCTATATTTACCACATATAAAACCCAATACTCCTTTTCTCTGTAACTTTCATTTTTGCTTGCTCAGTGCTAAGGTAATCTGTTCCTCACCTGGAGGGTGTGTCTGTATCCTTCAGTGCTCTGTAGAACCTATATCACCCTCTTGCCTTATTCCTCCACTGATTCCCTCTCCTTCCTTCTCCCTCGCCCTCTTCTCATGCAGGCAGAGAGGGGGGGGAATTACAGGAGACAGGAGCAACCTGCGGCATCTGGTCCTAGCAAGGAAAGACAAAGACACCAGCCCTGCCATGGAACAAGAAATCCTTCACCACAGAGAATATTGGTCAGTCCTAAGTCAGAAGCCAAGAAAGAACCCTATACCTCCAGGATACCATGCTGAGGCACCACATGGGGAAATTCCAGAACAATCCAAGAACTCAGCATATTAAGGGGAAACGTACCTTTGCTGAACAACCATTACAGGGAATTTCCACTCCTTATAGCCAATGAAGCATACTATGCAAACACCAAAAGTAAACAGTGGGGTTGATACGTTGGAAAACTGGACTTGCTCTTCAGTGGAACATTTGTCAGCTGTTCAGAGAAAGCATCTGGGGCTTCTTTTCGTTTACAGGTTAGCAGACCATCAACAGCACTAGAGGAAAAGAAAAATGGCAGCAGACAGGACCTTCTACTAAATCTTCTTTTAAATCTGGTCCATGTCATCCTCTACTTGCCCTCACAAAAGACACCCCCTCCAGTTTTGGCATGAGTATTTTTTTTTATCAGTCTAAAAATCTCCTTACACTGTGGGTAGTCTGAACGTTTCCACTACTAGGAACACAAGTTACTCTTGTTACAAAAGGAAAACCACCCAGTTGACTTTTTAAGTAATGTGGGGATTTTTAAGGAGCCTCAAACCATCAAAGGGATGAAATAGCTACAAAATATGCAGGTAAACAGCAACAGCAGCAACAAAGGAAGTGACAACCTGGATAAAGCAAGGATTAAGAGATACTGCCTTCTTCCTACGCTGCTAATCCTGAATTTGTATGGAGTCCAGTGGAAGACATCAGATGAACATTGTCCCCCATGCTAGGACTCCTGGGTGGTCAGGGCCTTGCTTGTGTTGTGTAGCCTAATGGGTCATTGAGCCCTCTTTGAATTCCCCAAGCTCCAGATGTTAATGCAAAAATAACTGCCACCCTTTAAAAAGATTTATTCATGTGAGCATTTGTGAGCTTGAGACTAGTTTGCCAAATACCGTTTTTAAACACTGGCCCTGCACTCTGGACCAGATTAGTTTTAACCTAGAAGAAGAGTCGTTTTTTATATGCCGACTTTCTCTACCACTTAAGGAAGAATCAAACTGGCTTACAATCACCTTCCCTTCCCCACAACAGACACCTTGTGAGGTAGGTGAGGCGGAGAGTTTGGAAAGAACCGTGACTAGCCCAAGGTCACCAAGCTGGCTTGATGTGTAGGAATGGGGAAACCAACCCAGTTCACCAGATTAGCATCTGCCACTTATGTGGAGGAGTGGGGAATCAAACCCGGTTCTCCAGATTAGTCCATTGCTCCTAACCACTACACTATTGTCATTAGTGCTTTGACAATGGAAGAAACAAGGAGTGGGGAGAGAAGGTATATCAAAGCTAATCTTATATTTACAAATGTAACAATGCCCACTAAATCAAGTTCTGTTGCTTAAACTTTATAGAAGCCATTTACATTTTGCTATTCATTTCAATGTCAGGTAGGGCAGGGATTGCTTGTTATGCAGGGCTGATCATGGTTGACAGTGGTTTATTCTTTAAAAGCAGTCATCACTAAATCCCCGCCTCCTCCCCCCCAAAAAAAAGTGTTTGTGGAGTTAAGGCTCTCTTCTTATCAGGCTTCTTGAGCTGCATTATCGTCTAACACCACCTTTGCCACAAATTGCCTGTCATGACCACAGACGGATCTTGACTCGCCCTTTTGGAAACAAATTGCTCCATCTGCAGTACAGCACCATATATAACTAAAGCAATAATCATCCACTTCATTGCCTTCAGACTTTTATACTCAGGAAACTTTCCCCACATTAATTTTGCTGCTGAGAAAATCCTGGAGGCATATCACAGTGTATATGGGCCCCAGTACAAACCAGTTGCTGAACTGGCCTGCCAAATCTCACAGCTGTACCATTCCATTGTGCACACCCTATATGCCAAACACTTCCTTGCAGCTGTGTAGTAGAGCAGATCTTTAATGATGAGCTTTCTTTCAGGTATGCTTGTTTGCTATTATTGGTTTTCTTATTCAGGAATATACTTCAGAGGAATAGTGAAGTGCCTAGGAACACAGTTTGGAATTATCTTTCACGGCTGTAGATTGTACTCCTTTTTCAGATGTATCCTAAAGAAAGATTTTTCCACAATGGCTTTTGCTGAAGGGATATGACAGGCATTCACATCCGTATACTAGACACACATGTTCACCTGACTGCGTTTTGATATAACTTTATAGTAGAGATGTCACTTCATATGGTTCTTCATAGGCATTGTTTAACATGTCCATGTGTTCCATTCTTCAGCTAGGCATCGAGGCACTTCGTATTTATCAGATGGTATAGCCCGATCTCGCCAGATCCCAGAAGCTAAGCAGGGCCGGTACTTGGAAGGGAAGGAAGATTGTGCAGAGGAAGGCATTGGCAAACCACCTCTGCTTCTCACTTGCCTTGAAAGCCCCTTTCTGAGGTTGCCATAAGTCGGCTGCGATTTGACAGCACTTTACACACACACACATTAGTCATTATTGAGCTGACATATGCAATTACCATCTTGTTCAGTCTCTACAGCTGGTAAGCATTAATGTTCTGGCAGTGCCTGAAGCAATAAGTGCATAAAAGCATTATTAAACCTATATAATTATCACTGGGAGACAGAATTCTAGCAGAGTAGTGGTTGCAAGCTTCATCAGCACTGTTCAGCAAGCCACTACTGGCTAAAGAAACCACATCCAATTCTCAAAGCAAATCCAATTTTATGGGGTCTGGAGGGGGTAGCCCCCACTCTCCATAGAAAAACATTGTAAACTTCACCATGCATGTCTATGGAGGGGGGGCAACCCCTTCCGGACCCCATACAATTGGACCCCTGACCCAATCTTCACCAAACTTCGGAGTTCATGGAAGGAGAGTCCCTTCAAGCTACCCTGAAAATTTGGGAACTCTACCTCCAAAAATGCCTCCACAGGAGCTTCGAAAAGAGTTTTCCATAGACTACAATGGGCTCAATTTTTTTAAGTAAACCCGGAAATAAGCCAAATACCCATATTTACTGGTATGGGTATTCGGCTTATTTGGGGTTACCAAAATAAATTGGGCCGAATAAACCCGAACCTGAAATTTACCGATTTTTTTTTCTCACAACCCTAACACGTACACAAGGAGTTTTATTTTTGGAGTGTTCAATGTTTAATTCTCAGTTGTGCAGGTGCCTGATTCAGTTTGGGCTCATGGTGCCTAGGAAGGAACATAAGCAACTTTCATCCATGTTTAAGTAATGTCTGCTGGTGAAACCAGAGGTGTGCTGAGAGTTCCAAAAGTGCCGATTGGGACTGCAGTGTGCTAGGAGAGAGTGCTTAAGTCTTCCCCCTTCCCAATGCCATTTTTCTTACCTGAAGCAGCCCCGGGGAATGGCTGGGACAATTTATCCTAACAGGCAAAGAGCAACTTCCCAGGAGTGTTTCAGGTCAGGAAAACGGCACAGGGAAAGCGGAAGCCCCCTCTCCCAACCAGCTACTGTCCCCATTTAAACTCTCATCACATATCTAGTTTGGCGCACAGAAACATGCATCAATTTGCTGATGCTGTTTAGTCATTGCTGAGTGGCAGCAGACTGGCAAATCAAAGTGTGACTGACTCCCTGCACGATGTGCTAGATTCTGAATAGAGAAGTCCAGCCTTCAGCTCAAAGGGGAGCTGTGTGTGTAGGGTGATGAGAAATAAGATTGTATAAATTTCTAACAGTTCAGCAAACCTCTCTTAGTCAATTAGAAAGCATCAAGAGATGCACCTTTAACTGTCCACCAGAAGTAGCAAAACAAGGGTGTTTAATCTTTCCTGACCCAACACTTGCCATCTTAATGTAAATTAACTGCAAATTGCATGTGAGCCTCAGAGGCCCTTGCTGTGCTGAAGGTTTTTTTGTTTTTTGCCTTCAAGCCACAGTTGACTTATGGCAACCCTGTGAGGTTTTCAAGGCAAGACTTCAATGGTGGTTTGCCATTGCCTGCCTCTGTGTCATGACTCTGGTATTTCTTGGTAGTCCTCCTTCCAAATACTGACCAGGGGCAACCCTGCTTAGCTTCTGAGATCGGATGAGATCAGGCTTTCCTGGGCTAACCAGGTCAGGGCACACCAAAACACTTGAGGTCAAACAAGATCACTTTTGCTTAAAAATTGATGTCGAGTAGATCAAAACACTGAGGTCAAAACAGATCACTTTTGCAGACACTTGTGAGGAGATTCAGGCATTAAATAGCATCTGTATACAGCAGTGGTTCCCAACCTTTTTTTGACCAGGGACCACTAGGACTTTTTTGTTCGGTGCAGGGACCCCAAGGTCCAAAATAAAAATTCCGAGAATTTGAAAATAAACTTTAATCATAACTGTTCGTTAAACATTAAACTTAGAATAATATTTGAATGTATATATATTTATAATAGAGAACTTTTAAATGAAAATATTAATTTATTATGGGTTTATAACTTTGTTTCGTGGACCTTAATTTAGTTCTCGCGGACCCCTGGGGGTCCACGGACCCCTGGTTGGGAACCAGTGGTATACAGGATATGTTTCAAATTCACATGGCAAAGTTGCCTTATTACCAAATAACATCCCTTCAGTATCAATGAATCAATTTTCCCTTCCCTCTAGCCCCATTATTAATAATCACATTCTATTGTGAGTTGACAGTGTAAGATACTCCTGACATACCCGAAGAAAATAACATTAATGTGAAAGTGCCCAGAATTTAAATTCCTGAACTGTCCCTAGAAGCTAAAATGACTGAACTAAGGCTATGGTACTTTGGTCACATTATGAAAAGACAACAACACTAGGAAATGTGAAAGGCAGCAGGAAGAGGAAGACCTAACATGAAATGGATTGATTCTATAGAGGAAGCCACAGCCCTCAGTTTGCAAGACCTGAGCAAGGCAGTTAACGAGAGGACGTTTTGGAGGACACTGATCCATAGGGTCGCCATGAGTCAGAAGCGACTTGATGGCACTTAACACACACATTACATTATGAAGAGGAATCTAGAATTTGAGAAACTTTTCAGTTTAATTAATGTATGTTACATACGTGCTCAGTTAGGCCACCTACTGACAAATAATATTCCCTCCATTGCTTTCTCTGTCTTGGTAGAAATATATGAACTTCCATGTGTCGCAAAAAGATCCCAATTAGGCCCATCTTTTCACACCAGATGTCAACAAGGGATGAGATACATCAAGAAATATTGCAGATAAAACTTTTTTTCTAGCCACATAAAGTATTTCAGCTTCTAGATTCAATATACACACAACCTCATCCTTTATTAAAAATCAACTCTTTCAGAATTTAAATCTTTATTGCACAGTATAGGATAGAAAAATATTAAAATGTTTACAGATGTCTTAGGGAGACAAAACACAGCTGACAGTAATATGAGGTCCTTCCCAGCCTCAGTATTTCTTCATGCTACTGGATGAACGCAATGCTGTTCTGGTTCCCGGTAAAGGCGGTGACTGCCAAACGGCAGAACTGGTGCGCTTGAAATATCTTGGTTTGCTCTTGTAGAAGATGTCTTCTAGCTTAGGGCTCAAGATTTGTCCAAAAAATGTATCAGTGTCTGGAGGGTTGTAGTACTGATATGTGACAGCTTCATTAAGCTGAAGACCTGAGGAAGAAATCGTATTACACTGAGCAGAAGCTTCTCACTCGAATTAAAGCATTGATATGGAAGAAAGAATACGCAAGCTGTTCACAGTTTGTCTAACTATTTAGCTGGCTGCTGTAGCCCGTTTATCAAAACTAGGCGTGGCTTTGCTCATCCTATCCTAGCTTTAGTTAGGAAACTGCCTCCAATTGTTATTATCAAATTCGAGCAAGTTTGCCAGATGAGAATGAGAAAGAGATAGCCTGTAGAACAGAATATAGATTTCCAAGGGTGCAAACATTGTATTTCCACATTAACTTTCCTTTACTGAAGTATCCTACTGGTTCTAGTTTTGCTCTTGATCTCCAGTACCCCAGAAGACTACAGACACATAAGAGCCTAGACAGACTTCAAGATGAACAATTTTCATTCACTTTTAAAGAAAACAACGAGACACACATTGATTCTATAGGCCTCGGCACAACAGTTCACAGTTAGTTCGTATGATAATATGAAATACCAGCGTCACCAACTGGCACTATCGTCTCATAAGAAGTTCAAGGCACACATTCAAACAAAACCCTCACGAAAAATGAGACACTCAAATTTTCAAAACTATGAGCAGAACCCTCTTTAAATTTCAGAGGTATCATTTTGCCGCCATGAAAGATCTGCACATACCAGTGGCCCAAGGAGGGATCGGTTTGCGGGGCTGGCTTTCATCATCAGTGGAGTCGTCACTATTCAAATCCATTCCATAGTCATTAGGATTGATTTTGAGGGACTTGGAGTCTTTCAGGTCTTTGGGGTTCACATGGTTGGAAGTGCTGATAGGAGATTTCTGTATTAAATGAAGGAAAAGCAGAATGCATAATAAATATAATCAGTGCAGTAGACAGTTAATTATAGTTCTTTTGGCAACACAGTGTGCATTAGACAACTAGTCTGATCTAGAAGGGCTCTTCTTATTTTCTTAGCTCCAAAATCTAAAGTTATGCTCTTTAGTTTTCTACAAAAAGCACTTCAGATCTGATGTTTGTACCCCAATAATCGTTAGTGCCTATGACAGATGACAGATGCCTATGACAGATTTTGAAATTCCTTCTCAGTGACATAGATCACAACAGAAAGCACAAACTCTGAAAAGTAAATAGGGAGGGAGAGCTAAGAATCTGCTGTACAAGATAAAATTGTTGGGCTTGTCAATGGAGCTGGCAGAGGTAGCCCACTTACCTGCATAACCAGTGCTTGGAAGACACTACTTTAAGAAAGAATAAGTTACTGCATAATAGGGAAGCAGCTACTTACAACCTGTACTAGAACTGAGCTTGTTTTGACCTGTTGGCTCTTACCACTAGAAAACCTAGAACTTGAGAGATACATGTGAATACACTGTATTTACCCATGCGCTCTGCATTCCTCCTCAACCAGTTGAAACAAATAACTCAGGGTTGCACAAGAAAAAACACTGACCTGCGTCCTGCTTGGCTACCAGCAGTCAATCTTTCCCTTGCTTTAAAAACCAAAATAAAACTCCATGTGAGCAATGAGTTTATTTATTTAAAACATTTGTATGTCACTTTTGCACTTAAATAGGGTCCCCAAGGTAGCAATCAAAATCTTAAAACAGCATTTAAAATAAAGTATATATAAAATAATTCGATAAACACAAACACACACATATGATACCAAAAACAGTTACTGGGGGTATGTCAAACAAAACAAAAACAGCCTTCACCTCCTGGTAGAAGATAATACTGGGACAATGGAGAGTTCCAAAGTTTTGGCACCACTACTAAGAAAGCCCTTTCTTGGGTTAACACCAGTCTAGCCTCAGATGGTGGTGGAACTGAGGCAAGGCCTCTGAAGATGATCGGAGTGGAAGGATAGGTTCACATGGGAGAAGATAGCCCCAAGCCATATAAAGATTTAAAGGTTAATATCAGCACCCTGAATTAAGCCTGAAAGCAAACTGGGAGCCAGTGTACATGGAAGAAGACTGAAGTGATACAATCCCTATGATCCACTCCAGTCAACACTCTGGCAGCAGCATTCTGTACCAACTGTAGCTTCTGGACATTTTTCAAAGGCAGTCCTGTGTAGAGCACATTGCAGTAATGTAATCTAGATGCTACCAGGACACGTACCACAATGGCAAGATCTTTCCCTCTCAGGAAGGGCCACAGCTGGCTCACTAGCCGAAGCTAGTAAAAGGCGCCCAGTCTTTCTCCACTGTTGCTCTAGCCACCTCCCTTATCTTTTCATAAAGACAAGGCCCTCATAAACCAAGGGACTGTCCAAGCATAAGGACAACCAAATGCCCTTGATTCCATGTATGTAGGCGCTGCCATGGAAATTACAGTTGCTTATGCTGCATTCTGGACAGTGAACTATCAGAACTATCATTGTGCACTATCAGAATGATTTGCTCAAATTTGGATAACGGCATCCTTGATATAACTGTCTTTTTCATAGAAATTTAAGAGAGAAAAGGGTACAGATTATATACATGCTGAGAGATGGACAATGATCAGGGGGGAAAAAAAACAAATTTCAGGATGGAATCTGTCCATACGTATTTTTAACGCATTGTGTGCTTCTGTATCTTTTTAATGTAGATTTTCTGTTTTAATAATAAAAAGACTGTGGAAGTGCATAGAAAATGCCATAGATTCAATGGTTGTTTTTTGCCATCAAAAAGTCACTGTTCCTAGGAGTGGGGTAATTTCTGCAAACGACCACTCCCCTTGCAGACCTCCATCTCATACTCAGCGCTGTTCCGGGGGGGGGGTCTCTTGAGCATAAGGGGGGTACAATAAACTACAGTGGGAAAGTCCCATTCCATGAATTCTCCTCTGTTTTCAGTTTACACTGGATATAAACCATGAACATTTATGTTTCGTAACTATGTACATAAACTCTTTTTGGCTGAGTGACTTTTAGTACAGTACATCCATTGTATAGTGTGAATGTATATGCATGTACCTGGAAGAAATAATAATGACAGAGACTGGCCCAAATATAATTTTTGTTGGACTCACAATGCTCCTGTGTTCTAAGGCAGATACTTGTTCCCTGCCATTCACAAAAAATATGGGAAGGGGAAAAGAAAAGATTCTTATTATCTCTTGCATTGCATTTCAACTGCATTTACATGGTGATCTTCAAATATACTAGCTTATCCATGCCAAGAACAGAGTTAATGTCTCTCAGTATTACAAATAGGCCTATCAGCAAATAAGCTATTTCTTTAAAAAGTGAGTCAGACTATTAAAGCAAAACAAAAGGTACATTTAGAAATAAAAATACAGCTATGACCACCCCATGAGTTATAACAGCTGAGAAATTTAAATTCAACTTTAAGATTAAAGAATTGCTTTAAGTATTAACATGTGAGTCAAAAGGTACATACTTAGACACTTGGGCCACCATCCCTATATTCCATTACCTCAACATACTTACTGAAGCAGAAGGGACATGTGGTCTCAGACATAAAAATATATGCACCTATAGATATTAAAAGAGCCCCGTGGCGCAGAGTGGTAAGCTGCAGTACTGCAGTCCAAGCTCTGCTCACGACCTGAGTTCAGTCCCGACAGAAGTTGGTTTCAGGTAGCCGGCTCAAGGTTGACTCAGCCTTCCATCCTTCCGAGGTCGGTAAAATGAGTACCCAGCTTGCTGGGGGTAAAGGGAATATGATTGGGGAAGGCACTGGCAACCACCCCGCAAACAAACTCTGCTGAGTAAACCTCAGGATGTGACGTCACCCCATGGGTCAGGAATGACCTGGTGCTTGCATAGGGGACCTTTACCTTTATAGATATTAAGGTCTCTGTAAGAACTCCCTGCATGTGTATGTATTCTTTCAAATGAGTGCTACCTACACGTACTGAAGTATTACAGTTACATTAAGAACTGTATCACTTCTGAACTAGCTTCAGCATGCCAAATCAGCTCTGATGGAACCACACAGTGAATCCATGAGCCTCACCCCACCCCAGGCAACGGAAGTGCTTTTAAGAATGACAGGTGCCTGCATTCTGCATTAAGCAGGGGGTTGGACTAGATGGCCTGTATGGCCCCTTCCAACTCTATGATTCATTCAGCATACTCACTCTTCACACAGGGCTGTGTTCGTTCTCATTCTGATTCCCAAACTAATGATATCAGCACAGGTGGTAAGACAAGAGATTTATCACGCTGGAAGAAGGGTGGGATACCAAAGAACTCAGAGCAGCACAGGAAGTTCTCCCCACCCCCCATATTATCTTCATTATAACCCTGCAAGATAGGTTACGCTGAAAGACAGTGATTGGCCCCAGGCCACCCAGTGAACTTTATGGCATGATGGTGACAAACCACAAACTCTGATCCTAGTTCAATACTATAACCACTTCACAACACTACCATCGCCCCATTTCCCCCATATACTGCCTGTACTGTTGTGCCACAGTGTCTCCTTTTAAGTCATCCAGCTTCATTTAACATATAATTATGCCCTCTTGTGGCCAGTTGTCTAAACTGCACTTTACAGTCCAATACCGCAGTTAGAAGTTTCTTCCACTGCCCTGGGAAGAGTGATCCCTGCCCTCTTAGATCCCTTATCTTCTTTGCAAAGCAAAAAATGTGTGCAGTCTCAGAAAGTGCCTGACGCAGCTTTTCAGGCATAATAGTCCCTGAACAGCAAATGATGCTAATTGTCAAACTGTGTACCAAAGCACGTTAGGATGCTACGAAGAGCTGAAATGTGCTTGGGGAAGGGGGGGAATTACAGTCCTTATGTTGGACACCCCCAATACCCAATACAATGACCCCAAGGAGTAGGGAAATAGAATACAGCATTAACATTCAGTGTCAGGTATACTACTCACATCATCATACCTGCACCATCCCAGGAAGCCACAAAATGCTCTCCTATTGTTCTGGCAGTTGACTGAGAAAAATATCTGAGTTTACGAATGGAATGTGGCTCTAATTTTTAATACAGAAAAACTACTGTTCCCCTAGGTATCAAAAGTTTTGGAAACTCCAGCTTCAACACTTGAACTACTTTCCTATCTCCCATCTACAAAAGGGAGAGCTATTAAGAAGGAAGGAGGCATGTACAGTTCTCAAAGCACAAGCATCTTCTAAAGTAAGCCCGGACACGTTTTCTTTGGATCTAACAGCCAGCCCAAACATTCCACAGCCAGACTTATCTGTAACAAAACAGTATTTCATCCTTCCATGAAGCACCTTGAGTAGGTCTCTGAAACAACCCAAAGCATTAACCAGTGCAAAATTTAGAAGCTGAGTTTCGTTCCCTTTCCGCAGACTTTGAATTCATATCACTCATTAAGGAGAAGTTGTTCATTATCCATATTTGGTGGTAAAAATAGTTTTTGGAAATGCTGAACTAGTGTTATTTCAGTGACACCATAATATTCAAGATCACCACTGGCCAATCCTAATTTAACCAAACAACAAAGCACTGTCCCCACCCCAGATATACTAATTGGCAGGAAATTACCATTTCCAGCAAAGTTATGTTAGCTTAGATACAATGGATGGGATACAGAAGTTTCAGACACTGGTCCAAAGAAAAATCCAAAAACGAATTACATTTTCCCATGCATGATCCACCATAGGAGAGAACACTAATCACAGAAAATGATTTTCTAAAGGTGTGTGTGTGTGGGGGGGAGTAGCCATCAAAAGAGTCAGACAGAATTTTTAATTAATCCTACAATAATATATAATCCATTGCTCAAATGTATGTAATGCAACTTGCCTTTCCCACATTAAAACCAAAGACAGCAAAGAGAGTAAGACATTGTTTAAAAAAAACTGGGAGGCTGCCAGATCGTGCAAACACCTTTCCTTCAGAGGGACGCCACTCATGCCTGCCAGAAATACCAAGGCCCACCTCAGCCACCTCTGCCAGTGGGGCTATGCTGAATGCGTGTGAGACAATAAACGGAAGAAGTGAGCTCTGACTCACAGACTCTTATTGAAACAAGCTTTGTTAGTCTTTAATGTTAGACAAGGCACTTCAAATCACCGAGTCTCAAAAATTAACCCTCTGAGGGCGCTTAAGCTCTTCCTCAGCTCTCTTCGTCAGGCTATTTTCAGCTTGAATGAAGGCCAGAGGTGAGCCATGTTCATCTCTGCTGCCAGCATTCACACCCTGGGCTTTATTCACCATTGTGTTGTTGGGGAAGGGGGGGAAGGAGGAGAAATCATTACGCCCAAGGCATCCCGAAACCTAGAGCCAGCCCAGAACTACCGGACGTTTTGGCTTCCCTGTTCCTTACCATACCTTCTGATTTTCTTCCTCTTCTGTAACCACTGCCAGTTCCAGCTGTTTTACCCATTTCTCTTTGTCTTGCTGCCCATGGTGCCTAAAAAGGGAAAGTGACAGCCAAAGAACACGTATAAGCAATTCTCCCAAATATAAAGAATTATGTGTTTCCAAAGGAATGATTACAGAAAGTCCTAAAGACGTCTTATGATTTGGGGGCCCATCCCAATGTGCAGTTTTAGTTGTTGAAAATGACAAGGAACTCTCGTACTTCCCCAAATTTTAGCTTCCTCACAGCCACTTAAATATTTCAGGCTGAACCACCCTTTTAAATTAGGGAGAAACGGCATTACCTTTCATTTGCTTGTTTTGCGTTATTGTGTTCTAGCATTTTCTTAATTTCCCCAACCGTCTTCCATTTTTCTGGCTGTTCTTGAAGCTTTTGCTCCTCTTCCTGAAACTGGAAAGGGGGTGGGGGAGAAAAGTCAACATGCTCCATATACATGATGGCAAGGCTGGACTGCAGGCACTCAGCATTTTCCTGTGAGGACAAGTCGATTCTCCTATACCTGACTGCACACATAAGGAGCAGCTATTGCCAGGTTTTCAGATGTACATACATGTATTTGGTATTATAACAACCATAATTTGTGAAGCTACCATAAAGTGGCTCATTCTGCATTCAAGATGATAATTGCATGCAAGAAATGGATAGAGGCTAGCTCTATTCAGATTTTATGCAATTTTTAACTGTTTTCTTTTGTGTGTGTGTGTGTGTGTGTGTGTGTGTGTGTGTGTGTGTGTGTGTTAAGTGCCGTCAAGTCGCTTCTGACTCATGGCGACCCTATGAATGAAAGTCCTCCAAAAGGTCCTATCTTTGACAGCCTGACTCAGGTCTTGCAAACTGAGGGCTGTGGCTTCCTTTATTGAGTCAGTCCATCTTTTGTTGGGTCTTCCTCTTTTCCTGCTGCCCTCCACTTTTCCTAGCATGACTGTCTTTTCCAGTGACTCTTCTCGTCTCATGATGTGACCAAAATACGATAGTCTCAGTTTAGTCATTTTAGCTTCTAGGGTCAGTTCAGGCTTGATATATATAATATATATAATGGATTCGGCTTTTCTGAAAAATTCAAAAATTTTCAGGCTTATTAAACACGAACCCAAAAAATACATGGCACAGAGTTGAAGTTCAGTTCTGCGCTGCTGGGGCATTCAGATTGCCACTGCTTGTCGCTTCCAACTCCGTGTGGAATTTGGAGCCAGCAGGCAGTGGGGATCTGACTCAGGTAAGTAAGGGGGAAGAAAGGAAGAGGGGGGAGGGGGGAAACGGCAATGGGGCCACAGCGGCCCCAAATAATGCCCCCCCAAATGGGCATTATTCGGGATCTGCTTTTTCGGCTCCCTTTAGCTGCCGCCATTTTTCTCCAGTTCGGCTTCAGTCAAATGCACATCCCTAATGTGGGAGAGGCCACGTTATGTCTGAGAAAAGGCCACCTATTTGTGGAAAAGACCACAGCCTTCTGCCACACAAATCAGAAAATCTGATTTAAACATGCTGCTTTAAAAAGATTACATACTACAAATCCTAGCCCTTTTCAACATTCTTTTGGAGCCTTGTTAATTAGACAAAGAAGAACTATGTCAGCAAGCATTCCAATACAACTCATTATTTACAAGTCGGCCTACTGACAGTTTTCCAAGTGGCTGAAGTGATCTTAGAATTACAGTCTAAGTAACTCAGATGTTTGACTCTTTCCTTCCCTTGCATGTGGAACCCCTGCAATTTTATTTTATTCTGCCCATATATGAAATCGAATACAGTGCCTACCATCTGCAATGATTTCTGTTTTCGGGTTTCTGTATCCCATAGTTTCTTCACGGACACTTTTCTCTTTGTCTTTTCCTCTGCTGTTTTCTCTTCTCGCACCTGTGAGAAAAGTCCTTTAGAATTTTATAGCTTGCCTCTGCCCAGAAAGCCATTCTTCATAACAACTCCGTGCCAAAGTGGTCACAGAGCTCAAGTTCTTGTATTTCCTGCACTGTGCAGGGGGTTGGACTAGATGACCCTAGTGGTCCCTTCCAACTCTATAATTCTATATTAGGATGGGAAACTGGTGCTCATACTCTCACCCTTTTTAGATACCCCACTCCCCCCACTCAGTTTTGATGTCCTCTTGTGAATTTTTTCTTTCTTTCTCCTCATCCACACAACTCTCCATTTCAGATAGCGTGAACTGGGGTGGGGGTACAGAGAATGACAGCTAGGCTTACCGGAAAACCACAAGGTTGGGGGTGGAAGAAGAGAGAATGTGTGTCAGCATCAGGCATTTACCTGTAGCATCCCATAAGCAAACGCACTCAGGCAGGTGATCCTGAAGCAGTATACTTTATTAGGAGCAAAAAGGTAAATATAAGAACTGACTGTATAGAAACAGATGAAGGCTGCTAATGACCACAACAGGGAAAGCTCTAGCCTAAAAGCACTTTAGCCACTCAAGGAAAACACAATGAGGTAAACCCGAGATAAGAATTCTCATGAAGTGTAGACCAAACAACTAGGCAGCTGTAGGAAGGGAAGTTTACACAGTATTTACAGGCATGTGAACCAAGGTCGCTTGACACGGAGCCAGAGCCAGGCTAGAACCAGCAATGGTCTGACAGAGTCACGTCAAGGGATCAGGCCTGAACCAGCAAAGGCCTGGCATTGTGCTCATGAAATAGCCTACTGGACAAGTAGTTGCTGCTTAGGGCATGAAGGGATTACGTTAATGGGACTCATGAGTTACAATCAGACAAAGAAGTCAGAGTTCTGAAAGAAAAGAACATGACACTTCTGCGTAATCATGTTTTAGTCTACATGTTTTAGAGGGGTCAACTGCACTCCATACCTATAGGAATCTCAGTTTACGTGTTCTGTCCACTGTCATGAAGACTTTTGCTGCTGGGCTAAAAAACCACGAGACCACAGCCTACCTTCTCACTCCGCTCCTCATGTTGGGAGAACTTCTGTTCCATCCGTTTCCTTTTTTCCTCTTCCATCTGCTCCACCCGTTCTCGTGCTTGCAGTGCCTTTCTTAATCGTTCTTCACGCTTTCTGTGGGATGTATGGAGATCTCAGTTAAGAAAGGTGGAACACACTTTCACCACTACTAGCACAAACTTTCACTTCTAACTCCTGCTGTATCTGCAGAGCGCTGTATGACCCTGGCAGTGCCAAGAGTGGCTGCATCACAGTGTACAGTGTAGTTACACAGGTGTAAACAAACATTACCGCTAAGAGCTACGATGCAGGCAAATTTTCTTGGTAATCCAAATCTCAACAAAGGAACGACATGTACTTACAGTTTTATCTCTTCCAACCTTCGTCTTTTTTCTTCCTCCACTTTCTGTTTTCTCTGTTGCTCAGCTTCTTGTTTTTTCCGCAGACTCTCCAGTCGTTGTCGTTCCTTTTCCTAGAACGTATAGAACGTGTAGATCAGTTCCAATTGCACCAACTGTCTACTAGCTCAACAGAAATTGTGTTCTATTCTTCTTCTGCAAAGTCTTGCAGGAGTTAGAAAAGATGGGGAAATTCTTGTGCGCGTGAGACACCAGCCCCAGGACTGAACCACAGAAAATTTCAGGAAAAGGGTGAGTTCAGAGTAGTTAAGTGCTTCTAAACAATTAACAGAAATAAGATAATTAGTTACTTACTACGAATTCTCCCTTTTCAGGATGAGCATGAAAGGAAAGGAAATACTCAGTCACTGGATGCTAAATCTAAATCCTTGTTGACTAACCAGTAGATGAGAGTGAGTAAAAACAGCAGTGATTTCTAGCTCAGTGAGGCCAAACCTGGTAAGAGGGTGCAACATTATACCAGATGGTCTAGGTAAATAACTTTCCCCCCTGTCCACATCACTGGAAAGAAATGGGAAAGGCAAGTCAAAGAAGCCCAGCTGGACGCCTCTATGCTATTCCAGGAAGGCACGGACACTCAACATTAAACTTTTCCAACTCTCTCCAATTTTAACATCAACATGCAGACAAACAGTCATAATAGCGGAACAAAGAACCACCTTCTCAGTGGCACACACAGAACCAAACTAGCATTACATAGCAGATCCATGATTGGAGCGCCTGACATTAAGAAGTCCTCATGGGGATGTGAAAGATCCAGATTTAGATTGGGCTACGGTACTAAGAGATATGGGGGCGGGGCTAACATACATCCCTTGCAGGCAGGAGAGATGCAGGAAATAATTTCTATTGGCCATGCAGTGGGGCGGGGGGAGAGAAACTAGTGGTGTCTTTTCTCCCCTTCCCAAGGCTAACACGATGTCTATGAGGCAATTATCAGGGCCACAGCAAGAACCACTTATGTGCACACACACACACCTCTTCTCACCTAGTGCTACAGAACCAAATTGGGACCTTTTCCCACCTTCTCTCTCACTTTTTAATGTTAAGGAAAATATTGGGAGATCCAAACACAGATCTCCCGTATAATATTAGTTTGGTCCTCAAACCTCTGCCTTCTCCAGCAAGCAGAACAGACCACACCTACAAGAAGCGAGTCCTTCTGTCACTGGTGTGCTTAAACTCTCCTCCGTTGTTTTGTTGAACAACAGAAAATCACCATGTCAAGCCTTGGGCATGTGTGTAAATTTACATCAAGTTGCAGGTGACTTATGGCGACCCCAGCAAGGGGTTTTCAAGGCATGTGATTAAGCAGGGGTGGTTTGCTACTGCCCCCCTCTGCAGAGTCTTCCTTGGAGGTCTCCCTTCCTGCTTGGCTTCCACGATCTGACGAGATCAGGCTATAATACCATGCCGCCTTCCCACCTTTGTCAAGCCTTGTACTGAGACCTTATACATTGTTTAATTGTTATTTGGGGATCTATAACACTATTTTATACTGAGCCATTGATCCATCTAGAGGGACCTCCTATTGCGTATTCTCAGTAGCAGAAGTTCTCCAAAGTCTCAGGCAGAGGTCCTGCCCTGCACAACTGGAGACGCCAGAGCCCGAACCTCTGACCCACTGCATGCAAAGCATGTGCTCTGCTACAGAGCTTCAGCTCCTCCCTTAGATCTGTAGCAGATTTTCAGAAATTTAACTTTAATAGTGTTTGATACATGTTGGAATTGGGGGTGGTAGTGGAAGAGCCCAATAGGAGCCCCGTAGTACAGAGTGGTAAGCTGCAGTACTGGAGTCCAAGCTCTGCTCACAACCTGAGTTCGATCCCAACGGAAGTCGGTTTCAGGTAGCCGGCTCAAGGTTGACTCCACCTTCCATCCTTCCGAGGTCAGTCAAATGAGTACCCAGCTTGCTGGGGATAAAAGGAAGATGACTGGGGAAGGCACTGGCAAACCACCCCATAAACATAGTCTGCCTAGTAAACGTAGGGATGTGACGTCACCCCATGGGTCAGGAATGACCCAGTAATTGCACAGGGGACCTTTACCTTTACCTTTTTGGTGGAAGAGCTCCTTTTCTCCTTACCCTGGTATCAGGTTTAGTGGCAGGCATGGTAGGTTTGACAAGACTTTTCATAATGCTGCTGGGCCCTGGAGACCCAGGGGGTTTGAACAGCTGGCTTTTTTGCATTGTCTGAAAGAAGTTTCTGAAAGGTCGTGTGATCTGTCAAGAGAGAATGGATGTTCTTAGCGTCTGATTAGGAACACAAAAGAGCAGGTGAAGATGCCCTTGATGTTTACATACCCTGGCTGGACCAGAAGGGGACAGTGTTTTGTTTGCAGGAGGAGATGAGGTTTTTTTACTAGAAGTTGAAAGGTCTTCATATTTTGTAGGCTGGGCAGTAGGCAGCTCATCCAGTGCTTGTTTGTAACTTTGACTCCTAAATAGAAAACACGGTGTGCACATTAAAACAAAACTCCCAACCCTCAAAATGATGGGAACGCTGAAAAACAAAGGGGTGAGAGAGAACAGAGGCAGGCCCATTTGCTCTTCCCCATTAAAAAAAAAAAAAACCTTTAAAGATTTTGAATAAAAAACTGGGGTCCATTCAGCTATAGTATGCATTTTCAATAATATATTACCAAATATTTAAAATTATGTTATTTATAGTCTACCTTTCTCACTGAGACTCAAGGCAGATTACATAATGTAAGCCAGTATAATCAATAGGATGAGATCTAACAAACAATGTAATGGTTTGCAGAAGTTTGCAGAAATCTGAAACAAGGCATATATTTTACACATAACACATAAACAATGCAAGAAATGACATTTCATAAGTAGAAATATTTAAAAATTATACTTGTTCAAGAAGTCTAAATTTGTTCAGGAAACTTTTTATTACATATGCTGACACCAGTATGAGGGTTCATGGTTGTACAATTTAGGTAACTATCCATGTCTACTTGCAGCCCATCCTATGAACAAAGCTATAAGAGATGCAGCTTATGTTCTTAAAGTAATGGAACTCAACTTTGAGATGTATTAAACACATTTCAATTTGGGAAGGGCTTTAGTGTATACCTACGGGTAAAAACAAACAGGGTTCTGCAAATGGCTACACCATGGAGAAATTTTAAACTTCATTCAACCCATAGTACACTCTGTCTACACAGTTAGATCAACTTTAATTTTAACTGCTTTGCACTTTAATATTTAACGGGTCTGTGCTTGGGGGTTAAGGTTGTTGCTGCTTTAAAAAGTTGATCTTTTTGCATTTTTCTGGTTTGTTCTATAGTTGTTTTAAAGTTCTTTCTGTGTTGTGTTTTTCGAGGGACTGGTTTAATGGAGTTTTGGGATGTTCCTGTTGGTTTTGAAAAACTTAACTGTTCTGAAGAAAATTTCTGGCTAGGTTTTAATAACAATTAACAGTAGGTGACGGTTTAAATGTTTTAAAAAACACAAACAACATGTCAGCTTAGGGTCATTAAGTATTTTTTAAAAAAATAGGCTTTTGTTAGGATTCTAAAATAATAAGCCAGGGGCCTTTTGTTGTTGTTTTTAAGTTGGAACATAGGTTTACTTTAAAAAAATAAATAAATCTTAGGCTGATGTCACCTAGGCTTCACAACAACTGAAGCAGTGGTTTAAAAAACAGGGCTTAGACTGACTTTTTAGTCTTCCAAAAATATTGCATTTGTATTGTAGAAAGAGTAGGGATTCACTTAATTTGGGGGGGGGATAGGTTTTTTTTAATAGGCTAGTGTCAAGAGACTGGCTTGTGGCTTTTCAGAAACATTGTTTCAGGTTTTAGCCCTACAAAAGACATAGATTTTGTTCTCTCTGGGAACTCAAAGCCATAGAGACTGCAGTTGCAGACAGCAAGGTAAGTAAGAGATGGGAGTCTGACACAGGTGCCGGTGAAGTCATGGGGCCTGGAGGTTTCAATGCCAGAAACCAGGAAGGGTTTTCCCCTACACATTCCATCTCATTAGTGCAAGGATCTCTGGGTGAAAATGCCTTGATTTATTGGGCCTACATACAGCTGTAGAGTATGCAGTCTCATGCTGGCAACACACCTGATTGGTTAGGAACCCTACCAGCAACACACCTGATTGGTTATGGTCACCTGATTAGTAATGGATTTGATTGGTCAACTAGAATCATTCTAACACAGACAGCTTTGGCATAAAGATATTTCATTCTATTATGTGCCCTTTCACTGGATTATATCTGCCTTTGGGTCACCGCTTGATTCTGAACCAGGCTGGGGCTTTGCTGGCCAGAACACCCGCCCAGGATTTTGAATCTCTGTTTGGATTCAGTCTGGTCAGGTAACATCTGGATTAGAAAACCAATGCTAGTAAAAGTGCCTTGGGTTAGATATTTAACTAGACTAGACTACTGTAACTCGCTCTACGCAGGGCTTCTCTTAAGGCTGCTCTGGAAACTTCAACTGGTCCAGAATGTAGCAGTGCAGGTCCCTATAGGGACCCCCTGGAGACCACACATTCAGCCTGTGCTCTGCCAGCTGCACTGGCTCCAGATTGAGGACCAGATCAGGTTTAAGGTTTTAGTGTTAACTTTTAAAGCCCTAAATGGTCTGGGACCGTCGTACATCTGGGACTGCCTTGCCCGTTACACCTCCCCCCTAAAAAGGTACTTTGATCAGCTGGAGAAAATCTGCTGGTGATCCCTGGCCCAAAAAGTGTGGCTCAGGGGCTCCTCTAGTGCCTCCCAACCAGTAAGCATGTTTTTCCCAGACAGGTGGAATTGTTAGCCCTCATCAGTCATGTCTGCTCCCCTGGAGAGTTGAGCAACTTCCTGAAGATCAACTTGCCACTGTTCAACTATCCAGCCCTGGACTTTGAGAATGAGTAAAGTGAGCTTGTGCCTGCATCCTCTCAGTCTGTGTTGGGGGAAAATGCTCTTCCCAAAACTCAGAAGTAGAAAGAAACAGCAGAGAAGTTATCCAATTTGATTGGCACGATATAAAATCCACATTCTACACTGGGATCTAAAACAAAACAACCCTCAACTGAGCCCCTGCACCTCTTGGCAAAGTCCTAAAAATGTTGTTCTTGACACTCTCAAAAAGAAAAAAAGACACGTCGTTGGACCAAGATGAGATGTTACAAAAGTAAATGCAAGAATGTCAAAGAAGCAGAACCCACAGAAGCACCTAAAATGAAGCTCACGTATGTGTTTCTTTAAAGCAGTGGTTCCCAACCTTTTTTTGACCAGGGACCACTAGGACTTTTTTGTTCGGTGCAGGGACCCCAAGGTTCACAATAAAAATTCTGAGAATTTGAAAATAAACTTTAATCATAACTGTTAGTTAAACATTAAACTTAGAATAATATTTGAATATATATTTTTATAATAGAGAACTTTTAATTGAAAATATTAATTTATTATGGGTTTATAACTTTTTTTCATGGACCTTAATTTCGTTCTCACGGACCCCCTGGGGGTCCACGGACCCCTGGTTGGGAACCAGCGCTTTAAAGGAATGGTAGGAAACAGGCGCGCCAGTGATTAAGGGCAATACGAGCTCTGTCTCTGGGCTCCTACAAGCCAGTGCTGGTACAGGTTGCAGATCACAGAGAAGAGAACTTGGGTGCCCCAACCCCTCTCGCTTTCTAAGGTCTTCCTTGGGAAAGTAATGTTAGTGTATCTGTCAATATCTTGTCAGGTCTGGCTGGCTGCATTGCCAGTTGTGAGTTGGCTTGAATTCTATAGTTTGACATTGGTTCTGTTGGGCTTGCAGTCACATTAGCCCTGGGTTCTGACTGGCTTCTGAGATTTTACCCTGGTTCTGTTGGGCTTGCAATAGTGTTCCCTGCTTCACTTGGTTCTGCTATGATTCTCTGGTGTGGTGTTGGTTCCGTTGGGCTTGTTGGTTCTGTTAGCTTGCTCTGTGTTTGGTTATCGGCTTTGCCCTGGAGAAAGCATGGGATTTTTTTCCCCTGTAGGAAACAACGGAGACAAGTAGGATGTCTGGGGGCACTTTGTTCAGGTGCCTCTAGAATTTAACTCCTTGGTCCAATTTGCTTGAAATGTAGAGGTGGGGGTCTTTAGTGAACAAGCAGTACTAGGGCCCCTGCAATTTGGGTGTAATTTGGTTGAAAAACAGACACTCCAAACCACACAGTTCCCCCATAGGGAATAACAGAACCTGAATAATTCCCAAATCTTAGAAAAAAGCCAAATATGAATCCTCAAATGGTATTGGAAGACCCAAATATCCCTGAACACCGGTATTTATGCCCTTCCCAACATCTGAATCCAAGTGCACATCCCTATTTATAAGTCCCCCTTTGGATCCTTATAGGATGGAAGAGCACACAGACAAACAACTAAAAATACACCGGAGCATCCTACAATTATTCATCTGCTAGAGCAAAGGTAAGCATAGGTATCACTGTGCCACAAATTCTTAATACAAGAGATCATCTAGTGTTCTAAGCCTTTGGTAGCAGCATTAGATACAGAGGCAGTTCAAGCACAAGTTGGAAAAAAGGAAATAATTCGAGATCACTAAACTATGCATTCTCTTTCCTCAAGGAGTAAGAGAACATACCTGATACTCTGTTCATGGCATTGGCTGCTCTGGGCTGAATCTTCAGACCCATTGACCTGGGAGCCAGTCATCTTAATGGCAAGACTTTCTGGAGAGAAGGTACAGTAAGTTCTGCAAAGGGCATTTTCTGTAACAGGGGTATTCTGAGAACGGTATGCATTATCACCACTTATCAACTCCCCTTTATCCAAAATTATTAATGAGACAAGGAATTCAGAACAAAAAAACTGACATTAAGTCTCAACTTTAAACAAAAATCTAACAGTGCCGCAGTGGATTGGTGGGGATTCCCAACATTTAAACACTCCCACCCCCCAGTTCTATACTGTACTGCACTAACTGCACAGGTGTGTTTACCTTCACTGCATCCTTTCCCCTTCTCCATCTCAGGCTGATCTGGATTTTCTGCAGCGTGGCTAGAGATCAGACTAGGCACATCTAAAGCACAGAGTGTTTTTTGTAGCATCTTCAATTCCTAAAGAATCAGAAACAATGTGGCACAAATACAATTACAGGGCTTCCAATAGCTTCCAAATCAGATGCCTATTTTCCACTGACACCTATATTTTATCAGCAAGTGGAGATGCCAGATCTTTTCAACAGCTTACTAGTAAACGTCAACAATTTATGTAACCATGTCAGTATTTTCCCCACTTGGTCCATCAAGTTTAGTATTATCTACTCAGATTGGCACTGGATCTCTGGGGTCAGAGGTTTTTCACATCACCTACTGCCAGATGCTTTAACTAGAGATGCCAAGACCTTCTGCGTGCCAAGCAGATGCTCTACCACTAAGCCACAGTCCCTCTCCTACTTGCATTAGATCAGATGAACATCACCAGTTCTCCTGCACAAGGTTCAATTTTACCTTGAAATTCAATCCTAAATCTCCTTCAATTAATTACTCTTATGTTTCATCTGACAAAAAGGTAACCAAAAGACGTAGAGAGCTAAAAATAAATGTTTCCAAGATCACACCTGAATTAAGAGACTGAGTTAAAATCAAACCCCACGAGAGCCTTGATTAATGCCTCCTCCCCATCAGATGGATCCTCTGCAGAGTTAGATGTATCTAAATATATTTATTTCAATGGATTTATGAATGTCCAGCTCTGAACAGGATCCTACCGCAACCTTTCAAAATTTAACTACAGGCATATACATGTCACTGGCAATCTGGGCGTGACAAACTACTGAAATGGAATAGCTCCATCTCCTATTCCAAGTAACAGAGATTTGTATGTGTGTGAGATAGTAACCTGACTCCAGATAAGTAGAAGGGAAGACAGCAGACAATTCACCACCAAGTGTAATACAACAGACACCTCCCCAAGACCTTACCTCATCAGACTGAGCATTCTGTAGCAAGGAAGGCCTAAAGAGAGGCATTTTGACAAAGTGTTACTCAACCCAATTAATATCAGAACAACAACCCTATGATCTTTCAAATTAAAGTCTGTAGGCACTTCAAAAGCACATATGATTATCCACTCTGAAACTCTGACAGGTAATGTCTCAGTCCATAGCATTGTTTAGCCATCAATTCCTTTAAGCCCCTTAGACTACATAAGTCTCCAACCAAGCACACAGAAGCCTAAGCAGACATGTAGAGATGATCATCGAAACCCAGCACTTAACTGTTTTTGTAGGGCTGCTTTTTTTAAAGTAGTACAGCTATGCTGCAGCAGAGATGGTAAATTAGCTTACGGGAAGAATCTCTACTGCCCACCTCAATGGTGGTCAGCATTCTGAACGGCTCTACCTAAAGTTAAACCTGGAGTATGATACACAGCTACACAGCAATGCACCCATTTCCAATGCATCTTTGACATGCTTGGGAAGGTTTAACCTGTGTTGACCTAAAGCCATAGACATTCTCACAGCGCCATCCTCTGGCAGTTGCCGCCTGATCAATAAGCAAGCTGCACCAAAGCCTTAAAACAAATGTATTTCCTGTAACTCCAAAACACACAATATTTGTAAGATTTGAAAGGCAACTCAAGGCATCGAGGCTTTTAGATTCCAGTAGTAGCAATATGAGAGACTACCCTGTTCCTCCCGTGGATGCTCCTACCTTGCTAAAGAGCCACATGGCACCTTCAGGATTCTTATCTACCAGTGGATACATAACTATTGCAAGGACAAGATTTTCTCTGCAACCCAAAAGAAAAATAATCCTAATCCCCACCTAAAGATACACACCTGACTGAGCTAGGAAACTATTTCAACACCAACTACTGGAAACAGACCAAAAACACTCTTCAGGAATTACTATTCCACATTAGTGAAAATGTACCAAGACTCTCCTGCCCACTCAAAGGTGGGACGTAAAATCAGCAAGAATATAAACTGCTGCAAAGCATGTTGAAGCATTGCTTAATTATGCATAATAAACTGGTATCAGTGAACACCACTTAGATCATACCATAGAACAACTATATTTTACATTTCATTATGTATCTATTCTTCGATTAAACTTGGGATGGTCACACAGAGGGACATGAAAAGACACCACTGTCATAGAGAGCAAATTATGAACATGCAGAAACAGGATTCAAAGGGATCACATATGAATAAGCAGAGGCAAGCACATTTTTAAAAAATCATGCTGCATTCAGATAACAGAGGAGCCTTTCATCAACGAATGGAAATGTTTTGCCCTATGTTACTTAAATCCTGTTTTTCAGACCAAAGTGTCTCATATCAGTCAAGAGATACAGACACTTGCCCTCAGGCTTAGAAACTAAATTGACAAGACGCAGAAGGGAAGGGAAGTAGAGGAAAATAAGGTTGACACTATCAGAACAAAATTAGAATTCATATCTAACTTGGAGTCAAGCTGTCCTTTCTTTACTGATATTCTTGTTTGAAAGGAGGTAACACAACTACCCCGATTCATGAAGCTCTCGGTGCAGTGTCAAAGTCTAATGTTCTTTCCCAGGCTTCTGCAGCTGGGCCAGACCGGCCAGGCCATCATGCAAAAGAGGAACAGGTACAGGAGCGCGGGGCAGTTGGTTGGGCTTCTGCTCAGTTAAACACGGACCATATAAAGGGGCCTAAGAACAGGCAAGGGAGGAAGGTCCAGGTCCTCTTCAGATTGTGGAGGAGAGGCTTAGGAAGAGAGGAGGAACAAGGCGGAGTCGACTTCATCCCTGAGTCTTAGCTTTACTTGAAATTCATTTGGCAAAATTACTTTTCGTGTTATAGAACACCTTGCTTAAATTTCAGGTTAAAATAGATTCGAAAACCTTTGAAGAACTGTTTGAGCCAAGTTTTTAAGGTTTCTGTTTGGTAAAATTAACTTACCCATTTTTACTTGTTTCACCATCCATAAGCAATTCAAAAGAACTATGGCCTGGAAGAATAAAATAAAATATACCATTAGTTGAAAAAAATGCTTTAAGTGCAAGACTTTTCTTACAAATCACACAAAGCCTCTCCATGTCAAGTTCACCTCAACTTTAACATGTCATTATGTGGTACATTCTCCCAGGTCCACATCACTGGCTGTCATTTAGCATGAGGAAAAATACTCTTCATAACTTGGAATAACTTGGAATAGAGTTATACTCCAAGATGCCCCAAGAGAGAACACCAATATGCTAGTTTTGGCACCAGGGCCCCCATGTCATCTGAAATGCCACCCTAAGACAAAGGAAGATCAGCAATTTCTACAAGGTTGCTTAAAGAGCTTGGTACTTTAACTTTTATGAATACAGCGCGCTCATTATTTTCAAGCCAGTTCAAAAGACCTGTGCTTGGGTATTTATTAATGTATGGTTTAAATGTAAACCTGAGCAATGCCATTTGTTGGGCCAAGGACTTCAAAAATGTGTGGCTAATGATATCAGACCTGAGGAACAGGCTTCCTCAGGAGATGGTGTGCTATCCTGCCCTGGAGGTTTTTAAGAGGAGGTTAGATAGCCAGAGTGGTAAACTACAGCACTGCAGTCCAAGCTCTGCTCACAACCTGAGTTCGATCCCGACAGAAGTTGGTTTCAGGTAGCCGGCTCAAGGTTGACTCAGCCTTCCATCCTTCCAAGGTCGGTAAAACGAGGACCCAGCTTGCTGGGGGTAAAGGGAAGATGACTGGGGAAGGCACTGGCAAACCACCCCGTAAACAGTCTGCCTAGGAAACGTTGGGATGTGATGTCACCCCATGGGTCAGGAATGACCCGGTGCTTGCACAGGGGACCTTTACCTTTTTAGATGGCCATTTGTCAGCAATGCTGATTCTGTGACCTTAGGCAGATGATGAGAGGGAGGGCACCTTGGCCATCTTCTGGTTACTGGGTGTGTGTGTGGTGGGGGAGGTAGTTGTGAGTTTCCTGCACTGTGCAGGGGGTTGGACTAGATGACCCTGGTGGTCCCTTCCAATTCTATGATTCCATATTAACATTCAGAAGGGAGCCCCATATTTCAGTAAAATTCAACTGGGGTTTCAGCAGGGTATTTCCCTCAGCATGACAATAGGGAAGTGGCTGAAATACTCCATCTAAAGCACTCCTAATATAACAAAAGGGAAACAGCCAAATAGGAGTTAGGTGAACTACTCCCTTCCCCACCCAAAATGCAGGGTGCAACCATCAGTGTACACTTGGTTCTTTGCCCACCCTCTAGACCAGGGTGTCTTAAACTTTTTCCACTTTCGACCCCTTTTCCCCCGAGAAATTTTTACGTGACCCCAGGTTTATAGGTATATAAAACAGGTATACAAATCAAACATTTACTGATAATAAATCATAAAGAAACCTTTTGCTGTTGCCAAATTTTTTGTGAACCCCACATTCAGTTACACAACCCCATATGGGGTTGTGACCCACAGTTTAAGGTTGTGACCCACAGTTTAAGAAACTTTGCTCTAGACCAGCCAGTGCCTGGCTTATTCCAGTCACACACACCCCACCTGACACTCACCTTCCAACCCCAGAATTTTGCAGCAGCTGCCGTGCCCCTGGGCTTCCTCACCACAGCCCCTTTGAAGCTTTGCACATAAGACCCTCAGAGTTCTGCCGCTAGCTTCAAACTCTGCCCTACTTCCTCCTCCTTTGCTCTCCTTCCACCTAGGACCCTCTCATCATGTCAAGACAGGCTTGTACATTTTCATTTGGCCCCCTTTATTGGGCTTTTATTGCTTAGGTGTTAAGTGGTCTAGGATTAAGTTTTGGTTTCTGAGTGAGCATGCATGAGAAATAGAGAGAGCCTGCAGCTCTCTGAGTGCCTCCTGCTTTTCCTGATCTGTATTTATAAGTAAAGATTTAGACTCTGATTCTGTTTTTCACCTGCGATATTTCTGAGGACCGCTCCATTCCCATAGTGAAGTGCTATTACCAAATTCTGTACTTTGGAATACATTGGCAGTGGTCCCCAATTTAATTTTACCTGGATACATGTGGGATGCTCTTAACTCAGAAGCGGGGGGGGGGAGTGTTAAAGATAACCCACAGGTAGACCATTTGGGTAACACTAAGGTCAGGGCTAATACAATTTATCTTTCAGACAGCTGATCATCTACTTTACGCTGATAACATCCAGACCTCTGTAGAGATAACATTCAGACATGTTTGTATGCATTATGTTGCTCGCTCACTGTTTAGTGGTATTTTCAGTGGTTGTAATAAAAAGGTATTGCACTACCCTCAGTGTTGAAATTTTTCTATGAACCCACACAGCAGCCTTCTATTTTTGGCTGTTTTGGGAAATATCAAATTTACCCGGGGGGGCTGGGCTGTACAACTGGAGAAAGATTGCTTTGGTTTTGTCACTTGCCACACAATCACTCAATTTGGCTTCTATTGGCACCTTTCTAACTTAATGACTACCTAAAATCACTGTTCAGTATATCTTGAAGCCTGTTTTGCACCCAACACCCGCAATTCAATTTAGTCTGCAATACATGAAGCAGACATCTTAAACCTCTACCAACAGCAGGTTAGGATATCCTCCATCATGCATGCCATGAAACATTTTTCTCCCACCTCTCCCACCTATTTTGCATATTGAAAGACTTCTGGGGGAAGCAAAAGTTTGTTCAAAGTTTTGGTTGACCCTCTTAAAAGGTATTGCACTGCTGTTATTTCTGCAGTGATTCGTATTTCCTATATCCAGCATTAAAGCCAGTCTCTCTGCTACTTAGTTTCCATGTTACAGCCACCTCCTCTTTTCCATTTATATGCTGTTCAAACCAGCAATAACATCCTTTAATTCCAGCAATTTCATCAGTTTAAGGAGTACAGCCCTAAATGGATTTACAAGTTGGATGGAGATCAAGGTCATAGCTTCATTTAATGTCTATAGGATGTGAAGTGTGTCAGGTCTGATATGGGTTACCTAGAAACCAATTTGTCCACAAAGGGACTTCATCATGTATGGTAAAGAAGCAACTTATGCAACAGGTCAGATGTCAGACAAATGGGGAAGTCTCCTGTTATACAAGATCAACAATATTCTCTTCTAGACCCCTGAAGGAAGCTAAAGGCATCACATCCAGTAGAAATAGCTATCAGTTAAAATACTGCAATTAGACAGTGACACAATAATTTCCACACAAACATATTAGAGCTATCTATTTCTTGCACAAATGTCACAACCTAAGGTTACGTATTGAGAATAACTAGAGTCTGCCTCCAAGACTTAATTTCCTTTACTTACAGCTTACTCGACTAGAGGTGGATGAAGAGTTCCGAGCTGCTTTCTTCTTGGCAATTGATTTGCTGATGGATTTACGAATCATGCTTTTCCTTTTACTGGCTAGTGAGTATTTCTCCACAAGTGAGACTCTCTTGCTCTTGTGGGGTCTATTTGAAGGGCGGTGACCTGATCGGGAGCCTCCAGAGGTTCCACTGCTGTCTTTTAAGTCTTGAGATATAGTTTCCTCTTGCACCAGATTATTATCTACTTGTTGGGCCAATAACAACTCTCCTCCTCTTGCAGGCTTCACATTTAAAGATGGTGTTGGAGTAGATGTACTCAGCCTGCTTGCATTCCAGTCTTTTCCAGTCCTTGCTGGATCAAGGGGATTCAGCAGCATGACTGCAAAGACATTTGATATGCCTGCAGCTTCAGTAGCTCCAACCCTGTCAGCAAAAGGCCCATCTGGGCACATGGTGAAGACTTCAGGGATGCTGCTTGTTTCTGCATCCATTTTTCCTCTTACTTCAATATTTTTGTTGAAGTTGACACCAAGTGTTGCTTCTTCAGATGGATGCATTACTGTCTTGTCACATTGTGCTTCCAAAGTTTCTTTTGTGAATAAGTTCATTTTACAGGATGCTGTTACCACCGGATTCTCTTTGCTCAAGAAAAGCTCAATAGAGGATGCTGGTTTTATGCCACTTCGTCTTTTTGACAGTCTTCAGCAAAAAAAAGAAGTTTAAAAATCATTCAATTTCAAACCACTAGGTGGCACTAAGAACTGCAGAACAAGTTCCACATTATCCTTCTAGTACATTACCATACCAAATCCCTATATATTTTCTCTAGGTGTTACTCATTTGCACAATTGTGTGTGTAAAGTGCCATCAAGTTGCAGCCGACTTATGGCGACCAATATTAAACAATTAGTAATTGTTTACTCATTACACATATATTGATGTACATGTTTAAACCTGACTTTGAAATCTGGCAAAAGGTTACGTATATATTCCAGGATAGTCTGTGCCTGCAGAACTTATGTTTTCCAGTACGGCCTTATTATTAATAATCTGACACTACACCATGTTAACATATATGTTTTTCTTAACAAAAATCTGCACAGCTGATAATACCAGCTAGATAGTGAGTTTCTTAATGTTTAACCATGAAAATTTTTGATTAAATGAAATTTACATCCCCATTGCACATTCATTACCATGGGCTGTTAGGCACAGAGGTACCATGTTTGTGCCAACCAAGTGATAAGATGACAGGAGGTGCCCCTTAACATCTGCTGAGTGTAATCTGGCTATTGGACCATAAACCTACACATTTTAATTTGGAAGCAAGTTACAGTGAACTAATCAGGACTTGTGAATAAGCATGCATAAGACTGGGCTATGTATCTTTACCAAAAATGACACACATTAATTGAACACAGCACTATTATGAATATACTATTTACTACCTCCCCTCAAAAAATAAAAGCAGAATTTCGCTATCAACAGGAATTCATCCAGCTTTAAATATCTACAAGCTATGGAGGAAGTTTGCACAAAAAAGAGAAATATGCTAGATTCACATTATTTTTGGTGGAGGTTAAATCGAAGTGGAAGAAATACACGAACACATCAGTTTTGACAAATCAAACCTTACCAATCCATTGACTTCTGTAGCTCCCAGACAGACACCAAAAATGGAGGCAGAGCCACAGTAAGGTGAATGTAATAGAAAAGCAAAGTCTATGCAGCTCTTTCACACAAGAACAGACACACAGGTAGTATATAGTATGCAAACAGCTTGCTCGGGATAATAAGCAAACCCAGAGATACTAAGAACTGGTTCTTGGGACAGCAAGCATGCACCAAGTTCAACAATAAAATTGTAATAGAAATCAACAAATGGAGACAGTCAATTAAAAACACAACAGCAAATAAAGCAAGCACAATAAAACCGCACAATAATGTTAAAAACTAAATACCCATGAAGGAAAATCAATCTCCCTAGCACATTTCTATCATGTCTTCCCCTCAAGGAGCCCAGGGTGGAGTACATTGTTCTCCCTTTCCCATTTTATCCTTGCTACAATCCTGAGTGATGGGTTAGGCAGAGTGTGTGTGACTGGCTCAAGGTCATTCAGCAAGCTTCATGGAGAGGTGCAGATTTAAACCAGTATCTTTCAGATCCTAATCTGACATACAAAGCACAGCACAAACAGTATCAAATGATTTAATACCTAAAAGTATTTAGATCAGGTGCCACACAAATACCTGAAGCCAAGAGCATTCCACAAACAAGGGGCCACCACAGAGAAGGGCCCTCTTCTCCAGTAATCACCCAACTCATCTCAGAAGGATAGAAGAAGAGTTTGATTTTCTCTACCAAAAGGAGTCTCAAAGTGGCTTACAATCACCTTCCCTTGCTCCCCCCCCACCAACAGACACCTTGTGAGGTAGGTGGGGCTGAGAGAGTTCTGAGAGAACTGTGACTAGCCCAAGGTCACCCAGCAGGTTTCATGTGTAGGAGTGGGGAATCAAACCCAGTTCTCCGGATTAGAGTCCGCCACTCTTAACCACTACACCACGCTAGCTTGATGGATAAAGATGATCTAAGTTGACAGGCAGGCACATAATGATCTGTATCCTCTGGCTCCTACCAAAGTTTTAAACACAAATGTTTCTGTCCAGGTTCTACCTTTTTCTAGTCAGTTCTTTATCAACATCTTTAAAAGATGAAGAGCGCTTCTTCTTCCGATGCTTCTTCTGTGATGGTGTTTTGGGAATCAACGCAGGCTCGGCACTGAGATTGCTGCTCAAACAAAATCCAATTAATTGCAATTAACATGCAAAAAAAGTTATCAGGTCTAAAAGCAAATCTTAAAAGTATTGTGAGTGTACTAGGAGATCAATACATATACCATAACATCCACAGTTATCACACATTCAGGGCAAAGATACAGACACACCTGAGTTTCTGAGGAAAGCACTTAATTCATGCCAGGGGCAAGTCACAGCAAATGAAATGCAACTGTATGGGCAGTCTTATTTTTCTGCTTAGAAAGACAAATCCAGGAGCTTGGTTCCTTTTTAAAAAGTGTACTTTTCCATTGGTTTTTTAGTATAATAACCTCAACTATATAAGGAATAAAAGGGGAGCTCTGCAACCATGTGGAGTATCTTAGATTTAAAACAAAAAAAATCCCATTCCACACACATCATAGGGAGTCAAGACTTGCTCTTTCTAAAGCCCATGCCTACCTATCAAACATCTTCATGGCTTCCTCCTCAATTTCCCGCAACCACATCAAGCATTTATGTTCAGCGTTGAACATAAATTCGGAGAATTTTTGACTGCAGACATCAAGAAAGTGAATGGGTTCTGTTGCCTCTGCCATGATGCAAACTAAAACAAAATTGGAAAGACACGTGCTAATCACTGCATTCATCACTACGTGACAGATTTCCCGCTCTATCTGAACTTGATATTTTGGGGAAAATATAGAACTAAAGCTGGGCTGGAACTTTAAAAAAAAATACAGGACAACTATTAGCGTACACAGAATTAAAAACATGTCATAGCATACAGACTTTGTGATTCTTTTTGAAGAACCCTGAGGCAAAAGCTGTCAGGGATTTCACAGCAGCTCCAGTTCCCGAATCTTTGTTTTTAGAAAGAAAAAACAGACTGGGGATTAGTTTACCATCAAAGAAAAAAGGAATCTTGCAGCATCTCAGACACCAGGAGATTTATTGTATTGTAACCTTACGGATTTGTTGCCATTTACTGTTTAGGATACCACATGATTTATTTACTTATCTTTATTAGACTGACACATACTCTGAAACACTGAGAATTTGCTTGGCTAGATTGAATGCTAACCCTTCTATGGTAATGCAGGGCAGAATTCTGAATATCCCATACTCAGACAGGATCTGCCCTTGCTCTTCTGGCTCTATGGACTCATTAGCCCATGCCCTTTTGGAATGCCGCTTTGCGAGGAACTTCGATCACACTGTATTTCCCCCCTTTTAATATACAAATCCAATGCCTCTGTGACTGACATAACGGTTTTTTTACTAAGCCAGTGGTTCCCAACCTTTTTTTGACCAGGGACCACTAGGACCTTTTGGTTCGGTGCAGGGACCCCAAGGTTCAAAATAAAAATTCCGAGAATTTGAAAACAAACTTTAATCATAACTGTTAGTTAAACATTAAACTTAGAATAATATTTGAATATATATTTTTATAATAGAGAACTTTTAATTGAAAATATTAATTTATAATGGGTTTATAACTTTGTTTCACGGACCTTAATTTAGTTCTCGCGGACCCCTGGGAGTCCACAGACCCCTGGTTGGGAACCAGTGTACTAAGCGATAGGGACCCCAAGGCTACATTGTCAGTGGCAAGATTTGTTTCAATCCTTGTATCCCTCCAACGCTAGATATATGCTGCTCAAGATCAATGGATCAAGGAGCTTCTAAGGGATAAAAGGCAAAAAGATAAATAAAAAAAGGAAACACTGAGAAAGGCATAAACAAAATTCCATGACTTTTTTTTTTTAATTAACTACAATATATGACCACATAAACATCCTGAATTATACTTGGGAGGGGGGAAAGGTGATTCTCTGATTCACAGCAAGGTACAGGAACCAAAATAATAATAAAAATATATGCCAATGCCCCATGCCCGCAGTTCAAAGCCTCCTGGCACTAATAACAAGGCGAGTACAAATTAAATACTGCTTTACCCTTCCTCCGTCGGGAAGCCTAAGGAAAGGTGGACTCCAGACCACACCTTCCCCCACCCCACAGGTAACAGGGCGGGGCTAAAGTCGGCTTTCCCAACACGCACGCGCGAGGAAGACGACGGTGCACGTGGAGTGGGGAGGGGGGGAAGGGAAGGGGAAAAACCCCAGTTCAAAGCGCCCAACCGCTCCCTTGGGACCCTTCCCTACCTATAGCCAGGTCACATGACACCTGCAAGGCCGGCTCGTTTGCATAACGGGCGTTCATTGGCTCTGACCTTTGCAAGCGCCGCCCCGCTTTCATTGGGGGTGGGTGGGCAGGCGGGCTTCGTTTGCATATCGGGCGTTCATTGGCTCTGACCTTTGCAAGCACCGCCCCGCTTTCATTGGGGGTGGGTGGGCAGGCGGGCTTCGTTTGCATATCGGGCGCTCATTGGCTCTGACCTTTGCAAGCGGCGCCCCGCTTTCATTGGGGGTGGGTGGGCAGGCGGGCTTCGTTTGCATAACGGGCGTTCATTGGCTCTGACCTTTGCAAGCGCCGCCCCGCTTTCATTGGGGGGTGGGCAGGCGGGCTTCTGGCACCACATTCCCCCTCCCCCCCCAGGTCTATTGTAAGCACCAGATACTTTTCATAGCAACTTTGGCTAACTCAGTACTTTGGCTAACTCTTGTGCTGCATTTTCCATTTTTGAACCCTTAAAGAGTGTTCCCCCCACTTAAATGAAATGACTGCAGCGGAAATGTTTGGGGTCTGGGATAATGCACTTTTGGACGTCCATTATAAAGATGAATATAAAAGCAAATGAAAGATTTGTTGCAGACCCACAAACCACCCTTAGCTATAAGAAACATGTTGTGCATAGTTTTCCCCCATCTTTTTTTTAAAGAGGGATATGTTACTAGATCTGCATTCTCAGTTTACCAGAGTACGAGGGTTTCTATTTTACTGGACATCTATTGCGAACCTTCGAGCGATTCCGAATTTATGCAAGGTGGGGATACACTTGATTTAAAAAAAAAATTCGTGAAAAGAAAGAAAGGTCAGGATGGGTAGCCGTGCTGGTCTGTCGCTAGCAGTAGAAAAGAGCAGGAGTCCAGTAGCACCTTGAAGAATCCTGCAAATTGAAGGCTGTGGCTTCCTTTATTGAGTCCGTCCATCTCTTGTTGGGTCTTCCTCTTTTCCTGCTGCCCTCAACTTTTCCTAGCATGACTGCCTTTTCCAGTGACTCTTGTCGTCTCATGGCATGACCAAAATACAATAGCCTCAGTTTAGTCATTTTAGCAAATTTTGTTAATCTTTAAGGTGCTACTGGACTCCTACTCTTTTCTAGGAAAGAAAAAGCGTGCAGTATCTTTTGTTAGGACCAACCGAACAAAACGCAAAACATTGGGCAAGCTTTCGAGTTCACCAGAACCCTTTATCAGGCCGGATCGCTGCAAATGTTCAAAAGATTACAAGGGCAGGATGTCGCTGACCTTCTCTGTCAGACCCAAGCAAGCAATCAGCGTAACTTTAGGGCTGAGTTGCGGGTGGGTCTCTGGGTATTCACTCCATGGGCGAAAACATGCAATGTTTGGATGCACATTTTCCCCATCTGAATTCTCAGAACTCTGCATGGGGGGGGGGGGGCTCATTGTTGCGTTTTGAGAATTTGACGGGGAAACGTGCATGCAGAGAGCAGCAAACCCAAAGCAAAACCTCCCAGGCGTTTGCGCATGTCCTCCCCTGGCTCGTTCGGTCTCAGAAATAAACCACGCCCCTTCCTTAGTAAGAAAAGACCCGCCTCTTCCCTTCCGGCTCTCCCTTCCTTTCCCCCCCACCCCTCAGTGGCGTTAAGTGACACCTCAGCCAATAGAACGCGCCGCTCCGGGAAACGTGGCCTCCTATTGGAGCGCAGGGAGGAAGGCGTAGTTTAAAAATTGAAGTGAGCGCTCTGGCGGCTTCTTCCCTCGCTCTGCGCGTGCGGTGTCGTTAACGCCTTTTGGGGGTGGGGAGCGCGCGCGCTGGCCCTGGCCGGACTGAGCCCTCCTTTGAGTGGGGGGTCGTGGTGAGTAATTTGTGAAGGGGGGTGGTGGTTGGGGGGCTGGATCCCTGGGGTAGAGGGGGAACCCGCTCGTGTGGCGGCTCCCCTCGCCCGAGAGGACTGTTGCACCGAACTGAATGTGATGGGGGGTGGGTGGGGGGGGGTAGTAAAGCTATTCAGGCCCTGAGGAAGCTTACTCGGAAGAAAGCGTCGTCGGTTTCAGTCTGGGTTGGGCCTTCACGTTTAATTTGCACTCTGCCAATGCTCAGACGTTTAGGGCCCTATAGGTTTTTATAAAGTGAAAAGAAATAATGTATTAGTAGTGTATTAGTGCTCTGTACATGGGGTTTTTTTGTATTTTGTTTTTAATTTTTGTTGTATTATGATTTTTTTTGTATGTCTTATTATAAAAAAAGCAATAAATTTAAAAAAGAAGAAGTTAAGCTGCAGCTGTTTATATATAGTATAAGATAATTTTAAAATACTGACAATACCTCTCCGGAAGTCCATTGGTGGTGGGATGCACATGTAAGGTGGGTGGTGGGTATTTGGGCACTGTTTATTCTGTAATATTATAATGGATGATGTAAAGCTATAGTATAAGTGCTCTTTTTGTGTTTTTTTATGTGATTATAATTATGTTTTTTTATAAAAACTAATCAAAATTTATAAAATAAAAAAAAGAAGTTCAGCTACAGCTACCTATGAAAAGCAAAGATGCACACTGGGGGCAGGATTGCTCTATGTTTTGTTGGGGCGTGAGATTGCCAATAGAACAAAGGAAGTTTAGGGGGGGAGGGAGCCCTCCCACTATGAGGCTGGTTTAGTATTGTATTGTATTTATTGATACGGTCTGTTTGACCAGCCCAAAGTTAATACATAAAATTATCTGGCTTGATAAAACTGCGAAACTAGTATAGTAGTTCAGAAGTTTTCTGTGAAGCTCTCAAAAAAGGGCCGAGTTCTTCCTTGTAGGGAGATGGAGGGAAAGCTTTTTGAACTGAAGCAGGAGGGCCCAACCTTTTTGAGCCTGTAGGTACCTTTGGAAGGGGGTGGGTGGATGCCTGTGGGGAAGTACCATGCTGTTTTGGCGTTTAAGATTAAGTTAAAGGGGAGTGGGGCAAAAGGTTGGGAGGGGGCTGCAAGGGAGGGGGGCTGGGAGGTTGGAGGGGCTGGAGACGTGAGCTGTGGCTCACGAAAGCTCATACCCTACCAGAAAATATTTTTGTTAGGCTTTAAGGTGCTACTGGACTCTTGCCCTTGTTGAATAGTCATTGAAGGCATAATTTAGCATTTTGTTGTTTTAACTGTATTATATTGTATTATGTAGACTAACTGTTGGAAGCTGCCCTGAGCCCGACTTGGTCGGGAAAGGGCAGGGTATAAATTTAATAAAATAAAATTAGAAGATTGTAAGTGGTTTCACAGTGAGGGCCTCCTAATGGAGTCCATGCAAGCGGTGCTAACCTTGCAGCTGTGAGGCTAATTCAGGGTGTGACGTTTGGTGGGGGAGGTTAAAAGGCATTAGCTTCTCCCTGGTTTTTTAACAATTGATAGGTAATTTATTTGCGGTACTTAGCCAGTCAAAACATGATAAAACGGAAAGCATGGACTATTCGATTCTTACAATCAAAGATTTTTAACAATTGTTTTTCTGTCAATGATAGTTTTTGCTAGGCAGTTTTGATGGGTTTCCTTTGCTTGTTGTCAGTTGGGAGCATTTTGTTTTTGTTTCACTTTCTTTAAAATAAATCTTGATATTTTGTAAAGCTGTTCTTATTGGTGAGTGCAATTGACCTCAGAAACGAACCGAAGGCTGGAGAGACAATCCTTGAGGGAAGGCAAGCTCTCAGTCTTGTTATTAAATGAACCGCACCTTGCTGGCCTGGAATCTGCTGGGGCTGTGGTCAGCATTCAAGGCCAGGGTGTGAGGTTGTGGGTTCATATAGTGCCCCTACAAAACGGCTGCTGCAGGAGGCGGAGGCAAATACAGACCTACCTGGAAGGGGGAATGGGAAATATAAACATATGGAAATGGGGTTAAGGTTATAACACACACAAAACACATAGAGAAGATGATGGAAGGGGTAAAACACATATACAAGACTGCCAAATAGGGACAGGAGAAAACTAAATACACATCTTTTTTTTCTTTGTATTGATTTTGTGTATATATTTAGGAAAGACTGGGCCAGAAATGACTGAAGAAAACTCTCCAGTTGAAGAGTGTTTGGTCCTTTATGTCTTTGCCTACAAATGCTTTATGTACAAACATTTTGTGTATCTGTTAAAGGACACTTCTGTTTAGATTACATGTTTCTGGAATAGACTTGATTAGTTCCTCAGCTGGTTTAGTGGATCTGTTGTCTGGTAGGAATGCCTCTTTACCTCTACCTGTGCTATCCCAGTGCATTTGTGTAAAAAAAAAAAGCAAATTCTACAAAAAGCAGTAAGCTTCCAGAGAGAAAGCATCATATGCACATGTTAGACCTTGGAGCATCTCACCACTGGGAGAAGTAGAACACCTGTAGTAATGTTCATGCTTACTTAGAAATAAGCATGAATCTGTTCAGTCTGGGTTTACTTACAAGCAAGTGTGCATAGTGCTACAGCCTTTGCTTAAAAGGAAAGCAAAGTACTATTGTTTCACGCTTTATAATAATTGTTTTTCTCCTATTAGCTACTTCTGAACGCCTCTTGCCTTGGAAACCCTACAGGGTTGCCATAAGTCAGCAGTGACTTGATGACACTTTTAATCACCACTTGCATACACCTGCTTGTGAGGTTACTTAGGTAAAAAACAGGGTATATACTTGGTTTCGTAATTACAGTTGCTCTTAGTGCTGTTGTATATAGATGTATTAAAAGATCATTCCTACTTTTTGGCTCTTGAAGCAGTTTGTTTTGACTCCAGTTAAGAATTCGTGTTGCTAGCTTTTGCATGCCTGTGCATATTTGGGTTCATGTCACTTAAAATATTTGGAATAATGTTGCTGGAGTGGAGAGCCAAGTCAAGGGTTGTGACTTAATGTTAAAATTGGGGCTTTAGGCGGGCCACTGAGGTAATGAAATTTTATTCTGTGACTTCAGCAAGAACTCCTTGAGGATGAAGATGTTGGACATTGGATGCCTGGAAGAAAAAGGCGACAACAACCTTTCAGAGTTCCTTCGCAATGTGGACAACAGAGACTTTATATGGCTGGATGAGATTCTTGAAGAAGCTAAAAAAATATTCAAGAGGTAGGAGCTAGAGTGCAGACAATGCTGCAAAAATACTGTTCTATCAGTGAAAGAAAAACAGTACAGAAATTGACTATAACAAAGTTGTGGCTGGATTTAGGATTGCTGCCCGGTCTTGGTTACCAGAATCACCAAGAGAAAAAAAAGATTTTAGAGGGGCAGAGATGTTACTCAGCTGCAACGAAAATAAGATGTGGGCTGTGGCCCTCCCCGTTCTGTATGTAGCTTTGACTAGAAAAAAACAAAACCATGTAATCCCTTTTATTGAGGACAAACCGCATGCCGTAAAACATTGTTCAAACTTTTTGAGTTATATAGAATCCTTTATAAGGCAGATGTTGCAAAATTTAAAAAGTGAAGGAAGAAAAAAACAAATTTTCCAGTTCTAGATATTAAGACCTTGCCATGCTGATCTTTGACGTTGGGTGCTTGCGGGTTCTCAGTTTGATGGCTGTAGATGTTGGATTACAGCACTTGCTTTGAAGTAACTTTTCCATTTTGAAACTCTTATGTTTCCAAAGCAGGCATGCCAACCAGTTTCTAGAACAATTAAACAACCACTAAATGTGGCATTTATTCAGTTTAGAAATATAATCTCAGACCTTTGGTGATGCAGTTTTGTATTGCAGGTTTATATCTGCTTAAAAACAAGAGACAGCTCTTTCTATACTAAACTTGGCAGTATGGTCCAGGAAGGTAATAATGCCACTTTGTAGGTGTCACTGGCGGATTGTGCCAACGCCCAGGAATAACCACCAGTACCAGTAGAGCTTGTAGAAAATGCAGTTGTTTATTCACAGTGCTATACACACACTCTTCCACCACTATCTCCCGACATAGACTCATGGAGTCAAATACTTATATACAGATGCCATCTCCAGGCAGCAATTAGTGTTACAAGGCTGAGTCACCCTCCAGGTGCAACTCAGTCTCAGGCCTTCTGGGGCTTTCCAGGTTATTACATCAGCTTAGCTTGACACTTAGATCCCCTGAATCTAAATCCACCTGTCATAGCTAATAAGAAACAGACTTGCATATTCTGTCAGTACCTTCCTATTTCATCAGATTGCACCCTTGGCATGCTCAGACCGAACAGCAAAAATAGATCCCCAATTTTTTTTGCTGCCTGTGCCCTGCATGCCAAGGGTGTACACTCATATGGTATCGCACCATACACACAGTCCTCTGGTGCTGGCAAAGATATAGCCTGATAACATTTACATCCTGAGCCTATTCAAGTCTGCGTAACCATACCACACAACATGTTGACAGAGGCTTGAAGGTTATGGCCTTGAAGGTCCCCTACCATTTCCTTTGGATGTTAAAAAACTATCCTGTTGAAAAGTTTGAGAAAATGTCAAAACTTTGTTTGTCTGTGTAATACATTGGCATGTTTTATTTAATAATTTTAAATATTTCACGTATATTTGTAACTCAATGCTTTTTAAAATGTTTTGTTTGCTGCCTTGGGGGCCCTAAGCAGGGTGGAAAGGAAACATATTTTACGTAAAATAAATAATAAAATAAAAATATAAGTGATATTGTTTCAGCTGGTCAATAAAGACTAAATTCTTCTTATTAGATGAGTATAAGAATCCTGTGTCAACCAGGTAGGCTTTAAAGCTGCAAGCTAGCCACTTACCGCTCAGCCTTTCCCCCAGATTGAAAGTTTGGAGATATGTCTATGACTGGCCAGGGAATCCTGCTGGAGTTGCCTTAGAACAAAGGAGGGATATCTTCTGTTTAATTCTTTCAGCATGCCACCTCCTTCAGCAGGAGGTGCTGACAATCTCAGCCAACAATAGCTGACCTTCTTGGGTTGGCACAGGAATGGATCTCCTGGCAGCCCCCTGTTCTGCCAGTTCCCTTTTCCAGCCTCCCCCTCCCTTTCTTGCTCACAACCAGGCTGTTATGTATGTTTTTATCCCCCTTATAGTGTGTAATTTAACTTAGATATTGTTTGGAAATGGGGAGCTGATGATGATTTAGGTGCCCCTATTTTAGATATATGCTTTCATGTAAATCATACATTTTATTGTTACTTGCTTGTAAACTGTTGGTGTAGTGTTCTTATCTTCCTGTTGTAAACTACCCTGAGCCCTACTTTAGAGGGGAGGATATAAATATAATCATATTTTTAAGTATTTTATGTTTGGTCAAAGGACCGTAATGAACAATTTATATTATATGTACTATATTAATTGAAACTGTACAAAGATGTAATGGCCTCCTGTACTGAAATTAAGCATTTAATCTAATTATCAAGATTACTAGATAATAGCATCTTGCACAAAAGTAAATAAAGTGTTGCCCTTTTCCCTGTCAAAACAGCAGCTTTGATGGAGAGCCCGAGTTAATGCCAAAAACTCCATCACAGAAAAATCGCAGGCAAAAGAAACGTTTTTCCAAAACTAAGAATGATCGGTTTTCTGAAAAGAGGTAAGAATGGGTCGGGTGTATCTTCTGTGGATGGTTCAGTAAACTGGAGAATCGGATCCGGTTCAAGGTGCTGGTTTTGACTTTTAAAGCCTTACACGGTCTGGGACCCTCGTATCTTTGGGACCGCCTCTCCTGGTATACCCCCTGAAGGACACTAAGATTTTCTGACTAAAATGTACTGGTGATCCCTGGCCCTAAGCATGCAGCTGTCCTCGACAAGAGCCAGGGCTTTCTCGGCCCTGGCTCTAGCCTGGTGGAATGCTCTGCCTAGTAACATCAGGGCCCTGTGGGATCTGAAAGTCTTCCGCAGGGCCTGCAAGACAGAGCTTTTCCACCAGGCCTACAATTAAGGACAGCCACCTATATCAGCTTATATTATCTATACCATCTTACTGGCCTCCCCCCCTTCTCCCCCTTGAGTGGGAACAACACAAGCGAAGGGTTGCCACATGTATGGTCTTTACAGTTTTAAACCTGGTGCGCCATCATGTTAGCTTTTAGAATTTTATTGTTGGTTTTATCATGGATATTTATATTGGTTGTTGTATTTTAAAATGATGTTACCCACCCTGAGCCAGCTTGCTGGGGAGGGCGGGTTATAAGTCTAATAAAAAAATAGTGTTTGCCATTCCCAGTATATACTTCAGGGAATGTCAGGGATTCAACATTTACTTGATCAGTTAAAAAACTTTTAATTAAAATAATATTCCAATTTGTTGGGCAGCAGACTTTTTAAAAACAATTATTTTTCATCTAATGCTTTACTGTTTATGGGAACAGTTCCATCTTTGAAAAAGTTCTCTCTTCTCTTAGAGGAAGGAATGTGCATGCCGTAACATGTGTGCCCAAGCTTTAAAAAGTTCTTCCCCCTTTAGAGTTCTTTTCTGCTTCCTTGTATATTTCTTTATCCATGTTGAATCAAGATTTCTTTGTTCTGGTGACAGCCCTAGCCAAGAAAGTGTCAATAAGCATGTGGACAGGAATGAGCCTGTGGATATTGTGTATTTGGATTTCCAAAAAGCTTTTGACAAAGTCCCCCACCAAAGACTGCTAAGCAAACTTCATAGTCATGGGATAAGGGGACAAGTCCTCTTATGGATTGACAGCTGGCTGAAAAATAGGGAGCAGAGAGTAGGAATCAATGGTCAGTTCTCACAATGGCGGGATGTGAGCAGTGGGGTGCCTCAGGAATCTGTGTTGGGACCGGTGCTTTTCAACCTGTTCATCAATGACCTGGAGTTGGGGTTAAACAGTGAAGTAGCCAAGTTTGCAGATGACACCAAATTATTTAGGGTGGTTAAAACAAAATCGGACTGTGAAGAGCTCCATAAGGATCTCTGCATACTGGAAGAATGGGCATTAAAATGGCAAATGAGATTCAATGTGAGCAAGTGTAAAGTGATGCATATTGGGACAAAAAATCCCGACTTCACATATATACTGATGGGATCTCCTGGCAGCGACAGACCAAGAAAGGGATCTTGGGGTGGTAGTGGATAGCTCAATGGAGATGTCAACCCAGTGTGCGGCTGCTGTAAAAAAGGCAAATTCCATGCTGGCCATAATTAGACGAGGAATAGAGAATAAAACTGCTGATATCCTACTGCCCTTGTACAAATATATGGTGAGACCACACTTGGAATACTGTGTACAGTTCTGGTCACCACACCTAAAAAAGGATATTACAGAGCTTGAGAAGGTGCAGAAAAGAGCAACCAAAATGATCAGGGGACTAGAGCAACTGTCCTGTGGGGAGCGGTTAAGACGCTTAGGGCTGTTTAGCTTGGAAAGAAGGCAGCTGAGTGGACAGGGAGAGGTTTTTCTCCCTCTCCCATAATACTAGAACACGGGGTCATCTGCTAAAGCTGGAGGGTGAGAGATTCAAAACAGATAAAAGGAAGTATTTTTTCACACAATGCATAGTTAAATTGTGGAACTCCCTGCCCCAGGATGTGATGATGGCTGCCAGCTTGGAGGGCTTTAAGAGGGGAGTGGACATATTCATGGAGGAGAGGGGTATTCATGGCTGTTAGTTAGAATGGATATTAGTCATGCTGCATACCTATTCTCTAGTATCAGAGGAGCATGCCTATTTTGGGTGCGGTGGAACACAGGCAGGATGGTGCTGCTGCACTCATCTTGTTAGTGGCTTCCTAGAGGCACCTGGTTGGCCACTGTGTGAACAGACTGCTGGACTTGATGGGCCTTGGTCTGATCCAGCAGGGCCTTTCTTATGTTCTTGTGTTCTAAGAATATTTTTATGAAAGATCTGTTCACATATGGTGGAAATGTCAGGGTAACTCAGTTGACAATAGGGTAGGACTATGAAATCAGGTTGCATACTGTAAAGATAACTGGCCAATTAAGTAAAATGCTTGAGTAACAGAAGCAAACTAATTCTCCAGGGGCTTTAATGGCCAATTTGGCAGATATTTCACAGAATGCATTAAAGGGGTTTGGCCGCAGAAGTCACTTTCATTTGTCCATTTCCTTTATCTTATAAGGAGTCTGAAACATGTCTTTTTAGTGTACATCTTGTCTTTGAAATGTCAAAGGGTGGTAGTAGCTTGGATCCAATGTCTGCAGAACACAACTTCCTTGCCTCACCCTTTTTGCTGCAGCCCCAAATCCATTGCCCTAAAATGCTGTGGGGGGTATCCTCTATTTTCCAGGAGCAGTATTCCAGGGGGCAGTTTGGGCTTCCATGGGGGGGGCTTCTTGCCACAGAAATGCTCCTTTGGATCCTAGACAATATGAAGGTGGTTCACATGCATTTTTTCTTGCTTATGGTTGATTATTTACAAATATCTACTGGGTCAGATTAAAAGATAATCCATTTGTCTTCTCTTGCACAAATATATTAACAATGAAGGAAGATTTCATTCACTGGACATTTTAATCAAAGCAGAATGAATACATGGAGAGCATCATGCTTACTACTTGATGCATGTTGACTGATATTCATTGATACTTATTAGAACTGTCAACCAATTAAAGAACTTTTGATTAAAACTTGATTTAAGCCTGTGCCTAACCAGTTAATCAAAATTTAACCAGTTAATCAAAATTTAAATAATTTATCACCAAAACCTGAGTGTGGGCATTTTTTCAGGTTTTAGAGGAAGCATAACAATTGTATATTACTAAAAACTGTTTCTCAAATTGACCCTAATTTTTGAACTTTTATTTGGGGAAACAAAGAACCAGAACTGCCTACAAAAAAAATTAAAAATACCAATTGAAAAAGGAGACTGAATGCCCTAATTTATATCCCTATTATATAGCTTTTTTAAGGAGCACAAACAAAATGCTGGCATAAATCCCCTTCAGTTTCTGTTTGCCCTCTATGAGCACAAATAGGAAAAGTTTTATTTCTATCTTTGGCTGGAGGGCATTAGGCTCATATAATCTGTGTAATCCAAACACATACTGCCTCAGCAACCAGAAGAATCTGGGAAGAAATTATTTTGGCCCAGAAATTTGACCCATTTTGTACACTCACTGTTAACTCTATGATTGCAACCCTAATGCTAAAATCACAGGCAAATCTTTCATATGGCTGTCATGGGATGAATCTGGTATAATTTCATTAACATACTTGGTAAGATATTAAACTTACAAGATATTAAACTTATATCTTCCTTTTATTGAGCCATTGCCAGTATCTGCAGTTAACTAATTGCCTTCGTACCAAATTTGGCCTGGAGGAACTTGCAGCTTTGGACTTCCCTGACGTGTCATTGCTTTCTGACGTCTATACAATCATCACCCAAAGTGCCCAAATTTGGGTTTAGTTCAGGCTGGTGGTAAAGTTGGTTTAATCAGCAAGCATGCTGAGGTATCGGGGCAGGGAGAGATAACCAAACTGGACACTCTGGAGGGTCTTATTCCAGTGCCTACAGAGGAAGCTCTTGGTCCTGACTGTCAGTCCTTCAACCTTCTGCTACCCAGTATAGGGGGAGCGTAATCTTGATGGTCAGCATCTCTCAGCGCAGTTTTGGTGTGCAGACAAATACAAGCAAGGAGCAGCTTGGTTATCAGTTTGTCCTTGAAACCAAAGTGGGATTGGCCATACACTGGCAAAGCTGTTGAGTAGCTGCTTAAGGTACCTGCACTAACTGGGATGCTAAAGATTTTACCAGTTGTAGTTCAGCTATTAAAGTTAATTTGGGGGGGAGCGATATGGGGGCAAGGGAGATTGCCTACTTTCCCCCCGAAACAATTAAAACTATAGCCCTATGTGTGTGTGTTAAGTGCCGTCAAGTCGCCTCCGACTCATGGCGACCCTATGAGTGAAAGTCCTCAAATGTCCTATCCTTGACTGGACACCGTCTTCAATTTTCAGTTAACAGCCTGAACAAGGCTATTAATGGTAGGACATTTTGGAAGTCATTAATTCATAGGGTCGTCATAAGTCAGAAGCGACTTGATGGCACATAACACACGCAACCCCAAGTTCATTGGCAGTAGCAAAGCCTTCCAAAGGTACCACCCTGCAAACATAGCCCTATACCCTTTATAAAAATGTCCTCCTAAAGAGTACCATCTTGCAATACCATAGGCATGCAGGATTTTTTTCTCACTTTCATCAGGCTGGCCGTTCCGCCAGGTACAGGCAGCTGATAATCTTAATTGTTTGCAGGGTGGTACCTTCGGAAGGCTTTGCTATTGCCAATGAACTTGGGTTTGTGTGTGTTATGTGCTATCAAGTCGCTTCTGACTTATGATGACCCTATGAATTAATGACTTCCAAAACGTCCTACCATTAATAGCCTTGTTCAGGCTGTTAACTGAAAATTGAAGACGGTGGCTTCCTTTATTTTGTAAGACCTGAGCAAAGCTAGTAGTGATAGGGCTTTTTGTACTTGGATGAAAATTATCCCCTACTAATTAATCGAAGCTTTGGTTTATTGTTTAATAAATTAAAGGATGCCTCACTAATCTTTATGCTTCCATGAATTTGTCTAAGTTTTTTTTAATTTTAGCAATTGGCCATTGTAAAACACTGACTGAGTTTCATGGGTCAGTTTTATACTGTGTCGTTTCCCCCTTTCCGATATGCATTTGCACACTTTAGTTCCCTCCTAACTACTCCCACTGCATGAAGGGCTAAATAGTTTGTTCTACTCTTGTCAAGTATTTCTACCAGTTCTGGCCTGTTTTGAACTTGCTTTTATTGCATTCCTGAGAGTGTTTGTGTTAACAGGTTATTGGAGAGAGACAGTAACCAGTCAGGTCCTGTTCAACGCACTTCCAAAAGACTCCAACAGAAGAAGAATGTAGAGAATGCCTCTCCTTATTGTCGGATGACCAGATCTCAGGCTGCCAGGATCTCGAATCCTACGTGTAAGACAGCAGCGGTTGACTTAAGACGGATACCACTAGTAGAAATTAATAACCATGAGAGGCTTAGTGCAGAGTTACAGCTTGAAAAAACAGCCACTCAGAAAACTGAGAAGACTCCTTTGGCCAATGAATCATCATTGAATGATGAGAACCGTTTAGAGACATTGCGACCTTTGTCTAAAGCTTCTTTGCTTGTGATCCCAGACACTCCTGAGACTCAAATAATAAAAGAAGGCCGGAGTGCATGCAAGCTGAAAATAGCAAATGTAACTGTTGTCAAAACCACTGGAACTGAAAAACCCAGCTCTCAAGCGGAAGAATTACTTGCTCAACCACAAGAGAAGAGCCAGGATTCAGAAACCAAACTTCCTCAGAATTTAAATGAGAGTGCACTGACACCCACAGCTCCGAAAGCAAACCGTCAGTCTGTGCGCCGAAGTCTGATGGGTAAAACCTCTATGAATAAGGCTTCACTTGTAGAAAGATGTTCACTGGCTAGCAAAAGGGAAAGAGCGATCCAGAAATCTGGCAGGAGGACTATGTCCACAAGAAGCACAACTCGGGAGCAGTCATCCGCTTGTAGACGTGTGAGCTGTAAGTTTCTGCGTATGAAGACTGCAGGACCTTTCTTTTATCTCCCCCCCATTCTTTTTATCTGATTGTCCATTGAGGTTTTCCAGAGCTGAACAAGAGCACAGTGGCGCTGTCTTGATGTGGCTATGGGAAGTACTTTGTGGGGACTTAGGATATTCCCATGAGAAGCCCATTTTGAGCTTAGGAAATTTTAAAACATGTTGCTAATGTTCAGTAAAATTGCCACTCTTGGCCCGATACAGTGAATGGCAACACTAGAGCCCATCTTATGTACGTTTACTTGAAACAAGTCCCACTCCCATGCAATATGTACAGGGCTTAAACATTTGTGTGATAAGTGGCTAGCTGGAATAGAAATGTCAGAGAAACACTTTTCTTGAAGGGTAGCTACTAGTACCAGAAGGTTAGGTGGTAGAATGGATTAAACCCTCAACATACTGGAACCCCTTTATTTCAGGTCACTTTTCATCCTGTTAAAATGGTCCACCTCTGATTTGTAACAACTTTGAACACAAAAATGAGTTAAGATAGAAGCTGATGCATCTGAATATATTGTGCCAAGCTAAATACGACTTGTGCTTGACATATATATTTGCAGGTTTTATTTTTTCTCAATGTACTGGTATTTTAGGTGAGTATGGGCCAAAATGATCCCATACTTGCTGCTGATAACTAATTGTCTTAATATTTTCTGTTGCTTTTTTTGGACATGATTGAATTTCGGTGTGCCTCCAAAGTAAAAAGGTCTGAGGAACTGATGCAGCCACCATGTCACCTCTTTTTGTGCCCTCCTTGTGCTTGGCACTCTGATGTCACCTTTGAGATGACCCTTGTCCAGTTATAATGCTGACAGTTATCTGAGTTCTCTGCTGGAATTCTTTGTATGAGTTGCAAGGTCTGTGCAAATGCAGATCTGGTTTCTCCCATTTGGGGTTTTAACCCTGACCCTATTTTTGGAACTTTGAATTCTTCTATGAACCTGAAGGTTTCTCTTAAGTTAGTATAACCCCCTCACTACCATCTGTACATGGCTTTATTGTTTGGATGTTTTGACCTGCACTCTGGGGCCATGTTCAGATAAGGGTAGTAAGAGGTAAAGTACAGCTCTATCTGCAGATGGTGAGTTTTGATGCTAATTTGTGTGTCTTCCCCCTCAGGCCGTGTTTCTCTGGTGAAATTATTGCCTGAAGAAATTAATGAATCTAGGTGAGTTTAAGTTCTTCCCTTTCTAAAACTAGGAAGACCCTGTTTCAAAGCATGGCAAGTGTTGACTTACTGCATGCCTTTCCAGAACTCTTTAATATGGAACGAACGTGGAGTGCAGCTGTTTTAGCTGAAGATGATGTATTTGTACTTTCTGCACCATAAGAGTTTGAAAAGAATTATACTATTGCCATTAAATACTACATATTTCTCCCTTTCTTTTTTCTAGACCACAGTTGGATCCTGCTTCCCATTCTCAAGAGGCAAGTTCTATGAAAAGGGAACGTAATAAGAGAAACTAGAGAGGTGGACTGTGGGAATTTATTCTGCCATTTCAATTTATGTATCCCACTTGAGCATGTTCTTTGTGTAACACAGGAAATTAGGGCTACTTGTTGGTTGATGGAACCTTCTTGGTTCTGTTCAGGGTATTTTGAAAATGCACTGTAAGAATTCTTGACTTGGTCAAATTTAGGACAATTCTAAAGAGTGACACTTTAAGTCTGAAGTCAGTGTGCTTAGAATGGTGCAACTGCTTAGGACTTTGCCGTTAAAGACCTTTGTAGTCTACATTGATTCAACGGGGAGTTTAAGTTGCATTTCATGTGTTACCTTTAATTTGCTGAAGGCATATAACTTATACAGTGATGTTACTGTAAACTTAATGGCATGGAATATTAATGCTTGACCTTCTGGATTATCTCTTTGATGGATACTTAGGTGGATGCTTACAAGTAATTCTTAAGATTCTGGGAAGGTCCACATTTGAGTTAAAAAGATAATAATTCTTGGGTTTCTTCTTCCTTTTAGTTCAGTCCTTGTTATGTAGCAGTCAGCCTGCTTTGCAACATTAACTTAAACAAAACCAAAAAACAACCAGAAAAGCTTGAGTCTGCAAATGCTTATGCTTCAGTACCTGCCTTCTTAGATGCTGTAGGTTTCTGGTCAGCTATCCCACCAGAACCCATTAATTCAGGCTTAGTTTGTTTACATTCAGCTGACTCAAATGGTGGGCTTTTATTACACAGAAAATTCAATGTGCATGATGCTTTACAGAATACAGGAAGGAAAGACCCTGCCCCAAGGAGCTTACAATCCAAAATCTGAGACAAGGAAGATGACGCAGAAGTAAGGGAGAAGGTGGAAGTGTGAGGAAAGCTGGGGAAGAATGTGTGTTCATTCTGGTGGCATGTACATGGCATGGGGTTAGTTCCTGTAGGGGAGAGGTGTTAAGGGTTTGTATGAAAGTTTTCAGGTTTTTCCTGGCCTGTACCTCTTGTACACGTGAGGCAGTTTTCCTGAAAACATTTTTTACACCATCTGAAAGAAGATGAGGAAGAGGCAACCTAGCAACTTATTCAGGAAGGCATTCTAGAGCCTTGGGCCATCTGCCGTAAAGGCAAAACTGATGTTCTTACCAGTTAGAATAGGGTTGGCAACTGGCATAGTGAAAGACGTCCTGTCCCTTTAGTAGATTCTTAATGCCTGGAAATAGACAGTTGAAGCTTTTTGTGGCATGGAGGTAAATAATGTCACCTGATAAATGATGTCCCATTAATTCTCTATTAAAGGAAGAGGACATTTTTCTCCAGGCCAGCTGGCCATCCTACACATCTTGGAGACATCATTAACTTGCTTAATGACAGGAAAAAACTGTATTTGGTATTGATGAGACTGGGCTCCTAGATCCAAATTGTTTTTTCAGGGCCACATAGCAGCCAATTTCTTTACATTTCTAGGCATTTACTGTTAATACTGGAATGCACAGTGCTGACCAAGATTCTGACATTTGACATTATTGCCATGTGGAGCTTTAAGGATGGTTGAGATTAAGCTTTTCCTGGTTGGAGCATATGTGCAATGGCAGAGCAGGATTGCATCCATCTGTCCTGCTGTTTTGCATTGGATATTGACACAGTAAAGAAGTTTGCATAGGGTCGACATGTAAGGAGTCCAGCATACACAGGTTTACTCCATGCAGTCATTCCTGGATAGTGATTATTGTTCAGATGCAATTTATGTGTGTTGGATTTCATGAATGTTTGGCAGGCAGGTGCAAGTGATCCCATTTTCTGTGAGCACAGAACCTGTACCTGCAGGAGGAAATAATAGTTCAGTGCTCCATTGTTTCCTCTGCCCAGCAGATAAAGCACCAAAGCTTGGCTGCATACCTGCTATAGGAACAGTATGCAGCTGTAAGTTACTGGTTCTTCAGTATTGCCAAAGGAAATGGATGGTTAGCCTTTAAAGTGATAGGATTTTTGCTATTGGTCGCCATAAGTCGGCTGCGACTTGACGGCACTTTCACACACACATAGCTCTGTTAGCTTCTAATAATGTCCACAGCTTGTTTTTCCAACTGCTGAGCCTGCTGTATTCTGCTGGAAGGGAAAGAAGATACAAGTCTCTCCTAGGGCAGGGTCAAACCAAGTGTTGCTGCAGTTACGGCTCTCCAGCGCACGGTGTCCTCCTTTCCTGAAGCAGTATGTAATTGATTGGCAGGTAGAGCCGTATGGTAGACAGCGTAGTACCCTTCCAGCTGAGGAAAGACTGCAGTGTGCATTACACAATGTTGAGAGACTTCTCTCCACATGAATGGAGTTAGGACAGCTGATAATTGGTAAATCAAGATAACTGGGGTTGCTTTCTGTTTCACTCACCTGAGATAGGTGGTAAGTATTATAGAAGATTCATTCCCTAGTTAAGCAAAGGTAGCCATGGATATAATACTGATATCTAGAGCGCTAAGGCAGTCCTACTCAGAAGTCATCTGACAATAGTAATGCAAGAATCATTAGTAAACTGGGTTTGTGTGGAACTATGATCACTTCAAATGTGTGCAGTCATACTTTGCCGACATTGCTGGAATTTATAATGTGCTGCTCTTTGCCTCAGGTTGCTGATCAGCTGTTCAGTCATTCTCACAACGTCCCCAGGGCTGCAGCTATTGAAGAACAACAAGGCAGCGAAAAAAAAGGTAAGTGACCAGGAGTTCCTAGAAGGATGAACTGGGAAGGTAAACTATGAAACCCAAGAAGCATCTGCATGAGAAGGGTGGACAAGCACTTTGTGTGCAAGTTGCTAGCTTGATGTGCATAAGCAAGGATAGATATCTGTTCTGTGCAGTATCATGGGCCTGAGAGCCTGCATTTGACTGATCAGAACCAAAATTGAAAACTCTGCTAAGTCCAGAAGAGAGGGCTGTCCCAGTGCACAGAACGAGGAAAAGCAAAAAAGCAGTTAATACAGTGGGGAAAATATTTTATTAGACTTAAAGACCCTGGAAAGACGGTCATAACTGATCATTTGAGAAAAATAGTTAATACAACAATATGAGAAGTTGGGAGTCTCATTTTCCCCTCCTTCATGACATCCTCTTTTCCTTTCCTGAAAGCCCCGTGGCCTTTTCTGCTTCCTTCTCTCCTTTCCACCCACCAGCCAACTGGCCTTTATCTGCCCTGCTGTCTTCAGATTTCCTTCCTTCCCCCTGGCAGCATCTCTCAGGAAAACTATGGCCCAGTTATGTGGTGCCAGTTGAGTTGGGCCCATTTGCACTGGGGGGAACCTGCAAGGACTTGCGTAGGGCACCTCACTTTGTCCTGCATACCCTCTTCCCCCATTGTTTCCTCTTTTCCTCATCCCTGCGATTCCTATATCCTCACTTTTCCGTACTTCCTTCTGTCCTACCCACCAACCCACATTTTATCTCCCCCCCCATGTTATTTATTTACTTCATTTACATCCTGCCTTTCTCCACAGTGGGGACCCAGTGCACCTGACATTATTCTCCTCCATTTCATCCTCACAGCAGCTCTGTAAGGTAGATTAGGCTGAGAATGTGTAATTGGCCCAAGGTCGCCCAATTAGTTGCCACAGCAAAATGGGGATTTGAGGTCCCGGTCTCAAACCAGCCACTACGTCGCACTGGCTTTCATGGGGTGGCTGTTGAACAGTAGCAAGTAGCCAGGCATGGATGAGTAAAGCAATTCGGGTGGTATCAAGTTGTCTGGTGTTTGCTGCCAGGCTTGGTTTTAATAAGTCCTCAAAGGCCAAAATAGCCCCTTCCCCCCCCCCGGCCTTTTACTGAGAGAAATCAGGCAGATACCAAGCCTGGAATGCCAGCCAAACTCTGGTGGTTGCCTAGCATGTGCTTCTTTCACCATTTGGTTTTTTTTTTAACTGCCCAATGTATTTTTGTTTTAGATTTCAGGTTTTTCTGGAAACCTGAGGCCTTTTTCAGGTTTGCCAAAAGACCCATCTTTTCCATTCACTGCTGTAGTCTCTGGATTTAAGTATTCTCAGAGGGGCCACACTTTGCTAACAGAATATACAAGTGGGGACCTCAGGGTGTACAGGCCTTTGCTTCCTTCCCTCTCCCCCCTTCTCTAACATTAATCTTACTCCCTCTTTCTCCCCCACCCATTTGCCATCAGTTTCCCCACTCTATTTCCCCCTTCTCTAACGATCTGCTCCCCATCTCTTTCTCCTGACAATGCTCCCCCACCTCTGTCCCCTCCCCCCACTCCTTACCTTGACCTCCACTGGGGCTGCCCTTGCTCAGAGCCACCATGTTGGTGGCAGGGCCCCAGGAGCCCCCATGACAGCAGTCTGCAGAAGTGCAGACAACATTGTTTTGGGCAGGATTTACGCACTCTCACCCCCATTATAATTTTGTAAGTTTAAAGGTTTTTTTGCAAACCTGGAGTCCCCCAAGTTTGGAGAAAAATCTTTCTGTCAGTGTGGGCCCAATCCGCAGATTTAGATGTTCGCTAACCGGCTCACAAATGGCTATTAGATATACATAGATGATAATATTAATGTTTGGGAGCCAGAAACCAGTACACATTGCATGAACCATTATATATTTTGTTACAGGTCCATCATAGGGACATACTATAGAATGTGTGTTATTGGAATTGTAGTTCTTAAACAGAAGGATACAGGCTAGTCTCTCAGATGAACATAAGTTGAACAAAGATGAATAGAGCTAACCTGTATTGTAACACTGCTAGAAACTTGATTTAAAAAATAATGCAAAGTATAGGCTATAAACATGTTAGATTCTGTGCCTGATGAGATATCACACTTGCACAGATGGTCCTAGCAACTTTATTTACTTAGTAGACTTAATCCTGTTTCCCTGTTCAAATGAACACCCAAGGGAGCTAACAATAAATAAATAAAAACACATGGAATAATAGAATAACAGGCATCAATCAATTAAATTAAAAAACATGAAAAATCTAGCAGCCTTAACACTTCAGGGTCAATTACTTTCAAAGACTCTGGAACAGATGCATTTTCAGATTAGCATAATTTGCTATTTAGGGACAGCAGCTTGAAGATCCCCCTCATGAACCACCAATTATATTTTGGGTAATGCAGATTCCTATAACAAGACTGCACTGGCTGATTTCAAAACTCACATGGGTGAAGATGGCCCTTTGGGTACTTTGACCCCAAGCCGTTTATGGGTTTAAAGTCCAAAACCAGCCCCTTGAGTTGGGGCTGACGATGCTGGAAGGCAGTTTAGCTGGTAAAGCACTGGTTTTATGTTCCTCCCACAGCATCTACATCTGAAAACGGACTATCTGCAGGCTCTTCCCTTCTGTCCCATGACTTTCTAATCCCTACTTGCAGCGGAAAGACGCTTCCTCCCTCCCTGAGTATAAATCATCCAGCTCCCTTGGACCCCGCAGCAGCTCCATCTCTGCCTGTTTGCCGTCCAAAATCCAATGGGTGTATCATTAATGATACATATAAGAGGCTGGACTTAATCGAAGAAATTGAATGACTAGCTTCAAAGCCTCCAGATAGTTATGTTAAAATGGTATCTTGGAATATCTCAGGTTGGAACAGTAAAAAACTAGATTTTGATTTTATTAATTATATTAGGAATTTTGATTGCGTCTGTTTACAGGAAACATGGATGTCTGGGAATTTTTAATGTAAATGGGTATTATACCTTATCTCTGCCTGCATATAAAGAAAATGCAAAGGACGCTGCAAAGCCGGCTTAGCCATTTTAATCAAGCAAAATGTTTTCTTCGATATGTTTTCTTAGGATCTTGTAATTGCATTGCTCATGCAGTTTTACTCTTTTATTCCTCTCCTTGTCTCATTTTAATTAATATTTATTTACCCCATTCTGACAATGACAAATCCTTAGAATTAAACTGGCAAAATCTTGCTAACTTTGTTTTAAACATTTCCATCGACCCCGATTATCCTTTTAGGAGATTTTAATTCACTGATTGGACATGATACTCGGAATTGGGCCCTCTCGGTTGGTTTAGATGACACTGAGCCTTCACCTTCGCAGCTGGGTCTTCCTCGCCAATCCCAAGACTCGTGTTTTAATAAAGCTGGCCATAAACTAATTGAATTTTGCATCGAACATGACCTGATAACCTTAAATGGACTTCGTCAATTTCCAGCTTCGCAGTATTTTACATTTAATTCAGGTCAAGGGAGAAGTGTAATTGATTATGGAATTTGTTCCCCCAGATTTTTACCTTTCGTTAAAGCGGTTAATATTGACTTTCGCAAAGAGAGCGATCATCTCCCGATTTCAATCTCCTGGCTCTGTCCGATGGAAAATTCCTCCCCACATGAATCGTTTCCTGCACAGCAGGCAAATATGATCTTGAAAAGAATTAAGTGGTCTGATCCTCTGATTACTTCCCTTACCTCCCTTTTTAATACTAAGGAAATGCTTACACTGAATTAACTATCTTAAACTCTGACTCGCACTCCGAGATATTGTCAGCTCTCTCTCTGATTGAACTACATTGTTTCTCACTGGCCGAACCTATACAGTCTAACTCTAAAAAATCTGCTTCATGGTTCGACAAGGAAAGCCTAGCACACAAAAGACAGCTAAGAACCCTGTTTAGGAAAGCTTGCTTGAACGTCACTTGTGATAGTCAGCAAGAAAAGCAAATGAGCCAGCTAACTGAGATGTTAGCTGAAAAATTGGACACTGTAACAAAAGAAGTGATGGAGATGAAGACTCAGGTTACTTCACTGCAGTCTGATATGAAGACAATGGATGCCTCTGTCAAGAAAATGACTGAAGAACACAAAGAAGTGAGGAAGAAAGTGGAAGGCCATGAAAAACTACAAACAAGAGAAAACCATGAAAGAGCAACTTGCTATGATGGACTTGAAAGTCAGAGAATCTAATCTACGCCTGAGAAATCTACCCGAAGACTGCGGTGCTACAAGAGAATCACTGGTGAAAACATTGGCTGCCTTATTCCACATAGAAAAACAAGAATTAGACCATGCAATAAATAAAATCTATGGGATGCCTTTGCCCCCTAAATTGAAGAGAGCAAAGGCAAGTGATGTTATGATATCCTTCTATGATGTCAGGATGAAAGATATAATCAACAGCATTACAAAGACCCAATAGTCCTGGAAGGTAATGCATTAATACTCCTTAAGGATATACCAAGACATCTGATGACAAAAAGGAATATTTTTAAAGACTTCACAGCAACTCTGAGGAAAAGTGGAATAAGATACAGATGGTTGTTACCATAAGGACTAACATTTACTTACAAAGAAGTGAAATACACTATCACTACAATGGAAGATGTTGGGAAATTTTTGAGAAAATACAGAAAGGAACTCACAAGCCTTATACCAGACCAGAAGCAAGATTCTAGTCAAGAAGAAGATGATGACACAGCGAAAGGAGCAGTGGGTGGACTATAAAATCTATATATTAACACTCTGACAATATGGCTAAAGTTATTTCGTGGAATGTAAATGGTCTAAATAAAAAGGTGAAAAGAGGACGGATTTTCAATTTTTTACAAAAACAAAAATACTCTTTAATATGTTTGCAGGAAACTCACATTTCTAGGAAAGACAAAAAGTACCTAGAAAGAAACTCTGGGGCAAATCTTCATCTCTTCATCAAATACAAAAACTAAAGGAGTAGTTATTGATGCACATGCCTCATTTGCTCCAGAACTAGTATATAAAGATGAAGAGGGCAGAATACTTATAATCAGAGCCAGGATATTAGGTCAAGAAACGTTGGTGGTAGGGATCTACGCACCCAATGAGGGTAAAGCACAATTCTATAAGCAGCTTCACGACATTCTATTGCAACATGCTGAAGAACAAATACTGTTAATGGGTGACTTCAATGGAGTTATAGATTGTGCAATTGATAAAAAATCAAAGGCCAAGGATGATAAGGAAGGCTGCCTTCCTAAGACTTTTTTCCAACTTATTGAGGAATTTAAAATACAAGACATTTGAGGAACAATGATTATGATATCTAAAGAATACACCTTCTGTTCCGCAAGACATGACTCTCACTCCCGTATTGACATATGGGCAAGTAAATCTATATTTACGCAATTACGTAAGGTACAAGTAATGCCTAGAACTTTTTCAGATCATAATCCGGTTTCTTTCGAATGGAATAACAGACAAGCATTCAGATGGAGGTTGAATGATAGGCTTTTACGAGAGGACAAAATAAGAAAAATACATACTCTTATTAAGGATTTTTTTGAGATCAATATGAATGGAGAAACCAGTTTAAATATAATTTGGGATGCTTTTAAAGCTGTGTTGAGAGGATTTATGATTCAAAAGAACACTGCATGGAGGAAAAAACAACTACAACAAACAAATTATATACTCTGGGAATTACAAAATTTAGAACAACAACTTATAATGGAATCTAAAGAAGACCAGAGGAAAAATATTCTTCTAAAGATTAAGGTTGTCAAACATCAACTCAATCTGGTGGTTATGGAAGAAATGAATAAAAATATGAAATATGCAAAGCAAAGATACTTTGAACATGCAAATCGTCCAGGCAAACTTTTGGCCGGTCAATTAAGAGACTCTATGCAGAAGAAGAAATCAGTAAAATAGACTGGAAAAGGACCGGTTTACACTACAACAGACGTACAGAAAGCATTTGTATCATTTTATACCAGACTATACCAAAAAGATCTTATTTCAGAAAAAAAAATTGGATAAATATTTGAGAACAGTAAATATCAACAAGTTATCCTCCCAACAACATAAAGCTATGGATGCTCCAATCACAACAGAAATAGAAGAAGCAATATCTAAACAGAAGATAGACAAAACACCTGGCCCAGATGGAATTACAGCTTTGTTTAAGTTGTTTAAAGATGATCTGAAGAATCCGTTTTTTAAGATATGTAACACAATATTAGATACGGGACTTTCTCCTGAGACGTGGTCTCATGCTTTTATATCATTAATCCATAAAGTTGGAAAAGACCCGGAAAGAGTAACTAATTATAGACCAATCTATTAAATGTGGATTACAAAATATATGCTTCTATATTATCGAATTGCCTAAAACAATTTATTACAACCTTGATTCATGAAGACCAAGCGGGCTTTGTCCCTGGAAGACAGATAAAAGACAATCTGAGAATTTTATTAGATGCAATGGAATATTATGAACAAAATAATTAACATAAAGCTGCTTTTATTTTTTTTGATGCTGAGAAGGCTTTTGACATGGTTTCATGGGAATATATGAAGTTTTGGAAAAAATGAATTTTGGTGTAAGATTTCGCACGGGGATTAATGCTATTTACAATATGCAAAAATATACAATATGCAAAATATTAGTGAATGAATCCATATCCGATAATTGTGAAATACAAAAAGTAACTAGACAAGGATGCCCTCTTTCTCCTCTGCTTTTTATTTTGACTTTGGAAACATTTAAGATACGTGATACAGACGCAATCCACGGTCTTAAAGTAAACAAACAATTCAAAATGAGAGCTTTTGCTCATCCTGAGTGACCCGAATCAATCTATAAACAATTTGTTGAATGTACTGAAGCAATATGGTGAAGTATCTGGATTTAGGATCAGCCAAGATAAGACTCAGATATTGTTTAAGAATCTCTCAAAAGAAAAACAAAAAGACTTTATAAATACTTCAAGATGGGAGAAAACAAAGTAAAGTATTTAGGCATTTGGATTACAAACAAAAGTAAAGATTTAATAGTTAACAACTATATTAAACTATGGGAATTAGTTAAAAAAGACATGATATTGTGGTCCAATAAAAATATTTCTTTTTTGGGTCGTATTTCAGTAATACAAATGAATATTTTACCAAGACTGTTGTTTTTGTTTCAGAATTTGCCAATAATTACACAATAAATACTTTGATGTGTGGAGGAAGGACTTGCTGATTTTTGTTTGGCAAGGGAAAAAATCTAGAATTGCCTATAAGTACTTGGTTGACTCTAAAGAAAGAGGAGGATTTGCTCTTCCAAATTTTAAATTATATGCGGAAGCATTGGCATGGCTAAAGGACTGGATACAATTAAAAAATACACGGTTATTGTATTTAGAAGGTTTGACAACAGATTTGGGTGGCATGGTTACTTATGGTCTGAAACTTAAAAATCATACAGCTTTTCAACATCATATTGTAAAATCCTCCTTAATAAAAACTTGGTTAAGATATAAACATCTTTTAGAAACCAGAACACCTCTATGGATCTCTACACAAGAAATGTTAACATTACGACCACTGAGACCATCTCAATTTGTAACACTACAGGACCAGTTGTTATGGGAGGGCAATAAATGTGCCCTAAAGGATCTTGAAGACCTAATAGAACATCTGACTTGGTTTCAGTATCATCAGATAAAATCTGTATATATACAGGATATGAAAATAGGTTTTACTAAAGATAAATCAACTTTACAACAAATGTTATTGGATAACAAAGATCTAATTTCGAAGATGTACAAGCTGTTGTTGATATATACAGAACAAGATCAAATCAAACCTACAATGATAACTTGGGCACAGACACTGGGTTATAACATTCCTTTGAATAGTTGGGAAAGAGTTTGGTCAAGAAATATGAAATATATACTTTCACAATCATTAAGAGAGAATATTTACAAGATGATCTACAGGTGGTATTTGACACCAAAAAGGTTAGCTAAAATGTATAGAGCAATGTCACCAAATTGTTGGAAATGTCAAGATGAGGTTGGCTCTTTTCATCATGTATGGTGGCTATGTGAAAAAGCCAAGAACTTTTGGGATACGATTTATAATGAGTTAAGACTGATAATACAACAAAACATCCCTAAAACTCCGGAAATGATGTTAAGTATCATACCGGAATCTATACTGACTCAGATCTTTTTTGATATATGCCACTACAGCTGCAAGATTGGTTTATGCAGCAAAATGGAAATTGTCTGAGACACCGGATAAGACGGACTGGGTTAATAAAATGTTGGAACTAGCAGAAATGGCTAAACTTACTGGATTAGTAAATCAAAAGGAGAATATGGAATTTGTGGGAGAATGGGAGGCATGGACAACATACTGTGTAAATGAATTTAACTTGGGAAATATAAAAGGTTATGTTTTGATCTAATTCAACTGATTAAACTAGAAATAATAATGTTAATATTCAGATTAAGTTGAAAAGATATGTAATTAAATTTATAAATGAAATGCTATAATTAATTAGAATTTAAATACAGAGGAGAACAGACATCAAATAGAAGAGGGGAGGTCAACAAGTTAGAATTTATATTGTTTAGATAAATATTGTTTATGTTGTACAATTATGTTAAATTGAATGATGGAACGGAATGTGATTTAAGTAGAAAACAAAAAAAATTTATTAAAAAAAAACGTCACTTGTGATAGTTATGATGACTGCCTTAGAAATAAAAAGCTATTCCTAAACCTAGTCACTGAAAAGAAGAAATCTTCCTACACAGATGGTCACATTTGCTTTCGTCTCTCAAATCTTGTGATAGCAAATCCTTTTGGAAGGCAATCGCAAACTCAGATAGTAACAACTTTTTACCAGAAGTTAGCATCCCTCCTCAAAGTTGGGTTGAACATTTTTCTAAGGAGTTTAATTCACACAGTAACTTCATGCTTAATTCTGATGAAATGATCCCTTCCACCTACCCTAGATGACCAGCTGTAGATGTTGAAGAAATTATTGAGCTAATAGGTAATTTAAAGCCCGGCAAAGCCCCCGGTCCTGACGGTCTCCCTTCCGACTTACTTAAGAAATTTATCGAATGGTGGGCTCCGCTCCTTGCCAGTTTTTCACATCTATTGATCTGTATGGCATTTTGCCTAACTCTTGGCTGAATTCAATAATAATCTCTATTTACAAGAAAGGCGACCCAACCTTACCTGAAAACTTGCCCTATCAGCCTCTTATCAGTCTTAGGCAAACTGTATGCAAAGCACTTAGAACAACGTCTCCTTAGGTGGGTTAAGGACAACTCCATCGTTGGCCCTGAACAAATTGGCTTTTCCAAAAATAAATCAACTTTAGATCACTGCCTGATTCTTGCCACTCTTGCAGAAAAGTACATGAATCTGGGTAGTAAGAAACTTTTTGTCGCCTTCATTGATCTAAAGTCAGCCTTCGACTCTATTAACAGATAACCTTTGGTCCAAGCTGTCTAAACTAGGAATTGATCCCCGTCTCCTATTTCTTTAAAAAAACCTTCACTCATCTACAACTTGCCAGGTAAAATATTCTCCTAAAGGTGACCTTACTGATAAAATTCCTTCGACCAAGGGTGTGAAGCAAGGCTGCATCCTTTTTAACTTATTTCTGTCAGACCTTGCTTGCTCTTTAGATTCCCATCAACAGCCATCCGCCAAAATTAGGAGGTAAAGCCGTACCCCTTCTTTTATATGATGATACCGCCATTTTATCCTACTCCAGAATTGGCCTCGAACGCTATCTAGGGGCAATTGAAAATTATTGCCATCTAAACCTTAATATCAATTACTCTAAGACTAACACCTTAGTCTTTTCTAAGAAGTGGTCCCCCTTCAGCTGGTGTATTGGTAAGGCCAAAATACATCAGGTGAAGAGTTTTAAATACTTGGGCATTACCTTCAACTATAATCTGAAATGGGTAGTACACAGAAATAGAGCGATCGAACTAGGGAGAATATCCTCGAGCCAACTGAAGTCATTCTTTTTCTATAACGGCAACCAATTTGTTCCCGCCTTAGTTAAGGTATTCAATCCCAAAATTTTACCTCAGATCTTATACGGTATTCCAATTTGGGTCAATGCTTTTAATCGCGATTTGGAATCCTTTCAAGCAAACTTGTAGACAAGTTCTGAGTTTCCCGCGATGTGTCTCTTATCATGCAATTTATTCTGAGTTAGGCCAAAGTTTGTGCGAAACCAAGGCTTGGCTAATAACGATTTGTTTCTGGCTTAAACTGTATTTCAGAACAGAGTGTGGTTCTCTTTTATCAATGCTGCTGAAAGAACTACATAACACTACCTGGGACCATATAATTCTGACCAAAATAAAATCTTCTGGAGTCTCCCTGGAAGACGTGGCCTCAGCTTCTGAGGCTCATATTTTAAAAATTGTTAAGCAACGCTTTTTAGATATGGAACTACAGAGGCTGCATCCCACTCAACCCCCGGTCTGCTCCTCATCTGCGCTGGGTCTTATGAACAAAACTGACAGTATTCCCCATTATTTTTATAATTTGGACATCCCTCCCCTTCGTAGAGCCTTCTCTCTTGCCAGGGTCAATGCCTTCCCTTCAAGGATGTTGTATGGAAGGTACTGTCAAATCTCAATACAGGAACGGCTTTGTACCTGTGGGTCCAATTCCCTGGATACGATTGATCATATACTGCTTGATTGCCCCCTATACCAAATATCCCGTGAGAAAAGGCTTAAAAATTGGATACATTCAAAATATTATCTTTCCAATAAAGCAAAATGTCAACTCCTATTAAATGATTTTGCTCCAATGATTACTGTGGATGTTGCCAATTTCCTGATGGATGTGATGAAAATTCAAAAAGCTTGCAACCTTTGATTTTTGAGCTCATTTTATTGATATTAGGTTTCATTGTCATTGTCACAGGTTTTATGTATTTGATGTATTCCATTTAGAATCCTGGGTGCTAAATTTTGCACCAGCAGTGCTCTTCTCTGAATACATGGCTGTAGCTTTAGTCTGTACAGCAGAGAACACCTCAGTCAGCACTAATGGTGATTTTGTTTCTGCAGCAAACAGTCCTGAAAAGAATGCTGAGGTCCAAGAGCAACCTCAGAGTGTCAGGTATGTTTTTTTTTGTTTGCTTGGTTGGTTGGTTCTTTTGTCCAACTCCATGGCCCATTTTGTATAGATGATATATTCTTTGAACCGGTGTCCCATAAGCTTTGGGTAGGTGAATTCCAAGTGCCTATGTCAGAGGCCATCACTCCCCGCCCCCATTCACTTTATCTGGGAACTGGCATGAGGATCCAGAGCATAACCATTGAGTCTAAAGGAAGTAACACAGGGATTTTTAGAGCCAGGCACCGTACGCTGGTGGAAGAAGGATGCCAGAGAAAGCAGATTTCCCCCCTTCCCTATGGGTGACAGGCAGGGCCATGCACTAGTGGGTGATGAAGGGGTCCAAGACTCTAAAGAGGGATGAAAGGAGGAATGATAGGAAGGAAAACGTGGGAAGAGTTTCCAATTCTTTGCCCTGTGCTCTTCTCTGCCAGACCATGCCCCAAGCAGCGTGTGATAACTCCAGAGTAGGTGCCATGGTGGAAGGTTAGTAAATAGGACTAGCACAGTTATAAAGGAAGACTTCATTACTATATAGGAGGAGCCATCTTACTTCTATTTGGGTCCATTGTGAGTCCCTAAGGATTGGAACCATGATCCTTCACTAAGAATAGTGGGTTCTAGACTTCTCCTTTGTACTATTCTGGGTATTGAATACTTTATTAACACTTGCAGACGAAAAGCAAGCTATAAGAGAGCAGTGAATGAGTTATACGATGGGCAGCATACAGAGGATGAGCTCTCTCCTCCAAGGAAAAAGTCGCCATCCCCTCAGTGCCCTTCTAGTAAGGTAAGACATTACAGCCTATCCTCAGGTCCCATTAGTTGCTTTATAAGGACTGGTAATGTTCTGTGCTTTGTTTTCAGGTTGCCCGCCCTTTCAAGACTTTCTTGCACACTGTACATAAGAACAAGGTTCTCATGATGACCCCTGGCTCCGTGAGCCAAAACAGCGCCGTAAAATCATTTCTCAAATACAACACTCCTGTCCAAACCAATCCTAAGGTAAGGGGTGTTGCTGCAAAAAGTAGATGAATTTTGCATCGAAAGTTATTACATTACATATGCTAATAGCAAAGTAATCCAAACCTGAGAATACTTAGGTCTGATGACTGGAGCTGGCAACAGGCAGGTCATATCTTTCTGCAAACCTGAAAAATGCCTGAAAAAGGATTGCAGAAAAATATGAAATCTTTAAAATAAATTATACTGGGAGGTATTTAAAAAAACAAAAATGAGAAACAAAGGGCCTGTAGGTTTAAGCACCAGCTTACCTCAGTTGCTGTTGCTAGACAACTACAACATTCAAAGGCTTCATTTCTGTCAGTCAAAGGCAGAGGGGAGGGGGCATGGTCCTTTCCAGGCCTATTTTGGCCTTTGAGGGAAGATGCATTGAGGCCAGGCCTGACTAGGGTTGCCAGCTGTAGGTTGGGAAATTCCTGGAGATTTTATGATGGAGTCTGAGGAGGGCAGGCTTTGGGGAGGGGAGGGAAGAGGCCTCGGCTGAACACAATGCCACTGAGTGCATCCTCCAAAGCAATCAGTTTGTCAAGGGGGATATGTCTCTCTTGTCATCTGAAGTTCAGATGTAATTTTGGGAGAGTATAATGCAAGCTGGTCCCCACTGTGGAGAAAAATTGGGTAAAAATGAAGCAAGTAAATATAGCTGAAGATGAGAAGCAGATGAAAGGTAAGTTGGTGAATAGCTGAGGAGGAATTGGGGAAAGGGGATTGGATATGGGGGTTGCCAGGAGGAGGGAAAGAGGAAACAGTGTGGGGAGGGCCCAGTGGCCAGTACCATACAACTGGGTCACAGTTTTCCTAGGTAGAAGCTTCTGGAGGAGGAGAGGGAAAGCTTAAGACGGGCAGATAAAGGTAGGTTGGCTGTTGGGTGAGAAGGGGAGAGAAGGAAGCAGGAAAAGGAGAGAGGCTTTGGGGGCATTCAGGAAAGGGAAAGAGGAAACAGTGGGGGAGGGAATTAGAAGTCTGTCAAAGTCCTTGTGGGTTCATGCTTGTCGGTTACTGTTTTTCGGAAAGACAGTAAACTATGAAAAATTTAAAATTATTAACTTCTCAAAAAACTCTTGTATCAAATAGAGACTATGGAAGATCAATGGGAAAAAGAAAACAAGTAGCCCATTTTGAATATCTGAGTTTAATGTTTAGTTAAACCTTACTTGTAATGCTCACATTCATTCAGCTGCAAAAATCGCTGGGGCAAATATAAATGCTTTTCTAAAGGTAAAGGTCCCCTGTGCAAGCACCAGGTCACTCCTGACCCATGGGGTGATGTCCCATCCTGACGTTTCCTAGGCAGACTTTGTTTACGGGGTGGTTTGCCAGTGCCTTCCCCAGTCATCTTCCCTTTACCCCCAGCAAGCTATGTACTCATTTTACCAACCTCGGAAGAATAGAAGGCTGAGTCGACCTCGAGCCAGCTACCTGAAACAGACTTCCGTCGGGATAGAACTCAGGTCGTGAGCAGAGCCTTGACTGCAGTACTGCAGCTTAGCACTCTGCGCCACAGGGCTCCCAAATTCTTTTCTACTGTTCTATTATTCCAAAGGGCGAGACTTTTAATGCTAAGGTTATCCCAAAAGTCTTACTCAGGGCAGGCATTTAGGTAAATGGGGTCTCCGAAGTCTGCTGACCATATTCTACTTCAAATTTTACACTGGATAGCAGATGTACCAAACTGTGTGGCAGGGACTGCACTCTCATTTGAGTTTGTGCAGTGCTCAGTGGAGTCCAGTGCCTGGATAGGTGCCATCAACTTAAGTCTGAAGGCCCTCCTTTCAATGTCTAGTACCGGGGCAGGGGTCTGTTTCATTTACTGATGAAATCTTCCTTAAGAAGTGTATGAGGAAAATGTGTGTGAAATTGAGTAGTGGTTCATAATTTCTCCCCTATACTGGTTAGGGACATGGGGGGACATGGGCTATCCCAAAGTTGTAAGGTTGAGTAGGAAAAGGGTAATTGAGTTTAACCATGCCTGCACACAGGCCCATGAAAGGCATGTATTCACCATTTTTGCAATGGGGATTCCCTTCTCTTTGATCCTCCCCCTGTATGTGAGCCTCCTTAAAATTCCTGGCCACAAGAATACTTTTATGTTAGGTTAGACTGAAGTCCTGCCAACTGCAGGGCTCAGGGGGTACTTCAGCAAAACTCCATATTCTGATTACTACATCTGTGCATCTGGAGTAATTGAGTCCATAGATCATTATATCTTCTGTGGTGGATGGACATCACTCAGAGACCTCTGAATTACCTGTGGAATCTCATGTGATCTCCTTTCTGTTGGCAGACACCAATCTGGAAGTAATGCTTTTTGTTCCCAAATCTTTAGCACTTGTGGTCTCCGTAAACCATTACAGAGATGGGTTTTAATTTGTCGTGGTGTATTTTAATGTTCATTGCTTTGTATGTTATTTGTATTTGAATTTATTTTGCCCAGAGAAGCGTGATAATAAAAGGGAAGGAGAAATTGGCTCAGTAGTGATTGTCTAGCCCAGGGGTGTCCAATCTTTTAGCTTCCCTGGGCCACTTTGGAAGAAGAATTGTCTTGGACCACACATAAAATACACTAACACTAACGATAGCTGATTCATAATGTTTTAAGTAAGTTTACGATTTTGTGTTGGGCCTCATTCATAGCCAACCTGTGCTGCAGTTTGGACAAGCCTGGTCTAGCCCATATTCCATGGTGACAACCTAAGGCAAGCGGCAAATTCTTATGTGACCAACTCCCACTTGGGACACTGCACAAGTGTTCGGGCTTCAGACATTCTGAAATCTGTTTTCCCTTTGAGGAATCACAGTGTAAGATAGACCTGACACTTGCTGCCTTGCCCCAACTGAGAAGGCATTTGGGATTTGGGGAAAAACATAATTTGGGTCTGGGGCAAAAGGATCTCTGAGGGTGGGCAAGGAGCCTACAGACTGGGAGTGGGAGAAGAAAGTGAGAGTGAGTGCCAACAGGTTTGAGAATGTTTGCTGGAGAAAAAGGGTGGCGTGCAAAAAGTACACACAGCATAGGCTCTCGAGGAGTGGTCTTATGAGGAAAATTAGTGGGTAGGTCAAGGGAGCGTCTCCTGGGAGACAGAATGATGCAGAGAACTCAGGGAGGGTGGAGCTAGACTTGGTTCTCTTAACTAGCCATCTCTTTAGATCCAGGTGTCTTATTTTCCATGCTTTATTGCAAACTGATTCTGTCCTATATACCCAGCTTCAGCAGTTCAATAGCCTTTTGGCATAAGTGTGCTGCAAGCTTCGCAAGCCTCTGCTGCTTCTCAGGGTAATTTGACACTGGGGGAGCACAGCAGGTTGTGTCCTGTTAACGGTGGAAGAGGACAGAGGTGAATCTGAAATCAAAAGAGCTGCAAGGAATAAGTGCTATGACCCAATAGTTTGGTTTCATCTGCAGTAAAGCACTATTTGGTGTTAACATCCAGAGGTATTAACTACATCTCATTCTTTCCTTCATACAGCTGGGGTTCGTTGTAAGTAATGAGAATCTTACACTAGATGTGTTTGCACATCCTTAACACATTGTCCGTTGTTGAGTGGCATCTCTAACCCATGTGTAGTGACCTAACACTGCTTCCTTCTAAAGGGAAGTCTAGCATTTATTTACTGCTATCTCGAGACAAATAAAGCAATAACTTAATGAAAATGTACGATTCTTATTACAGAATTATTGTATTCAGACTTCAAAATGTCTTTTCACTTAAATGTCTCAGCTTAGGTATTTTCACAGTTAATTTTACATTTAGAGAATTCAGAACAGGTAAGAAAGGAAAGTGTTCTGGATTTTTGCTGGGGGAAGGAGTTTGTCAACACCCTTTATCTTTTATTTTGGGGATGCTTCACACATTACACTCTGATGTTTAAGTGAGTTTTATGCAAAAGATCTTTGGTCAAAGGAGCTCATTAATAAAGGAAAGCGAGTACTTCTAAATGAGAAGTGAATACAGCAAATATAACTTACAGGGACACTCATCAGGGAGCTGTATTTGGCAGAAGCTTCTTGCTGGGTGTACACTTGGTGGCTTGCCCCTAGGCTTGCCAGCCTCCAGGTGGTAGCTAGAGATCAGTGCACCTGGAGAAAATGGCCACTTTGGAAGGTGGACTGTAGGGCATTATACCCCACTGAAGTCTCTTCCCTCCTCAGGCTCCACCCCCAAAATCTCTAGGTATTTCCCAACCCTGAGCTGGCAACCCTAGACACACCCCTTGGTTGCAGCTAAATGCATTAATAAATATACTGGATTGGATCCTACAAAACCGTTTTGCTAAAATTGATGCTTTCCTCCAGCACAAGGAGCTTTATGTTAGAGGGCTTGAGCTGGAGAAAAATGTGGACAGGCTCTGTAGGTTCCAAGCTGCTATCACTTGCCTCGGTTAAGCCCTCCATTGGAGCAGGTATTCTTGTTTTCCCAGAGATGCTATTTGAAGGCTTTCTGCTTTTATGTCACCACAGGAGACTTGGTTTGCCTCATAATGATGAGTAAGATTTGGTATACTTTGCTGGAAGGACTTATAGAAGTCCATTTTGGGCAACAGACGTGTAAATATTTGCAGGGATAAGCTAGGAAATGGAGGCTAGCAAAGCAGGACAGATTTGTTATTGGTTTAGATCTGAGATTTTCTAATTTATGCTGTTCACATTTCAGTAACAGTTTTAAAAAATAAGGTCAACATCAGGTAAATGTGGTGTGATAGCTGCTGGGATGATGCAATTTTTATATGAAATGCAGCTACTTCACATAAGCTAGTTGCAGCCCGCACAGTGTATCTACCACAACAGCTATTGCTAAGCAAACTACCTGTTCTTGCTGTGGTCTGTTCTCATTGCTGGCCACATTGTGAACCGCTATCTCCACGGATAGATTTCTCTTTTCTGAGGAGGCAGTGAGAGGTTTAATTTCATTATATCATTGTCTAACATACCCAAAAGAGTTTCTTCTACAAAAGTACAGATTTTTTTGGGGGGGGGGGGGTAATGTGGAAGAGCCAGTTCCTGTAGTGAGAACATGCAATCCAGTTGCTTATTCTAAAACATGTCTGGTGATGCAGAAGCCAGTTGGTGGCTGCTGTTCAGAGGAACACTGAATTTCAATAAACAGCCTGTACAGTGTGATGAAATTCTTATGGAGCAAGTACTCATCATCAGATCTTTGACACCTGCCTCTCCAGCTAAGTAGAGAACACTAAACACTTTCTAAAAATCAGGTTTCATTCTTTTCCTCTTCTGCATACTCTGTAGCTCCTTGGTTCAAGGTTTCATGTAGCAACTAGGATTGCTTTATTCCATGTGGGGGGAGTGCTCTTGTGGGTTGATACCTGCATAGATTTATCATTTGCAGACACACTATTTTATGTTTAATTATGACAGACTGCACTGGCTTGTACATAATTGTGGGCTTAGAAACTCCATTAGGATTGGCTGGGTTCTGGCTCTTTCTGAAATGTGTAGGCATTGTGAAGGCTGGGCCGAACAAGAAGACTGTTGGTATTAACGCATAACTTTCTGCTGTATCTATGATAGCCTTTATTTAACTTTGCCCACCTTGAGACAGGTGTGTCAGAGTATTTTTTGCAATATGTAATTAGATTATGCTTCTTCAAAGCTAATTATTGAAAAACACCCATCAGATGTGAGTACAGTAGTTAGTGTTGGTTACTTCCCAACTTAATTCTAAGGTGTCAGGGGTGCGGTGTTAAGGACATACCAAGAATTATTTGATTTCTCACACTGCCTGTTGTTCTTCCCCCCCCCAAAAAAAACAACAACCCTGATAGCTAAATGGGCACAGCTATGATTCTTTAGCGATTCAATATTCATCTATCCAAGAACAGTCTTGAGTTTTAGATATATTTGTCATAGTACAGTAAAGCTGTTTCCCTTGGTTAAAACTGCAGTTTAGTTGCTTATCTTTCACACTTGTGCCTGTTCCTATAGTTATTGCTTTGTGGTACACACATTAGTAGTGAGCTAATACATGTTTCTTTCCTACCTAGGAAAAGGAGAGGCAGCGCTTGGAGAACTTAAAGAAAAAGCAGGAGGCTGAACAGCAGAGAAAACAGAAAGTGGAGGAAGAGAAAAATCGGCGGCTGGAAGAGATGAAGCGGTATATGTGGTATTCCTACTCGTCCAGTTGATCTTTTTCTAGTTTGTTTTTGAATTGTTTCTAACCAGGTTCTCTCATATGGTATCAGGAAGCGTGAAGAGCGCCTCCGCAAGGTGCTGCAGGCTCGTGAGCGGGTAGAACTAAGGGAAGAGGAGAAGAGAAAACTTCTTGAGCAAAAACTTGCTCAGCATAATGAGAAGGTAAATTGAAATGTGGTTAACAGAGTACAAGGAATGGTAGGGTGGGGGAGGGGCGTCCCTAGGGTAATGGCCACAATAGGGCAAAGTTCTGAGATGCTAGTAATGTGATGCCTTGGGCTGGTCCTTGTTGTAAAAAGCCCTCTATAAGGAAAAAGGGTTTTAATTAGAAAGCTCATCTTCAGAATTGCAGGCTTTGGTCTCATATCGGCCCATCAAACCATTCCTGTGTCTCCTCTGACAAGATTAGAACAGTAAATCTTGTCAGTCACCTATATCTATAATTATCAAGGGTTTTCAAACACAGAGTTGGGTACAAAGGAACTTTGCACAACATACGCAAGAGGACATTTTGCTCTATATAAAGGGAAGATGTACACATAACCT